>NC_046290.1:48847456-49447456 GCF_004115265.2 Rhinolophus ferrumequinum | reverse complement strand
TTGGAAGGCTGGGACTGGGGGAAGGACCCCTGCTAGAGGGCACAGAGTCCAAAAAACAATCATAATTCACTCCTAACTGATACATTCTTGTAGACTTTGGAAGAAGCCAGTATGTGCACAAAGTAGTTACACAGGCCATTTCCAACTCTGCCAGGAGGACACGTGATGACTGTGTGAGCACTTCCTAAGTTCCCCTCTGTCCTGAGCATTGTCACTTTCACACGAGGGACCTCAATGGGAGACAGGCAATGGACGCTGAGTTACAACATGGAGTTTGAAAAGCAACACTCAGTCTAGAAGATATTCTTTTCCTGCCAAAAAACAAGAAAGAGACTATAACTTTCTCCCACAGCCACAAGAGTTCACTGCCTGCATCCAGCATTTTAACCACTGCTTGACTGAGCTCAGCAGGAAGATACCACATGAGGCAGAGCTCAAGAGAGGAACCCCGAGGCTGGCTGACCTGTCCAAGACCCCTGCCTCTCCCATCTCTCCCCAACTCCTCCCTGCCCCAGTTCCAACCTCCACTGCCAGCATGGGGCCTTCGTTTCCCAGCTCCTGCAGTCCTGACCCACACTTTGCTTCTTGTCTCTTCGCTTGCCTTTTCCTTCTTAGTCTGTGCTCCCGGTCATCTGACCTTGGCTTCTGTGTCCAAGAGAGGACAACAGAACCCCAGAGCCTCCCCTCACTGGCTCTGAGGGCTGGCACGAGGCAGTGACCAGCAGAGGAAAATCTGCAGCAGGTATAGTCACAGATAGCAGTTGGCAGAGTTCTGTTTCTGACACAGGCGTCTTACTGCCTGCATTTCACCAATTTGTAAGAGCAATTATGAACAGAAACAGGAGACCATTTACTGATGTCTGTGTAGCCAAGTCAAGATCCTTTATTTCAGAGAGTGAACTTTGAGCAACCGCAGATGCACAGATCCTCAATTAGTATATTAGCTGTGATTCCAGGAAGTGACCAATTTTGCCAAGGACACAGAAGTAAGAAAGGGGTGGGTCATAGGTAATACAACTCCAGGTCCCGAGAGGAGAGGAGGGTGAGACGACAGTGTGAAGAGAGACCACTCTGACCACATGGCTTCACCAGCAGCCTTATGAGGAAAGACTGCGGACTGACTGCAGTTTCAACTGTCCAACACTTATAACGTGTCAAATATTTGTGTGTCCCTGGTAACATGTGCACGTGCTTATATACACGTAGCAGGGTCACCGATTCACATTCAGATGAACTGGCTCTTTGGGGTGGGGGTGGGGAAAGAGTCCTGCTTTGTAGCCTTTGCTGATTCTATGATGTCAGTTCTTTCACCTTAGCTGATCTCAAGCTGGCAACACAGAATATACCTTTTCAATTGGGAATATACCTTTTCATTTAGAGAGGGTCTATGAGTAAATAAATAGAATTGAATTAAGTTGCCTAAGATCACACAGATTTTAATAACAGAGTCAGGACTGAGACTTCGTTTTTCCCCAACTCCCAGGGCACTGCTCTTTCATTATGCTCCAAAATGTAGAGAATTCTTACTATACGACCCCCCCCCCCTTTCTGTTATGGGTTTCTGGATTCCATTCTGATTTGGCAAAACAGGTGATCCAATCCCTGGCAGTCCTGCCCATGTCCTGGTAGTCAGTCTGTCCTGCTGCTCACAGGGCTGCCAGCAGAACCAGGAAGGAAAAGGGAGGGTGTGCACGTGTGTGCCTGGAGAAGGGAGGGCTTCCATAATTTCCACCTTCCAACAAGCTCAGAGTCTAAATCTTCCCCACTTCACTGACTTGTCCTTTGCGATCCCTTCCTCCCCATCATCTGCAGAAGTTAATGTCTATGCACAGGCACACACACACACAGCTCACGGAAAACCTAACTTCATAAGAGGGGAACTCCAGGGTAAAGATCATTTTTAACTTACAAAAGGGACCAGCTGTGGGCTCAGGAATAGGCCTTTTTAAATGCCCTGAATCAACTCTGCCTGCTGCCCTGCTGGCTCTAATTTTAAAATAATATTTCTCTCAAGGTATCCCCTGTCCACCCTCCATTCCCAGGCCAAATGTCTTTCTTTATTCCTCTGAGCTCTGGGTAAGCAAAGGTGGTATTTGACTTTTGCCTTTGTAATGGGCCCATGCCTGCCTTCCAGCTTCCTGTTAGGGGCGCCTCAGCACTGACCATGAGGCTGGACGTCACTGGTTCATCCTGGTCTCCACTTCCCAGGCCCATTGCCTTCAGCGCATCCAGAATGCTTCCTCTGTCTCTTCTCAGCCACGGGGATGAACCAGTGACGTCCGATGGGCCTGGTTCATCATAACCGATGGTTAGCTCTGCTCTCTCCCCATCCTCAAGCCCTCACCTTGCTTTGATTCCAGCCACTCTCCAGCACCTCCTGGCAACTCTGCTGCCTGAGCCCTTTCAGTGCCCAACAGGTGATCCTGAACCTCCCCTCACCTACCTGCTTCCAACTCTCTAATCCAGAAGTTCTCATATTAAAATTACTTAGAGAACTCTGAAATGTATCAATGCCTGCACCCAATCTGAAACCAAGAAAATCAGAATATCTAAGGATGGAGCCCAGGCATTAGCAGTTTTTAAATCTCCTCTGGAGCATCCAGGGTTGAGAATCACTAGTCTATTCTTCTGAGCAGACATGTCTGTTAACATCACACTCTATTACATATTAATTTATTCAATAAATATCAACGGAGCAACTAACCTAGTGGAAGGCATCAAAACCCACCCAGACTCAGCCATGGGTTTTGAACCCAGACACCCATGGGTTTGTTTTTTTTTTTTTCCATATATCCCCTCCAAAAACATAAGATTATAACTTAGGCGAGAGAAAGATACAGTCCTTCACATTTGATGAATTATTCCCCCAAAACAATATCCCTAAATTAGAATAAAAATAAATAAAAGATTTTCTTTATTATTATTTTTTTGTTATACACATACACACATATATACAAGATGTGATCACAAAATACGGTGCATGTTTAAATAAAAAAAATTTATTACAGTAAAAGACACATTGTCATTAATCCCCCTCACTTCTAACACACTTATCCCATCGTCTTGCCACTTTCTCAAGCAGTTCTGGAAGTCCTGTTTCATGCGTGTCTTTAGTTGCGCTGTTGTGACTACCTCGATGTCCTGAATCGATTCAAAATGTTTACCTTTCATGGTCATTTTGACTTTGGAGAAGAGTCAAAAGAAATTGCACGGGGCCAGATTCGATGAATAAGGTGGATGAGACACATTGTAATGTTTTTATTTAACAGAAATTGCATACCAGAAGCAATGTGTGATATGAAGAATCACAAAATATGGTGAATGCTGCTGCTGAGTGCTGGTATACGGCAATTTCTGTCAAATGAAAACATTACGGTGTGCCCTCATCCACCTTATTCACTGGATCTGGTACCGTGTGACTTCTGGCTCTTCCCCAAAGTCAAAATGATTCAGGACATCGAGGCAGCCAGAACAGTGCAACTAAAGACACTCATGAAAAAGGACCTCCAGAACTGCTTCAGAAAGTGGCAAGAATGATGGGATAAATGTGTTCAAAGAGAGGGGAAGTATCTTGAGGGGGATTAATGGCAATGTGTCTTTTACTGTAATTTTTTTTTTATTTAAACATTCACCGTACTGTTTGATCACACCTTGCACACGAGCATATATGATTGCTCATAGTCATGAGCTACTCACAGTGGGTCACACACCTACCAACTTTGTGTTTCATGCTCTGCTACTTAAAATATTACATTAATTTGGCAGCATGATGCTGTACCACATAAATATAAACATACAAATATCTACTCATCAAAATACACAACCATAAAAAACCAATTTGACTTTAAAGTTTAAAATTTCTATTCACCAAAAACTAAAGCAAAAGCATAAAAACACTCTTAAAAAAAGAGAAGATAGGTGACAGCTCAAGAAATGATATTTAAAATATGGGAAACCAACAAGTATTCGTAACCAGAACATATAAGAAAACTTTTAAAAATATCAATAAAAAGACAACCAAAAATAAAGTTGGGCAAAAGATTTGAAAAATTCACAGAAGAGGTAACACAAGTATGAAGGAATGCTCAATCTTCAGTAATTAGGAAAATAAAAATTTTAAGTTACAATGAGACACTGTGTCACGCCCAGTGCAATAAACAGAATGGTAGAATTAAGAAGTCAAACACTAGCCAGCCCGGGCAAGAATGAGTTCCCACAGGAACTCATACATTGCTGGTGGGTGTGTAAATGGGTTCAGCCACTTTGAAAAACATTTTGGGGATTCCCAGTAATGATGAAGAAGT
Organism: Rhinolophus ferrumequinum; assembly: GCF_004115265.2. NCBI lineage: Eukaryota > Metazoa > Chordata > Mammalia > Chiroptera > Rhinolophidae > Rhinolophus > Rhinolophus ferrumequinum. The sequence goes on along the minus strand of NC_046290.1, from coordinate 49,443,152 downwards.
ACATATGCTACAATCCACCTCTTATGTGAGTGTTTCTCTAGGGTAAATAAGGAGGCATTTATAAGAATATCTGGAGGAGATGTATAACCAAAATTTGGAAACAGCCTAATTCACAAGCCATTCACATCCATCACCAAAATAACCAATATATTGAGGAATAGTCATCCACGTATTTCAAACAATACTGAATATAGTTTAGGAATATATTGTAATACATGGCTATGAATTCCCAATTGAAGCAAGAGGTCCTGCTAGTGGACAGGGGGATGTATTGAGGGAAGGACATACCAGAGGCTTCAACTACTGACGATCTATTTTTTTAAAGCAGTGAGTAGTGAGTACATAGGCGTTCACTGAATTATACTTTCTAGCTTGTTGTATATCTTAATTAATGCAAAATGAACTTTAAACGTATTTCATTGTATTGCAAAAGTCTATTTTCTATTTTGGGGTTAACATTAATTGAGCAGTAGCCACTCTATAAATATTCTATGTAAGCTATTTTTCCTAGTAAAGTCTTTATTTGGTAAAATAAGGTGCTGTATTTAAAATCCCACAGAACACACATAGAGTTTCCCCGAAACTTGGTAAACTGACATCCTAGAAAACTGGGCTGGGACTCGGGAGACTCTGCTCAAGAAAAGTAACTGTTCTGCACCTCAATAAGTACGTGGGGGATCCAATTGATGGATCCCCCACGTACATCATCTCATGCAATGGTCGTCGCAATCCCACTTCTTTACAAAGAAGTTAAAGCTCCAGAGAGGTTAAGTAACTGATCCGAGAGGCTGGAGTTCAGATTTAAGCCCAGACTCAGCTTACTTGGAAGGCCATTCTCTTATTTATATAGTCACTAATATCTCGACTGGTTCCAGAAAGGTCTTCAGATGATATACAAACAGACTTTAAGTAAACATTTTATAAATAACTTGTAAGTAAGAAGTGAAAGCTCTAGCTCAGAAATAATGAGCATAGGAAAGATGAAGCAAGTGAGAAGATCAGTGTGTATGTTTGTCACAGCCAGTTCAGCCTGCTGCCAGTGAAAGGTGGGAGAACCCACCCATGCACTAGACTAGACGGCGATGGGCCTTCCGGCACTGTGTTTTACAATGCCCCGCCCCCATGCCCTCTCCTCCATTCCCCAGTCACTGTCGGTGACAAAGGTGTTCTTTCTTAAGGAATACTGCTACAACATTCCGTGAGCCTTACAGGGCAAGGGGCAGAGAGGATGATACACTATTTAAACAATATAGTCATTTTATCTACAGACACAAGAAAAGAACTCACCCTGATATTGATTATGGGTTAAAATGGAAAGAAAAAAAAATGGTCTAGAATACAATCCATGAAAGGGCAAGTGCCTGAAGGTGGTTACCATAACGAAGCCTCCGAGAGAATTTGCTTTAGAGGGGAAAAAACCCCTAACTGCATCTCATTATGATTATGTCAAAAGGCTTCACATCACAGATGCAGTGCAGGATCAAGGCATGAGACTTTCATAAACGTAACAATTCAGCCAGTGTCACTGGGCCCAGTGTGTGTAAACATAACACCATTCCCAGATTCCCAAGGTCAAACCCGGACTCTGACTTAACAGAGGAATTTAAAGGCAACCGCAGAACGTGACATCCTTCAACTAGCTTCCTTCCTTTTATTAGGAGTATTACTGATAATAGATATTTCTGGATGACTTCAAATATTTAAAATTACAGTGTATAATAGAGGACAAGCAAAGAGCAGTTGATTTCTGATTATTCAGGAGGCAATTATCCAGATGGTGGAAAAACCCAAGCATTCCTGATGCTCTCCCATCCTGCTACATGCTGCTCCTTAACATGAAATGAAGATGGGAGAAAGTGGGGAGGGATGATATTGAAGTCAAGTCAATTCTGCTGCACGGCCAGCAGTTCTGGTAAATAGATTTGTTGGGCAAGGAGACAGAAACCATCTGCTAAAAAGTGAGTTTGAGATTTCCTGTGGATTTCAATTATCCATGCTGCCTCTGCCCTCAATTTTATCATTGATAAGTTAGAGTTGCCTGAGAGAACCAATAGCTAACTGTCTTCTCTGCTTGGCTCCAGGAAAATCTCATACTAGGTCTCCGGTGACCCTAAAGCAACTCTGGCTTTTTGGCCACATCTAGTACTGCACCAAAACTTCAATCACACTCCCTTTCCTGACGCCGGTGAGCCACACATGTGCAGGGGAAGTGTAACCGACAGTCCCCGAGTCGTGGACATTAGGGGTAATGAGTCAGCTTTGAGAACTGATTCCCATTTAAAAACTAACCCATTTCAACAAATCCATTTAAAAGTAACTTGTGAGAAGGAATCTGCACATGCAAATGCCCACCTTTTCGAAAAGAATTTTACTTACTGGGCAAATACAATGATTTCCAAACAGTATTTGTCAAAAGCACAGTTCACATCGTAAAGATGTTAAACCTAAGTGAAGCACTGTACAACAAAACCCTCAGCATTTATAGACGCTCAGCATACATGACAGCCGCCTGAGACCAGCAGGGCTTACGCTGGGAAGGCATCCCCACGGCCCTGAGACCCTCCTGTTTACCTAGCAAAGGCCCCACTGTGCCTTGGCCCTCTGGCTTCACCATGGCTTACCTCAAAATCCAATGTGACAACATTACCACCTAATTTCTTCTTTTTAAAAAATATTATTTGTTACAATTTATGGAAGAGAATAGGGAAGAATCATGAGGGTGGAAGCAGCCTCTTTACAGGCATGTCACTGGGCTGAGGAAGGGCTCCCATGGCAGCACCCTCCTTTCTCCCAGAAACCCAGACAATTACAAAGGGGTGCAGAATAAATGTGTCCACTGCTGGAGAAAAAAAAAAAAAATAGAAAACTCCCAAGCACGGCAAAAGATTAAGTGCCAAACGTCCATTTTCTCTTCAACCAAAGTACATTTCTTTAAAAGGGGGTTCAAACTCACAACTCTCTGAGATCCACTTACATCTGCCTGGAGCAGATGTAATCATCACTGGAGCTCAGTGATGAAGGAGGAGTGATAATGAGCCAGTGAAGACAATGGAAGGGGCATTTTATGCCTACGTATGAAATACCATGAGGACTGGCAAAAAACAGAGTTCCTGGGGACAACCACAAGCAAGGTGGGTCTGTGGATGGGGATGATGAGGCTCAAAAGGGAGGAGGGAGCCAGGTCACAGGTCATGGTCTTGCCCTGGTGAGAATCTTGGGCTTGATTTGGATTTTGGAATCTTGGGCTTCCTCCCCTCCATTCTCACTGCTTGTCAAAAGAAGAAACATATAACCACATTTTTGCTCATAACATCTTGATACCATGTTCGAATGAACACAACACCATGGAAAGTAGAGTGGAGAAATGGAAAGAAATAAACCTTTGTAACACCACCAAACTGCCAGATTAAGTCTTGGCCAAAGCATTTTCTACCTCTGGACTTTTCAGTTATGTGAGCCACCAAATTGCCTTTTACTGCATAAGTAATAAAATCGCAAGGCTGAATAAGCTTTTCTGTGCTCAAAACAGACAGAATCCCAATGGAAACAAATGACTTCCTCTTATTAATATTAGAAAGAGATCTGACAATATATATCCTTTGGATGGAGAATAGGCCACATAAGTTACATACGTAATGGTGTGTAGCTTCCCAAAGGGAGGGATATGAAATAATCACAACCCAAACAACTAGACTCAAGACCAACAACACCTGAGCAGAGGAGATATGGCATTCCAACTGAGGGATAATAGAGCTACTTTTCACAGCTGTCTTTGGGCCAAGAACACTTATGAAATTCCAGGAAAGCCAGAGGTCTGAACAGAAGCTAATGCAACCCAAGATCTCACATACCAACAATCAGTCTTTAAGCCAAAGCTTTTCCAGTTATTTAGGCTGTCAGAAGATTTCTCAGACAGGTTCAAGGGAAACTCATTCCCTGATTTCTGCCAAATTCAAACAATTTGTCTCAGCGTTTTATATCTGAAGGTCAGTTTGGCTGGATATAGAATAATTGGCTCATTTTTTCTTTTCTAGATTATCTTCAACATGTTTCTTTATAGTCTCCTGACTATAGCATTGCTATCAAGATTTGACACCAATATGATTTTACTTCCTTTGAATATAACTTTGTCTTTTTGCCTGGATGCCCCAAAATATATTTCGTTTTCTTTAAGGGCAATTATGTTACTAGAATATGTATTGCTGTTGTCCATTCTGAATCAATTTTCCCAGTACATAATATACCCTTTCTGTTCGTGGGTTCCAGTCTTCTTCTAGGAAGGTTTTCTTCGGTCTATTTTTAAATATATGTTCTATTCCACTCAGTTCGTTTCCAGAGAAAAATATACATACATATGGATCTCCTTTGCCTATCTTTCATAACTGTCGCTTTCTCTAAATCTTTCCCTTTTCACTTGTATTTTCTTCTTTTTTTCCAACTTTTATTTCCCTTGAAGTGCTTTCTGCAGTGTTTATACATTGTTATATTTCTTCCAGTTTGACCTTCATTTCTTAGGTTTTTTTTTTGCTTTTATTTCTACTTCTTTTCTGAGTTATCAACTCTTTTTCATATACTTCTGTTGTCTAAGCATTTAATCTGTTTTTCTAAATTCAGATTCATTCTGTTCTTTCATAGCTTTTAATCATTTTCTTACTTTCTTTTAGTTTATTTTGAAATATTAGGTGGCAGTTTCTTCTGTTTTGCGGGCATGTTTTTCCCATGTGCCCCCATTGTCTGCCAGTTGGAGCTTGCCCTCCATTTTTGGTTGTTGTTCTCAAATCACCTCACCAAGCCCTCCACTCCTCATAGGACTGCCCCCCTTGGGACAGGTGCTTAGGGCCAATGTCTGGGCTCCCCAACCCTCGGACCACCAAAAGCCTTTCTGTCTTCTAACTACTTCTTAATGCAGAGCTCCTTGTTATTGTTAGTGGTTTGGCCCCAACGGCTCATGCTTTGGAGTTCACAGACCTACTCTGATACTTAGTTTTGTAAAAAATGCTGCTTGTGAGGTGTCAGTTTTGCCAACATTATTGCTCTATTTTTCTGATTATGTTTTAGGGGATGAAAAATGATGTCATAAAAGCAGGATCCATTAAAAAAATTTTAAGTTGAACTTTATCAAAACTAACAACTCCTGCTTTTAAAAGAGACTGTGAAAAGAATGAAAAGACAAGCAACAGATAAGGAGACAAATATTTTCAAATACATATCTGATAAAGGACTTGTATCTAAAATATACAAACATCCTAAAACTCAACAATAAGAAAAAAAAACAACCCAATTGAAAAACTGGGCAAAAATCTGGACAGAAACCTCACCAAGAAGATATACAGATGGCAACAGCACATGCAAAGATGCTCAGCATCATTTGTCAGTAGGGAATTACAAATTAAAACAATGGGATACCACTGTACACTTATTAGAATGGCTAAAATCTGAAAAACTGACAATGCCAATTGCTGACAAGGATGCAGAGCAATGCTTATTCAAAAGAGCAGAAACAAAAGCACTTAAGAATAAATTCTTTCACTCAAACATTTCTTTAACACATACTTACTGAGCACCTAAGGTATTCCGCTCACCAGGGAAACAATTGTTCACTGCTATGGAAGCTAATAAACGGATTGGTTTGGATTTGAACTCAGACTATCTGACTTCAGAAGCTGTGCTTTCACATATGATGTTACACACCAGACTACCTGTGTCATCAGGCAGTCTGGCGTGCGATATCAAGAAGATTGAAATAAATGAAATCATATGCTGCCTTCCTGGATGGGATGTCAGTATTAAAAAATGGTGTCTCCCCTTAATTAGTCAATATATTAATTACTATAAATATCCTGGCACAACTTTTTAAACTTGTAAAATGATTCTCAAATTCATGTAGAATAACTGCCAGCAACTAGCTAACAAAATTATGAAGGAAGAGTTAAGAGTGTTTTGTTCTGCCAGATGTAACAATTGACTTCAAAGATACACCTACCAAAACAGTGTGGTTCTAGCAGACACATCAAGGAAAGACAACAGGAAGCTTAGGAACACACACATGCCATATATATATATATATATATATATATATACACACACACACACACACACATATATACATATACATATACACACACATATATATATTTACATATTTATATATGTGTGTATATGTATATGTATTTATATATTTACAATTGAATATTATAAATATATAATATATATGTATACACACACGAGATATGTGTGTGTGTATGTGTGTGTATTTTTTTCAAGTCCCTAGGTTTTCTATTACCTTTCATTGATTTCTCTGCTAGAACCATGCTATCTTAGAAGTATGACTTCCACAAACAGGAAAAGTGTCATTTTATATCAGTGGGGAAGAAGTAAATAATTCAGTAATTTCAATAACGATAATTGGTTAACATGTAGAGAAAAATTAAGTTAACTCTATGTATCATAACATATATCCAAATTACTTTCAGATTAAATTTTTAAGTGGAAAAAACCCTTGAGAATATTGAAAAAAATATAGGTGAATACTTATATCATTCAAAGGCCTAGAATACCTTACTAAGAATAACATCAAAGACATAAACACTGAAGGAAATGAGTGTTAGATTTTTATTAATAAAAATAAAATATAAAAAAGCAAATAATAAAACTGTGAAAATATTTGTAATGAATGATAGAAAAGAAGTTGGCATCTTATCAGAGTTTTTAAAAACTCTAATAAGACAATTATAAAAAAGATAAGCATCTCAGTTAAACATGGGACAGTAAAAGACAGGCAATTCATGAAACAAACACACAAATAGGCTGTAAAAATTATGCTTAGCTTCTCTGGCAATCCAAAAATGCAAATCCAAGCTAGAATCCACTTCGCTCATCAAATTCCAAAGATTTGACAATGATAACCCCAGTGCTGTTTGAGGTCTGGGGAAATCAGTATTTTCCTTGCTGGAGGAAGAGGAAAATTGTCCCAGTGACACTGGATCCCTTAACACACATCAAATGCCTTCCTGGGGCTTGGTAACTTAAGTGGTTAAGATCTTAAAATGTGTTTGAGACTCTTTCAATGGCTGTCCCCCATCCTCTGTTTATATATCTACCATGACATTTATCATGTAATAATTTTGTCACCATAACCACAAACTGTCAGGGGCAGGAGGACCCTAGGAGACAGATGCCAACTGCATCCAACCATGGTCAGAGAACCAGTAGGTGATCAGTTGTGACAGTATGTACCCCAGCACCCAGTGCCCAAATCCACCTGCTACAACCAAGACTCACAGATATTTGGTGAGTGGGTGTTTAACTTAATACATCATTTAAAAAGCTGAAAAAGCCTTGGTAAACGGAAGATTACTCTGTTCCTTGGCACGAAATGCAAGCTGCTAGAGAACTAAAGCTGCCAATGTTGCTATTCAGTAAAAGGTTTTTAATATAACACCAACTCTGGCATTTCTTTCCCTGTGTGTAACTAAGGGCTAATAATACGTGCCCCTTGGAGAGGGCAGATGTCAGTTCTGTATTAGTGCTTGGCATCACAGGCAGTTGATAAATGATAGATATTATTAGAATGACCTCTCATTCATTCTTTTGGAAAATCCTTATTGAGTCCCACAATGAGCCAGAAACTAAATAGGTGCCTTATATTTGTAATCTAACTTAATAAACTGGAGCATGACAGCATAAGCTCTTTCTTTAGCTTGAATCAAAACGTAGCCTCAAAACATTTGACTTGCTTATGTGAAAATACAAGTGTTAACTTCTGGATTAGCTAACTTTACCCTTTCTCTCTCCCCCCAATATCACACAAAATCAAGAACTGCTTTATGTTGTCACTTGTATTATTACAAAATACTCTTCCAGACATTGAACTCATAGTGAAGGATGGTTTCCAAGAATTTGGGAATTGGGAGGCTCCCAGGGGGTCATTTTCTTTAAGTCTTTCATTTTACAGATTGCCAAATAAGGCCTAAGAGGGTATGTGGTGTTGCTAAAGGTCATACACAAGTGTGATGTCACACGGGATAAAATCAAGGTCTCCAAGCTGCCAGGCCAGTGATACTTCCACCCTGCCTCACTGTTTCTTTCTGGTAACCACGAAAATGCTTTCCCGTTAAAACCAGAAGCATAGAATACCCCATTTTCAGGCCTTGCAAAGAGAAGATGTTGGAATAGATTTACTTGTGATCCGCTTTATTCCCAATCCCTAACTCATGATTCTGCTATAATTCAATGTAAGGACCTATAAATACATACCATGTGCTTGAGAGAATGGCAGATAAACCACAAAAGTTAAAAGCCTTTACTAGCAATTCTAGAGGAGATTATTGATTATTTTTAAATGGAAAGGCTATGAGTTTAAAAACTTCCTCAAATGTCTCATTTTATTATTTCCCTTTACATCTTATTTTCCAAAGCCTTTTTTAGAAATCTGACATAATATACACAGACGTAAAAGAAGACAGACTAATTAAGCAGTCTCTGAAGCCACTCCACTAAAACTTAGATCTTTCAATGTGGACTTACCTAATAGCCAAAGAAAAACTTAAGTGGCAATGTAAAAATCCAGAGCAGCAAAGGGAAAGGATGAAGGAGGGAAGGGAAAAGTGGGTAGGAGGTGACGTTCCTATATGATTAGGTAATCAAGAACAATTTCCTATAAGCTAGAAGGATACTCTTGAACTACTGAGATGTCTTACTAAAGCTGAGATGTAGGTCTGGGTCCTTGAGTAATAATAGAAAAGTAATAGGGGCCAGCAAGGTGTAACAGGGGGAAAATGACTGAGGACCAAAGGCTTATGTTCTGTCCCAACTCATCCATTATCTAGTTGTGCGATCATGGCCAGATCACACCATCACTCTGGGTATCAGTGGAGCAAAATCAGAGTTACATTCAGTGCTTCTCCAACTCATCCATAGACGTACCCTAAAAAAACAAAGAATAACGAGGGTTGGGGATTGCAGCCTGCTTGAAGCCCCAGATTTCTCTGGTCTAAAAGTGTCTCCTATTTAAAAATATTTCATGGAGATTCTACTTCCAGGTTGTTTATGATTCTGACCAGTTTATTGATCCTTTCTGAACCTCAATTTTCCTGGAACAACTCTCTGACAAGAATAACTACAAGTTTGGACAGAATATGTTTTTATAGGCCTCTATTTGAAAGTATTAGCGAGATCACTACATAGTGAGACTTTGTCAGACCAAGATCTGTGGGAGAAAGGAAGGTAAGAAGCAAGAATGTGGCTTTTGGTGTCCATATCCCCTCAAGGCTATTGACAATTCTGAAAACAGAATCTGACAAGCTGAGAAGAGCTTTCGTGCATCTCTCAGAAACGGAAGGACAAAACTGGAGTTCAGGGCCTATCAGGGAGAAAGGACCTCAATAAATACCTTAGGTTTTCAGTTGGGACCCCAATGGGGTAGGATTGACCTGGAAATAGACCAACCTTTACATGGGAGATGAAACCCGTCTTTGAATCATGTCAATCGCTGATTGAATTGTTATCACCTGTCCTTTGCCCAGCTGCCAATAGAAGCAAAAGTAGATTTGATCTAAAGAAATATGCCATCATCTAGAATCTCAAGTTATCTCTAAATTTCCTGAAATATACTGCCCAATACACAATAAAAAAATAACTAGGTAATAATGAAAATAAAGATTGACCAAAAAGCAAAAAGGGAAAATAATTAAATAGACACACATGAGATCCAGATAGTGGAGTTATCATACACAGTGTTTAAAATAACCATGGTCAACATGTTCAAAGAATTAAAAGACAAGATACAAAATTTTGGCAAAAAGCTAGAAAGTATGAAAACGAATCAAGGGAAAATTTTAGTACAGGCATCCTCTGTTGTCATTTCAACAATCTTCACAGAATCTTCACCAGAAGCAGACACAGAGACATGAAGTGAGCAAATGCTGTTGGAAAAATGGTGCCGACAGACTTGCTCTATGCAGGGTTACCACAAACCTTCATTTTTTTTTTTAATGCAATATCTGTGGAGCATAATAAAGTGAAGTACAATAAACGAGATATGCCTGTACAGAAAAATACAATTAAAAACAGTCACTAAATGGATGAGTTTATAAGGATATGAAGCATGGTGAAGAGAGAATTGGGGCCCTGGAATATATGTCAGAAGAAAAGATCCAGACTAAAGTGGGAGATGGAAGGATGGAAAACACAAGGAGTGTAAGAGACATCTGGAACACAGATAAAATGTGTCATGTATATGTAATATCAGTCGTAGCAGGATAAGAGAGAGAATAGGGCAGAAACAAAATTTAAAGAGACAATGACTGAGAAGTTTTCAATAGTGAAGAAAGAAATCAAGCCACAAATTCAAGAAGTACTATAAATCTAAGAAGAAAAAAATACAAAGAAAACACCTACTCGTATCATAGAAGAATAGCTGAAAGCAAATACAAAGTGAAAAATGTTTAAAAATAGCCAAGGAAAAAGACACATCACTTTAAAGGAGTAGTAATAACAAGATTGACATTTAACTTCTCAACAGAAATAATGGATGCGATACACAGTGAAATGATACCTTCAAAATGCTGAAATCAGTTATATGCCAACCTAGAACTCTATAACTAGTAAACATATATTTTAAAAATAAAAATAAAACAAAACTTTTCAGAGAGAGAGAGAGAGAGAGAGAGAGAGAGAGAGAGAGAGAGAGAGAGAGAGATTGAGAGAGAGAATTTGTCACCAGTAGACTGGCACTAAAAAAAAGACTAAAGGGAGATTATTTACTCAGAAGGCAAATGATATCAGATAGAAGCTCACAGATGGGCAAATAATGCATATCACTGGAAAAGGTAAATGTATGAGTAAATCTAAATGAATATTCAGTGTAGAAAACATTAGTGATGTCTTCTTGACTTTTTTTAAAAAATAGAGAATTAAAATACACAACCATAAGAGTACAAAATTAATAGGGAAATAACTAAAATTTAAGTATTCTAAGGTCCTTCTAATATCTGGGAGAGGAGTAGAGGTATTAACATTAGACTAATTACAATAATTTGGTAATTTCTATTAATTACAAAAAGAATAGTAAACAAAGTTTATAGCTAACCTGCTACTAGAATGGGGAGATGGGAAAAGTATTTAAACTAGTAGAACCAAGAGAGGAAAAATACACAACATAGGACAGGTGGGGAAAAGAGAAGCAAACTGTAAGATAACAGCATTAAATGTAAGTACCGTATGAATGTATTTAATATAAATGAATTAGGTTCCTCTTCCAGTAAGAAAGAGTAAACTCCTAAACCACCAACTCTCTCACTGACAACAATGACAAACTCTAGACAAAAAATGACAACCTGAATTTCTGGAGAGTAAATAAAAGCAGGCAGATTTTGGAGGGAAATAGAAAGTTAGAGGAGGAGTCCGCACCTATGGGATTTCCCAATTTTTCAGCTCTGCCTTGAAGACAGGCCACAGTCACAGCATAGCATGGGAGGATCAAACTCTGATAGACAGCTCACCATCAATCTTACCTAAGGAGCCAGAAGATGGAGGCTGGGGCAATCAGGGTTGTTAGACAGTGAAGGGAGAACTCCAGCAAAGAGGGAACCAGAGAGGGGGAAATCTAAACTTTGCCCAAATCTCTGCCTAAACCTTGAACCACACAGGCACAGGGCAGACTCCAAGCTGCCCAGCTAAAGACAAAAAGCTTACCTGAAATTTGAGCTACCATCCACCTCCGCTAACATAGAATTTACAGTTTGAGTCTAATCAAGTTAACTGCCTCCTAAAACAAAGAAACAAACAAAAAATCAACACTCCTCAGAAGACTATAACAGAATCCAGAGTTTCCTCAACATATCATTCACAATGTCCATGATACACTCCCAAATCATTTCACATAAGAAAAATAATGGCAACCCTGAGATGACCGAGATGTTGGAATTATCAGACGACAATGTTGAAGCTGCTATTATAATTATGCTCAATGAGGTAAGGAAAAATTATGCTCGTAGCAAATGAAAAGAGAAGAAATCTCAACCAAAAATAGAAAATATAAAAAAGAACAAATAGAAATTTTAGAACTGAAAAATACAATATCAGAAATATTCATTGGATGTTATTACTATCAGAATAGAGATTACAGAGGAAACAGTTCATGAACATGAAAGTAGATCAATAGAATTATCCAATCAGAAGAGGAGAAAAAAAGAGTGAAAAAAAAATACAGACCTAGAGAATATGTAGGCAATATAAAAAGGTGTAATATATTGATAATTGGAGTTGCAGGTAAAGAAAAAAGAGAGAATGGAAGATAAAAGTATTTGGGAAAATACAGGCTGATAATTTTCCAAATTTGTGGAAGACATATGTTTATAGATTTAAGAAGGCAACAAATCACAAGACAGAGGTAAATAAAGTTGTACCTAGGCACATTATAATTAATTTGCTAAAAGCCCAAGATGAAAGCAGCCTGAGAAAAACTACACATTATACACAGTAGGAGAATGATCTAAATGACTGCTAAATTTTCATAAGAAACAGTGGAGACAGAAGACAGAGGAACAACAACTTTCAAGTTAATACAGTTCTAGACAAAGGAAAACTTAAGACAATTCATTGCCCATAGACCGGCAGTACAAAAAATGCTAAAATAATTATTTCAGGTTTCAGGAAATGGTACCAGAAGGAAACATAACTGTTGAGGAGTGAATAAAGAGCATCAGCAATAGTGACTATAAGGGGATATTTTATCTGGGTTAACATAAAAGAACAAATGGAAAATGTAAAGTTAATATAGCTTCTGAAAGATAAGATAGGAGACCATCTTCACGATCTTGGGGTAGGGAAAGATTTATTGGACTTCATTAAACTTCTGTTCATCAAGAGATATTTTTCTACTCTCCAAACTAGGATAATGCTGAGAATAAAAGGGAGCCCAATTAATCATTACTATGGAAAACTAGGCATAACTAGGATAGTTAGGGACAAACTGGAAATATGGTGACATTACCTATCTACTGACAGGTAAATACCCAACAGGATTGTGCTCTATGTGCATCAAAAGGTATGTACAAGAAGGTTCATAGCAACATTATTTATAATAGCTCTAAATAGAAATATCACAAATGCCCATTAACATTAGAATAAATAAATAAATAAATAAATAAATAAATAAATAAATAAATAAATAAAATAGTGGTATAATTATGCAATGGAATACTATACAGCAATGAAGTGTATTAAATACTGTAACATAAAACAACACGGATTCATCTGTGAAATGTAATACTCAGCAAAAGAAGCCAGACATAAAATCATATATGCTGTATGATTTCATTTACATAAGATTCAGAAAACAGGCAACACTACTGTGTGGTTTTACCAGTCAAAACAGTAAGAGGGAGTAATGATTGAGAGGGGTTTTCTGCGGTACTGATTCTACTTCTTAACTTGCGTGATACTAACAAATATGTTTACTTTGTGATAATTCATCAAATAATATGTTTTTCAAACTTTTGTGTTTGTACATTGCTCTTCAATTTAAAAGTTTATTAAAAACAACAACAACCTAGATCTACATGTAAAATGAGATCACAAAATTCCTAGAAGATAACATAGGGTGAAATCTAGATGACCTGTGTTTGGCAACAACTTTTTAGATAGAATACCAAGGGTACAACCATGAAAAAAAAACAACTGATAAGCTGGACTACATTAAAATTAAAAACATCTGCTGTGCAAAAGACAATGTCAAGAGAATGAGACGACAAGCCACAAACTGGATGAACATATTTGTAAAAGATACATCTGATAAAGGACTATTATCCAAAATACATAAAAACTCTTAAAACTCAACAAGAAAACAACCCAGTTAAAGGACGGGCCAAAGATCTTAACAGATACCTCACCAGAGAAGATATACAGATAGCGAATAAGCATAGGAAAAGATTCTCCACATCATATGTCATTAGGGAATTGCTAATTAAAATAACAATAATAGGGGCCGGCCAGGTGGCTCAGGCGGTTAGAACTCCATGCTCCTAACTCCAAAGGCTGCTGGTTCGATTCCCACATGGGCCAGTGGGCTCTCAACCACAAGGTTGCCAGTTCAATTCCTCGAGTCCCACAAGGGATGGTGGGCAGCACCCCCTGCAACTAAAATTGAACACGGCACCTTGAGCTGAGCTGCCACTGAGCTCCTGGATGGCTCAGTTGGTTGGAGCACATCCTCTCAACCACAAGGCTGCCAGTTCGACTCCTGCAAGGGATGGTGGGCTGCGCCCCCTGCAACTAGCAACGGCAACTGGACCTGGAGCTGAGCTGCGTCCTCCACAACTAAGATTGAAAGGACAACAACTTGACTTGGAAAAAGGTCCTGGAAGTACACACTATTCCCCAATAAAGTCCTGTTCCCCTTCCCCAATAAAAAAAAATAACAATAATATACATACATCTAATGGAATGCCAGAAATTCAAAATACAAACAATGTCAAACGCTGGTGGAGCAACAGGAACTTTCATTATTGCTGGTGGGAATACAAAATGGTACAGCCACTCTGGAAGACAGTTTGACAGTTTCTTACAAAACTAAACATACGCTATGATCCAATAATCATGCTCCTTGGTATTTACCCCAAAGAACTGGAAACTTATGTCCACCCAAAAACCTGCACATGGATATTTATAGCAGTTTTATTCATAATTGCAAAAACTTGGAAGCAACCAAGGTTTCTTTCAGTAGGTGAATAAATAAACTGTGGTATATCCAGACACCTGGAATGTTATTCAGTGCCAAAAAGACATGAGATTTCAAGACACAGAGAAACCTTAAATGAGTATTACTAAGCAAGAGAAACCAATCTGAAAAGGCTACATGCGGTACTATATGATTTCCACCTTAGGACATCATGGAAAAGGCAAAACTATGAACGCAGTAAAAAGATATCAATGGTGGCCAGGGGTTAGGGAGGAAGATGAGATGAACAGACGGAGCACAGGGCCCTGAAACTATTCTGTATATTATAATGGTGGGTACATGTCATTAGACATTTGTCAAACCTGTACAATGTACAACGGCAAGTGTGAACCCTACTGTAAACTATGGACTTGAGATAATAATGTGTTTAGGCTGGAAATTAATGTCCCTGCAGGTTCATCAATTGTAACGAACGCACCGCTCTGGTGCAGGATGTTGATCACGGGGACGCTATGCATGGGTGGGGGCACGGAGTGTATGGGAAATTTCTGTACTTTCTGCTCAACTTTTCTGTGAATCAATTTTTCTTTAGAATTACTCTAAAAAATAAAGTCTATTAAAAAGAAGAAACCACTTCAGTGCTCACTTATGTAATGTAAAAGGTATGTCCATAAAACTTATATTCTCATCAATAATATATCTACACTTTTATTCAAACATATTTAAATTACATGGCATTTAGTGAAACTCCTAGTCTGGAGGAATGTATTGTATATATGTGGCTTCCTGGTGCTGCAGGCCCAGCTTGGACAGCACTGAGGCAAGCACCTCTCCACAAAGGAAGCCCCAGGGAGCCCTCTCTAAAGTTAAAGGAAGCCCCAGGGAGCCCTCTCTAAGGTCAAAGGAAGCCCCAGGGAGCAATCTCTAATCTCATAATACATCCCTCTGCTTGGCATTTTAAGGTTCCATTGATGGGAATTCACAACAGCCTTCTCCAGGAAGCCTTGTGAGGAAGTGCAGCTCTGCTACCCCATCTGGCACATCCTGCCAAATCTGGCTACTGCCTCAGGCCACCAGGCAGAGAGTTCTCGATTCCCAGATTTCCTGAGTCCATGGACATTGCTCCACCAGGACTCAGAATTCTGTCAGAGAAGATGACTCACAGCCTAATTCCCTTTCCCAAAACTCCAGCTGCTGCTGTACCAGCATCTACCCTGTGTGTGCTGCCAGCACTGCCTCCTAAATGGAAACAGAAGGCCCCAGAGGGTACCGGGGCCACCAGAAAGAAGGGAACTACAGTAGCATCATAGGCTCCAGTGGGATTAAAAGGACATAACATCAAGAACATCAAGAGGACAAAATATATTATAAAATAAAAGTAACTGACATGAAAATAGCACCTCTTGCTCAAGTTACGCCCCACATTTTGTAAATGTAATAAAATTATCCTGTTTACAATCAAATCATCAAAGCATTGGAAATTTAGAATTAAGCAAGTTTATTTTTTTGGTGGTATCCCCACTGAATCTAAATTCCCTCTTCTTATTTATACACACTCATCAGAACTCCACATAATCACCAGTACTTAGTGAAATGTGACATAAAAATATCCTTATGGATGGAACCAAAACACTTTAAGAAAGCAATTAAAATGATTTCACAAGCTGTTGTATATTCATTTCATTTCAGAAGTTTATAGTAATTAACATACTAAACCAAGCCCTGCTGCAACCAGGAAGAACAGGAGCCACAAAGCTTCCCCAAAGAGTAAATGAACTTGGGGCATTTTTTGGAATACTGACTTAAACTAGTATTGGAATGAGAGAAATGAAAATGATGAAGACTGATTTTATACTATATTTTCAGTGTTAGCATTAATATGCGAAAGTACCCACAGAAATATTTGAAAAATTATCTCTCTTTAAAATATCATGGAGTCTTTTTAAAATAATTTTTTATATTTCAATTATAGTTGACATACAATATTATATTAGTTTGAGGTGTATGATATAATGATTAGATTTTTATATAACTTAAGAGGTGATCACCCCGATAAATCTAATACCCATCTGATACCATGTACAGTTATTACAATATTATTGACTATATTCCCTATGCTATACTTTACATGCCCATGACTATTTTGGAACTACCAATTTGTACTTCTTAATCTATTCCCCTTTTCACTCATCTCCACAACACCCCTCCCACCTTGCAACCCCTCAAAATGTTCTATCTATGAGTTTTTCTATTTTGTTTGTTTGTTTATTTTGTTCTTCAGTTTCCACATCTAAGTGAAATAATAGGGTGTTTGTTTTTCTCTGTCTGACTTACTTCACTTAGTGTAATAACCTTTAGGTCCATCCATGTTGTTGGATATGGCAAGATTTCATTCTTTTATGGCTGAGTAATATTCCATTGTACACATGTACCAGTTCTTTATTCATTCATCGATGAACACCCAGGTTGCCTCCATATCCTGCCTATTGTAAATAATGCTGCAATGAACATATGGATGCACATGTCCCTTCAAAGTATGGTATGTGTTTTGAGTTTCTTCAGATAAATACTCAGAAGTGGAATTGCTGGGTCCTTCTTTGTCTCTGGTTATAGCCTTTGTTTTAAAGTCTATTTTGTCTGGTATAAGTATTGCAACCCCAGGTTTTTGTTCTTTTTTTTCTTTTCTTCCATTTTCATGAAATATATTTTCCCATCCCTTTACTTTCAGTCTGTGTGTGGTTTTCAATTTTAAATGAGTCTCTTGTAGGCAGCATATATATAAGGGTCTTATTTTCTTATCCATTGAGCCACCCTATATTTTGATTGGAGCCTTTAATCCATTTACATTTAAAGTAGTTGTTGATAGATATGTAGTTATTGCCATTTGTTATTCATATTTTTGAGCTTTATCTTCTTCTTAAAGAAATCCCTTTAACATTTCTTATAATAGTGTTTGGTGGTAATAACCTCCTTTAACTTTTTCTTGTCTGTCCTTTGATTCTAAATGATAGCTTTGTTGGGTAAAGAAATCTTGTTTGTATTCCTTGTTTTTCATCACTTTGAATATTTCTTGCCAATCCCTTCTAGCCTGTAAAGCTTCTGTTGAGAAATCAGCTGACAGTCTTATGAGAGCTCCGTTGTAGGTAACTAACTGCTTTTCTCTTGATGCTTTTAAGATTCTTTCTTTGGCATTTTAATTATGATGTGTGTTGGTGTAGGCCTCTTTGGGTTCATCTTGTTTGGGACTCTCTGCACTTTCTGGGCTTGTATATTTATTTCCTTCACCAGGTTAGGGAAGTTTTCCATCATTTCTCCAAATAGATTTCAATTCCTTGCTCTCTCTCTTCTCCTTCAGGTACCCCTATGATGCAAATTTTGGTATGCTTGATGTTGTCCCAGAGTCCTCTTAAAGTATCCTCATTGTTTGGGGTTCTTTTTTCTTTATGCTGTTCTGATTTGGTATTTTCTGTTACCTTATCATCTAAATTGCTGATTCGACCCTCTGCTTCATCTAATCTACTGTTGAATCCCTCTGTGTTCTTTATTTCAGTTATTGTACTCTTCATTTCTGACTGTTTCTTTTTTTATGTTTTCTAGCTCCACTTTTATGTTTCATATCTCTTTGTTGAATTTCACACTGAGATCATTGAACATCCTAATAACCAGTGTTTTGAATTCTACATCTAGTAGATTGCTTGTCTCCGTTTTGTTTAGTTCTTTTTCTGGAGCTTTGTTCTGTTCTTTCATTTGAGACATGTTTCTTTGTCTCCCCATTTTGGCTGCCTCCCTGTTTTTGTTTTTATGTATTAGGTAGAGATGTTATGTTTCCCCGTATTAGTAGCGTGGCCTCATGTAGTACCTCTCTGTTTCCCAAAAAAATAAGACCTAGTCGGACAATCAGCTATAATGCGTCTTTTGGAGCAAAAATTAATATAAGACCCGGTCTTATCTTATTTTAATATAAGACCCAGTTTTATATAATATAATATAATATAATATAATATAATATAATATAATATAATATAGTATAGTATAATACTGGGTCTTATATTAATTTTTGCTCCAAAAGACACATTACAGCTGATTGTCCAGCTAGGTTTTATTTTCAGGGAAACAAGGTAGGTGTCCTGTGGGGCCCGGACCAGTAGCCCAGTCTCCCTGGTTACCTCAGCGAGGTGTTACTGGTGTATCTCTTCTGTTGGTTGTTTTGCCCTCCTGTTGTAGTTGAGCCTTGGTTGCTGTTTGCACATCATTGGGAGGGACTGACCATCTGGCTGATTGGTTGTGAGCACTGGCTATGACTACAGTGGAGTAGCTGTTGTGCAGGGGCTGACCCTACAGCACAGGATTCGATTTAGCAGGGCTCTGGTGCCTGTCCAGTCTACCCTTTGGGTGTGTTGTCTGTGGAGGCAGCTGGGTGGTGCTCCAACTTGAGAGCCCCCTGGAGTGAGCGACAAAGTAATCTTCAGATGGTTGCCACCCACGCTGGACTTGGAGGTGCCGTGAAAAGGCTAAGCTGAGAACCAAGGCCAGCTGCCACTAGTGCCAGGCTTAGGGCTGCTTAATAAGAGGTATGGGGCACGCTGAGGCCAGAAGCTTCTTGTCTGGGTTTGTGAACCTTGGAGAGATTTTAGGAAAGTTTGCAGCATGAGCCACGACTGGCCACTTGTATGGAAAAGCCCCTGGAAGAGGCTTGGGTGGGCCTGCAGGATGGGTGGGGTGGGGTCTCAGGGAATTTCCAGGGTGGGGTGAACGGTGTTAGCAAGGTTGATGGAGACTCAGATATGGCATCCACCTAAGTCTGCAAGCTGGGAGAGGGGACAGCTCACAAAGAAACTATGGCTTCTGCTGGCACTTCTGTCTGGGAGAAAGCTGCCCCTCCAGTCCTTGCCCTGAAGCCAGACAGTTCAGTTCCTCCCTGTATGTCCCTGACAACTTTCAAGTTGCTACCCCAGTGCTAGAGCTCAGAGTGAGTGAGTCCATCAGTGAGCAAATCCATGCATAGGTCCTTTAAGAGGAATACCTGGGACTCCAGCCACCCTCTATCTAACTCACACCATCCCTGGTGTTTTTCACGTACAGAAGTTGTGGGGATGCCTCTTCCCAGCACTGGAAACCTGGGCTGGGGAGTCTAACGTGGGGCTAGGACCCCTAGATCCTCAGGGAAGACCTCTATAGCTGAGTTATCCCTCCTGATTCTTAAACATCATACATGGGTGTGGGACCAGCCCTTTCCGCATCTCTGCCCCTCCTACCAGTCTCGACCTGGCTTCTTCTGTATGTCCTTGCTTATGATTCAGGTGATTCTCAATGAACTTCTCAAAGAACTTCAGGTGATTCTCAATGATGGTTGTTCTGCAGTTTAGTTGTAATTTTGATGTGGTGCTGAGAAGATGCAAGCACAGCATTTACCCACTTTGTCATCTTGGCTGGAAATCCCACATGGAGTCTTCTTATGATTTCAAGTAGAAATCTTCAAAAAGACTTGGCTCTGTGATTTCCATCTTATGGGAACATAGTAGTTGAAAAACTAAAATGGACAGTCCTGAGCTAGGCCATCATTAAAGGCTAGGAATGTGTAATGACAACATAGGATGCTATGACCCTCTCTTAGCCAGAGGTCTTACCTACCAGACCTCTTAGGTTCCTACCAACCAGAACTTAACCAGAGCAAAGACATGCAAGACAGTGGCCCAAGTGCTGAACAGAGGATCGCCCAGGGGACTTTTTTCTATAGAAAAGGGTGAGGTAAACTTGGGCCTTAACTCAGTCAATTGTGTTTACAATGAGGACAAACATCAGAAGCCACAAAGACCCAGTGATGATTCCAGTAAATGACAGCTGAGAGTGGTAGGCTGAGATAGAGAGAAACATAAAAAGTATTTGGTACCAAGGAAACAGTTCTAGTGGCCTCAATAGCCTCCAAACCATGGCTTTTCAGCCTCAGACAATAATGGAGGTTCACGGGGCTGGCTTTGACTCAATAAGGCAAGGTGTGCTCAGAATAGTGTATATCTAACTATTACACTGTTTTGTGCACCTGAAACTAATAAAAAAAATCTAAAAAAAAAAAAAAGAAAGAAATGAAGAAACTGTAAACTGTATTTCCAAAGTAATTAAAATAATAATTCTTTTAAAGTTTTGGTGGCTAATGGAGTAAGCTTCACCTAGGTAGAAAATTTGCTCAATTAGTCTTTAGTGTCTGACCATGATGAGTGAAAGAGGCAAGAGAAAGCTGTGATATGGGTTTGGGGGGGAGCACTGAACTGATAAGATTCAGTATTTCTGATCTTCTATTTCCTGTAAAATAGATGGAAACGAACAACAAAAAAATAGCAAATAAAATACCAGACATAATAAAGACTAGACACAGATTTCAAATATATAGCTACTTAACAGCCCAAATTTTGGATATGAAGCAGAGAACATGTTTTCTTACCAGAGGAACAAAACCAGAAATAAAACTCGAACCAAATAAGCCTATGAAATTTTGCAATGTTTTATGTTACCACTATTAGAAGATACCTTCTGAAGGGAGTTACAGTGGAAATGTAGAAACAATAAGCACAAACACAGAACCCAGAAAAGAGCTTCCTACACAGAGGATGGTTTGAATTTTTGCATTCTGAGAACACCAGGTACATATAATAGCTGTTTCCTGCAAACACATTGCTAAAGGCCATCTGAGCAATACCATGTTAATATAAATCTCATCTCACAAAGATGACTTTGTGAAAGGGAAATACATAGATGATTTTATAATAAGATAAAAAGGGTTCATAATTTTTAACTTTATAAATACAATTTTCGAAAAATCTCCTGGTTACTACTGCACCACCCCTTGGAGAATCAGGGTCATATTTAGATAATTTCAGTCTCTCACATACTACAGGAGAATTGGAATGGCAGGGTCATGGAGAGAACACCACCCTGAATATCTTGCTTTAGAACTAGGAGACCAGTGGCTAGACTCCTGTATCTAGACGCCGGAAAAGGGCCATTACTGGAGCAACTGATTCAGTTATAGCAAAGAAAGTGAGATTTCTGTGGGCTCAGAGAAAACCTAAAATGTATATAAAAAACTACACTGTAAGGGCACTTTACAATGAGAACTATGACATATCACGACTAGGTCTTTCAACTGAAGAGATATACACATGATGTTTTAAAAGAAGATTTTTGTTCAATATCCTACTGTTTTAATATCTATATCTCCAATATTTACTTTTAAGTAGATTTTTGTATGTGAAGGGCTAAACATCAATTATTTGAAAATTTCACTGAGATTACTATTGCTGCACAATACCTTCTTGTCATTCCCAGAGCCCAGTACAGTGAGCTGCACACAGTAGACTCATAATATGTATCTGATGCTGAATGAATAAATGAAGGAGTGAATCACAGAAAGAATGACCAGTGAAGCCCTTTATTCATTCTACAGGTATTTATTGAATCAACTGCGTGCCAAGACAGAGAAGTAAGCAAACAAACATGATAATCACACATTGTGACAAGTGCCATGAAGGAAATAAATCAGATGATACCATAGAGTAATGAGAGGGAGAAGAAGCTCTAGATAAGGTTATCCTGGGGGGCTCTCTAAGGAGGAGGCCTTTGTTCTGAGCCCTAAAGTATGATATAGCATGTTCTACTTTGAGGGAGTGGGGAGAGTGTTAGCAGTCCAGCAAAAGGAACAGTGGGTGCAAAGGCCCTGAGGCCAGAAAAGACAAGTTATTTAAGAAAGAGAAAGGAGACTGATATAATACTATATTTTAAATGCCAAGTGGAGCAATGCACACCAAAATGTCATACCTAGAAACAACTTACAGATAATTTTACTAAGCTCTTCAGAAGAACTCTACAAACAAATAAAATGGAGGCTTAAGACAATCACTCCAGTAATTCAGGCAATTCATCACACCATTACTACACTCACATTTTGGACTTTACTGTTCTACATAATTAATTCAGCCTAGATATAACATAACATAGACATGCCACTTGCTTCAGTTCAGAGGAAAATAGTATAGGTAATTATATTCCATTTTATATCATTTTTAAGTACCCTTTGGTGTCTTCAGAGGTTAATGATGACTTTTAAGCTTTCTAATCTCATGTGGTTAGATTTTTTTCATCTTGTCGAGATATTTAAATGAAATTCAACATTTTAAGAAACACCCTGGAAGCACTTTACACTTCGGAAACAAAGAATTGTAGTCCTCATAACAATTTCTCACAATTTGTCAAATCCAACTTTAATTGTCGGTGGATTCTTACAAGTTCACAGAGTAACGAGAATTATGTAGCAATTAAAGCAATTAAAAGCAAATCCAACACATATGTGGTCAATTAATTTACAACAAAGGAGGCAAGAATATACAATAGGGAAAGGACAGTCTCTTGTCAATAAATGTTGTTGGGAAAACTGGATTACTATTTTACAGCATACACAAAAATTAACTCAAACTGGATTAAAGACTTGAATGTAAGACCCGAAACCATAAAACTCCTAGAAGAAAACACAGGCAGCAAACTCCCTGACATCGGTCTTGGCAATGACTTTTTTGGATCTGGCTCCAAAGGCAAGGGCGACCAAAGCAAAAATAAACAAATGAGACTACATCAAATTAAAAAGCTTCTGCACAGTAAACGAAACCACCAACAAAATGAAAGGTAACCTGCTGAATGGGAGAAGATATTTATAAATCATTTATCCAATAAGGTGTTAACATGCAAAATATATGAAGAACTCATACAACTCAATTACAAAAAAGAAACAACTGAAAAATGGGCATAGGATCTGAACAGACATTTTTCCAAAAAAGACATCGCCAACAGGCACATTAAAGGATGTTCAACATCACTAATCATCAGGGAAATGCAAACCAAAACCACAATGACATATCAACTCATACCTGTCAGAATGGCTATTATTAACAACACAAAAAATAAGTGTTGGCAAGGATGTGGAGAAAAGGGAACTCTTGAGCACTGTTGAGTGGGAATGTGAATTCATGCAGCCATTATGCAAAATAGTATGGAGGTTCCTTAATAAGTTAAAAAGAGAACTACCATCTAATCCAGTAATTCCAGTTCTGGTTATTTACCTGAAGAAAACGAAAATACTAATTTGAAAAGATGTATGCACCCCTATGTTCATTGCCACATTGTTTACAATAGCCAAGATATGGAGTGTCCACTGATAGATAAATGGAGAAATAAGATGTGATATGCATGAATGCGCACGCGCGCACACACACACACACACACACACACACACACACACACACACACATATTATTTAGCCATAAAAATGAATGAATTCTTGCCACTGTGACAACATGGATGGACCTCAAGAATAAAATGCTAATTTAAGTAAGTCAGACAGAGAAAAATACCATATGATTTTACATATATGTGGAATCTAAAAAGTAAAACATATGAACAAACAAAAACAAACTCATAGATACCGAGAACAGGTTGGTCGTTGCCAGAGGGGAGGGGGCTTACAGAATAGGTGAAATGGGTGAAAGACATCAAGAGGTACACACTTCCAGTTATAAAATAAATAAGTCGTGGGGAGGTAACAGCATGGTTACCATAGTCAATGATATTTTAGTGTACATTTGAAAGTTGCTTTAAAAAAGTAAATCTTAAAAGTTCTCATCACAAGAAAAAAATTGTTTTATAACTTTGCATGGTGACAGATGATAACTAGACTTACTGTGTTGATCATTTTACAATGTATACAAATATCAAATCATTATGTTATAATACACCTGCAACTAATATAATATTGTATTTCAATTATACTTCAATTATAAAAAAAGCAAATCTATAACTTATCCTTTAGAGTCTCTGACTCCCAGGCTTCACATACTGAAGAATATTGCCACAAACTGACCATAAGACCATATTCACAGCCTTTCTTACAGTTTGCTGATAACCTTATTGTGTTGGTATCCTTGGGGGAGCAAATTACAAATGTTCTCTTAAAAGTCAGAGGCAAGTTAATTAATGGGCCTAAAGTTATATTTTCTAAAAACAGCAAATGGCATAAAAATTAAAATACAGTAATGGCTTTGTTTTTGTAAAAAGTAAAATAAAAATTGTATGTAGAAACTTAAATGAACGGATCTGTCACTATGAAAAAGGACTAAGTATGAGTCACCATTCTGGAAGGGTAAACTCTACATTGCTGATAATGGTCACCTCTGAGTGGGGCTGGAGGAGTAGGTCATCAGGGAGAGAAACTTTAATACATAACAAATGGAGAAACAAATATGTGTATGTATAGATTTCAACTGGTGATATTATGGATGATTTTTTACTTTACTTTTCGTGTTTCTCAGTACAGGTATTTTCAAAATATTTTTTTAGTAAGTAGGCCAATAGGTTAAATTTCTGACCACATACTTTTATCTGGTTGTCAATAAAGTAACACATACCCTTCAAACATTTACGAAGTCTTTTACCTGTATCATGATCTGCATGGTTTAGGTATTGTATGCTCTTGGGCACTCAGGTCTATCAACAGCAACACCAATGTTATCATAAAATATTTAAGTTGTAGGTCTTCCAATTACGACATCTAAATATTTTCTATTTTCCTGTCTATTATTTGTCAGTG
The DNA here is from genome assembly GCF_004115265.2 of Rhinolophus ferrumequinum. Lineage (NCBI taxonomy): Eukaryota > Metazoa > Chordata > Mammalia > Chiroptera > Rhinolophidae > Rhinolophus > Rhinolophus ferrumequinum. Next base: position 49,417,842 of record NC_046290.1, on the reverse strand, counting down.
AGCATTGTGCCTTTTCTAATTATTTGATGAGGGTAATCAATGAAGATATGTGATAAGATCACAAAGCAAATTAGTCCTCTAAATTTACACTTTATTGGAAACCTTAATGTGCCAGAAATGTCAAGGTGTCCCATACATTTATCAGGGAACATGGCACAGGATGGTTCTGTTGCCAGGAAGACTACAATTGTAGCTCATAACTGTATCCCCAGTGCCTGTCACAGCACCTGGGACATGTTAGATACTCAATAAATATTTACGGAATGAACGAATCAATTATTATGTGAACAGTTCACAGAAAGGCAGCAGGAAGCAGTGGAAAGTTATGAGCTTTGGAATCAGACAGATCTATATTTAAATCCCAGTTCTGCCACATACTAGCTATGTGACCTTGAGCAAAATGATGCAGTTCTCTGAACCCCGGTTTCTTTACCTGTTAATGGGGTTAATAGTATCTCCCTGCTTCATCAGGTTTTCGTGACAATTAAGATAATATAGGATGTCATAGGACTTGCAGCAGCGAGGTGGTCTTCTTGAGTTCTCCAGAACTTACCACAAATTGAACATCTATAACCCTTCAAATGACTTTTTGCTCATCACACAGAACAGCTAAGAGACTCATATGAGGATTACTTGAAGGACCCAGCCCAAGAGGCACAAGATTCAACACACCCAGAGGCCAATTCCAGACCAAACCAGAGTATTACCAGGTTTGACCTACAAGTGACACACACAGAGGGAATTCTCTACATACACAAGAGCCCATAGGTGCCAAGCCTCATCTGAGCAGTCAGCCTTCACACAGCAGCTCATCCACTGTGGGCATAGCCAATTCTCACAACTAGTCAGCCTAGAAGTCAATCCCATCTACTGACAAGCCAAAAGCAATTAAAGTTCAACTTTAACAGGAGAGTACTCACAACACAAGGGTCACCTTTGGAGCACATGCACAGGAGAATAGGGAAGTGGTGCAAGTCAAATATAGAGGACACATACTACATAAGATCACCCAGCAAAGACAGAGAACCCTAGGAGATCTACCTAATACATTGAAGCAAACACAGAGAGTCAGCCAGAATGGGGAAACAAAGAAACATGTCCCAAATAAAAGAAGAGAAAAAAACCTCCAGAATTGGAACCAAATGAAACAGAGGTAACCAACCTATCAGTGACAGAGTTCAGAACATTGATGATAAGAATGTTTAAGGAGCTTAGTGATGATATGAAGAAGGATAGAGAAATCATACAGAACAATCAGTTAGAACTAAAGAATACAATAACTGAAATACAGAACACACTTGAAGGAATTACCAGCAGGTTAAATGAGGCAGAGGATCAAATCAGCGATTTGGAAGACAAGTTAGCAGAGATCATCAAAGCAGAACAACAGAAAGAAAAAAAGAATAAAAAACAATGAAGATGGTTTAAGAGACCTATGGGATAACATCAAGTGCAACAACATGCACATTACAGGAATACCAAAAGATGAAGAGAGGGAGCAAGGGATCAAGAACATATTTGAAGTAATAATGACAGAAAACTTCCCTAACCTGGTGAAGGAAACCGACATGCAAGCCCAGGAAGTGCAGACAGTTCCAACCAAGATGCACCCAAACAGGCCCACACCAAGACACATTACAGTTAAAATGGCAAAGTTTAAAGACAAAGAGAGAAGAATCCTAAAAGCAGCGAGAGAAAGACAGCAGGTTACATACAAGGGAACTCCTATAAGACTATCAAATGGCTGTTCTACTAAAAGATTGGAGGCCAGAAGGGAGTGGCAGGAGGTATTCAAAGTGATGAAAAACAAAGGCCTACAACCTAGATTGCTTTATCCAGCAAGGCTATCATTTAAAATTGAAGGAGAGATAAAGAGCTTCCCAGAAAAGAATAAGCTAAAGGAATTCATTACCACCAAGACAGCATGCAGGAAATGTTAAAGGGGCTTCTGTGAACAGAAGAAAGATGAAAACAATCTAACTAATGAAGACCAGAAATACAAATAACAAAATGACAATAACTATCTACCTATAAATAATCACTTTAAATGTAAATGGATTAAATGCTCCAATCAAAAGACATAGGGTGGCTGAGTGGATAAGAAAACAAGACTCTTGCATATGCTGTATACAAGAGATTTACCTCAGATCAAAAGACACAGACAGGCTGTGAAGGATTGGAGTAAGATATTTCACGCAAGTGTAAATGAGAAAAAATCTGGAGTAGCAATAGTTATTTCTGAAAAAATAGACTTTAAAATGAAGAATATATTAAAAGACAAAGATGGGCACTGCATAATAATAAAGGGATCGATCCAACAAGAGGACACAATCTTAGTAAATATCTATGAACCCAAGATAGGAGCACCTAAATATATAAAACAAATATCGACTGACATAAAGACAGAGATCAACAGTAACACTATCATAGTAGGGGACTTCAACACATCACTGACAACAAGGAACAGGTCCGCCAGTCAGAAAATAAATATGGAAACAGCAGCTATAAATGACACATTGGACCAGTTGGATTTAACCAATATTTTCAGAGCATTTCACCCCAAAGCTGCAGAATACACATTCTTCTCAAGTGCACATGGAACATTTTCCAAGATAGACCACGTGTTAGGCCACAAAACAAGTCTCAATAAATTTAAGAAAATTGAAATCACACCAAGTGTCTTCTCTGACCACAATCAGTGCTATGAAATTAGAAATCAACTACAGGAAAAAAATTGGAAGACACACAAATACATGGAGGCTGAATAACATGTTACTAAATAATGAATGGGTCAACAATGAGAACAAGGAAGAAATAAAAAGATATCTTGAGACAAACAAAAATGAAAACACAATGACCCAAAATCTATGGGATGCAGCAAAAGCAGCCATAAGAGGGAAATTCATAGCAATGCAGGCCTACCTAAAGAAACAAGAAAAATAACAAATCAACAGGTTATCCTTATACTTAAGGGATCTGGGAAAAGAACAGCAAAATAAGCCCAAAGGAATGAGATATTAAAAATCAGAGTGAAAATAAATGAAATAGAAACCAAAAAAACAATACAAAAGATCAATGAATCCTAGAGCTGGTTTTTTGAAAAGATAAACAAAATCGACAGACCTTTAGCCAGACTCATCAAAAAAAAATTAAAAGGAGAGAGAGAGAGAAAGCGGAACCAAATTAATAAAATCAGAAATGAAGGAGGAGAAGTGACAACAGACACCACAGAAATACAAAAATATTTTAAGAAATTACTATGAACAACCATATGCCAACAAATTAGACAATCTGGAAGAAATGAACAATTTTCTAGAAAGATACAACCTTCCAAGGCTAACTCAAGAAGAAATGGGAAACCTGAATAGACAGATTACTACCAGGGAAAATGAATCAGTAATCAACATGCTCCCAACAAACAAAAGCCAACAAACAAAAGCCCTGGGCCAGATGGCCTTACAGTGGAATTTTAGAACACATTCAAAAAGGAATTATCACTTATTCTACTCAAACTATTCCAAAAAATCCAGAAGGAGGGAAGGATCTCAAACACTTTTTACGAGGCCACTATCACTGTGATCCCAAAATCAGACAAAGACATTACAAAAAAGAAAACTATAGGCTGTTACTCCCTAATGAACATAGATGCAAAACTCCTCAACAAAATATTAGCAAACAGAATTCAACAACACATTAAACAGATCATACACCATGATCAAGTGGGATTCATTCCTGGCATGCAAGAGGGTGGTTCGATATCCGCAAATCAATTAATGTGATACACCACATTAACAAAATGAAAAATAAAAATCATACGATCATATCAATAGATGCAGAAAAAGCAGTTGACAAAATCCAGCAGCCATTTATGGTAAAAAAAAAAAACTCTTAAGAAAGTGGGAATAGAGGGACCATATCTCAACATAATATATGATAAACCACAGCTAACATCATACTCCATGGGAAAAAGCTAAAACCATTCCCCTTATGATCAGGAACGAGGCAAGGATGCCCACTTTCTCCACTTCTATTCAACGTAGTTCTGGAAGTTCTATCCACAGCAATGAGACAAGAAAAAGAAATAAAAGGCATCCAAATTGGTAAGGAGGAAGTAAAATTGTCATTATATGCTGATGACATGATACTGTATATAGAGAACCCCAAAGACTCCACCAAAAAAACTATTAGAACTGATAAATGAATTTAGTAAAGTAGCAAGATACATAATTAGTATTCAGAAATCAGTTGCATTTGTATATACCAATAATAAAATATCAGAAGGAGAAATTAAGAAAACAGCCCCATTTACAATTGCTTCAAAGACTATAAAATACCTAGGAATAAATTTAACCAAAGAAGTAAAGGACCTGTACTCACAAAATTATAAGAAACTGAAGAGAGAAACTAAAGAAGATACAAATAGAAGGAAACACATACCATGCTCACAGATAGGAAGAATTAATATTGTTAAACTGTCCGTATTGCCTAAGGCAATATACAGATTTAACGCACTTCCTATCAAACTACCAGGGACATTTTTCATATAAATAGAACATATAATCCTAAAATGTATGTGGAACCATAAAAGACCCCGGATAGCCTCAGCAATCTTGAGAAATAAGAACAAAGTGGGAGGTATCACAATACCTGGCATCAAATTGTACTACAAGGCTATAGTAATCAAAACAGCATGGTACTGATATAAAAACAGAAACATAGATCAATGGAACAGAACAGAGAGCCCAGAAATAAATCTATGTCTATATAGTCATTTAATCTACGACAATGGAGGCAAGAATTTACATTGTGGTAAAGACAGTCTATTCAATAAATGGTGCTGGGAACCTGGACAGACACATGCAAAAAAATGAAGCTGGACCACTTCCTTACACCATATACAAGAATAAATTCAAAATGGGTTAAAGACTTAAATGTAAGATCTGAAATCATAAAACTCCTATAAGAAAATATTGAAAGAAAGTTTACAGACATCACCCAGAGTAACATTTTTACTGATATATCCTCTCGGACAAGGGAAGTAAGAGAAAAAAATAAACATATGGGATTACGTCACACTAAAAAGTTTTTTCACAGCTAAGGAAACCATCAATAAAACAAAAAGGGAGCCTACTGAATGGGAGAAGATATTTGTCAATGATATATCTGATAAGGGGTTAATATCCAAAATTTATTAAAAACTCAGTCAACTCAACACCAAAAAAACAAACAATCCAATTAAAAAATGGGCAGAGGACATGAAGAGGCATTTTTCTAAAGAGACAGACAGATGGCAAACAGACATATGAAAAAATACTCAACCTCACTAATCATTAGAGAAATGCTAATAAAAACCACAATGAGATACCACATCACTCTGGTCAGAATGGTTAGCATCAATAAATCAACAAACAAGTGCTGGCGAGGATGTGGAGAAAAAGGAACCTGCGTGCACTGTTGGTGGGATTGAAGATTGGTGCAGCCACTATGGTAAACAGTATGGAGGTATCTCAAAAAATTAAAAATGGAACTACCTTATGACCCAGCAACTCCACTCTTGGGTATCTATCCAGAGAATTCCAAAATGCTAATTTGAAAAAAATCTATGCACCCCTATGTTTATTGCAGCGTTATTCACAATAGCCAAGACATGGAAACAACCAAAATGCCCATCAGTAGACGACTGGATTAAGAAACTGTGGTACATTTATACAATGGAGTATTACTCAGCCATAAAGAAGAATGGAATCTTACCATTTGCAATGATATGGATGGACCTAGAGAACATTATGCTAAGTGAAGTAAGTCAGACAGAGAAAGGCAAATACCATATGATCACACTTATATGTGGAATCTAAAGAATAGAATGAACAAACCAATCAGAAACAGTCTCAGAGATATAGAGAAAAAACTGAGGGTTGCTAGATGGGAGTGAAGGTGCGGGTAAGAGGGAAGGTGAGGGAATTAGAAAGCACAATCAGTAACCACAAGGTTGCCACAGGGATATGAAAGTCAATTTGGGAATATAATCAATAATGTTGTAAAGATTTTGTAGGGTATCCAATGGACACTTGTCTTATTAGGGAGACCACTTCACGGATGGTGTAGGTGCCTGATCACTGCACTGTACACCTGAAGCTGAAGCTGAATAATAATGAACGTCAATAACGAATGTATAATTTTACACACACACACACACACACATACACACACACACGAAGTGGAGTACAGCATTACGAATGGAGACAGTGGAAATGTAATGGCTGGATTTGATGTCAGAGGGGTAGTAGATTGGGAGAGGGGGCTATCACTTTGTGAGGGGTATAAATGATAAATGTCTATTACAGTGTTTTTTACACATGAAACTAATTTTTAAAATTTATAAATAAATAAATAAAAAGATGAGGTGATAGCCTCTTGTCAATCAAAAAAAAATAATATATGTATGTACCTAAACATTAGCATTCGTTTAATGGTAGTTCCTCCTCTTTATGGATACTTAAACTTCTGTCTAAAGATGGAGCCATCTTACAGTCCTCTCTTTCCATCACATTGTGTTTGTGAAAATCAAAATTTATTTTCTATATACTATTTTGTCCACCTAGAATGCCTTGTGCCTTATTTCTTCCTCACCAACTCGGACTCAACTTCAAGGTCAAGGTGAACTACCACCTTTGCCTCAATGCTTTTCTCCCCGACTCCCATCCCCAGCCAAAAGCTAAGTATTCCCCCTCAATAAGCATACTGTCCCACCTCTCTATGGCCTGACTTATCTTGTTGAGTTTATAGTCATTTCTGCTTGTGATTTCTCCCCTCTGAGGCTGTCAGCTCCCTGAAGGACAAGGGTAATTTCTGCTCATGACTGAATCCCTCAAAAGCATTGTCCATAGTGTTTTCCAGGTAATAGATGTTTCGGGAATTTTTAAAAACTAAATTAAGAAACTTGATCATATTTTCCCACAGGAAGAATGATATAATAGGCTATTACATGCCTGTTCAAAAAATTGATTTGAAATAAATTACAGACAGAATTAACCGGATAGAAGGAAAGATTCAATAACTATAAAAATAACTATACAAATTGTAAAATTAGGCTTTGGGTTCTATAAAATGTGTGTAAATGATAGCTATATAAAATACATTGATTACAAAGGCTTCAACATAACACAAAGACGTATCTATAACCTAAAAAGAGAACTCTGACATATCGTAAACTTGTCCTAACTCCAATACCCAGCTATAACAAATAAAAAGCTTTTTAAAAATTAGACAACTTTGGATGAGCTAGTTTCTTTAAACTGATGCCTTTTTTTTTTATTCCTCACCTTATAATTGACCTTGTTACAAGCAGAGTCATTGAAAACCATTCTAATGCCTCTCTTGCCTTTTTGCCCTTCCCTTCCCAGCACAGAAAACTCTTAGTCACCACTTCAATATAGCTCTTGCTAGAACCTTTGGTTATTTTTGCCCCTTTCAATGATACCACTTTCTCTCAATCACATGTTCTTCTATACTCAACTACCTTTATTTCTGCTCTGGAGCTAATAACAGATGCTAGTGTTTACTGAGCTCTTTCTTACTATGTGCTAGGTATCATGCTGAGTTCTTCAAAGATGACATCCCAGCCACAGCCTTGTAGGATAGCAAGTGGAACCACAGAGACTGGTGGCCTGAAACCACACTAGGGCTGGGGTGGTCAAAGAAGGCTTTCCAGAAGAGCGAGCTCTCAAATGGAGGTTTTAAAAACAAGTCAGACAAAGAATAAAGAGAAAGTATCACATGTACAAAGAGCACCGAGCTGTGAAAAAGCAGGACATGCTCAAGGCACTGCAAGTCCTTTGATAATAGATCAGCCAGCTCTGCTAAGATGCTCCCAACAGACTAGGTCGCTGAGAATATTAGAACAACCAGAGTCAACTGAGGTTAATTGGGCATTCTCTCTGGAAGGCACAATTATATCCACTTATTTGAAGCTGTTAACCAGTCTAGCCTTAACTTGTGAATTAACAGGTATCATAACCTTCTGGAAGTTTTCTACTAATACAGCTCATCCTATTCCTATGACTGCTGTTTTAATCCATCCTCCAGCCTCTGTCCTCACCCTGCTCCCCTGACCCTCAGCAGAGAGCCAAACCAACATCCTATACTCTAGGGAAAGCAGGGGACAAGAGGTTCAGATCAGGGTTCTCAAACTTTCACATGTATATACACCACTTGGGGATTTTGTTCAAATGCACATCTGGTTTCAGTTGGTCTGAGCATGGGGCCTAAGAGTCGGTATTTCTAATAGGCTTCCAGATGTTGCTATCCCAAGGACCACTCTTTGAGTAGCAAGATTCTAGTAGGGCAGATTCTGCAAGTCAACTGACTAGACTGGCATCCCTCCTCCCCCGACAAACACCACCTGAATAACCAGCTCTAAGCCCCTGTTTTCTCATCTCAAAACGTAAGTGGCTGCTGCACAAATGAGATGAGAATGTATAAGAGACGCACGCGTCTGGCATCTGGTCAGCCTTCAGGAAATGGTGGCTTTTACTGGTAGTAGTGAATATCTTTGAGGATGTCCAGTCAGAGATACCTGGGTGTGCTTTCCTTTCACTTCCTCCCACCTGTTCTTGATTCGACTCCTTCTGGCCTCCTCCTGGGCTATGCCCTGTCCATTAGTCCCTCTTTCACTAATATTTCCAATATCCCTCTTGTCTGCCTTCAAAAATGTTTATCTTTCCTATCCTAAAAAATAAAGTCCCTCTGACTTTCAGTCACTACCTTCTTTGTTTCACAGTTCAACTTAAAATTTGAAAGATTCCTCTACATGCCTTTGGCTGCCCCGTCTACACCCCCACCCCACCATACCCTCAACTGTCCACCATTGTTCTAGAAACAGGGAAATCCTATGGTCTCTTATAAATTGTCGTTCTCCTTTACTTCTTAGTATTGGTGGTCCATCCCTGCGTGATCTAGGAGGAGGTATGATAAAGGCAGGGACTGTCCATTTAAACACAGTTATAGCATATCCTCTTACAGTATGAAGTCCCTTCTGTTGGGAGTTTGGCCAGTGTCCCTACAATGTCATCACCTCAGGGGTTCCATGAATAGTGCTCTCTCCCTGAGATAGCTGAGTTAAGTCATGAGCAAACGGTGAGGGGTGAGCCTCTGCTCTACACTGGGAAGGGCACTATTTTCAGGAGATTTCTAATTCCCATGTGACTCCTGAGCCCCAACTCCCATCTGGTGGGGAGGTAAGCTAGGGCAAGGACTGGAACCATTCCTAGAGAAAGCCTGGACCCGCCAACCCTGCTGTACACCTCCGAGAGAAGTGGTGTCTCTGGCTGGTTCTTCCTTTTGTCAAAAGAACTGTCCACATGGTCTGGCAGAGGGGGCTCTCCTGGTCCCACAGTTGGATGTGGGGGTCAAGGTTTAACAGCAAGAGCCAACGACAGTCACTATTCTCTGTGCACACATGTCCCGTGAGGACCTCATCAAGCAGGGTGGCTAATTAAGATCAAGATCAGAAGCTCCAGCCTCCCTCACCATGTCACCCCATTTCTTAGCAGGTACTACTAGCTCCAGTGCTAAGGGCACAAAGTAGAGGTGAGAGTGCAAGTTAAGAGGGAACACGGGAGGAAATGAGATGCCGTGAACACAAAGGCAAATGAAGTAATTTCATGGTCAGTAGTTACAATCCTTAGCCAAGGCACCCCTCCCATTCCGAATGCCCCGTCACCCTTCCACCAGATTTTTTTTCCCTTAGCCTGGTAAATAAGGACAATCACTAAGCTAATCGGGCATGTAAATACATACCAGTCAGTAAGGTTTCTTCAAGGAATCTGCGTTTGTGTGTTTCAGGAAACATCTTATTCTAATCTCGAATAAAACGATTTCCTAATCCACCTGTAGATAATTCATTACTCACTAAAGACACTGCTCTCGCCTGAACTCGCTCTTTTGACTGCTCTTGTAAACCATCTCCTTAATCATTTCACATGTATAAGAAACCTTATGAAAGTTGACTTAATTACTACTCATTGTCTGGGGATTGGAACACCATGATGACTGATAAGGCTTGTGAGAAACCTTGATTAAGATCTTGATTAGGGCAGCGGACGGCTCAGTTGGTTAGAGCGAGAGCTCTGAACAACAAGGTTGCCGGTTCAATTCCCGCATGGAATGGTGGGCTGCGCCCCCTGAAACTAAGATTGAAAACAGCGACTGGACTTGGAGCTGAGCTGTGCCCTCCACAACTAGACTGAAGGACAATGACTTGACTTGGAACTGATGGGCCCTGCAAAAACACACTGTACCCCAATATTCCCAATAAAAAAAATCTTAAAAAAACAAAAAGATCTTGATTAGGATCAAGAACAAGGAACAATGGCAGAGTTAGTGAGGGATGAGACACAGGACAGTGGCTTCAAAGTTGGGGTGGGCACATTGGGGTGGGCACAGTGAGGGCTGCTCGGCTGGCTTCAGCCTCCAGAAGAGAGACCTGTCCTAGCATCCCCACTGAGGTCTGCCAGGTTGGGTCACAGCAGACCCACTTCCAGCTCAGGGAAGGACAATGGTGAGGGAGCCACAAACTCAAAAATGAGGCAACAATCTCATTGAATCCACTGTGCAACGTTTTCCTGCTATTTTTAATAATGGTCTTAAATCTCCAGAAAGTGGGAAGAGGTGAATGAATCACTCAGTTGATCAACAAGTAGCTCTCAATGCAGGAAAACACAGCAGGTAGGCTTAAAAGATATAGAATGAATCAAATTCCATAGTTAACTTTCAAAGGCTCATGACAAGTATACAAAGTAGGACAATTAAGTCTGCGAACTCATCCTAGAAAAAGTGCTACATACCTCATTGCTGACTATCACTACGGCCATCTCCGAAGTTCTCCCCTTGGGAAGTTATGCACCAATGCCAGTGCCTAGTCCACTCTTCGAAGCAATTTGGGAACTCTTGTTCTGGAATGGCCATCAGAGCTGTTGTCGTATTACCCTTGATGTCCTGAATGTCATCAAAATGTCTTCCTTTCTATACTTCCTTTATCTTTGGGTAAAGAAAGAAGTCGTTGGAGGCCAGATCAGGTGAGTAGGGAGGGTGTTCCAACACAGTTATTTGTTTACTGGCTAAAACTCCCTCGCAGACAGTGCCCTGTGAACTGATGCACTGTCGTGATGCAAGAACCATGAATTGTTGACAAAAAGTTCAGGTCATCTCACTTTTTCGCGCAGCCTTTTCAGCACTTCCAGATAGTAAACTTGGTTAACTGTTTGTCCAGTTGGTACAAATTCATAATGAATAATCCCTCTGATATCAAAAAAGGTTAGCAACATCATTGCAACAAGTTTGCGAACTTAATTGTCAAACCTCGTATACATTTTGATGTTTTACTTTTTCATCAATGTTTTGCAATAATTATTACTTAATGCCGATCAAACTTTCTTATTTAGGAAGACCCTTTAGAGACAAAACTAAGAATATAGGATTAAGACCATAAATGACCATACGGAAATTTTTAAGTGAATGTTATACCCTTTTTTAGCACATTCAAAGGCTTCTACATTGGAGACTGTGAAATGATTTATTTGCCTGAACACAGTTCACTAAATACAATCTTTCAGCTTTTAAAGTCTTATTGTTAATAACTGTCTCTAGATCGACACTGTTGTATAATTCAATGCCCAATAAATCATTCTCTTCTAAGTTCTACAGTGACATGTATTTTTCCACATGGTGAATGCCTCGTTGATAAAAAGAAACAAAACATGTCTTATACATTTACTAGGCCCTGTGAAAATATTAGAGAGAAGCTCGAAGAAAAGCTGAGTTCTCCATTTGATTAAAAGCTGGTTCAATGTATGGAACAAAAACCTTGAAGATGGCTTTGACTAGGTTTTCAAAAGCTCAATTCAATACTACATAATATTCATAATTTGTCAAGTGGAATTCTCCAGAAAAAAAACAGAGCCAGGAAATAATAAGTCTCGTACTTTATCCTGGAGGGCTGAGGGCAGGGTCCCATATACTTGAAGAATTATGAGGGTAGGAAGAGAGGTTGATGTTCATTAATCACAGTAGTTATGTTCTACAGTCACTGCAAACACTGAGTTAATGAACACTAAATCATGGCTCCAGTGGGAAATACAGGGTAAGGTTCCTGCAAGGCTTTGGTCACGACACTTTTTCCAACTGATCAATACACAACCTTGTTTTATGTGTGTTTAACGACATCTTGTTGAATATATGGTTGATTGGTTCACAGTAAACTCATGGCCAAGACCACTGCAACTAAGGCCTGAACGAAGACTTTCTAACTCATAGTTTCTCTGTAAGGCACACCACAGCTTTCTTGCACTTAGGAACACTAGAAAGCACTTCAGCACGATGCTTGGAGGTCATTTTAAACAGTGAAATCATCAATAAAAAGCACAAAAGTGTGAAAAATAGGACACTAAATAGAATGTGAAAATGACACATTTATAGTACAAGAGCTGAGACAAGATGGCAGAGCATTGTCTTGCTCATCTTCAGCTGGACATTCATGCCAGATGACTCAAGGTTTTCACTGTTGTGCCTATGTCCACAAATGACCATAAAAGCACTGCGAGTACTGAGTTTGGGGTTACAATTAAATTTTAGGGAGTAGGCAAATTCTCAAATATGGAATGCGCAGATGAGGACAGACTGTACCTCTTTTCCGCCTCAGGGACCACACTGCTATGGTTATGCAAAGGCATGAAGCCCTTCTGAAGCCCACCCCACCATGCTGGCGTGTGGTCCCCTTATTTCCTGAGCAGCCTGGTGAAGACAAAGTCGGAGCTGAGCTCTCCAAAAGGACTTAGGAGCAGGGCAATACTCACTCCAGTTTCAGAGAAGTTTTTTAACTGTTCCCTAGAAAACAAGGAGAAATAAAGAGACCATTCCCTATCTACACATCTTAATCAAGGACAATTTGAATTATCTCAGATGAGCTCGCAGTTTAAACTTCAGCCCATTTTCCCTGCAGAATATTTAATCTTGAGAAAAGTGCCTCTATATCAAGGTTTTTGCCTTTTCTAATTAAAGTCTGGAAGAACACTCAAAGAGTTACTCTCCTTATACTTCCTTAGTATGAAAAAACAAGGATGAGCCCAGATGGTAGAGAGCGCAGAGAGGGAAGATACCACTTGGAAAGGTCACTTAACTAAATCAAATCATGAAGTTTTCAAGAGGCCTACAATTCTGGAGAGAAAAGACAATGATATTTTATGGGTGGGAGTTTTTAAAGCTCAGAGCTGAGTTTGTTGTTTTTGGTTTTGTTTTTTGGTTTAATCATAGTAACTAATTCATCAATGTCTTTAATATAACAACATAACAAATTCAAACGTGGTTTACAATGTTTTTTAAAAAGCCATGAGATTAGGACAAGTAAAAATACAATTAAAAAAACATTGGAAGGAGCACAGAAATTGGTACATTAAAGACATTGATGAATTAGTTACTATGATTAAAAACCAAAAACCAAAAAACTTAGTTCTGAGCTTTCCTGTAGCAAATAAGAAAGGGAAATATTGTGATTTGTAGTTTTCATCAATAGCTAAAAGCCAACACGGATCATCTAATGTACAAACAATATACTTTATGGATACTGAAGTTCAGCAAGTATATACTGTGTCAACACCACCATAATTTATGATGTCTTGGTTTCTGGGTCAGCTGGTGTTCCACATGGCATCACCCTAGCCACTCCACAAGAGGTGTGTGAGCTATTGCTAGCCCCATGAGTCAAGTGCCATTGTGACAGGGCAAAGGGCTGGAAACACCCTCATTAGACATCTTACAAGAACACTACCAGATGGTCGCTAACAATGTCTAAAAAGGAACAAGTTGATAAAAGTCTGGAAACCTTGAAGATCTAGTGACCTGTATAAGCAACCAGAAGGGGCCCAAGAAAGAGACGCACTTTGATATCAAAATAGTGTCCCTGGTAATAAAGTACAGTAAGAGCAAAGGTCTGATTAGCTTTCCTGTTACATATGCATATTTGTTCCTGGGAGTCAATTTTGGACAAAATGGCTTATTGTTCACCTGGTTACAGTTGTTTTGCCTATTGAACGAAGCTGATCTACTGCTATATCTTACTATTAAAAGTGATAACAAAATTATACTCATAAAAGTGATGTTAAGGGCCTTGATTCCTTTCAAAAGAAATTGTAGGTTTGATCATTAAAAATAGTAATAACTACCCATAGGACATTATAAACCTGGACATGTTCTCTTTCTTGAGTATATTCAACTGCTACTACTTCCGAGCACTTAGCTCCACTCTGCCCGAAATGTCCCCCTACTTGCCCCTCTTCTGTTGTTCTGAGCAGGACTCCATTTCCCAGAGTGCTAGAATAATCAAACTTCCTGGTTAGCTCAGGAGAGTCACACCTACTTCATATCTGATGTGATTAATAGGTGCTTACTTTCATTCTCAAATGTGTCCCCACTATAGGAAAAAATAAATACAGATAATAACATGTGTTGGTGAAAATGTGGAAATATTGGGACACTCATATACTGCTCATGGGAATGAAAATTTGTACAGCTGCCTTGCAGAATAGTGTTACAGTTCCTCAAAAGGTTAAACATAGATTTACCATATAAGCCAGCAATTCCACTCCTAGATACATGTCCAACAGAAATTAAAACATAGGCCCATATAAGTTTGTACATGAATGCTCATATCATAATTTTTCATAACAGCCTACAAGTGGAAACATCCCAAAGGCCATCAACTAATGAACAGATAAATAAAATGTGGTATGTCCATATAATGGAATATTATACAGCAATAAAAAGGAATGAAGTACTGATCCATGCCACAACATGGCTGAAACTTGAAAACAATATGCTAAGTGAAAGAAGCTGACACAAAAGGCCACATACTGTATGGGCTCATTTATTATATAAAATGTCCAGAATAGGCAAATTTATAGAGACAGAAAGAAGATTTGTGTTTTTCTGGGCCTGGGAAGTGGTACTGAGAGGATGGGGTAGTAAAGGTTAATGCATAAGGGTTTCTTTTTGGGGTGATGAAAATGTTCTAAAATTGATGATGGTTGCACAACTCTGGGAATATACTAAAAACCATCAAATTCTACACTTTGAATGAATTGTATGGCAGGTGAATTATATCTCAATAAAGCTGCTGTAAAAAGTAACAATAAATAAATCAATAATAACATAATAATAATAACCACCATCAGGAAATTAGTTATGTGGTCACTCTACTACATCGCATCAAAGACTCAGACATCAACAGGGAAGAAGGGGCTTGAAAACCTTTAGCAATGATCTGGTGAAACCTCCTCAACTTTAATAAAGTATGTGAATAAGCTAAGACCATATTTTCAAATCATCCTATTTTGGGTGGGAAGAGAAGCAGGATGATGTGTTCCTGTACTTTAGTCTTTCAGTAGAAATGAATCAGATATGCTCTCTACAACAGCAATTCAGAAATAAAGTATTGAATACAAAGTCTTAGTTCTAAAACATAAAAACTTTTTACTCACCTAAATATGATAAAAACAAAGATTTTTATGTACTTAAATATGTTCCAAGAAAGGACACTGAAACATTAGAATATATTATTTAACCTACTGCAAGATCGGCATTTCAATAAAATTTCATATTGATCTTAACTCACTAAAGAAAAAACATTTCCTATTCTCTGACCAAAAAGTATTCTGTCCTTAATCCTCACTGAGTCTTGCTCTCCTGTTCTATTTGGCACTGATTATTCCAAAATTCTCCTTGACGGCCTCTGGATAGAGCCACTAATCATTTATCTTTGTTTTCTCCATCTTGCTTCTATTTTGGTGAAAGCTTACAACACTGTCTATGAAACACATGCCTTAGTCAATTCATTGATTTTTATGAAGTGACAACCATGCCCATTTTAATTAGTCTCCAGGAGAGCCTTTAAATATTACTATGATACTCGGTATCGGAAAAAAGAGTGAAGCCTTCTGTTGAGGATATTATGTCACGTGTCCAGTGAAATGAAAGACCAATGACTCATAAAAGTCATTGTGAAATCAGTTGAGAGTGCCTAAGTGGGTGGAGCAGGCACCTCGTCCTAAACAAAGAGGTCCTCAAAACAGATTTTAGGAGAAATCAAGTGGTTCCTTCAAGTCCATCAGTCCTCCTCTGGAGGACCTGTCATGATAGGCTCCTGACACAAGTGCAGTAAAGACAGAAGTGAAAAACCACAGGGCACAACTAATCCCACATATGGAATAGAAAGATAAAGTACAAGGTACCAAATTAAATATAATCAGAGAAATGTATTTTGTGCACAAACACTGGATACAGACACAATTTACACACCTGATAATGAGGTATAACTATAATGTATGGAAATCAATTTTTGTGGAAGCGGTATGTAATCAAGCCCGTTATTTTCTACTCTTCCCTAATCATGTGTTTTAAAAATGAACGCAAGCATGATGCCTCCAGCATAGATTAGTTCCTCAGTATTTCAGTGGGAGTACAAAGTGAGAGGGACACCTGTTTTCCTCTCTAGGTTCTATTTTTGAAAGACAATACTGAGGATGCTTAATAGTCACACGGGGAGATTGTCAATAAGCTATTCAATGACCACTTTAATACTAAAGAACATGGTTAAAAACAAAAGAGCATGTTTTAAAACATATAGAGGCTCCTCTGTCTCCCTCTGTCTCTGAGCTCTGTTCTGTCCTCCTATTTCTCCCCATTGTCTGTCTTTTTTGCCCTTTCTTTCACCATATGTTTCGACTAGCCCCACCCACGTTGCCACAGACAGGATTTTTCCATCTTAACTCGCCACATTATAGACGTGAAGTGTCTAGTTACTATTTACCCTTTATAAAGTGAATAAACACGTGTGCTTCCTGCTACTATTTTTAAAGCATAGCATTCTCATGTTTAAAAAATGTTTTTCATGTATAAAAAATGCAGCCCAACTTATTTTATCCTGAGCAAAGATGCCGAGAGGAAAAATGGAAAACAGGAGGCTGTTAGCAACCTGAAGAAGAATGCCCTCAAATGTTACCCAGGAAAAAAATGATTTCACTGCAAACACAAGACACGTCTCTGAATCCACGCATGGAAAACCCACTCTGCTGCTGAGGCCACTCGGGGGAAACTGCTAAAAGTCAGGTGGAGAGCCCGGCCAAACTTCTGGATCCAGTCTTTCTCCCTCTTGCATACCATACCCTTAAGAGGGACGTCATTAGAATCCCCTTAGCATCAGCGAGCACGTAGCAGGCCTCGCTGTGTAGAGCAAACCCCCCGGCCGACACGCTGGGCAGTCCCATGAGACAGAAGGGATGTCTGACGATGAACACACAGACACCCTCTGATGTGGGCAGGGCACTGACAGTCCACTTAATAGCTATCAATCACACTATTTTGTTAAAATGCTAGTGATTAGTTAAAAACAAAATGGCATAATTGAGAGCAAAATGCAGAGAAATAAGTGTGGTTCCCAGAGTCTTGACAAACTGTAATCAATGCTTAATTTTACTCACAATCGGTTTCCAATACATCTTGGTCTACACTAAAGAGAAATATTTAACAACTCTTTTACTTTCACCTTTCAAAAGGCCTTGGCCTTAGACGCAGATCCTACGGGATTAGAGCTGCTCCTTTCTAGTGTCTTTTCCTGTCTCCGTGGAGATGGCATTCCTCACCATCTCATCTATACGTATCCTATGGGGAGTTCCTGGCAGGACTGCAGGCTGCTTTTATTACCTTCACAGGAGAATTCTAACAGGATGGCTATGACTTTTGGTAAGCCATTAGAATTTTTCTAACCTTTTGCAAGATGTCAGGCCATTTTTATTTCTGGACACTTAAAACCAATAGAATACAACTGTCTTTCAAACAGACTCAGTCAATGGTTTCTCCACAATCCCACAGAAATAAAGGGTGGTCTTGATCAATTGTTCTTAATTTGTTTCTCCATCTTTAGTCAGCATTAGAACAGTCGTGATTTTATTTTTTTCATCGCTTTTCTGATAAAGAAGCAGAGTACTTTGGGAAAATGGCTCAGCAATTGATTATGAAGTGAGCCTCAGTGGAAATCATCAATAAAATGACTGAGGATGAATTTACTTTTTTATTATGAAATGAATTAATTTTCAAATTTTATAAAACTGATGTCTATGAAGGTACTTAATGCTTCCTAATTTATAAAATCATTAAATTTCTTTCATATAAAATTTTTCCAGAAGTATTTACACAAATGTTGGCTAATTTTTCAATGCCACTTTTTAAAATGCCCCTTACAAAAAGAGGCCTGTTCCTTTCCAAACCAGATGGTAAACTGATGAGCTAATTTCCAAGAAACACTTTTAATTCAGCAGGGTCTTACATTTCTACTTCCATATTAGAGCTTTTTGAGGCATAATTGACAAATAAAATCATAAGATACTTAAAGTATACAACATGATGATTTGATATATGTATAACTGAAAAGATTCCATTTCAAGTTAATTAACACATCTATCATCTCAGACATTAACCCCTTTTCTCTGTGTGAGAATATTTAAGTTATACTCTCTCAGCAAGCTTCAATTATACAATAAAGCCTTATCAATTATAGCCTTATCAATAAAGCCTTATACAATTAAAGCCTTCTCAATTATCACCATATTTTATATTAGATCCTCAGAACTTATTCATCTTATAATTGAAAGTTTGTATCCTTTCACCAACCTCTTCATGTTTCCTCCACCCCTCAGCCCCGGGCAACCACTCTTTCATTTTCAATTCCTATGAGTTTGATTTTTTGTTTTCAGATTCCAAATGTAAGCAATACCATGCAGTATATCAAGTCTTTCTCTATCAGGCTTATTTCACTTAGCATAATGCCCTTCAGGTTCATCCATGTTGTCACAAATGGCAGAATTATCTTAATTTCTGGGAGAATGACACACACACACATACATACATACACACACACACACACACATATATATCACACACACACACACACACACACACACACACACAATGTTGATTATGTTGATGGACACTTAGGTTGTTTCCATATCTTGGTTATTGTGAATGATGCTGCAATGAACATGGGGGCATAGATATCTCTTCGAGGTAATGGTTTCATTTTGGGGGGATATATAGTCAGGAGTGGAATTGCTGGATCATATGGTAGTTCAATTTTTAGTTTCTTGAGAAACTTCCATACTGTTTTCCATAGTGGCTGTACCAATTTACATTCCCACCAACAGTACACAAGGATTACCTTTTCTCCACATCCTCACCAGCACTTGTTATCTCTTGTCTTTTTCATAATAGCCATCCTAACAGGTGGAAGGCAATATCTAATTGTGGGTTTGATTGGCATCTCCCTCATGATTAATGATGTTAAACACCTTTTCATAAATCCATTGGCCACTTGTATGTCTTCCTTGGAAAAATGTCTATTCAGGTTTTTTTGCCCATTTTTAATGGGATTATTTGTTTTTTGGTTTTGGTTTTTGTTTTTTTGCTATTGAGTTATAAGAGTTCCTTGTATATTTTAGATATTTAGATTATTGGATATGTGGTTTGCAAATATTTTCTCCCATTCCATAGACTGCCTTTTCATATTGTTGATGGCTTCCTTTGCTGAGCAGAAGAAAAGAATCTTGAACAACCAAATTAGCTAGTTCTTTATATTTCATCAGTATAATTAAGAATTAATGAAAGCTTTATTTCTATACTCAAATGTTTTTCCACAAGTAACAGGGTATTAAATGGCCAAAAGCTGAAATAAGGGTCAGCATACTACAGAGACTCATTTACATAGGACTTGGGAGGATGAGAATACATGCTGCCACCACTCAAAGCTCATCTCCCACCCCGGGCCTATCTGAGATTAGCTGGCTGAATGAGGAACAATGTGTAAACAGTTGTTGGCTTAGTAGGAATTGCTATGGAGTTCCCCCTTCTTTTTAGAGCAGGGAAGGGGAGAGGACATTCAACCTGCCAGTGAGGGCGGCAGCAAGGGAACTCCCCCATGACAGCGGAGGTGCAGAAGATAGTCTGCAGAAAGAAACTCATAGGCCTCTAATGCTGCTACCAGAGAAGGTGTAGAGGAGTTCTCAGGAGAGTAGGGGGCATGTATGGTAGAGACAAGGGCTGCCTCTGATGGGAGAGGGCAAGAGGACAGAGGGAGAAGCCTACACTCCCGAAGTTTGGTGAGGAAAGAATTCGTAATCTGTGGGCCAAGTGGACAATGTAGAAGGCAGCAGCAGGCTTGACTCTCCTTGAAGGGATCTTATCCAAGAAAGCTGCCTGCCACTGGGGCAAGGTGATGCCAGCAGAAAGAGGCTGGAGCTGAACCCTCCTCTAAAAGCAGGCGCCAGGAGAGGAAGTCATCTTAAAAGGGCAGCTGGAAAGCACATTCCACCAGACAAGGAATGAAAAAGTGTGTGTGTGTGGGGGGGGGGGTGGCAGAGGGTAAAACAAAGAACCACCAAAGTATTCCATGAGAGAAGGTATTCAGTAATGAGGAGAAAGTTAAAAGACCCCCAAAAAGGCCCAATTCCATATCCCCCTTAATCTATCACTCTGTCTGCCCAGACCTCGAAGAACCAAAAGCCTGGTCAGGGGGGATTGGGACAAGGAGAGCTGAAACAAAGGGCCACATGCCCCTTCCCTGCAGCAGGTTTTCAAGAAAAGGTCAGCCTTGAGCTGAAGGAAGTGTAGAAGCATTGTATTGGATGATGGGTGATGGGAGTTTTGATTTAGATCAGATTGAACTTTTTAATAACCGAAAATGAGACTCAAAACTGTGATAGATGGCTGATACAATCCAGAAATGCAGAAGGAAGATCTAACAGAGCAGGTTTGAAAGAAGTGATGGGAGAGAAACAAATCTGTTTACTGATTTATAACCTATTTGTTTCTTTATATTTAAGGTACGTGTCTTGTTGACAGGATATAGTTGAGTCTTACCCTTCCTTTTATCCAATTTGATAATCTCTGCCTTTGAATTGAGATGTTTGACTACTTACATTTAATGTAATTATTGATAGGGTTAGTTTAAACTATCATCATCTTGCTTTTGTTTTCCACTTGTCTCCTCTGTTCCTGGTTGCCCTTTTCCCTCTTTTTCCGCCTTCTTTTTGATTTACCAAGTATTTTTAAATATCTAATGCATTTTGTCTTCTATATTATTTTTATCAGGTATATCTTTTTTGTGGTTGGCTTAACTTATCACATTCTATATTCACTATTGTGCATTTCATTTCTATTAGCCTAGCTCCTTGAAAAATGCCTCAAACTTAGTTGAGATTCAATCAATTGTTGTTGAATAAATTGATAACAGAGCTAAACAAAATATCAACTAAACAAAATGCTCAAAATATGGAATGTTCTGATTAACTCAATTTTTCAATTAGCAATAATCGCACCTCGGATAAACCTCATTGGCTACGATACTGTCATTGTGCAAAGCTCAATTTTCAATCAAATGAGGATTATTTGGAAAATCATATGCTTCAAATTTTCTTGCTTTGAGATTTTTTTAAAATTGTAATAATTGGTTCTTTATGCCTTACAAGTTTAGTGTACTGGAAATAACTTCGCAGTACCTTATTCTCACCCTTCTGAACCAGTGATGCTGCTGTCTGAACACAAAGATGGAAGAGAAGGTACAGATTGGAATAAATTTATACAGAGCTTAGGACACAACCTAAACGTTATTTATTTAGTTTCCCTTTTTTTTTGGAAAAAAAAAAAATCTTAATGTGGCATAGTTTCTCTATAACCTGCCTTTGCACTTAACACAAAGAGAGGGGAAATTCTTCTATTTTGAAGACTAATGGAGTGTATTTATTGTATGGTTAAATAGAATAAGAAGGGAAAACCATTTTTGTGTCAGACTCACAGAAACCACTATAGAATTTAAAAAATGAAATGGAATCAAATGAGATTATGAAAGAATAGTAATGTACTAGTGAATTTTGAATGCATAATGAAATTGCCCACATACTTAAACGTAGTCAGGACATGACAAGTAGACGAAACAATGCATTAGAACAGTTCTCACAAGGGTTACACTTCTTTTGCGGCACATAAAAAGATGACCCCATCATTATTTCCAGTTTACAATTCTCTAGGGCAAAAACTATTCTGAAGATGTGAAAATAAATTTATTACTGTAACTAATAATTAAATGATGATAAATGGCAAATAATTGTAAATAACTATTCCTGCAGCAATAAAGGACCCTTGCAAATTTAAATTACACCTTGTCTGAACCAAAGCTTTTAAACAGTGATTAATAACAAATATAGATCACCTCCTAAATCTGGAAATCCCTGGTCCAAAGAGAACCCTCTATAAACTGAAAAAGTTCAAGTAATCAGCTGCACTACTATTTTCTCTGTAAACCACAGCAATAATGGATATCCATTAGCTAGTAGGTATTCTCATGAAACATCTAGGAGATGGGATAAAGTGGTACCAGATAGGGTCCTTGAACATTGGTCTCTTCAGGGCTTATTTCTCCTTTATGATTTGACTATGATGGTCTGACGGTATGCAGGACTTGTACTATAATATTTACTATACAGTCAACATTGACCCTGTGTATGTGTATGTGAGGAGGTATATATGTACATATGCACATACATATGTACACAGGAAAACAAACATGAGTGCAATCATTCATTTATTGATGGGAGTCTAGACTCCTTCCAGGTACCACTAAACTGCTAATGAAACACATGCCAGGTCCCAAGCTGTTCTATACGATAACCACCCACATTACCTATTCCTTCCTGGCATAGTCATATTGGCAAAAGGAAAAAAAAATACCCAAATTAGAAATCAACAGAGTTTTCCCAACTTCCTATCTCTGAACTCATTAAAATGACTCTAAAATCTGGAAAACAAGAACAAGCCTTTTGCTGAGGCCTGGAAAGGATGAGGCAGCTGAGGCCTGGAGTTCTTAAGAGGCTGGAATATGTCCTGACTTTGTTAGCTGCGGTATTTCGCGTCTGGGCCCAATACTTGCTTTGCAAGAAGGCAGAAGATGTACAGCTACACAAGCACGGACGTGCACATGTGCGTGTGTTATGGGAGGGAGGGCCGTACCTCCCAGCTTCCGATGGAAGGTCCTATAGACAGAGGTCCCACATCCTACTGGGCCTGGAGAACTAAAACACTTTCAGTCCTTGTGTGTTTGATGTGCCGTAGAATTGGCTCCAACTCCTGGCAACCCTCTGGATGCGTGATGCCCACAACGTCCTGTCCTCAACAGCCCAGCTCAGCTCCTGTAGACTCACACCTACGGCTTCATACACGGAGTCCATCCATCTCATATTCCGTCTTCCTCTTTCCCTGCTGCCTTCTATTTTTCCCAGCATTACTGTCTTTTTCAAAGGCATCTTTCTCATGATGTGCCCAAAGTAGGCAAGCTTCAGTTTTGTCATTTTCAGTTTTGTCATTTCTTAGTCCTACAGACTAGAAAAGGTTGCCCTATCCACCATTGCACTGTCAAGGCCAGAGAATAAAGGCCTTCCTCAGTCATCATTGAAATAGGTACAGCTCCTCCTTTTTGACCACGGCTGCCCCTAGCAAGGACGGCCGGGTCTTCCACCCACTCCACGTCTGACACTGCCTGAGAGACTCCACAGCCTCAGTGCACTGAGATTGAGGGAACTCAACCCGGGAACAGGCAAAGAAAACCTGCAGTCCCTGAAAGGGGACTAGATCTGTAAGGGGAAAAGACCAAATTGAAATCAGATGAGTCTCACTAACAGAAGAGACAAAAGAAAACATTAAAGGGTAAAGGAATGCAAATCCACAGAGTGATTTAATTAGAACACAAAAATATTTTTGGAAACTAAAAAGATTTGGGGAAATTTTGAAAAATTTACTAACCAAACTGAAAGAGCATATTCAGTCCTAAGAACAAAACAAGCAGTCTGGAATAGGAGTTGACAAACTTTCTGTAAAGGTCAAGTTAGTAAATATTTTTGACTTTGTGGATCATAGGGTCCCTTGAAATTGCCCAACTTTGCCATTGTAGCATAAAACCAGCCATAGAAAACACATTCATAAATGGGCTTGGCTGTGCTCCAATAAAACTTTATTTATAGAAACAGGCAGCAGGATGGATTTTGCAAGCCATCTGAAGTCTGTAGACCCCTGGTCTAGAAAGTCAAAATCTTAAAAAAGTTAAAAGTTAAAAGTCAAAAGTTAAAAAATCTATCACAACACAGGAGAAAAAACAGAAAAGAAATAGATCCAGAATATTTAAAATGCAGAATCTATAACTCTAAAGGAAAAAAGGATCAGATGAAAAACATTGTTGAAAGATAACACAAGAAAACTTTCCTTAGAAAGACTTCAACCTTCTGACTTAACCAGGCATACCCTGTTGAAATATCTGAATTACCAGAAAAAAGAGAAAAATGTATAAATTTGTATTAAAGAAGAAAAAGTTACCTAGAAAAAAAGAGAAAATTAGTACTAGACTTTTCATCATAGTCAACATGAAAAGCTACAAAAAGGAAATACAATTTTTAATAAGCTAACGATGCAGGATAAGATATAAAAGCTAATAGTCTTCCTCTACACTAACACTAACCTGTACGAAATAGAAAACCAGTTCCATAGTTGATAGCAACAGCTGTAAAACCCAGAGAGAAGGGGTGATTAAGAAAATTATGTATTTTTTAAATTTAACATTTAAACCTTTATTAATATGTAAACTTCTAATCCAAATCCCAGTAGCTTAAGAGGAAGTAGAGGGCTGAGCTGGGAGAAAGACAGCGGCTGCCGTGTGACAGGATTTGGCCCATCTCATGAATTAGAGCGGCTCTCATAAAGACCTGGTGGGCACATATCATCAGATCCTGGAAAAAGCCATTCCGTTATCTGGGGCAGAACAACTAGAAACTTTGAAAGCTTCTGTGGAAGCAGTGGTAAATGAGAATGCGAGCCTCGTGATCTCTCGACAGTTGCTGACTGATTTCTGCCACATCTCCCTAACCTGCCTGATAGCACAGCCAAAGAAATGTATCATTTCACCTTGGAAAGGATCCAGCCTAGAATCATTTCATTTGAGGAGCAGGTTGCTTCCAGAAGACAGCACAGCATCTTGCACCCATATATGAGAAAGAAGAAGATTGGACAAATGCAGCCCAAGTGTTGGTGGGAATTCCTTTGGAAACAGGACAAAAACAGTACAATGTAGATGAGAAACTGGAGACTTACCTAAAGATCACTGGACTATATCTAGAGGTTAATGAGCCAGTCCAGGCAGAGGCTTACATAAATCGAGCATCATTGTTTCAGAATGAATCAACCAACAAACAGTTAAAAGATACATTATAAGGTATGCTACCTTGTTCTTGATTATAGAAGAAAATTCACTGAAGCTGCACAAAGGTACAACGAGCTCTCTTGCAAGACAAATAGTACATAAAAGTGAAAGACTATGCTTTGCACAGCAGGACAGCAGCGTTCTCAAATGCTAGCTACTCTTTTTAAGGATGAAAGGTGCCAGCAACTTGCTGCTTATGGGATCCTAGAGAAAATGTACGTGGATAGGATCGTCAGAGGAAAGCAGCTTCAAGAATTTGCTGCCATGCTGATGCCTCACCAGAAAGCAACTACAGCTGATGGTTCTAGCATCTTAGACAGAGCTGTTATTGAACATCATTTATGGTTCTCAAGCAAATTATATAATAATATTACCTTGCAAGAACTTGGAGCTCGTTTAGAGATCACTGCAGCTAAGGCAGAAAAGATAGCATCGCAATTGAAACCAGAAGAACGTACCAACGGATTTATTGATCGGATTGATGTAATAGTTCGTTTTGAAACATGAGAAGCTCTGCCAATATGGGAAAAACAGATCCAATCACTTTGTTTCCAAGTGAATAACCTTTTGGAAAAAAATTAATCAGACAGCACCAGAATGGACAGCACAAGCCATGGAAGCCCAGACAGCTCAGTGAATCTTTGCAGAACTTCTGTGCACACTACCTTTTTCCATGTTATGCATGGAATTTCACTATCTCCAAAGCATTTGCATCATGACCTTACATATTTCAATCCCATTTATGCTGGATTCCATTTTAAAAAGACATAATTAGAGCAGTAAGCACAAGCATTTAAAATTACGTAGTTCCCATATATTCAACGTTTCTGTGTATCAAGCTAACTCAGATGTTTTGAAAGCTTTTCTTTAAAAGGAGTAAGTGAAATATCTGTGGCTAAAAAGTTTGAGATTTGTGATAACTTTGCAGTCATGTAAACTTAAGTGTTTTGTGCCTCTCTCACATGGTTATTCTATTAAATGAAGAAGTGAGCCAAAAAAAAAAAAAAAAAGAGGAAATGGAAGCAATTATTTTAAGATTCATGTGGAAGAATACATTAGAATTGCCAAAAATTATTTTACAAAATTCAGAATAGTGAGGAGAGATTTTCTCCACCAGATATCGTCATATTATAAACCATTGTCCTTAAAACAATATGTCATTGGCATGGGAATACACAAATGTATCAGCAAAATATGACAGAAATAGATCCAGAAGTAGATCCAAATATATGTTGAAACATAATACATGATTCATCATAATATATGAGAAAAAGGGAAATGAAGGACTTGTTTCATAAATGAACTTACTAAAATAATTATCCAACTGAAAGGAAACTAAAATTATGAGATAGAAAAATAGAGTTCAAGTGAAACATAAATATTTTTTAATTATAAGAAATTTAGGAGACTACTTTGTAATCTTAGCATCAGAGAGAATTTCTTAAGCAAGTCAAGAAACACAAAACCAGAAAGGAAACAGACATATTTGAATAATTTGGGGGCAAAGACATCATTAAATCAAATGACAAATGGTAACTGAGGAAAATCCTGCCACACAGACGAAAGATGAGGTTCATAAAACTCAAAACTGATAAGTAAAACAGTACTCCAATAGAAAAAATATATATACAAGGGATGTATAGGAAATTCACAGAAGAGGAAATGCAAGTGGCTAATAAATACATGATAAGATACTTGACCTTACCATAATTAGGAAAATAAAAATCAAGATCAGGTATCATTTTTCACTGCTTGTATCAGCAAGAATTTATGACTGATCACTTCCAGTGCTGGCAACAGCGCGGGGAAACAGGCATGCATATAATGCTGGTGAGAGTGTGAATTCCTTCAATCTTTTTAGAATGTAATATGCCCTTGGTCTAGAACTGCCGCTTTGGGGAATTCATCCTCATGAACTAAGGGCACTAAACGTAAAGATAGAAGTAATAGGGGTTTATTTGCTGCCTTGTTTATAGCACTAAAAAACTGGAAGCAACTTAAACATTCATCATGGTGACCCTAGCAAATGAATTATGGCAAATCTATACTATGAATACAGAATATTATTTAAAAGAATGAGTTGAATCCATATGTACTGAAATGGAAGGACTTTCAGCATATCAAGATATAAGCGTTTTTGCCATTCTTCAAAAAACCCCACACAGCATGTGTGTGTGCACACGTGTGTTTTATATGATCATGAGGAAAAGTTTGGAACAATCACACCTCTAGACCCAACTGGTTACTTTGAACACTGGTTACCTTGGGAGGGAGGGGAAACAGAGTGTTGACTTTTACTTTGGACATATTTATTTTTGTTTTGTTGCAAAAACTATGAATTACTTTTATAGCTTGAAAAAAAATAATAAAGTAAATTAAAGAAATCAGGAGCTTTTAGTTTCCAATGAGATAATGCCAGTTTCCTAAATTTGAATCTCTCCAAAAACCACAGAGATGAACCAGAAGAGCAAATGAAACCACCCATACATAACTCATATTTATAACCAAGGCTCAGGATATAATTGACAAGGCCCAGGGCAAAATGAAAACGAGGGGCCCCAGCCAGGGGCAGAGACGTCAATACCCCCTTCCCAGGGACCTACCACCACAAACCACAGTGGACTGGCAAGCTCCAAGGAAATGCAACTTCTGTGCTGGGCCACGCACTGCACCTAGATCAGCAGTGGACAAAAGGCCCCGTGGAGTCACCCGCTGCATTACCATGACACTGACAGCCTAGGACAGAACAGCTTCCACTTTGCCCTGACCCCAACCCTTCCTGAACCTGCTTCCAAGCTCCTGGTGGGCAAAGAGGACTAGAGAGAGCACAGGCTGTACCTGCCCATGTAACTGGGCTGCCTCAGCCAAAGTGGGGCAGTGGTCACAGGCCAGGGGCAGGGGCAGGTGGCTGGAACTGATCCAGGGAAGGGAGGGTGGGGGAGTAGGCAGGACCAAGCATGAGCCAAGTATTCAAGGCCCTGACACATGTCCATCCTGCCACTAAACTTGATTTACAAAACACAAATCCAAAGATGAAATTATCAAGAATTTCAAGACAGTGACGACAGAGCATTAAACCCCAAGCATGAGGCCCTTCTAAGACCTGGGCCCTGTGCAACGCACTGGTGCATGCCCATGATGCCAGCCCTCCCTGTGGCATAATCAGGAGGCAGAGCACACTAGAAACTGCAATTAATGCACAGGGAAAGAAACGAACATCTAAAGCCAGCAGAAAACTTGCCAGAGAAGACAGTCAGGTGGCAAAGCCTGGTAGTGAAACAGATGAAAATCACCTCCAGAAAGAGCTTCCTACCCTCAGTGTAGAAATACTGAGAACAAGTCTGATCTTGGGTACAGGGGAATGAAAGGGAGGGCTGGAAAGTTCGTGGGACCAAAGATGCCTTTTGAAGGGCATCGCTTCTGGAGGGAGAGAAGTGATTTGGAAGGTCCCATTCCCCCAGATGCTTGATGGTGAAGGGAAAAAAAAGAAGAAACAATAGATATTAAGGGTCTTTTGCAAACAAAAGAGATTCACAAAATCAGAAGACACATCAACCCACCCCTCTCTCCCCAAAAGCCACCACTGAAGAAACTACACCCTCTGTACCAAGAGAAGAAGACACACACAAACAAAGAAACCTAGTGGGCTCTCACCTGTGCCCGAACTGAATCACCAGTTATTGCTGGTTCAGCCAGGAAAACATAACACATTTCTAGATGAACAGAAAACGACAGGCACAAAAGTAATTAGTCAACTGAAGCATTGATAGTGATACAAAGAAATTAATTCCAATTATGATTCTTTTCACTTCAAGCTACAATTAACTGTATTTGGAAGTAGAAACTTCTAGAAAGGAAAAACAAAACAAAAACAAAAAAAACAAAGACTGGAAGATTAGCCTCTTTCTGAGAAAGGCAGAAGGAAACTAAGTGCGTCATCACACACCTGGCTCTGGGGGTTTGGTGTAAAAATACAATGACTAGAGAAAAGAGGCATTTAAAAAATCCATTAGGGATGAGAATCTTAAAAGAGCACCAACCTATCATTCTTCAGAGCAATTATTTCAATTTTTTTAATGACTAAATTTTCTAAACTGGAAAGCATTTACTCAAATAGTTCTGAGATCTTTTCTGTATACTTTTAAGACAGTTTTTTACTGTGGTTCTTTACTGAGCACAATTCACATCTACTTTTAAAATTAAAAGATTCGCAATGTCTGAAGTAAATTTCCAAAGAGTTAACACTTAAAGTTCTTACAAGGAGTTCTATCATATGTAATCCAGTTGCTAAGCAACAGGGTGCTTTTAGAACTGTTACCCACAATGGATAAGGAATGGATCTGAAAAAAACACTACAAAATTTTTCAAGTAGAAATACAATTGTATAGATCATCTATTTATTGATTCCACTCAAATTTCCAATGCCTTATTTCCTTTTAGTGACCTTTCAGACCATTTAACGAAGAGAATAAGAAAGCATACTTCATATCAATGGTAACTAAAACATGTAACACTCAAATTTTCATATGGTCCATTTTATAATCACATCAAATATGTCCACTTAGGAGTTATGCATACATCAATTTCAGTAAGAGAAAAACATTTTATTTTCCTATATTGTATTTGTGACCAGTGTCATCTAAGACAGCCCTTTCTGTAAGGTTCAATTTCAAGTTTCACCTCAGGGTTGTTGAATTCAATTTCAGGTATGCCATGCTTTTACTCCAAAACTTGTGCTCCAGTCTCCTAAGCCATTTTTGGAGGATGACGTCAAATGAAGAAAGCTGAAATATAACTATGTTCACTGTAAGTTGTCATCATGCCAATGAAATTTCAAATGAATAAAATAAATATATACAAGGAACAATCTTCAATTTCTTCTTCTCTCATACTTGGAAGGTTTCTCTAAGAAGCAGAATGAAAACGTTAATATTTTGAGTGGCTTTTGCCAATCATTTTGAAGATTGATGCCTCAGAGACAAGAATTTGGAATCTGAAGATGTGAAGGGTAAAAACTGCTAAGAAAAACATCTCCATAACAACAAACGGCGTTTTTTTCACAGCCAACAGTTTTCTCTCCCAACCTCACTTATACTAACAATCAGGTGTCTCTCTCTTTCAAGTGCTGATTACTGCAATGCTTTAAGCTTTAAAATTTATACACATTTTTTAAAACCAGCGTGATTAGTGTACACTGATTAATGTTCTCACTGCTTTTTATTGAGTTGTGTTTACAGAAAAAAAATCAGTTCTATCACATAAATGATATTGACCCTCTAAAAATACACTGTTTTACTCTGTAATAGGATGTGACATCGTAAGTAGAAAGATTAGACTTGGTAAAAAGTGACCTCAATGTAAAGACTGAAATAGATAATTATCTGCTCAGACTCTAATGCCTTGAAGATAGTAACAGAAAAGTTAATGGAAATATTGATGAGAAATAGTCTTCTTTTCTACCAATGTACCAGTTTTCAATCATTCAAAAATTTTCTTATTCCTCAAAGGCTACCTCTGCCAGGATGAAGGATGAGATAGTTTTATCTACCTCCCTTCTAAATAAACAAGTATAGTACCAACCCCTTCCTATTCATTTCCAAAAAGGAAAATAGGCAGAAAAAGAGGTCACAAAAGTATCTTCCTCAAGCAAACAACAACAAACACAATTAATAGGGCCACCAATCTTGTTATATCAAAGTCAGAATAAGGACTTTCACTTCTAATGATGGGACAGTAGGAAATTAGGACCAACTTGCCCAATAAGGACAACTAAAAATACTGAATATTACATTTTGAAACATCCCCCCTAAAGCCTCAAAGAAGTATCAATATAATGAGGAATTACCAGGCCAAATTCTAGAAAATCAGATCTCAGTTGGATAAATGTGCTACCCAGGAGTAATTGCTAATTTAAAAGAAAGAGTTGGACAAATTGCCCGTTATCAAAACAGTCACAGGGATGTAAAGTACAGCTCAGGGAATATAGTCAAGAATATTGTAATAACTATGTATGGTGTCCGATGAGTCGTACACTTATTGGGGTGACCACTTGGTAAGTTATATAAATGTCTAATCACTATGTTGTACACCTGAGACTAATATTACATATCAACTGTAATTGATTTTTTTTTCAATGAAAGAAAAACTTGAAGCCTACAACTTGGGCAAAGAGTGAACTCAAAGTGAACCAGCCATTGGGTAGTCTCTCAGCCTGCTTTTCATCAACCAGATCACTCAGGGAACCTCAAATCAAGCCTTGAGCTCATGGTAAGCCAGTCAGCTCCACACACACCCCCACCCTTGGCAGAAGCAAAGGAAAACCTAGTGTAGGATAACTAGGGACATGTGACAATCTAAGCGAGAACCAATAGAAACAACAAACATATAGATAGCCTTGGAATATTTAAACTATCATACCTGGAGTATAACACAACTATACTTAAAACATTCAAAGAAATTCATTAAAAGCAAAAGCCTGAAATTTTCAGCAAGGAATCGGAAGTTGTTTTTTTAAAAATCGTTTGGTAGACTTAATCAAGAACCAGATGAAAATCTAGAACGAAAGAAAAAAGTAACAGTCAAAATTAATGAATCAGTGGAAACATTGAACAGTTATAAGATACAACTGAACAGAGAATTAGTAAACCATAAGATGTCAGAAAAAAATGTATCCAGAATGTGTTGCTGAGAGACAAAAAGATGGAAGAGGGAGCAAGAGAAGTGGTGAATACGGTGAGAAAGTCTAACATGTATTTACTTGGAGTCCAAGGAGAGGAGTGAGAAAAGGAGGAAGAAGCATGAGGTGAGGAGAACCTAACTGAGGATATTTTAGAACCAATAAAAGACTTCCATCCATGGACTCACAAGGACTAATGATTCCCAGCCACATAAATAAGAAGAAATCCACACCGACACAAATCACAGCGAAACTGCAGAAAACCAAAGACAATCTTCAGATGAGCCAGAGGAAAAAAAATACCGATGACCTTCAAATGAATCATCCTCCGAGTAGACAGCACTCAGCAACCACAAGGAAGACAGGAACAGTGGAAACGGTATCTTCAGTGTGTTGAAAGAAAATAACCACCAAACTAGAATTCCATATGCAGTGAAAATATGCTCCAAGAATGAAGGGACAATATAAACAAAAACAGAGTTGTCCAATGAAGATCCACCCCAAAGGAAATAAGGGGTGTTCCTCAGGCAGAAGAAAAAAATGATCCCAGGTGGAATGAATACGAAAAGAAGAACAAACAAAAAGGGGCACATGTGGATCAACCTAAATAACAGGGAAAGCAGAACGCAGTAATAGTATCTCATAGGGTTAAACATACAGAGAGAAATAACATCCAAGACAACAACAGCATGTAAGCCAAAGGGAGATAAACCTTCTACGTTCTTGGAGGCAGGAGTGGTGCTGACTTTAGACTTTGATAAGTTAGGTGCATGTTCTATTTTTGCTGGTAACCAAGTAAAGAAGAGAAACACACTAGTGGGAGTGGGGAATCAAGTGATTTAAAAGAATGCAATGCATCTAAAAGAAGGCAAGAAAGGAGTGAAACAGAAAACAAAAAAAAAGTGGTAGATTTAAACCCAAATATACCTGTGATTACATTAAAATATAAATAGAATAAAAGAAAGTCGGTATGGAATCACAGAGCTTTATAATTAACAAGGGCTTTAAAGTTATTCTAAATTTTGTATTCCACCTTGCTTTCCTGTTTAACCCTCCTGCTCTTAGGTAACATTTAAATTCCGTAGCACGGCCCCTTATGCAGGGCCGCCCCCTTCTTCTGCCTCAATTTTCAACCCACAAGGTGCTCCCATAGCCAGGTGTTGCCACCATATAGGACAAGGCAGCTACAGAGCCTACCTGAGGGGCTGTTAAAGGTTCAATAAATTCTAAAAGAGGAGAAAACAAATTTTAAAGATATTGTACGTTTTGTGATTATCTTGATAAATTAATTACTTGAAATATCCTGATACTGGGTAATTAATCTTGACCCGCAGTTGTGCGATTCCACAGGAGTAGAACCACATTTTTCTATACTTTACACCAAACACAGGGCCTGGCACACGACAGGTGCTCAATATTTGATGAATGAATGAACTACGTGCATGTGGGACACCGCCCAACCAACGTTCTCCTTGGCCTACATCAGGGGTGCCCAAACTGTGACCCTCAAGCCAACTGCGGCCCGCAATCCATTTTTTATTGGCCCGCAGCAAATTCCAAAAATATATTTAGTTTACTTAAATAAACCAGGTGAGGCAATACGTACTTCACCTCGAGTGAGTGGCCCGGCTGTTTGTGTATTTTACTGCATATGGCCCTTGGTGAAAAACATTGAAAAAAGTTTGGACACCCTCTGGCCTACATGAACTGGCAAGTATGAAAATCAGAGCTAAGGGCCTGAAAGAGCTAACACCAATATTGCCAGTTTCCTATAGAGCTCATCACCTCCATGGCTCTCGCTATCCTAGTAACTGTCTACAGCTCTCATTATGGCCAAGGCCCTATTCCTGGGAACTGCTTACATATTAAATTATTTAATACTGCTAACAACCTAATACTGCTAACAATAGTACCTATGAGGTAGGTACTATTAATATCCCCCTGTGCGAATGAGGAAACAGAGGCACAGAAAAGTTAAGAAAATTTGCTTGAGGTTACAGGGCACCTAAGTGGCAGAGCTAGGATATGAACCTGGGGATTCTGACTCCAAAATCCATGCTCTTAGCTACTATTGTTAAACAGCTTCCCTAGCAATCAAAACTATGTTAAGAACCTATAACATGGCTGAACGATGCTACCACAGATGGCTATTTAATCAAGAATACCTAGATTATGTATTTCGATAATGTACCCTAGAAAGAAAATCCATCTCATGATGTTCAGCCAAAATGCATGCGCAGAATCGTACGTCTCCTGTAGCCTTTCACATCTTCCTGCACCTGTGAAGAGGGAACTCCGTGGCCCCAGAAATATCCTGTTCTCTGGAGTTGTCAGGGAAGCCCAAGCCCACCAATAACCCAGGCTGAGAAGTCCAAGGTGCTAATGAATCATCCAAAGCTATAAAGAGGCTGAGACCTCCCCACACCCCAACACAATTGTGGTCCCTGGAGAGACAGCTATCATTGGGAGGGCAAGGATGCATTCTCGTGTGGGAACGAAGCCTGCTCTGCTTTTACTTAAGGACAGTCAAGTTGAGGAGGAGGGGAAGGCAACCCAAAACCTCCAGAGGACTTGCTATTTAAGCAGCCAAGATGGACATTTCACACAGAAGTGTGGGACTCGGGAAAAATGTTCCTGACTCAGGTCCTTCATGCTCATTCAGCTCAAGGGCAGAAGGGCCTCACCCTTCCCCTGAATCATCAAAGAGGGAGAACGGGAAGGGGAGCAATTGGGCCCCATCAACACTGAGCAAGGATTTCTGAATCATATGACCTTGTTTCAATTCCCAGCTTTAAAAGAGAAAAACCTTGAACAAATTCTTTAACCACCCTATTAATTTGTAAAATGCGGACAATACTATCTACTTCACAAGGTTGCTGTGAAGACGAAAATATGACAAACTCACCTCGTGTGCCTAGCACGGAGCCTGATATATTGTTGTGTTGTCTTTCTTTTTAAAATGGAGGCAATTGAGAAAAGGAGTAACATAACAGTTGTATAACGGGGATGTGTGCACACAGCCTGACCAGCAGAAGGAACCTCTGCACACGTCTTCTTATCCAAGGACTGCACCAACTTGTAATTGCTGTTTTTGTTTTCACAAACCTCCATGTTTGCCAAAGAATCAAATCCAAGCCTGCAGACACTTCAGCCAAATGATTTCTTTTGTGCTGGAATGCTTGCCAAAAACTTGATTTCTCCCACTTTCATCAGTAGCAGAGGAAGGGCTACTAAAATGGCATGCTTCAGGTGACCAAGAGCAAGTGGCCTTGACAGCTGAAAAGTCTGAACGTCGCTAATGCCTTCCCCAATTCTCCTTATCCTGCCTAATAATTGCTGCAAATGTGGCATATTGCATCCCACACATTTCTGACACATCCATTGCTTCAGAAAATGCTGCCAGGTAAATTAAGGACAAAGACAAAAGCTTAGTTCTAAATTTTCCTGATTTCTTCTTGAGTTTCAGCACTTTACTTTGAGCTCCTTTTTGCCACTTGGTAGAAAAGGCCATTAAAGGTCAGAGAATCTGAACTACCATGTAACCCCGAAAATAAGACCTAGCCAGACAATCAGCTCTAATGCGTCTTTTGGAGCAAAAATTAATATAAGACCCACCCGGTCTTATACTATATTATATTATATAAGACCGGGTGGGTCTTATAGTAAAATAAGACCGGTCTTATTTTCTTTTGACGGATCTTTATTTAGATGGGTCTTATACTAATTTTTGCTCCAAAAGACGCATTAGAGCTGATTGTCTGGCTAGGTCTTATTTTCGGGGAAACACAGTATGTCCCTAAGTCTGCAGAGCCTTGCCTAAGAGTCAAGGCCTGCGCTGGGGGTCAACTTTGCCACTGACAAGCTGTGTGGTCTTAGACAACTCACTGAACCTCTCTGAGACTGAATTTCTTTACTTCTCTCACAGTAACACAGCACGATGGTGGATTATGTTTATGGCGTATCTTTTATTAACAGAAAAATTAAATGCAGTTTTTCCCATTGTAAAAATATGGACCATTACACCTGCTACTTATTTGAATACAATTTATTAACTACTAGTGGCATCACTTGGAGAATTCTGCTTCTGCTGTTAAAGATGTAAAGACCTTTCCAGTCAGATCCTAGTTATGTCAATAGATGAATACTAAGAAACCATGTGTATTATCAGGCTGCCATAACGAAAACCCCAGACATGGGGCCTTAAACAACAGAAATTTACTTTCCTCCAGTTCTGGAGGCTGGAAAGTCATGATCGAGGTCCTAGCAGATTTCATTTGTGGTGAGACTCCTCTTCCCGGCTTGCCTTCTCGCCATGTCGCCGTGTTGTCACACAGCAGAGGAGCTCTCTCGTGTCTCATAAGGACACTACGCCTATTGTATCAGGCCCCACCTTTATGACCTCATGTAACCTTAATTACCTCCTTAAAAGCCCATCTCCAATACAGTCACCAAAGGGGGGGGCTTCAACATATCAATGGGGGGGGCATAATTCAGTCCATAGCACCAGGTTTGGTGTGTTCATGTCCAGTTTTCTGGCGTAAGTAGATATTCCCTTTCCCACAGACAAACAGGTTCGGCAGGTACATGTCACGTGCTGCCTATGGGGACTTAACACCCTTGGTTCACTACAAATGAAAAAATAGTTCTTTCCTGTCATGAGGATGTATCCTGGGGTGAGGATGTTTTTGTCATCCAAAGCCAACGATCATGTTTCAGATGGCGAAGAAATTGAAGCTCATTAAACAAACGAATTTCAGTTGGGGCTCTGATTTAATTCTGGAGGGTATACAGCACCCCACTCAGCACACAGGTAAACTCTCTCTCTCACTCCCTGTCCAAACGAAAGCTCCCAGTTCATCTGCACATTGGCCACAACAATACTCACGATGCCGTCGGCCGGTATCTGGGCGGAGCTCACCATGAGCCAGGCACGTGCTAAGCCCTTGGAATGGAAGAAGGAATGAAACCGGCAACAGTCTATGCCCTCGTGGAGCCAGCAGTCTAGTCAACGCTTAGCACCCGCTCGCTTTCACTTCCACCAAGAACACGCTTTTGTCCCAGAGTCAGAGCTGGGTTTGGAAGCCCAGCTGGAACCCGTCTGTAACTTTGGGAAAGTCACTTCACCTCTCTGTACCTCTGTTTTCTCAGCTGTCCAGTGGGGAAGAGCAGGCGTGGCCTAGATGTGCGTTAACCCAAACACCACCATGTGAGGAACATGCCGTGGATTTTTCTCCCTTTGCCTGTTTGTAACCTCAGACTTCCCTGCATGGGTCCTCGGACAGCAAATATTTACTGAACATCCACTTCATGTTATGGGGGGAGAAGGCAGCCGAGGGCAGGGGGCAGGGGCAGAAAGGACTCACAGTTATCAGACTGAGACCATGACTCTCATCTTTCTTAGAGAAGCCAAATCTGGACAGAACACTGGTCCCCAGGAAGGGCAAGGGATTCATTTTACTCTAGATACAGGAAAGGGACTAATGCCAAGTGTGGTGACACCACTCCCTGAGATGACTAGAGTGCGATTCTGGGGGGATTTCCTGGGTATGAATGACGGTGTGTGCAGTTCACCGAACCCAAGGCTTGGCATGTGGTTCACGCTCCATAGAAGTGACACTGATGAATATGTCACAGGATACCTGGGTTTCCACAGGGCATGGCTCTATCTCCCTCCTGGGTCATAGCCGTGGCCCCACAGGACTATCTGGATGCAGTCACTGTGACATGACACGGAGGGAGGTCCGTGCGAGAACAACACAGTCCACATTTGGGACCCTGAGGACCCTAGCACATGACTGCAGTGCCAGCATCATGGCTGCCAGTGGGGCTCCTGCCAGTGGGGCAGGCGTCTCATGGAGGGGTTGGGGTGGCCCAGAAGCAAAGGAGACAGGCATGCCTATGGGCCACCAGGGCCTGTGCTGGGGACAGAGCGTCTCAAGAAGCCAAAAGGTCTCCTACTTCTGAAGGTGGGGTGCCACCCAGAGAGGCCAAGTTTGTGGCGGTTCCTAAGGCCCTGTTATACCTGGCCCAGAGAAAATGCCCATGACATAAGGATGAACATTAATGAGCTTTTTTGTGTATTTTATTTATATATAAAGCACTGCTTACATGTTTTGCATATAAGTATAATCCTTATTGCAACCTATAAGGTAGGAACTATTATCATCCCCATTTTATATGAGCAGAAATGGAGGCACGGACAAGTTAAGTAACTTGCCCAAGGTCACACAGGTGATAACTGGTGCAGTCAACCTCAAACCCAGAGTCTGAGGAGCCCTTACAGGAAGTACACCATGCTGCTCACTGCCCTCTTCTCCTGTAGGAACCTTCGTCACTTTCCTCAAGAAACTGATGGTCCTCCCACCTCCTTCAATAGACCAGGGGCTGGCAAACTTTTTCTGTCAAGGGCCAGATAGTAAATATTTTTGGTTTGGGGGCCAGCTGGTCTCTGTCACCACTACTCTGTCAATGTGGTGTGAAATCAACCACAAACAATACGGAAATGAACCTGCGTGGCTGTGTTTCAATAAAACATGATTTATGTTCACTGTAATTTGAATTTCATATAATTTTCACCTGCTCTTCTTCTACTTTATTCTCAACTATTTAAAAAACGTAAAAGCCTTTCCTAAGTCATAAGCCGAGCAAAAACAGGTGGAGAGTGATTTGGTTCTCGGCCGAAGCTCGCAGATCGCTGCAAAAGACGTCACCCAGTGTGGCTGTGCCCTCATTTCCCTCCCTGACCTTGGATGGCTGGAGAGTTCCTGTGAACCACAAAACTGTCCTGCGCCTGCCTCTCGCAGAGGCCCCGATGCACACAGGCCAGGGACACACTCAGTCATCTGTAGATCAACAAGGTGAACACAGCACGCAGTTCAATAAATTCATCAAATGACCTCAAATGCATTCCTCTTTATATATTATGACCAATTGAGGAGGAAAGAAAAAAGGTAATGGGAGAGAGAAGGAGGGATACAAAATACACAGTGGTGGAAACACAGAATCTAGTCAGAATGACCTCAGGTAAGTTACTTCAACTCTAAACCTGTTCCCTTTTCTATAAAATGAAGATAACAACATACCTGTATCACAGGGCTGCTGTGAAGATCAAATGAAATAATGCACACAGAAGGGAAGCACACACACACAGCCGCCTCATGAAATGATGACCAAGGAGAAAGGGGAAATGAGGCAGGAAGAGGAGGCCCACGGAAGGTCACCTCACTGTCCTCCCCACGCTAAGTCCAGGAGGACTGGGCCTTGTCTCCTTTGTCATCAGAGACTGTGGAGGCTCAGTAAATACTTGTTGTTTGTGATGAGGAGGAGGAGGAGGAAGGGGAGGTTACCCACATGCCTCCTCAAAAACTGTAATATTTTGCATATAAAGTCACTGAAAAGTTACAAAGCATTGATGGAGATGCTTCGGTTTCAAGACATTTTTCCGTTTTATTTTAATATTCTAAAAAAGGCAAAAAGGTATTTTATTTAAGATACTATTTATTCTTTAAACTTGTGTTAGTTTGTACAACATCTTGCTAATTTGCAGAGTAGGAACACATCTTGCTGAAACCGTCAGAGAGTAGCTGTAATAATACAAAGCCTACACGAGTTCATTACTATTGGGCCTACGTTGGTCATAACGCAAGTAGTAGCTGCAGAGCTTGAGAGATGAGAATATTCCAAACAGGGTTCCCTTGCACATTTCACATTTTCCCCTTGCCTATGCTTACCCATCCTCTTACTGGAATCTGTGGCCTATGTCTCTGGGATTATTTTGCATAAAACTTTCAACTAGGGCCTTGTCTCTCCTGCCTCCAGGTTCCCAGCCCTCACTCTGGTCAACAAGATCCGGAGCTGACCCAGGTTTACAGGCGACAAGGACGACGATGAGAGAACATTAGCTTAGTAGTTAAGAGGATGGGCTCTGGAGGCAGCCAACCTAGGTTTGAATCCTGGCTTAGCCACTTACTAGCTGTGTGACCTTGGGCAAGTCACTTAACCTCTCTGTGTTTTAGGGTCTTGGTTAGTAAAATGGGATAATAGTATCTATCTCTTGGGGTTGGTGTGAGAATTAAATAAATTAATATATATGTAAATTAACTGCTGAGAACAGTACTTAGTATAAAGTGCTACATAAATGCTGGTTGCTGTAGTTACATCATCATCATTATTATTATTATTACTATTATTATTATTATTATTATATTATTATTATAGCAAAGCCTCAGTTCTCTATTCAACATAGCTTAGACCTGCTGGGCTACTCACACCAGCATGACTTCTGGTAAGAAGCATGTCTCTACAGTGTCTGCATTGAAAGCTGCCCTCAGGCAGCCCCAGAGACTCTATGGTTTCCAAGGCCCAGCTCTTTGATGCTTCCTCCCTGACCTGCTCCCATCCCTAGATCTGACTCTATGTCTCTCCCCAACTGGGAATGCCCCAGCGCTGCAGCCCTGCCAAGGCAGGGACGGTAAGGCCCCGCTGCTTTGTCTGTTCTCAGTCTTCTTCTCTCAAGCTGGAGCCTCCTTCTGCAGCCCTCTCAGAATGAGGCTCCAGCTCGAGAGAAGAAGACTGAGAACAGACAGAGCAGCGGGGCCTTCTGTTCTGTCTGAAGGTCCCCGTGCTTTCAGACAGGGGGGTCCTACTGTGCCTGGGAGCCCATGTCACATGTCAGCTGCCACCAGACCAACCGCAGTCTAGATCATTCTAACACTGCCCCAAACTCTACCCATCTGAATTGTTTCTGGTTCCTGTACAATGTTCAAAGCTTGGCTGTTCACCTTCAGTTGTATAACCCAATCTGACGCCCCAGCATCCTCTCTGTCACAGCGGTGCTGGTGGTGAGAGTCTTCCTCAGCCCTCCTTCACACCCTGCTTCCTGCTCTTAAGTACAAGCCAAACATTAACCATTTAACCAAGTGAAAAATGATGCAATGGTGGCGGTGGGAATGTAGTATGCTACATACAGGCACCTTGGAAAACAATCTGGCAGTGTCTTAAAAAGCTAAATATACATTTACCCTACCATCCAGACTCTACTCTTAAATATCTACTCAAGAGAAATAATGAAGACAGATGTCCACACAAGAAGTGGTACGCCAACACTCATACCATCATGAGCTATAACAAAAGATTGGAAACCCAAATGTCCATCAACTGATGAATGGATCAATAAAAGATGCTATATTTTAACCATAGACTACTAGTCAGCAATTAAAGAAAACTACTAATATATGCTATGACATGGATGAACCTTACAAACATTAGGTGAAATGAAAGGAGCCAGACAGAAAAGACTATATACTGTATGATTCCATTTATATGGAATTTCTAGAAAAGGTAATTTTCTCAGTCTGCGGGTGGGATAGGTACTAGGGATCTCTTAGGGGTGATAGAAATGTTCTAAAATAGGATTGTGGTAGTGTTTGCAAAACTGTGTAAGTTTACTAAAATTCATGAAACTATACACTTACAATGGATGAACTTTATGGTATGTAAATTATATCTAAACAAAGGTTTTTCTAAATAAAGAAAAAATGCAATGATAATTTCTAAGGGGCTTAAAATTTACCCAAAATGTAGATTATTTTTTTCTGGTAGTCAAGATGGCTCTATCCAAATATATTACATTTTTATTTTATAGCTGTACCATAGAAGGCATCTTCTTAGAAGCTCTCTATACTCCCGCCCCGCAAAAAAAGTTAGGCTCAAGCTGCTGAATTACAATTACAAAGTTCACTATGACCTTCTCCCACCAACTTCACTGTAAATCTTGATTAAAAGGGACCACTTTTTAAAAATAGAGTATACATATTATAGTTAGTATTTAAAAAGTACAATTAATTTCGTGCTTGCCATTTCTTAGAATGTTAAATCTAACGAGAAAAAAGATATTTGACTGATATTTTCACAGAAAAGTTACAATAGATGGAATTGATGTCTTGCCGGAAGTCTCATTAAGAAAATCTAACCATCATAAACAGGATCTCCAAATTACATTTATTATTTTACCTAATTAATTAATTTTACCAAATTAATGGTTTGCAAATGGCTTAATTCCAGACACCTCTGGAGCCCCCATTATTGTGTTTGGTTGTTTTGGTCCAACATCCGGCACAGTTTTTTGAAACACACTTTCAAACATGTTGATGCAGACAAAATATGTTTAGCTAATATCTGTTATCTTCTCCTGAAGCCCCTTTGCTAATGATATCTGCTCACTTTTCTTTTCTCTAATTCTCTGTGTAATTAAAGGCTCTACACCAATGTTTTCTCTCCTTTGATGATTTTAGTGTGGAAAATAATATCCACTCTTTCTGAAATATAATTCGCACTTACAATAAAAATAGCCCAATATCGTATCCCTGTGTCACTTAAACACTTCCCACATGTCTTTGTAACAGACACAAACTCCTCCAGCCTCAGAT
Organism: Rhinolophus ferrumequinum; assembly: GCF_004115265.2. Taxonomy (NCBI): domain Eukaryota; kingdom Metazoa; phylum Chordata; class Mammalia; order Chiroptera; family Rhinolophidae; genus Rhinolophus; species Rhinolophus ferrumequinum. Next base: position 49,375,400 of record NC_046290.1, on the reverse strand, counting down.
CTATTGTGAAAAACTCAGATGAGGTTAAACATGTCACTGTTCAGAACTCTCGTTCTTGTAATTACCCAGGCTTGTCTCTCCAGAATGCTCTTCTCCTTGGGTGGCTTTTAAAACATGTGTGTTTATCGCTGCTACTGGTCCATTATTCCTTGGGAACACAATGTTTTGTAGGGGGTCCTTGAGCAGAGGAACACAACGGCACCACTTGGATATCGGTCTATCCAACTGCATACATCCAAGTTTAAGTGTTCTGCTTCCTTCATCAGTACTTTTCATGTGATCCTTCAGTTTCAACAAGCTCTCCAGCGACAGCACAGAAGTCAAAATGAAGCCATTTCTTTATACTTTTTTTCAGTTACTCAACTGAAAATTTTTCAGAAGGGCAATTTTAATTTTAACTAAAACTTGGGACTCACAGGAGGTCTTGTAGACCGTTTCCACTCATGTAGAAATAAAGTAAGCATAACCCACAGAATAACACAGTATACTTCTGCCTTGTCACTGGTCAAATAACCCTATGCCAACATCTTCTCCATTATCTGGGAGCTAGTTATTAAAATATTTCCTGTATAATATTCAATGTAAAATGTTACACCCACGCTAAAAAATTATTCAGAAGCATTTGAATTTCAATTAACTAAGCAAACAATTATTTAGTACCCAAGTTCTGCAAAAGACCAGTAAGTGTGTGAAAAGGGAATAAAGAAAAATATGTAATTCTGATCTCCAGGAGTTTTCTGATTTGTATTTCTACAAAATAAAAATATTTTGCCTTTCAAATGCAGATTTCAAATATAGAGGAATAAAATATTTAAGAAGCCTTTTGAATAATACATAGCTACAACCAAGCAGCATTTTGATATGTTTACAAAACTTCCTAAGAAGTGACCCGATGCTTATTCATTTCAGTAAACACATACTGATTTTTTTCTAAATGTAAAAATGAAGGATGAAGAACAAAAGAGTAAGACAGTCACAAACAGAAATTGCAATCAACAGAGAAGATGGCAGCCACTTGAAAAGAGGTCTTTTTCCAGGGTCCTCACAGTACAGCACCTCTGACGGGGCAGCTTTTGGATGAAACATCCAGAAGACTGGATGGAACACTTACTGGGACTTCGGCACATACACCCTGTTGTTGGTAAGTACTGAGAGTAACTCACGCTTACATTCCAAGATTTCCTCAAATACTTTTGTTACCAGAAATATCATAGTTTCAAGTGTATTACTCTTGAATGCCTAGAAAAAACTTGAATTGATATTCAATATGAATTGAAATATTGACAGAAGTGTGGTTAATGCCACGTATTTCAACAGATTAAAAGTAATCTGCAGAGATAACTAGGCATCGTCATTTTGCTAACAACACAAAACCAACCATAGTAAAAATCATCACTGACATTTATGAGCAGCATCTGAAGAACGTTACCTACATTACTTCACTGAACCACACAGCAACTGGGTCATATAAGCACATGATTTTTCTCTGTGCTTTATCCATGAAGGAAAGGAGGTTGGCAAGGTTCAGTAGGTTGACCAAGGTCACACAGTTACTAAGTGACAAGGACAAGACTGGAGTCCAAGTCTGTCTGATAGCCAAGCCCCGTTCCCAACTACCATCCCGGACTCTCTCATGGGACAATGTGTTCTTAAAGCAAAGTTCACATTAGCCACTGCATGATTTCTCAGGGGAAATGGCAAAAGTACATCGATTTGCTAAAGAAACCACAAGCATCTGGCCAAACTGCCTTTCAGATTTTGTATTTAAAGGTTCCAAAGTTATCATTTTAAAAAATAGAGCTGCTGTATGTAGCCGTTTGAATGCTGGGTGCCCCAGGACTTAATCTAGTTTTGGGATCTCTTCTTTTTTCTGTCCACACTCACTCCCTTGGTGACTCCATTCAGGTTCACAGCTTTCAGTGTCATCTATGTACTGATAACTCTCAAATGTATATATCTACCGCTAGGACCACCACTGCGACTACCACTTTCATCCAAGCCACTGACATCTCCCTCCTGAATTATTCCAGTGAGCTCCTAACTTGCCTCTTTCAGACTATTTTCAATGTTGCAGGCAGAACAGAACAATCCTAGTAAAAATAAATCACTCCTCTGGTCAGAACCCTCTAGTGGCTCCCATCTGGTTCAAAACAAACATCTTTGAAGAGTCCTTATAATAAGACTTACAAGAGTCCTTACAACAGACTAGAGCAGACACATGATGTGCCTACCCCTCGGCTCTCTGACTTGACTTCATCTCCCCCGCCCCTCCCTCTCACTTATTCCACTCCAAAGTCACAGGCCTGGTTGGGGCTCTCAAAATGCCAAGCACATTCCAGGCTCAGGGTCTACCTGTCTCTGGGACACTCTCCCTCCAGATATCCACTGTGGCTTGCGTCCTCACCTCCTTCACGTCTTATCTCAAAAGTTACCATTCAGGAAGATTCTCTCTGATAATACATCACAGCAGTTAAGAGCCCAGATTCCACAGTCAGCCACCCTGGGTTCTAATCCTGACTTCGCCACTTCTTGGTGGTGTGACCTTGAGTGACTTCATCTCTCTGGGCTTCAGTTTTCTCATCTTTAGATGGAGGAGAATAATAGTACCAACCTAATAAGGTTGTTGTGAGGATTCAGTGAATTAATGTAAATTGTTCAAAACAGTGCCTGGTACATGGGGAGGGCTGTCATTGTAATTAAATCTAAGACGTGTACATTCTAAGACACACCATTATTTTATCTGTCCTTTACATAAACAGTGTCAATTAAAGTAGCAAATGCTATCAATTATAAGGTGCATCCCAATTTTAGAGCCGCAAAACTGTTTTTTTGAAAAAGTGTATCTTAACATCAATGAAATGTCATGTGTTAGCTCCTTTAGAAGGTCATTTTCTTTCCCTTCCCTGAATTGCTTTCCTCCCTCACACTTATCACTAACATATTTGTCTCAGTCGGGGCTGCTGGAACATAGTACCATACATTGGTAGCTTATTAACAACAGAATTTTATTTCTCCCAGTTTTGGAGGCAGGAAATCCAAGATCAGAGTGCCAACAAGGTCAAGTTCTGGAAAGGGCCCTCTTACAGGTTGTACAGTGTCAACTTCTAGTTGAGTCCTTACATGGCAGACAAGAGATAAGAGAACTCTTTGGGGAGGTCTCTTTTCTAAGGGCACTAATCCCATTCATGAGGGCTCCACCCTCACACCCTAATTACCTCCCAAAGGCCCTACATTCTAATACCACCCCAGTGGGGGTTAGGGTTTCAACATATGAATCTGGGGTGGCGGAGGTGGGGCCACAAACATTCAGTCCATAACAATATTTATATTTTACTTTTATTTTATTGGTAGTCTCTCCCACCTAGACTATAAGCTCTTAGAAGTCAGGAACTTTTGTCCTTTTTTTGCTGCTATAATCTAATATCTTAAACATTTTGCCTGACATATACCCAATCAATATTTGCTGAACAAATAAATTAATGAAAGTGTAAGTGAAAAAAAAGAGAAGGCTATGAAAGACATATTCCTTATTGTTTGGAAAAAGAACACAGAATTTCAAGATGTTAAATGAACGAAAATGGTGAATGAATTATAGCGTAAGGTCCACGAGAGCAAGGACCATGTTTGTACTCCCTGAACTGAAGACATATGCATAGTAGGCACTCAACAAATACTTGCTGCACAACCGACTCAATGAATGCCCTGCCTGTGGTCTCCTGGTCCTTGTGAGAGAATGAGTGCCTAACAGGGAGAGCACAGGGATAGTCCACAGAATCTCATTCCCATTCTGGCACACAGCCAGTGGGTAAAATGCTGGACTTTCACAGCAGTCTACTCTGAATACTTCATCGGTTGAAGACACAATAAAAGATCAATAAATACAGCCAAAGTTTGGTCTATGCCCCCACTTTTACGTTTCCTAACTTGGAGTTCACCTACACACACATACACACACACACACACACACACACACACACACTCACATACAATATATAGATAAATACTAGAAGGAAAGAAGGGCTGTGAATTTTTTCTGTGATACAAGGGCTTGCTAGAGCCACTGTGGTATAACATAAGTGACAGATTCCAGGGTTCTGCGGGGTTCCTCTTGGGATGAAGGCTGTCGCAGTTATGCTGCGACCAGAAGAGCTAAGGATGGCCCTCGTAGATAGGGTAGACAACTGGAAGGAAAGGTCATTCCAATAATGTAATGATCACAAGCATTTACCAAGTGTCAGGCATTCCATGGAGTATTTCCCATCATTTAATCCTCACTACTCACAATAAACACATGAGAAAACAGCCTAAACACTATTCAGCTAGGAACAGGGTGAGCTAGAATTCCAAAGCAAAAGCTCTCAGCCACTTATTCTCAAAGAGGACATATATCCTAGAAGGGTCTTAGCCTCACCTGGACTTTAGGGGTCTGGGAATCTTAGGGAGCACTCTAGAAGACAGAGGATAAAGGCCAAACTGCTCTGGAAAGACAAAAGCTAAGGGAAGGCCTGACTAAGTCTCTGGCAGACTGGACAAGGGCTGCCAGCATCTGAGAGCAAACCAGAGGGTCTAGCTTCTGTGCAGTCACTCTGCTTCTTCTCTTCACTGATCCTTGAGTCTTCGATGAAGTCTTCTTGACAATGACAGTCTTGTGTTAGCTCCACTCTGGAAGCACAGACAGAACCTCAGGTGTATGATTTGGCCAGACTACTAAAGTGGGGAGGAAGGCCCCACTCCCACCGTGAGGCCCACATGGAGATGGAAGCAGTAGGGATCAAAGCAGAAGACAAAATGCCATGGGATGGACTCAAGAACTCCTTGGTCTTTCCAGTGCTAGGTTTTGGGGGCCATTTTACCAACCAAGGTGACATTCTTTACAGAAGGTCAACACTGGAAGGTCATACGAAAACACCGGGCTGTCATCAAGAACTGCAGCCAAGACGCTGGAACTGAGGAACAGTGAAAGCTTTAAGAAGCAAGCCATGGGAATGCAGGGACCTCCACAAGGGGATCCCAATACGGCTCCCAGACGGCCTCCTCCTGGTTGCAGCCACTCTGGACAATCCTCGGGCTCTGGCTAGCCTCGGCCTTCAACTCCTTGAAAGCACCTCCTAGCGCCTGTCAACTACTTTGTACTTAATAGGTGCACCAGAAGTACCCAGCACAAAGTAGGTGCTCAGTAAATGTATGCTAAAGGAATGAATGAATAAAAATAAATTCGGGCCTTAAGTGCCACTCAGGGAAATACTGATTTAAATTGGTTTGTTTCCATTATCAATCTTAGGACACGTACCAAGAGTCAACCTTTTCCTCCTTAAATGCAAAAAACTCAAACATATATTAAACTTGGAAATATTAATAAAAGATATTTTGGAAAGGTCTAAAACGAATGAGTAGGTTTAATTCAATGCAACAAAAGTCTACTACTACTACTACTACTACTACTACTACTGCACACACACACACACCCCTGGGGAGTAGGGAATGAAACTCCAGGAGCTAAATCTCTCTGGAGGCAGATGAACTACTAAATACAGTATTAAAATGTCCTTTCAGTTCAGTTCTTCTATCCTAAGTACTTTTTCATTTGAAAGTTTATCCTAATAAGCTAGTGATCAGGTGTAAGCAGCATCCATCATATCTGCGGTGCTAGATTTTGCCCCCACTCTGTAGAAGAGGGCGTCTCCCTTCCGTAAAGGCCCTTGTGACTACCACTGGAAGTCAGAGCAGACTCTGCTCCAGGCTCTGCTCCTGAAGAGGTGGGGGTGCTCAGGTGCTTCGCAGAGAGAGCACGCCTAGGGCATCATTTCCATCTGACAGGCCCCTGTGAAAGGTAGGGCCATCACTGTCATGCCACAGCCTGCTCTTGGAGTGGGGGTGCTGGAGGGTGGAAGGGAGACATAAAACCAACGAACCAAAGAACAAATCCTTGGGAACCTTGCAAGACTCCTAGTGACTGGGTGCTGCTGTCCACTTTACATAAACTCAGGAGCTGAGGTTGGTAATAAAACCCCACGGCAATAAGCTACAGGGTGAAGTCATGGTTTTCTTACTCCAGAAACAAGAAGGAAAACAAACTGTTAGCTTCCTCTACTTCACACCGCCAAGCCCTGACCAATGTGAATTACACTGCCAGTGAAATCTTCCAATTCAAAAGATGTGCTACTTACAGCAGTATTCCCCTTAAAGTTATTGATTTTTTATGACTTTATTTTTTATTATGTTTTATGTGTTAACCCTGAATTACAATTTTTTTGTCATTAAAAGATAAATTAGTCAGACAAGGCAATGATGCACTTGGTTTCCATGGCAACGCTGCACAAAAAAGTTCAACCTGCTGCATCACCAAGATACACTTTGAAAATCATTTCCTAGTAACCCCATAGACACCCAGAGACACAGACCTTCATCTGTTCTTTGCTCAGACCTCGGAGAATTACACGTTCTCTGTAGCGACAGAGAACGGGTCATTCAGTCATCACAAACATTTCAAGTCAGCCTAATTCATCAATGTAGGGAGCAAAATAATTCCCAGCTCTGTCTGCAGGGAGACATATGCAGCTATCTGGATGTCTCTAACACACTACATCTTCCCTTCAGTGATGGCTACAAAACCCCTTAACTAAATTCTACTTTGAATAATTTGATTTGAAGACAAGTGACCACCTCTGAATAATTCACTAACATCCACACACTAATCTGAAAAGGAGGAATTTAAAACTCACCAATCTGAAAGATAGTGCCACTCTCTCTGTTTCAGGGTCCTCACGGTACAATAATATGCACCAATGTATTGGGAAAATGAGAAAAAAACACAAAGTTTAAGAGACTTCATAATGAAGTCTGCCACCTAAGAGATAAGAAGCTTTTACATAAGTAAATGTGAAATACAGTGGAATTTTTTTAAAAATGAGAAACAGACGTTTTTCTATACTTGCAATATTTCTCAAAGTTCCCTAAAATAACACCTACTAAAATGAACAAAAAATAAAATATGTTCACTGTAAAATAGTTGGTTATTGTGCAAACTGGTCTCCACTTGCAAACCACCACCCATCGCCTCACCTCTGCATCCTGCACCACCAGCCACCCTTACCAGCTGGTGTCACGTTGGGTGCCCACAATTGGAGGTACTGGCAGGGCACTGGAGGGCGAGGAGTGAGAGGGGGGTAATTTCTTCTGCACTCCTCCCTGCTTCAGGGCCCTGGCCCAGCAGTTGCTTCTGCCTTCCTAAGTACAGCTCCTACCAGGGGCCCCACAGCAAACCATGCTTTTTCCTTTCCCGGCCCCTTCAGCCCAAGACCAGTTAGAGCTTCCTATAGTTGCCAGCTGAGGCACTTCACTGTCCCTTGTCGTCCCGAATCTCTGCTCACCCCTCTGTAAGCAGAATCTACAGTTAAGTGTCTTCATTAGAACCATCTGGAATGAACTGTTTCCCGAGGGACCCTGACTGATGCAACTTGACAATTGCAATAAATTATGAATTAACATGTAGCAAAACCTTTTGTCACTCTACTCCTTTTTGACATTATAACCATTATTATCATTTCTACCTTCTCTGATGATCATACAAAAGAAGCTAGAAAAGAAGATGATTTGAAATTCCCTCCTTAAAAACCTAAAGGCACCTCATTCCACTGTAATCAGGGAAGAGTAGCTTAAGGAGACACAGGATGTTTCCTAAGGAACTTCACATCCATCCACAAAGCAACGCTATGTAATAAAAATAAGCAGCAGGAAGAGTTGGAAAGGTAGGTAGGGCAGGTTTTCACAGACCTTCCCCAAGTCCTTTTGGGCTCGGCCTTCAGAGCTTGGATTATTTGCTTTGCTGTACTGCCAATATCCATACCATCAGCTGCAACTGTGTTCATATGAGCATGGAGAAAATTCCAAAACAACTACCGTGTTTCCCTGAAAATAAGACCTAGCTGGACAATCAGCTCTAATGCGTCCTTTGGAGCAAACATTAATATAAGACCCAGTTTTATTTTACTATAATACCGGGTAAAATATAATATAATATAATATAACATAATATAATGTAATATAATACCAGGTATAATATAATATAATATAATATAATACCAGGTCTTATATAAGACCTTATGTTAATTTTTGCTCCAAAACATGCATTAGAGCTGATTGTCCAGCTAGGTCTTATTTTTGGGGAAACACAGTACACCTGGGCTTTTCATGAGCCACCATCTGGGAATTATCTTTACCACCATTCCCTCTAAATTAGCAAAACAAATATCAAGAACCAACATACACCATGTGACTCATTGTGCCCAAATCAGAAACCTGGCCCCACATTTACTTTCAGTGCTTCTAATGATTTCGTATTCATATTAAGCTTTTGAACCAAATCTGAACCGAAGTTTTCAACTTGCAAAAAAGGTGACCTCTCAGGGGTTATTATGAGAGCTAAATTGCATGTACTCCAGAGTGCCTCCTGTGGCAGTAAAAGAAAGAAACATTTAAGGATTCTGGAAACGCCCTTCTCTTGCCTTTCTTCAAGATCTTGTGGATTATTCCTGTTAGACTATGTAGCTTTTTTTTTTTTCAATGCACAGGCTGGAGCCCATTACATTGTGATTCTAGCACTCTGGGATAGGGCTCCACAGGGGATTTTGGCATGCGTGAGTATATGGATGGCCACATGAGAGTCAAGCCCAGTGATGAGTTATGCCTCTGCTCTGCCTTCATAAGCTAAAAGGCTGCAGTGTAAATAAAAATAACAAGGAACACTAATACGGTAATTCTGGGGGGGAGGGGTCCTGCCAATCTAGCAGAGAACTGAGACGCAAATTCATGTGAGACATCACCTATGGTATCTCCTTTAATTCTTAAAAACAATGCTGAATTAGCCATCAGGAAAATAAAAATCAAAACCACAGTAAGATCCCACCTCACACGCACTTGAATGGCTATGATAAAAAAGACAGATAATAACAAGTGTTGGTGAGGATGTAGAAAAAGAGGGACCCTTATACATGTTAGTGGAAATGTAAAATGGTGTAGCTGCATTGGAAAAGTTTGGTGGGTCCTCAAAAAGTTCAGCGTACAATTACCATAAGACCCAGCAATTCTATTCCTAGTATATACTCAAAAGAAATGAAAGCATATGTCCACACAAAAACTTGTACAACAATGTTCAGAGTAGCAAAAAGTGGAAACAACCCAAATGTCCATCAATGGATAAATGGATAAACCAAAAGTAGTATATCTATACAATGGAATATTATTTGGCAATAAGAGGGATAAAACACTGATACATGTTACAACATGGATGAACCATGAAAACATTATGCTCAGTGAAAGAAGCCAGGTACAAAAGGCCACATACTATTCGAGGCCATTTATATGAAATAGTCAGAATAAGCAAATCTATAGAGACAGAAAGTAGACTGATGGTTGCCAAGGGATGGGAAAAAAGGAAATTGGGACTGACTGCTAATAGGTTTGGAGTTTCTTTTGAGGTTGATGGAAATATTCTAGAATTAGACGGTGGTAGTTGCACAACATAATGAATATACTAAAATCCACTGAATTACACACTTTAAAATGGTAACTTTTATGTTATGTGAATTATATCTCAATTAAACAAAAAGCCAGTGTGACACTTCATACCTAGTATTCCAAAGCATTACTTGCACTCAGATTATAACAGACTAGTCAGGACTAGACAGGGACTTCCCACCTGTGATCTAAGCTTACTAAAATTCTCACACTATCTTTTATCAAACTGGTTGCAAGGGAAATGAATTCCGTATTTCCTATCACTGAGGCATATGGTTTAACTAGAAAGTAAATTTGCATAGTTACATTGATTAAATTGAGAACATACACATTGCAGAGAATATCTGAATTAAGTTCTCCTGTAGCCAATCACTAAATTTGCAATCCTACATACACACGTATAGCCCTCTTCCATCCACCCTTCCTTTCCCTCTGCTTCCTTCTCTTTCCCCTGGTCCCCAACAAGGATGTTCTACCAAAACGGAGCCAAAACCCAGGCGTCATTCCAGACTGCGCCATCTCCCATATCTACCTCATCCACACATCAAATACCTTCCCTATTTAAAAAATAAATATGTATTCCCTCCTCTCTAATGCTTCACAAAAAGAGAGAGAACCAGACATTATTTGCCTCCTGATGGAGGTATACATCACTACTCATAAGGTAGTCGTGCCAAAATAAATAAATAAATAAATAAACCTGAACCCAACCAGCAACACATACCTCTAGATCTAACTACCAAGATCCACGGCCAGAAAAACGTGGTAAATGATACCACAGGAAGGGAATCAGCAAAATCCCGACTGTGAGAAATTCTGCTGGACGAACGACCCAGTTTCTTCAACAAACAAATTGTAGGGAGAAAGGAGAGAAAGGGGCTCTATTGATTAAAAAATACTCAAGAAACATACCAACCAATTACAACAAGTGGATCTTATTCCGAAGATGATTCAAATAAGAAATTTAAAAAAAAAACAAAAACAAAGACATTTATGAGATTATTAGGGAAATCTGAACATTATCTTGGTATTTGATGATATTAAGAAATTATTTTAATTTTTAGGTACGCTAATTAGTATCATTTTTGTTTTTTAAACAGTCCTTATCTCTTAGAGACACATGCTGAAATAATTACAGCAGAAATAATATGAGGTTTTAGATTTGCTTTTAAATAATCCCAGAGTAGGGAGGAGAGTGGTTGGTATAGATAAAAGTAAAACCTAATTTTACAACTTTTGAAGCTGGGTGGTATGTCGGTGAAGTTTTATTATACTATTCTCTCTACATTTGAATTTTTCTATAATAAAAAAATGTCAAAGGATGAGCCTTCAAAAATTGGCTTGTATGTTGTTATCCATAGCAGGCAACACTATTGAGAGTTATGTTCAAAGCTAACAATGTCACGTATATTATTTTATCAACCTCATAACAACTCTGTGAGGTTAAGTACTTTTACTATCCCCCTTAGACAGAGGAAGAAATTGAATGTTAAAGACCTTAAGTCACAGAACTAAGTAAATAAGAGATTACAACCTAGTTGTCTCTGACCTCAGACCCCAAGTGTCCAGTGGGAAAAACAGAAAACATTCCACATATATTAAGCAGAGACAGATCAATATAAAGGTCTGTTTACAAGGTGTAGGAAGGTATGAAGTAGCAAACAGAAGATGGGGGGTGAGTTGGAAAAACTAAGAATGTGGAAGGGTAAATCCAGAGATCAGAACACCCTGGGCTGGCACCCCCAGGCCCACACTCACCAGGGCAGGGCTGCACCATCACTGTTAAACTGTGCCACTGCCATTTAGCAGAAGCCATTCCTACTGTCTCCTCCTTTTGCCCACATCCCAATTTCCTACCACTACCTCCTATGTACCAGAAGCGATGTGTGACCTGGAGCCCTTCTGCTGTGATCATAAAATACAGTGAATGCTGCTACCGAGTGCCATCCAATGGAAAGGCAGGGATCTTCAATACAGAAAGTGACGCGACGAACCTTATAACAGTGTGTGTGTGACAAGTTTCAACTTGTTCAGTGCAGTTAGTCGGGTGTGAGCTACGTTTGACAGAAGGTGTGTTTTAAAGTGTGTTGTGAATCATCCTCCATCATGACAATGCTCTGTGTCACACATTGCTTCTGGTATATGGCAATTTCTGTCAAATAAAAACATTATGGTATGTCCTTACCCACCTTATTCACCAGTTCTGGCACCATGCAACTTCTGGCTCTTCCCTAAAGTCAAAATGACCATGAAAGGAAAATGTTTTGAATTGATTCAGGACATCAAGGCAGCCAGGACAGTGCAACTAAAGACACGAAAGAGGACTTCCAGAATTGCCTCAGAAAGTGGCAAGAACGATGGGATAAGTGTGTTCAAAGCAAGGGGTGTATTTTGAGGAGAATTAATGGCAATGTGTCTTTTACTGTAAATATATGTGTGATCCATAATGATACGAAGCAAGCACACAGAAACAAGTAAAAAATAAAAAATGTCATTGTCGCCTTAGGAGAATGCTAGGGAATCAACTCATTATTTTGAAAACTGGAAATAACAGGAAAGATTCACACATTTAATCTGCCTTTCCTATAGAAACTCTGTCCCAGGGAAACCAACTAGTTGGTGAGAGGGAGTTTCTCTTTTTAGAAACATTCCAGCTAATAAGTGAGTAAGTAATGACAGAACAAGAATATCACCGTTTTACACGCCCTAATGGTGGATGGATGTAAGCAATGATAGCTAATATTAGTGAGCATCACAGCAAAGAGACAACCAAACATTTTATGCTTCCTGATATGAGAACACAATATCATCTAAAATATACTTATTCTTGCCTGACGCCCACCCCCTAAAATTGAGCATAATCTGAAACTTCTAAATCTAACTACAAATTTCTAGCAAACACAGAAAGCCCAGAAATGTGTTAGATGCACCCCGGGGATGCAAAAAAGGAAAACACAGACTGGGAGAAAATCTACATGACAAACAACCCAGGGTCCTCAACAAACTAACTGCAAGTGAAGAGAGAGAGAGGCATGGGGAACCTATAGATAAAAAGAGACTTAAAAGGCACATCAACCAATCACAATGAGTGGCTCTTATTTGGATACCAATAAGCTAAGGAAATAATTAACAAGGCAATTAGAAAAATGTGATTGATACTAAGTACAGTAGTTGCTACAGACTGAATGTTTGCCCCCCCCATTACATATGTTGAAATCCTCACCCCCCGTGTGATGGTATTAGAAGGTGATTATGTCATGAGAGGAGAGCTCTCATACATGGGATTAGTGCCTTATAAAAGAGGCCCCAGAGATCCCCTGCCCCTTCTGTGACAAATGAGGACACCGTGAAGACTGCGGCTATGAACCAGGAAGGGGTCCTCACTGGACACTAAATTTGCTAGCTCTCTGATCTTGGACTTCTCAGCCCAAGAACTGCGCGAAGTAAATTTCTATTGTTTCTAAGCCACCCGGTCTATGGTATTTTTGTTACAGCAGCCCAAATTGACTAAGAGAGTAGGCATTAAATTTTTTGGTGTATAATGGTTTTGCAATTAAAAAAAAATTATTATTAGAGTTAAAAGACACACACTGGAATATTTGTAGATGAAATAGAAAATAAGTGACTCAAAAAAGTGAGACACACCCCTTTAGTGCTGTTGGAGATGAAACAGCACAATGAAAAGAGGGCAGTTTAGCAGGAGGAGCTGAGTCCCTCGCCCTGTGAAGTTGGTTAAGAGACTCGAGCTCCTTGCACCCCATCTCTCTCCTTACACCACCTGAGCCCCTCACTTCCTCAGAGCACCAGTGATCACTTAGGATAATTACTCCCTGAGGGAACTTCCCAGGTTCTCCCTCCTCTGCCTCATCACCCTCCAATTAAACCAGCTTTCCCAAAGGACACAGGTACAAAAGCAACACTAGTTCGAATTCCATTTTATGTGTCTCTCAAAGCAGTATTGTTTCAACTCTGTAAATATCTTCCAGCTACAAAATTGGCTAAATACTTTTTTGGGCTAACCTAGAAACCTAAATGCTATGATTAACAGTGCTTCTACAGGAAAATCCTCTCCCGATACCAACTAGATGGCTTACAAAGTATACTTTTGGTCACATAATCTGAATATAAAAGTGAGGGTTGCCTTTTATGTAAAGTCAAAGCATTTTCTGATTTTTTTTACATTCAAAAAGTTCTCACCTTTCACACACAGAAGAGGTTTCACCCTTTTACCCCACCTCCTCTCCCTTCTTGAAAATATCAACCAAGTGGAGGGGAGAATGCACTCCTCCCGGACCCTGCCCTTAGGGAGGAGAGAACAATGAACGCTCCCTTGCGCTCACTAGCTCCTCCTGAAGGGGTGAAGGCTCCATGTCAGAGTCCTACTGAGCCAGGTCACTGCAGAAAAAGGTCACAGTGGGCTCCACGCGGGATTGAATAGATGGACAGAGAGGCTGAGCACAGGGACCGGAAGGCCTGTGGGGATCTGATGGGTTAGGGGTCCCACAACTGGCTTTGCAGACCCAACCTGACAGATTTGGAAGGAAGAAGACAGAAAATCTCAAGCAAACTTGTCTACCTAAGCCTCCTCTCCAAGCACCACTTTCCAGAGTAGGAGTGTGTGTGTGTGTGTGTGTGTGTGTGTGTGTGTGTGTCTGTTCCACACATGTACATGGTGCACTCTGGGAAGGTGACCGATGCTGGCCCAGTCATTGGTCAAGCTGATCCTTTGCTCTGTTGCCTTTACTTGGCCATCATTGTTGTGGATGTCACTCTTTCTTGAGAGAACTCTGGAGGGGAGATATGGTAGCCAAAGTTTCTATTAGACTGTGGGGAAAAGAAACTTTTAGCACCAGCCAAGGCTCAGCTTGAAACACTATCGAGGCTTCTGAAGCATCAACTGATGGAGTGACTTTTGCTTTCCTCAGTCACCCAGTTTCTAAGCCAAGACTGTCCATCAGTTTCTTAAGGTCAAAGTGAAGATACGTCTCGTGTGGCCCAAAGACCACTCACAGGTGAGGTTTGGACTATTGGGTCATTACTGGCCTTTTAAACTGGTACTTTCCTCCCCATTTGGCCATTGCTCTTGCTTGGAGTTCTCTCAGCAGGTACCCTGGAGTGGACAAAAGCCCCACCTACCCTGAACTCATCATCACCTTGCTTGTCCAGAGCTTTGATGTTATTTGTGGTTCTGATGTTAGAAAACAGCGTTTTTCTTTTTTATACATGTTACCCTGTGTGATAGGTTGCTAAAAAGTTTCTCATGTATCTTCCTGTAAAATTTCCAAAATTCAGGGTCTTCTCTCAGTTTTGTGACTCACAGAGACAACTGGGTCCCTGTAGCTAAACATTATACTTTCCTCTCTGAGAGAAAATGCCTCTGGGATTTACAGTGTATCATTTCCCCAACAATACACTACATCTGACAGCATCGGAAATGAAGCAATATAAAAACAACAGAGCCTATGAAAATGGCTTGCAGCCCAATTATAGACCAAGGCTTCAGGTTACAGGTTTATACCGAAGAAGAATTCCACATGGAACCACCTCAAGTTAACACCAAGGCTCTAACCTTCAAAGGCAGAAGCCTTGGGTAGGTCCAGCGGTCATAGAACTCAAATTCCATCCTGGGCCTTTGACTGGCAAAATTTTACTATATCATCTTCTTTGGAAACACAGCTGAGGCAGACCAAACACATGTCTGTGGCAGAGTTTTTCAAAGCTTCCCGATAACGCATATGTCTTCATAAATCTAGTCACCTACGTTGGCCAAATCAATCAACTTGAACATTAGATACATTTCCCAATAAAAAACAATTACATGTTTCAAAAATATCTAAATCTAAATAACCAAAATCTCATTTTAATTACTAAAATAGAAATGATAGCAACCACAGGATTATTAGCAGGTAATATTTCTACAATATTTACAAAATGCCAAGTACTGTGTTCAGTGAAAATAATGACAACATGTTATGCCAAAGCTTCTCCAATTTTGTATGCATTTTACCTTCTCTACTCATCTCAAAACAATACTCAGTTCAAGCTAATACACGGGGTGACAGTGGATATGTAAGAGGAAAAACCTCACCCACAAG
Source organism: Rhinolophus ferrumequinum (assembly GCF_004115265.2). Classification (NCBI taxonomy): domain Eukaryota; kingdom Metazoa; phylum Chordata; class Mammalia; order Chiroptera; family Rhinolophidae; genus Rhinolophus; species Rhinolophus ferrumequinum. Next base: position 49,359,789 of record NC_046290.1, on the reverse strand, counting down.
GCCCCTGACTGCCCCCCCCCCCACCTCCTGTTTATGACCTCTCTGTTCTGCAGAACTCTGCAGTTCCAGTACTGGCCTTGGGCCTTCAGGCCTGTGTGAATAGCGGTAAAGCTCAGTGGATAAGAACCTTGAAGTTGGATTCAGACAATCTTGTATTCAAACATCAGCCCTCACCTTGAACAATTTATTCCACCTCTGGCAGCCTCATTTCCTCATTTGTAACAAAGTGGGAATAATAATTTGTGGCTCATAATGTTTTTAATGTAGATTAGGTAAAACAATGCATATATAGTGCTCTGCAAATATCAAGGACTTAAATAATAGCTAATATTATTATATCTATTCTACATACCTTGTTGCAAAATGTGCAAACCATATATCATGAAAATTTTAATCGCCTTGGAAATGAGATAACCACGAGATAGTCTTTCTTTCATTGATGGATTATCCAAAAGTAAAATTGTCTCCTGATTTTTATTACAATAATCACAAGCTTCTCAACTATTTTTCTGTGAACTGTCCCTAAGGAGGCAGAGAAGAGAAGATGCAAGAAGTTGATGGTAAAGAATAAAGCATCAAAATCCTGAAAAAACACTGGCTTTTTTCTGCCAATGGAAGAAGAGAGAAAATGGAGAAGAAGCTAGCAATAATAGAACCTAAACTAACCTATATTGCAACTTGTTAAAAATCAGTGTTTTCTTTTTCTTTTCTTTTTTTTCAAATTTAATTATTTAAAAAAACTTTTTTTCAATTACAGTTGACATTCAACATTATATTAATTTCGGGTATACAGCACACTGTCTAGACCTTTATATAACTTATGAAGTGATACTCACCTGACACCATACATAGTTATGACAATATTATTGACTATATATATTCCCTACGAAAAAGCACTTACGTTTCTATTACAACATAAAAACTACCAAGACTTCCATTGTAACACCTATTTTTTAAAAATGAACTCCAGAACACAGTTGAATATTTTAAAATATGTTTTAAATATACATATTCTTTATGGAAAATACCAGCTCATAAACATTGAGTAAAACTCATTTATTAACTTTTTGAGGCTATTGAGGAAAGGTGTAGGAAGCAGGGAAGTACAAACTGAGCAAAAACATAAGAAGCTGGCTAAGCTTGGATCCCACTTAGGGAACTTCCCACTTAGGAAGAGGGCTTTCTTTCACCACCCCTACCTCTGGACTTTGAGATCTTGGGGACAGGAGACAATGGGCAAGGGGCAGAATGACAGAAACATGTGTGTTATGGACTGAGTGTTTGTGTCCCCCAAATTTCCTATGTTGCAGCCCTACCCCTGATGGTATGTAAAGGTGGGGCCTTTGGAAGATAATTAGATGAGGACACGAATGGGGGTCCCATGATGGGATTAGTGTTCTTAAAAGAGGAGAAAGACCAGAACGTGCTTGCTCCCTACATGTGAAGACACAATGAGATGGCCATCTCAAGAGGTACAGAATCTGTCGACACCTTAATCTTGGACTTCAAATTCTCAGACTTCAAAACAATGAGTAATAAACGTCTGTTTTTTAAACCACCTTGTTTATGGTATTTTGTTATCGGAGCACAAAATGACTAAGAAAATGTCTGAGCAGAGTCATGGAGGAGAGTGAACTAAAGAGGAGGATATGTTTTCAGCAACAACTTAGAGATCTCCAAACAAGATAACTGGACATATTTTAATATCGTTAGTTATGAAACAAACAGGACACATAAATAATAAAATAAGTGGCCATTGAAAAAAACACACCCTTATTTTAGATGATCATCAAAGCTGCTCATCTCAGTTTGAGTTTACCAGGGTATCTCTAATGACGTTGAACATCTTTAAACACTTGTTACAGAGAGCCTTCTGGGGTATGGTCAGGATATTCTCTACCCGACTTGCAAATCTCCATCAATGGACTCCCTGGCCCTCTGCTTTCCAGATGTGTTTGGCCAAATGGACATACCAGTCTAGACAGAGAGGGATGAAAAGGAGGACAATGTGATGGGAAATATTTACTGCCTTGGCTCCTCCTGCCAGGCCACAGGCCTCCAATCACTGCATTTCTCCTTAAGACCACCGTTTCTGGGGGCTTCTCTGTCCTATAGGTTTGGTTTCTCAGGTTCCCATAACCATTCTCTCCCATTGCTTCTTCTAGGTGGCCCTCTTTTTCTTGTCTTAGGGTGGTGCTTCAGCATTATTTGTTGATTTCCTTTCATCCTGCCAACACAACCAAAATAGTCCCTTCATTAGATAGTTTTCAATTAAACCCTTGTGGATATTCAATCTGTTTCCTGTCCAGACACTATTTGATCACAGATGAGGAAAGCTTGGTTGGTTAGTCTTGCCTCACGTAGGTGCAGGCTTTGCTTACAGCCTTCTGATTGGTCACCAGCGTCTCCTGTGAGTCCTGCGCTCTTCACACTCAGCAGAGAACCCCAAATAGAACGTAAATGTAAATACCTTCTATTCCCCAGTCAGAAGTCTCAACTTAGTTCAACAGCTGTTGCCTTTGCTGAGCCCCTGAATTCCAGATTTTACTTGCCCATCTGGCCCTAAAGCATTCACCAGCTCCTTCCCTACTCTGCTTGTTTTCTGGGCTCTGGGCTCTGTCCCCCTCCTGGTTCTATGAGGCTCACTCCCTCCTTCCTATTCTGATTCCCAGACTTAACCCATCACCAACCTGGTACATAGGATCTGCCCTGCCCTCATCAGTATGTCCTATCCTGCCTGGGGGTCACCAGGGTGGGATTTCAGTAGAGAACTATCACTTCTGAAAAGTTAGCATCTTACACCTTCTGTTCTGAGGCCTTACTTAACAAAGTCAAAAGGGAGAATTACTTGATAGTCCTTAAAAATTAATGTAACTACTGAAGAAATCTGTGAAAACTAGGAAAATTTGCTCAATGGCTATAATTTAATTAATGCGTTGGGAGACGGGAGGGACTATGGCAGAAAGAAAATTTGGATTTCAATAAATCAACTTGCAAAACTTACTTGGGCTTACTAAACCGTATGCTCTATTTTAAAATAATAATAAAAAAATGGTGAAAAGGACTAACAAGAACCCCACGAGCTGAGAATTGAGTATGAGTCTGCAGCATGTCATGTCAGTTCATTTTAAGGTCCTCCCTTGCATTGCAATTTCCCATCATGCAGGACACAGCTCCAGCAGGGCAGAAGCACGTGAGGGACTGTAATGGCAAAGCAAGACCTCAAGACCTACAAACTCCAGTGGGTCCTGAGGGTATATAGAACCCCAAGAAACCAGAGTGGGCTCCATGGTCCAGCCCTCTCCTCAATTACAGACTATCAGCTAACCTTGGAGGCCCCGAGTTTGGCTTTATGAATAGACATGGCAGGCGGCCCATAAACTGAGATGAAGGCAGGGCTGCAACTAGTAACCCAAATACATGCAATGTGGTACCATACACTCTGGTACAAGTGGTCCCACCAAATTCAGCTGGTCAACCGACAGTGAGTTTAATGCATTTAAAAGCAGGGGTTCTCAAAGTGTGGTGCCAATAATAGCGACACTAGCATCTCCTAGAAGCCTGTTAGAAATTGAAATTCTCAGACCCCATCCAAAATCTACTAATGCGAAACTCGGGGTGGGGCCCAAAATCTGTATTTTAACAAGCCTTGCAGATGATTCTGATGCACACTAAATTTTGAGAATACTGACTTAGAAAACAATGGCATTTTTCAAAAACGTTTTTCAAAAAATGACATTTTTCAAAACAGTTCTACCCCTCCCCCAAACAAAAAGCTCATTAATGATTTACCACAAGGTCAGAAAAGTGTCTAATTATTTTCCCTTTATATATCGTCAACTCTAAGAGGCCGTGGAATGGGTGATATAGAAGTCGTTAGTCACTGGCTTAGCTCACCCTTTTGCAAGAGACTCACCATCTTCACTAAGCTTTGCTTACCAAACTTCATGGATATTCCCTGAATCCCGAGCGGCTACAACAGAGTCTGGCACAGATACTGGCTAAATGAATAAATGAGCACAATGAATGGAGGAGAGAGGGGGAATTAGCAACGCTGACTATCAGCACAAAATCATTTGGAAATTAACAACCTCCTGTGCCTGATCCTCAAGAGAGATAACCTACATAGAGATGGCTGCCAATGGACTGTATATGTCAATAAAGTCTTTTCTACAACTGACTGCCTAGTCTAAGGTGCCTCCCCAGCCGCAACAGCTGGTATGAGAAAAGAAGACTTGTAAGAATGCCCGGATCTTCCCAGAGAGAGATTCAACCATCTCCTCTGAGGATTTCTGAACAAGAATTACAAAACTGGCACATTATCAGGAATAAGCATTGTGCAGGATTCTCCTGTTGGAGTACTATTTTTAAAAAGGAAAACAAGAGAGAGACAAATCGCTAGGAAGTTGCATTTTTACAGCAATTGGGAGACAAATCTAAAGGAAACGGAAACCCATATGATATCATTGTACTGCATATGAATTATTAATGTTTATCATTTTTTTAAATTAGGTATTCAGGAAGGTTCCTGTTGACATCATGTTTGACATCATAATGCTCCATCATTCTAAAAGCTTAATGAGATGAATTATTGCTAGAAAAGAGAGAGATCAAGCACACATTTTAGTACTCTGGGGGATACCAGAGACCAAGTAGATAATGAGGATATGGTTTATAATTGATGTATAAAAAGGAAATACAAAAACAAAAAACAAAAAAAAAAACCTCTTACAACACACCACTGTAAACAGGACCAAATGGCAAAAACCTTACTTTTCTACTTGAGCATTTTAGAAAAGGGGAGCAGAGGGGATCATGACTAGCAACTATCTCAAACTCTTGAGGTGGAAGCATTGTTATTCCAAAAAGAAATGAAAGCATTTACAAAATTACCTTAACCACAAAAAGAGTATGGAACATGTGAAGATTGAAAAAATAATGTAACATTGAATCACAAGTCCTAATAGGACTTAAATACGTTAAAGCAATTTAGTAATAATAATTCTGTAGGATTCATATAAATAATAATTTTGGTCTCAGATTTCATTTCAAATCTATAGTTTCTGAGCTCTATACATGCAAATTAGTGTTGAAGCCTGGAACCAGCAGTTTCATTCCCAACATTCCTAGTAATGGCTTGGAATAAATTAAGCTCTTATTTGGAAATCTTGTTGATAAAGCAAAGTGAGTCAAATTCCAATCCAGGTCAAGCCTTTTAACACTTCAGCCAAGTAGCAGTGATGTTTATACAAGTTTATACTAGCTGCTAATAATTGGGACTCACTTTCCCTCCAGTTTTTACTCCAGTTTAGCCTCTTGAGGGAAGTATTAAAACATAGGCAATGAATTCATTCATTATTCTTTCTTTCATTGAACAAACATGGAGTAGCTAGAGTTGCCAGGTACTAAACTGAGACTCTTGCTACTCTGAAAGGCAAAAATACACAATTTCTCTGAAGCAACCAAGAAAAGTATCAGAGTTCATAGGTTGTCACCATTCTGAACTACTGCTTCATGCCTTCAAATTTCCTTTTCAACAAGACGGCAAAAGGATAGTCTTTATTGATAACATCTCATTTTAATTATTTCACCAAATATAAAATTGTATTCCCCTGAAATTTGTCCTAATACTAACTTTGTGTGAATCAGTGTGTTAAAAAAAAAAAAGAAAGAGAAAACTTGACAAATGAAAACTAGCGTTCAGCACACGCCTCTATAACACACGTTCAGTTGGTAGGTTGTACTGTCATGAATCCAGGTCCCCAGTCAGTTGGAAATCCAATCATCACAGGGCTAACATTCAAAAGCTAGGAGAGAAAGCTTATACCTGGCAGATAGTAGGTGCTCAATAAATGGTATTTTTAAATTATAATGATGACTATATTACCATATTACATTATTACCAGAGAAACCCCACAAGTATAAATAAGCATCAGTTAAGTTTCATGTTACAAAACCAGATGTTGCTAAAATAAGTTCACTAAAAGAAGCTTTTGGTCTTCCAAACTGAAGCCAGCACCTGCCATGCTTCTCTTCACTCTTCCACTGAGAGCTGTGTTTTATCCAAAGACGATTAGGAGGCTCCTCACACTAGGCCAACTGTGGAACAAGTTTTCCAGTATTAAATATACAACTGTGTATAATGAATGGAACGCTTCCTGGTAATCCACTGACCATGTAAAAGCTGTGATTCTAATATTAAGAGTAATGGAGATGTATTTTTTTTTCCTCTCTGCACAATGGAATATGCCATGGTCATTCTGCTTGTTATAAGGATAAAAGATCCAGTGGCCAGATTTACACAAAGAAAACCCTCTACGTTTTAATAGTTAGTATTTTAAGAACATACAGAAAGGAACTATTAAAATAATCATTTTTCTTCTGTCATTAAGAATTAGCTAGTGACTGCTTTAATCATTTACAGCAGTCACAATCTTCTCCATCTCCTCACAATTCCATTTTCCCGGAAGACGAGATGTATGTGCAGAACGTTCATCCTCAGACAGTTACACTGCACTGGAAACTAATTCCCCTCGCTGTAGCTCAGCTCACCCTCCAAACTCACAGCCCGAGTCTCTCAATTATGTCCAGGATGCAGCCAACCCAAACAAGGAACAAACAACAGGTTCCATTCTGGATCTCTCCCTCCATTCCCTTCTTACATCTCCCCACTAAACACAAACACCCTCATTCATTCACAAACCCCCACGCTGGTCCTAAGACTCCAGGCAGCCGAGGTGGTTTTCCCAGGTAAAAAAGGGAATACGGGCGATAACGTATCCTTACACCGGTCTGCACCAGTCACCCACCAGACACGCAAACCCAGCGCGCTGCTCAGATTTCATTCCGTCGGACTCACCGCCCAATGCTCTCAATGATACCCACACCTCCTCCTGCATTAAACCGAGCCACAGCCTTCCTCTCCTCAAGGAGGAACCCGGCCAGCCCACGGGCTCCCCACTGCGCTCCCTTCTCCATCCGACCCCACCCTCCGCCACAACCAGTTCCCAGGACCCCTCTAGGGGTCTTCACTGCTCACATCTCCTGGGCCCCCATCACATCCACAAATGTAAAGTAAACTCCTCCTTCATGATCATCTCCCCAACCCGACCCTGTCACGGCCACTCAACTCCTTTGGAGCCCTTGCCCGGGAAAGCCCGCACGGACGGGGCGGGCAGCCCCCCACCAGCCGGTGCCGGTGCCTGGCGTTTACCTTGACACTGGAGTAGCTGGTCTGGGTCTCGGCCTCCGCGCTGCTGCAGCAGTGGCGCCTCCGGCCCCTGCAGGTGGTCGCGGAAGGGGTTGCCGAGCCTGTGCTGCTGCCGCTGCCCAGCTCAGCTCGGGCCCTGCGGACGCGGGCGGCGCCGCGGGGATCGGACGCGCAGCTCGAGGGGATGGCGTCGGCGGCGTCGGTCTGAACGAAGAGGCCGTGCAGGGGGGCCGCGGGGCCCTGCGACACTCTGGTGGTCTGGCGGGGCGAGTTGGACTCATCCGAGTCCCGGCAATAGATCACGCCGCTTTGCGAGACGTGAATGCTGGGGGCGCAGCCCATCCCTCGGCCGGGATCCCCCGCACCTCGCCTGCGCCCCCGGCTGCCGGGACCCAGCGCACCCGCGGCCACCTGCAGTGAGGGGGCGGCCGCCTGGGTAGCGGTGATGGAAGCTCCGGGACTGCGCGCCCCCTGGCCTGTCTGGCCACCCGTCCGTCGGGCTCGCCACGGCACCCCCAGCCGAGCCTCCGGGGGCCGCGCACGTCACCCCAACTTTCCCTTCTGGGCCATCTTCCTGCCTGAGCGGGGGAGCGCGCACACACAGCGCCCAGCGCGCACCGGCAGCCGCCACCCTCCCCGCCGCGGCGCCCCAAACACGCTCCCCGCGCCTCCGCCTTCCCCTCCTCCCTCAGCTCGGCCCCCGCCGCCGCCCAGCTCCACCTCGCTGGGCTCCGGCGCCCGTGGCCCCGGGGCCAGGGCGCCCGCCTGCCTGCCTGCCTGCCTGCCTCTTCTTTCCCCACTTTCAGTCCGCGCGGCTGCCCCTCCCTCTCTCCCCCCTCCCTCCTCAGGTGCCCCCGCTCCGCAGCCTCCGCCGCTCCAGCTCCACTGCGCCCCTCAGCCCCACCCGCCGCTCCCCAGCTCTCCCCAGCTGGGCGAGAGTGCCCGCCGCTTGGCTCTGTCCACTGGGCTCCAGTGCGCGGCTGCTGGCACCACGCCTAGGCGCCCTCCCCTCCTCCTCCACTGTCCAGAGGCCTCGTCCCTCCTGCACCCATCCTGGTGCGGCCCTCCAGAGCCCCAGCCCCTCTTCCCCTCGTGGCACACCCCCCCGGACGGGGCCCTGAAGGGCAGCGTAAACTGGGGAGCATCGCGATAAGCCTTTCACCAACACATTTTAACACATCCCTGAGCAAAAAAAAAACAAAAAAATAAAACACATCAGGGTATCATCCCGAAATAGTAGGGACCCTATCGCCCACGCCCACCCGTCTGACTTGCTCACCTCCCTGTACACTCACAGAGGGAAGGAGAGACCTCAGGTTTCCGCACCCCTCCCCCACCCGCCCCGTCAGCTCTGAAGGCTAAGTTGATGGCGACCCAGTCTTCTGAAGTAGTCTATTCCAAGTCTACTCATCATCTGGGGGTTCCACGGAAGGATGGGAGGCACTGCAGAGGAAGGAGACCTTGAACATACAAATTCCCCTAAGACCCAAGGAAAGAACAGAAAGAAGCTCTACGTGTGGTTCTTGGCTTTGTCCTCCAGAGTTTTCACCTCTTTCTTGGGTGTCCCTAAATTTTCACCCTGGCTTCTACCCCACCCAAACTCCCATTGTCAACTGCTCTTCCTCACAGCTCTGGGCTGGGCAGTCAAATGGCCTTCCTTCACTCCCCCAAGTGAGGCAAACGCAAGCTAAGCTTCACTCCAGGAGAATAAGAATATTTTTGGAAACATGGCAGATTTTCAGAACTCCGGATTAGAGCTTCCAGGCACCACTGCCCATCTATTCATTGGTTCTTTCAGTGATTCCTGTCTGCTGCCACAGGGGCACAGGGGAGAACTGAGATGGTCTAAGAAAGGACTCAATGTAGCGTTGCATAGAAGGGCAAGGGTAAGAACAGAGGCGCAACGCAAAGCACAAAGAAGTTAAGTATCCAATCTGAAATAATTTCTTGGATTCTTCCCTTTCTCTCCCCACAACACCAACCTTTGGAATGACTGGAGAAGACTTCAAATGACAGTTTCTAACCTTCACAGAAAACTAATGTGTCACCTCAAATGCCAAATTCAGATATAGAGAGAAGAAAGCACTAATCTAACCTAATTCTTCTACCTTTGTTTCCTTTCTTCTCAGTTTAACATTTCAACTTTCCATCTTGGAATCAACATCTGGAAAGAAAGGAAGGAAAGATAGGAAGAGAGGGAGGAAAGATTGAGCAGAGGGAGAAACTGACCTTGGGTACAGTCTCAGTGAAAGCCTCAGGCATCCCAGTAGGGATGGGCCTCAGAGTTGTCCCGAGGTGGGGCTAGGAGGATGGGCCTTTATTAACCCCACTTGGATCCGTAGTTACTTGCAGTCCATCCCAGCAACCTTGGGCAAGGTAGCTCTCTTCAGCTCAGGCAATCCCCTTCTGAGGCTGACAGCTGAGCCGAGGGCTTTCTATGGGCAGCACTCCTCCAGCTGGAGGAATGAGTCCTTCTCTTCTGGCATCATAGCTTATACCACAGTTCCCTTCCAAGTTGCAGGGGTCCATACTTCTTTTTCCTTATCCATGCTTATAAGAACCCCACATTAACCGGTCAAGATGGAGAGAGAGGGAGAATCATTCGCTGGGAATAGGCCTCAGCCTGAAGGCTGCGACCTGCTTTACTTCCAAGAGACCACCCTGAATCTCAGCAAACATCATTCGAGTTAAATGACAAAAGCACTAGTCTCCATGCTAAATCCCTGATGCAATGTTAAGTCAGGAGTTCATCATTCATTCCTACAGAGTATGTAGGATTCTCTTACCCACTACAGTCATTATCCTTCGTGGAGCCACCAATGGCAGCCTTTTCTGAAATTCAGAGCCATGCTAATTCTCATGCCACTTGCCTACTTTTTCAGAGTTTTCTCTAGGAATGTGCTTACTAGTATGATGACACCACCCAGAGAAGAGAAAGGGGCCAGTCACTCACCGAGGCTTTTGAAGGCAAGAAGACTATGATAAAACAGAAATTACAACCAATCTTCTACTGGAGAATTTTAGGGCCTCAATCATGATAGGACAAGTTACCCAGAAACAAATTAGGTTGAACTTTCTACATTTAAAAAAAAAAAAAATTAAGTCTTGACAGAGTAGAAAACCTCAAGGTGGCTATTAAATAAGTATGTTAATTGAACATTTTATATTGGGACCAATACCTTTCACTGAATGAGACTCTTCTGCAGGAATATAAGATGGATGGGGAAAGGAACTAGGTATAAATTTTCCTCCTATTCCAAGAGCAGCCAATAGTTTCAATGCCTTCCTCAGACTCAGTTTCCACTGCCAATTCTGGCTTAGTGAAAGGAAATAATAATAATAATGTAGCCTTACAATCTCCACCAAGTGTTCACAGTGGAAATGTGTAACCTGCCCTCGTTGCTGGCACAGATCTGGTCACTGAAACATGCAGAAAGTGTGCAAGTGGGGAGAAATGGTTTCACTGAAATCATTCCCTAGCTTACTCTGAGGCCTGAGTTCTTGCTCGCCTAAGTGATTTCTGGACCCATTCTCATGTCACAATTTCAATGAACTGCAGGATAACAGCAAAGTCCACAAGCTCAGACACTGCAGATAAAATTTAGGCTTGAGTTACAGAATAAGGCCAGAAAAAAACAACATTATTAAAAAATTGAATTAAGTAAAAAATTTAGTTATAATCAATGTCCAAGAAACAAAAGAAAGCAAACGAAATCAGAAATTTCTTTAAAAACTAAACCTCAGATATGACCAGGGTCAGCTGAATGGCTTGTACATTTTTTACTGATATCAACAGCTTATTTCAGAATTATGACCAGGGGCACTACAAGATCCTAAACAAGGTCTCTTCCCATTCTAAAATGGTATGACTCTTCTAGAATTTCTCTAAAGAAGCAGAAAATATGATTAATGCATTTTGAATGATTCTTAATCATAAAGGTTAAAACAATAGCAGCTTTCTGATTGATCTTTAGATAACCAAATATTTAATCAACCAATCAACCTTACAAAGCTTCTGGATTCAAACTACATTCCTAATGGTGCAGCTTATTGGAAATCTAACCAACTGGTAAGTGAAATTACATAGTTTATTAGGTAGCCAGGTACAGTGGAAGGTGGTAGAAGGTTCATTGAACACAGAGAAGGGTGAATCTGAACCCTAGCACTGCCTCTTACAGCTAGCTGTGTGACCTCGAGCAAATCACTTGACCTCTGGGCCTCAATTTCTTAAATAATCTCCAAAGTCTTTAAATCACCAACATTCAGAGATGCTGTGAAATCTTTCCTTTAATTAAATTATTTTAAATTTAGAATAGTGGAATTTTTGAACTGAAAGGGTGGTCCTGAACCTAACTGCACATCAAATTTATCATGAAGAATGTGTCAGAAATATAACGCATCCCTGTTCCCATCCCAGACACTTGGATGAAGGAGTCAAAGACAAGTCCAGCATCTGCCCTTTCACAGAAGGTGAGTCCAGCGTAGCCTTTCCACAGCCTCCCTTGAGGACTAGAGTAAAACTCGAAGCCCTTACAAGAGCCTACAACACCTACCTGATGTGGCCCCGCTCCGCCTTTCTGAGCCCTCTTCCCTGTCACCTTCATTCTCTCGGCTCCAGCCACATGCCCTCCTTGCTGTTTCTCCCGGAGACCTCATGTTATTAGCCAGGAGCATTTCCCTCTGGCTGTTATGCTGTCCCATGGAAAACTGCGTGGCTAACTTCCTCACCTACCTTAAGCCTCTGCTCAAACGCTGCCTACTCCATAACTCCGGTTTAAAATTGAAACCCACATCCCTCCCTCGTCCCTCCATCACTCCTGATTTCCTTCAGTCTGGTCTATTTTCCTTTCTCCGTGGCTCTTATCACATTCCAACTTATTGTATAATTAGCTCATTTATTTTTACCTTTATTGTCTATCTTCTCCCACTAGAATATAGGCTTTGTAAGGGCAGGAGTTTTTTGGTTTCTTATTGACTGATGGGTCCCAAATTCCTAGAACAGTGCCCGGCACATAGTAGGTGCTCAAATATTTGTTGAATGGGTGGACTCCCACCCCATTTCTTCCTTGTTGGCCTTTCTCTTCTCTTAACTGCTATAACTCAAAATCGAAAGAGTTTTTTTGCCTTTTATTGAGTAGAGTTTTATGTTCTATGATTTTAGTTTTTAAAGTCAGTGAATGCCTTTAACCTGATAATCCTTCTTTCGGTGATGTACATTTAAAAAAACACACAACAAAAATAAAATAATTAATACAAAGATGTTTGTAGCAATGCTATTTATAATAATGAAACTGGAGATAAGCCAACATCAAACACTTAGGGAATGGCTCAACAAACTGGACTAACAGAATACCACTATTTAAATGTGTATAGATGAAATAACATTAGTTTAAAAAACAACACAGTATATGTAAATTGATTATAATTATGGAAAATCCACGTCTATCTATTGAAGTTCATAAGTGAATGTAAAGTGATATAGATAAAAAATTGGAGCTCAACAGATATCTTTTTCTGAAAAACTATTTCGGTGAATACAGAAACAATGTAAATACATAAGCATAATATTTCCTAATCTATCCTCAAAAAAAATATAGTGAAATATATTTTCTTTTATGTACTTCCACTGTTTTGTTTTCTTCAGACAGAAGATGGAAGATGAAAAAAAATTAAAGAAGGGAAAGAATCACAGATAGATGGAGACAGAGACAGAGAAATTAAATGCAGACACATTTACAAAGGAAATATTTACAAAACCAGAGACACAAAGGTACAGGGACAAAAGAAAACAAGAGACAAAGAAAGATACAGGGAAAGACACTTTCATGGCGAAACATTCCTAATCAAGTGTGTTTACAGATATAGCTCTCTTAAGAGAGTGAAAAATGAGTCGTATATTTAACTCTAGATGCATCACATCTTGGACATTTTGCCACAGACCAAATGACATTTAGGAGATGATTTGGCCCATAGGACAGTTTTCACGTGCCAGTTGCAGAACATGCAAACAGAGAAGATGTCGGCAGAGATTCCCTCAACATCTGACTTCCTCAGGTCGACATCATCAAACATGGAATCCACTGAGCACTGGGCTCTGAATCCATGTAATACAAAAGTGATCTGTCCTTCCTAGTAACCAGAACACCACAAGGAGGAAGTAGATCAGCCCTGGAGAGAAACTCCAGAATATCCTTGCTATTTGCCTTCGGCATTCTCCTGGATCCAAATAGGCTATGGGAGATGGAACATTCATTTCCAAAAATCAGGTATACGCCGTGTTTCTCTAAAAATAAGACCTAGCCAGACAATCAGCTCTAATGCATCTTTTGGAGCAAAAATTAATATTCTGTAATATAATATAAGACCCTGTCTTATAGTAATGTAAGACCCCATCTTATATTATAATAAGACCAGGTCTTATGTTAATTTTTGCTCTGAAAGACGCATTAGAACTAATTTTCCGGCTAGGTCTTATTTTCGGGGAAACACGGTACATATCACAAGAGTATCAGGCATAAGAGGATATACAAATAAAACACAAAGCACGCTCCTATTCCAAAGTAGCTTATAGAGCAATCAGGGAGACGTGACTTACACACAGGAAATGAGGAAGCATAATCCATGAGTGTCAGGCCTAAAAGCAAAGATGAGTAGCACTACCACTTCTTTATAGTAGTTATGACACCCGGGGAAAGCTTGCTGGAGAAGGGGGCATGTCAGCTCAACCTCCACCAGGAAGACTTTTCAAGTGAGGGAACAGCATGAACAAAGGCACAGAGGCAGAACTAACCTTGGTGGATCCAGAAAACAGTGAGCAGACGAGATAACTAGACAGTGTCTCGAGGCAAGGATGGTAAATTGAAAGGGAAAAAAAGAAGAGAGAAGATACAAAACTCTGAAGCTTCTCCTATATGTAGTAGAACTCCTTGTAGGTTCTACCACCCTTAAGGAAACTCCCCATGTGAAAAATCTAGATTTAGAAAACAAATCCAATTGTCTTGAGAAAGAAATTTGTGTTTGCCAAATGATTAAGCATTGACTTTAAAAAAAATAGACTGTACAGCTGCATAAATACTCTAATTTATGAATAAGCACTTTGAGGTTTTGGGTATAACACAGGGTACAAATTTTAAATTCACACCAAATTAACTTAAGATATACAACATATAAAGCAAAGCATAATTGTTTCTAAATTAGTGTGACACTTCCTAAGTGCCTCATGGGTAAAGAACAAAAGGTTCAGGTTTCTGAGCAGAGCCTCCTCTGCCTGCCTGCATAACTTTTCTAGGCATACCATCCGCTCCAAAAGATTTCATTACATTATGTGATGCCAAAGTCATCCACTTATTCATTTGTTCAGCAAATATTTATTGAGTGGTAACCATGTATCAGACTTTAACTAGGCATTGGGGAACAAGATAGAAACAGTCTCTTATGTCTATGGAGTTTAGAATATTATGGAGGGTTGGAAGGATAAGCAAACATTAAAATTCCCTGGTAGTGGTGAAGGTTAAACAGGGATATAAAATATGCTGATGTGATAAAGACTTGGATAGGATTATGGACGTTTTCTTCAAGGAAATGACATTTAAGTTAAAGTTCTCCGAAAACTTTATCAAAGGAGTAGCATGCTTTTGTATCCATCCATCCACCCAGCTACCCATCCCTGCAATGAGAACATCGCCTGAGCACCCACCACCGGGCCAGGAAGGAAAAGCCTCAGTACCGGCTCTCGGCGCCATGGGGAACACAGACAGACACACAGAGAAGTGTGTTAGCACTTGCTTTGAAAAAATGATCCAAGCCCAGAGAGAAAGGTCACTGTGGGCGGAAGTGATAACAGAAGATGTCTCTGAGGACATAGGAATGTGGCACTTGGAAGAAAGGGCAATATTTGAATAAACGGAAAAGAGGACATTCCAGAGAGAATAATGTGAGCGAAGGCCTAGAGCTGGGAACACACACTGAGTGCTTCAAGGACAATAAAGTAGATTATTCAAAGGTGTGTGGTGTGCGTGTTGTGGGGCGGGGGGTGGAGAGAGCAGCGAGGGCGAATAGCATTATTTTGGCTGACAAGATAAGCTATGACCAGGGAACCGAATGCCAGACTAAGGAGTTTGGTAAAACTCTAGTCATTGAGAATCACTGAAGGTTTTCAGTAAGAGTGTACCTTAAAAGTGCAATTTTACTGAGATGACGATGGTTGCATATTCAAGAAAGACTGGTGAAGTAGGTCAGGAGTGAGGGTGAGTAAGGAGCTATAATAATCCAGGAATGGAATAATAAGGACTGTTATGGACTGAATTGTATCCCACGCACAAAGTCATATGTTGAAGCCCTAACCCCCAAGTGTGTCTGTATTTGGAGAGAGGGCTCTTACAGAGGTAATTAAGGTTAAATGAAGGCAGAAGGGTGAGGCCCTAATCCAATAAGATTGGTGTCCTTATAAGAAAAGGAAGAGATATAAGAGAGCATTGTCTCTCTCTCCCTCTCTCCTGCCCTCCCTCCCTTCCCTCTCTCCCTCCCTCCTTCTTCTTCTCTCTCCCTCCCTCCCAGCACGCACAAGGAAAAAGGCCACAGGACCACACAGTGAGAAGGCGTCACATGTCATCTTCCAAGTGCTCCACACTAAGACGCTTACAGCCCGCCTTTCCCAGTGTGGCTAAGAAAAGACACTCTTAGCCAAGACGTCCTTGGGCTTCTCTGTCTACACAGGAATATGAGTTTCTTGCTTCAAGTCCAGATTGCTAAATTCGGTCTTTTGGTACTTGTGTTTCAAGAACAGCTTCTGAGCCTCCAAATTTTACTTACCTAGCTAAAGGTGCCTTAAGGCTGCCTGAGGGCCCTGCATTAGCACCTTCTACGGTTCTGATGTCTTCATCCTCTGCCTTTGGCTCGGGGAGCCTTGAAGGGAGGTGTTCCAGAAGGCTTTTAGCAGCAAGTCTCTTCCTTTGCAGAGTTTGACATTTGCTCCGCAGCACGGCACTTGCTGTTACACCATTAAACATCTCCAACTGGGGGCATAACTGACTGCTTCTTCACACCTCATATGATGTGGCTTCTAATAAATTAAGTCCAGGGTACCCCATACAAGTGGCTGTCAAACCTTAGCATAGATCAGAATTGCCTAAAACACAGATTGCAGGGCCTGAGAATGTGAACTTCTAACTAGTTCCCAAAAGATGCTGATGCTACTAATCCTAGATCACACTTTGAAAACCACTGCTATACATCAAGGATTGCAAAACGAAAACAATGGCCAAAAGCAAAACAAAACCTTCCCCTGCGATGCTTTGTTTTCTGAAGCATAATATAACTTGTGCTTTCACCTGAACGTTTCATTACACAAAGGACTGTCACCAAGCACTATCATCTGGCAATTTATAAGCTTGGTAAGGTTGTGGACTTCAGGGATGTCCCTCCAAGCCAGAGACTTCTAAAGACAGGTTTTAAAGAGTCTTCACCCTTTCAGAGACATGGGAAGGGGTGGTGGGAGGTGCGTGCAGAAGTCAACTTAATGTTTAAATGCACACCAACAGAAGAATATTAATTTCCAGCACAGTACTTGGTTTTTTCTTTTTCTTAATATGTAGCGTTGAAGCCTAGGAAGACAAAAGTCCACTAACCTTTAAGAACAATACATAAAGCTCTAGGAAGTGGGAATGGGAGAAGGAATATTGTGAATTCAATCTCAGGTAAGTACACAAAGCAAATAAAATTATTTCCAGAACACGGTTTGAATAATAATAGTAATAATGGCTACCATTTAGGAGGTGACTACTATGTAAGTCTTGCACTTTACATGTTTTATCTCTGTATATATTATGTATCTATGTATGCTTCCCTTCTTTCATCTTTTGGATATGAAATCTTTCAACATTTCCGTTCCGTTGATCACTAACCTGAAACCCCACGTATCGTAGCTAAGTAATTACTTGCTTTCTTCTGAGCACAGAGCCATCAAACTTTGATAGGTTATAAAAATTCCACTTGCACTGCATTTCTCATGGAGAGCTAAAAGATAAGATTCACATCTTTCATAATGGGAGGATTTTTCAAATCACAAACATAAACATCAGCTTTAAAAGAAAATAAAAAGTCCCTCGGCTTTGGAAATGAAAATGACATGTTAGGAAAAAGTAGTATGAGAAGTGTCTCTTGTTAAATTAAGGAATCAAGCCAGGATTTAAATTTTTCCTTCTCTGAAAACATTTTTGTGAAAGATAGAGCCAAGCCACAAAGTCTACACATTTATAAGACATTTTAAGCATTAAATTGCAGAAAATTCTGTAAGAAATTCATAGCCCATTACAATTCAGATGGCATAAATTTTCATATTAATTGTACCTTTAATATATTCTGTTTCTCCTATATGTACAAGTGAGTATAAAACATATATAATAATGAGTTATAGATGACACATCTATAAGTAATCTCCATTCTCAGGAAATGTAGGAAGCAAGACTTGAATGGCCTTTTAGAACTCCAGCTATGAGGGGCTCAGAAATTTCCCCTGGGAAAAGTCTGAGAGCCATTTTAGAGCCTAAATACTGTATCAAAAAGTCACATGAGCCTCATTTGGAGTGTGTGAGTTGGAAAAGGAGATTAGGCGTAAGAACCACTGTGGGAAAACAGACAATTCCACAATAACAAACATAAACAATGCAGTGCAGTTCTTCCAAATTTCTTTGCAATATCCATAGTTTATTTATTTAATTGTGGAAGAAGAATGAAGAAAAAAGAACATAAGAAGGCATCTTCAAATAGAATAGCATTTTAAGATGGCAACCTTTTATGTAGGATCATGAATAAGTATTTGTAGGATGGACTTATTTCTGGCTATCACAAAGAAACAAAGACCAAATTTACCCTCCTTCCATTAATAACTAGAAAAGCAGATAAAATATAGTATATAGCTATTTTCAGACATCAGAGAATAGGTACTCAGGTCTGTCATCCCTGGGAGAAGGGAAACAGATGAGGTATACAGTATTGCCATACCTCAGCTTTCATGCTGGAGGCACATTCCACACCTGGGAGCAGGGAAGGAATCCCAGGGAGAGTCCAGTGGTATGCTGACTTGAGGTAACAGAAATCAGAGTTTGGAGAGGCTTACGTGGCTGGAATTTATGGGGCAGTGTTTCAGAAAGAGGAAGCTATATATACAAGGAACGCTGCGAGGCACGTAGAAGTTTACTAAATACTAAGATGCACATGAGTAGGGTGAAATTCCACAAACCAGGAAGAAAGTGACTGGGAAGCTACAAGCTGAACAATTCACAAAGCTCACACAGAACTGGGAGCCAACCAAGTTCTCTGTCACCAGGCAGAGTGGAAAGTCCTCGCTGATGACTCAGGGCATTCAGTGGAGAGCCCAGTGGGCCAAGCCTTCATAATAAGGTTAAAGAATGCTTGGAACAAAGACCTTTAAAATCTTAAAAAAAAGAAAATCTTAAAAGAATCCAGAGAAAAAAGACATAATAAACACGGAGGAAAAATAACAAGAATGACAGACTTCTCATTAGAAACCATGAAATCCAGGAGCGCTTTCTTTAAAATGCTGAAGGAAGAAACAGTCGATGGATACGCAGGAGAACTATCATTCCAAAAATGAAGGTTAATGAAAACTTTTTCAGACAGACAAAAATTGAGAGAATTCATTACCAGGAATCATGCATTACAAGAAAAGTTTTAAAAGTTCTTCAAGTAGAAGGGAAATTATGTTAGTTAGAAACTTAGATATACATAAATGAATGGAAAGCATTAAACCGGTAAATATGAGAGTAAATATAAAACAATTTTTTCTTATTTTTATTGCTTTTAAAAGATAACACTATAGCAAAAATAATAACAATTTGTTGTGTTTATAAAATATGTAGAAGTAAAATAAATGGTGAAAATAGCACAAAGGATAAGAGAGAGTACACGGCAGTATTTTGTAAGACTCTTACACACTAACGTGTATATTATTTGAAAGTATACTGTGATACATTAAAAAGTATGCACTGTAAATATAAGAGCAACTAGTAAGAAAAGAAAGAAAGAAGTAACTGATATGAAATGGAATCATTAAAATTATTCAATTAACAAACAATGCAGAGAAAGAAAGAAAAAGAAATAAAGAGAAGATGGAAAAATAGAAAAATATTAATGTGATAGCTTTATATCCTATCATATAGATATTTCTATTAATTTAATTACTAATTACATTAAGTATAAATGATCTAAGCATTCTAATTTAACCAAGTACATCTCATCTTTAAAAAAAATCTACTTTAAATATAAAGACATAGTTAAAATAATAGGATAGAATAAGATATACCATGCAAACACTAAATATAAGAAAGTTGGAGAGGTTATTCTGATATCAGAGAAAGTAGATTTCAAAATAAGATACACCCAAGAATAACAAGGGGCATTTCATTATGATAAAGGGGTCAATTCATGTAGAAGATATAACAATCCTAAATATGAATTCCCTCAATAACAAAGCTTCAATATACATGAAGCATGAAGTGATAAAACTGAAATGAGGAATAGACAAATCCACAATTATACCTGGAAACTTCCTCTTGCAGCAATTGATACAACAAACGACCAGTAAATATATAAAATACTTGAAAAATACCATTAACCAACTCGGCATAATTTACATTTATAGAATCCACTGGCCAATAACAGCGGAATGCACAGGGTTTTTTTCAGGTGCACATGGAAGATTCACTAAAATATATCACAGGCTAATCCATAGAACAAGTCCCAATAAATTTAAAAGATTGAAGTGATACACAGAATGTTCACCACTGTGCATTTAAAGTCAAAGTCAATAGAATTATCTGGAAATTCCACAAATATTTGGAAATTAAACAACATATTTCTAAATAATCCATAAGTCCAAGAAGCACAAGGGAAATAAGGAAATATTTGAACTGAATAAAAATGAAAAGAAATTAAGCTTGTAGATGTAGGTAAAGTGGTACTCAAAGGGAAATTTGTAGCTTTAAAAGCTTTTATTGAAACAGAAGAAGGGTCCAACTTTAATGATCTTAGAGTCCACTTAAGTCTAGGGAAAAAAAAGAGCAAATTAAATCCAAACTAAGAAGGGCATAATAAATATAAAAGCAGAAATTAACAAGTAGGAAACACATAAACAATACACAAATTTAGTAAATCCAAAAGCCAGTTTTCCGAAAGGTAAATAAAAATTGATAAACGTTTAGCAAGACTGACCAATAAAAAAAGAAAGAAGATACCAATTACTGACATCAGGACCCTATGTGCATTAAAAGGGTAAAAAGGGAATATTACAAACAAATTTATGTCAATAAATTAACAATTTACATAAAATAGCATATTCCTAGAAATACCCAAAGTACCAAAACTCACTCAAAAATATTTTAAAATCTAAATTTCCCCAGCTTTACTAAAGAAACTGAATTTGTGTTCAAAACTTGCACACAAAGAAAATGCCAGTCCCAGAAACATTCTCTGGTGAAATCTATAAAACTCATAAGGAAGAAATAATGCCAACCTTACACAAACATTCTCACAAAATTAAACAATTGGAAACCCTTCACAATTCATGTTATAAGACCAGAATTATCCAGATACCAAAGCCAAAAAAAAAAAAAAAGCATTATAAAAAAAGAAAATTGCAGATAAACGTATCCCTGAATATGGATGCAAAAATCCTTAACAAAGTTTAGCAAATCAAACCCAGCAATATATTAAAACAAAATAGAACTCCATGACCAAGTAGTGTTTATCTCAAGAATGCAAAGTTAGTTTCACATTTGAAAGTCAATCAATGTGCAAAAGAATGAAGATGGCCTCTTTCCTCACACATTGTGTATAAAAACTAACTAAAAATGGGTCAAAGACTTAAATTTAGAAGCTAAAGTTATAAAACTCTTAAAAGAAAACACAGGGGCAAATTTTCATGACTTTGGATTTGGCAATGGTTTCTTAAATGTGACACCAAAAGCACAAGCAGCAAAAGAAAAATAAATTGGACTTCATCAAAATTAAAACTTTTGTACATCAAAGGACACTATCAAAAGAGTGAAAAGACAATGCACAAAATCATGTACCTGATAAGGGTTGACTATCTAAAATATATATAAAGAACTCTTACAACTTAGTTACAAAAAGGCAAAAAACCCAATCAAAAAAGGGGCACAAGGACTTGAACAGACTTTTCTCCAAAGAAGAGAAACGAATGACCAACAAGCATATTAGGGAAATGCAATTCAAAACCTCAATGAGATGCCACTTCACACCCAGTAGGATAGCTATAACTTAAAAAAACAATAAAGGAAAATAAGAGTTAGCAATGATATGGAGAAACTGGAACCCTTATAAATTATTGCTAGTGGGAATGTAAAATGGTAAAACCTCTATGAAAAACAGTTTGGTGGTTCCTCAAAAAGTTATAGAGTTACCATATGACTCAGAAATTCTACTCCTAGATATATATACCCAAGAGAATTGATAACAGATGTTCAAAAACTTCTACATGAACGTTCAAAGCAGCACTATTTAAAATAGCCAAAAGGAGGCAACAACACAAGTTTTCACTAACAGATGAATGGATAAATAAAATGTTGTACATCTATATGATTGAATATTACTTGGCCATAAAAAAAGAAGTACTCCTACGTGATACAACATGGGTGAACCTTGAAAACATTATGCTAAGTTGACAGAAGCCAAACACAAAGGCCACATACTATGGTTCTATTTACATGAAATATCCAGAACAGGCAAATCCAGAGACAGAAAGCAGATTAGTGGTTGCCAGAGGCCGAGGAAAGGGGTGAATGGGGAGTGACTGTCTAATGGCCACAGGATTTCCTTTTCAAGTGATAAAAATGTTCTGGAACAAGACAGTAGTGGTGGTTGCACAACATTTTAAACATACTCGTACTTATTACCACTAAATTATATACTTTAAAATGGGTAAAACAGTGAATTTTATGTCGTGTGTATCTACCACAATTAAAAAAAGAGTTAACATAGTCCACCACTTTAACAGAATAAAGTCCACCATGATCTCAACAGATGTAAGAAAAGCATTGGACAAATTTACTACCTATTCATGACAAGAATTTTCAATAAATCAGTTGTGGAAAGGAACTTTTTCAATCTGATAAAAAGCATCTATGGAAAACCTACAGCAAGCATCAAACTTAAAAGTGCAAAATTGATTGCTTTTCCCCTAAGATCAGGAACAAAGCACAGATGGGCACTGTCACCATAATTGTACTAGCAAAAGATACTCAAATTGAAAAGGAAGTAGAACTTTGTTTATTCACAAAAAACATAATTGTGCATAGAAAATCCGAAAGACTACAAAAACAGCTGGTAGAAACTAATAGGTGAATTTAGCAAAATCACAGCATACATGTCAATAAACAAAAATTAATTGTATTCTATATACTAACAATGAATTGCAAATTAAAATTTACAATGATATTAAAAAGCATAAAAATTTCTCTCTAGATCACCACACTGAAAGCTATAAAACACTACTGAGAGAAGTTAAGAAATCCTAAATAAATAGATACAGATATATGTTTTTGTATCAGAAAATTCAATATTGCTGAGATGTCAATCTTCCTCAATTAATCTATAGATTCAATACAATTCCAACCAAAACCACAGCAGGACTTGCTTTATTTATTCATTTAATATTTGTAGAAATTGGAAAAATAATTCTAAAATGTGTGTAGAAATGCAAAGGACCTAGAAGAGTTACACGAATTTTGAAAAACACAGAACAAAATTGGAAGATAAACAATACTTGACTTTAAAATTTAATATAAAGCTATAGTAATTAAGACAAGAGTGATACTGCCATAAGGATAAACAAATAGATCAATAGAACAGAATAGTGTCCATATTTGGACTCATGTTTTTAGGATCAATTAATTTCCAATTAAAGTGCCAAGATAATTCAATGGAGAAATTATAATCTTTTCAACCAGTGGCGGTGGAACCACTGGATAACCATATGCAAAAATAAAACAAACAACCCTCAGCCGTTACCTTGAACCATACACAAATATTAACTTGAAAGATATCACAGAACTAAAGAAGCTAAAATTAAAAGACTTCTAGAAGTAAACTTAGGAGAAAATCTTTACAAACTTGAGGTAGGCAAAGATTTCTTAGAAAGAATGTAAAATGCATGAACCATAAATATAAAAACAACTTGATGAATTGAAATTCATCAAAATTGTAAAACTCTGCTCATTTAAAGATAATTCTAAGAAAATTAAAAGGCATATCACAGACTGGAAGGAATATATATTCAAAGACTTATATCGAGAATATATAAAGAATTCTTATAGTAAATAATCAGAAAACCAATAACAATTAAAAATTGGGCATTTATACAATGGAGTATTACTCGGCCATAAAAAAAGAATGAAATCTTACCATTTGCAACAATATGGATGGACCTAGAGAACATTGTGCTAAGTGAAATAAGTCAGACAGAGAAAGACAAATACCATATGATCTCACTTATATGTGGAATCTAAAGAACAGAATAAATGAGCAAACGAAACAGAAATAGTCCCAGAGATATAGAGAAAAACTGAGGGTTGCTAGCTGGGAGGGGAGTGGGGGTGAGGGAGAAGGTGAGGGGATTAGAAAGCACAGATTGGGAGCCACAGTATCCCCTGGGGATTTGAAAGACACTTTGGGGGATATAATCAATAATATTCTGAAGATTTTGTAGGGTGTCAGATGGACACTTGTCTTATTAGGGAGTCCACCTCAGGGATGGTGTAGATGCCCGACCACTGCACTGTACACCTGAAGCTGAAGCTGAATAATAATGAACGACAACTATAACTTTATATGTATATTTACAGGATGTGGAGTACAGCATAGAGAATAGAGTCAGTGGAATTGTAACAGCTGTATACGATGTCAGAGGGGTAGTAGATTGGGGGAGGGGATTATCACTTTGTGAGGGGTACAATATTACGTTGTTTTGTACACCTGAAACTAACAATAAAAAAAAAATTGGACAAAACATTTGGAACAGACACTTCACAATATAAGACATTAAAATGGCCAGTAAGCACATGAAAAAAAACAACTCAGCATTAGTCATCAGTGAAATGCAAATAGAACCATAATCTGATAACACTATACATGCATTAAAATGGCTAAAATGCAAAAGACTGACAATACCAAATGGTAACAAGGATATAAAGCAACTGGAACTCTCATACATGCTGATGGGAACGTAAATTGGTACAACCACTTTTGGAAAACAGTCTGACAGTGTCTTATTTATAAGTATATACTTCCATACAACCATGAAATTTCACTTCTCGGCACTCACCCAAGAAAAATGAAAACATATGCCCAAAGGCTCATCCATAGCAGCTTTTAAAATAACAGCCCAAAACTGGAAACAACCCAAACACTCATCACCAGGTGAATAAATGAACAAATTATGGCCCATCCATAAAATGGACTAATAATGATAAAATGTGACAAACTACTGATACACACAGCAATATGGATGAATCTCAAAATCACTACACTGAGTGAAAGAAGACAGACACAAAAGGCTACACATATGATTTCAGTGATATCAAACTCTTTTTAAAAAAACAAACCCATTCTACTGGAATAAAAAGATGAGTGGCTACCTGAATCTATGGTAGGGGTTGCGAATTGACTGGGAAGGAGCAGAAGGGACAAGATGACAAGATTCGTCTATATCTAGATTATGGCAGTGATTATATGGGCATATTATATGATTACATACTTTGTCAAAACCCGTCAAATACTTTCAAGGTGTATATTTTATTGTATATAAATTACACCTCAGTAAAGGTTATTTTTTTTTTAAAGCCCTTGCAGCATTTGCCTGATTTTTTTAAATTTTGTTTTGATTTTTAAGATTTTATTGGGGAAGGGGAACAGGACTTTATTGGGGAACAGTGTGCACTTCCAGGACTTTTTCCAAGTCAAGTTGTTGTCCCTTCAATCCTAGTTGTGGAGGGTGACGTCCAGCTTCAAGTTGTTGTCCTTTCAGTCTTAGCAGTAGAGGGCGCAGCTCAGCTCCAGGTCCAGTTGCCATTGCTAGTTGCAGGGGGCACAGCCCACCATCCCTTGTGGGGCTCGAGGAATTGAATTGGCAACCTTGTGGTTGAGAGCCCACTGGCCCATGTGGGAATCAAACCAGCAGCCTTCGGAGTTAGGAGCATGGAGCTCTAACCGCCTGAGCCACCAGGCCAGCCCTTGCCTGTTTTTGATGAACTGAAGTGTGCCCCTCCAAATTAAAAGGCTGAAGTCTTAACCCCCTATGCGACTGTATTTGGATATAGGGCCTTTAGGGAGGTAATTGAGATTAAAAGAGGTTATAAGGGTGGAGCCCTAATGCAACAGGACTATAAGAAGAGGAAGTGACACCACAGAGCTCTCCATGAACGCACCGGGAAAAAAGGCCATGTGAGAACATAGTGAGAAGGCAGCCACCAAAGGCATGAAAAGAAGCCTCAAAGTAACTAACCCTGATGGCACCTTGATCTTGGGCTTCCAGCTCTGGAACTGTGAGAAAATAAGGACCTGTGATTTAAGCCTGTTATGGCAGCCCAAGCAGACTAACACACCTGAGCATCAAGCACAAGAAAAGAATAAAGTCATTATTTCTTACTAATCCTATTATTCTTGGGCCTATTTTAATCTCTAACCAACTAAAGCTCTTCTAGAATATGTATCGAGAAACCAGCTGGTGTTTTAATTCTGTAGAAGGTCTTGCCCAACAGATCAGACAGCCAGTTCGTAGGTGAGACCCAAAGTGATGATAGAACGCAATTTTGAGACCTGTGAAAACAATCACTGAGACCAGACAGACATCGTCTGGGCCAAATGAAAGGAAGATCACAAGAGTACCTCCATAACACCCCAATTGTGCGTCAGATCAGATATTAGGGAAAGAATTGCTTTCTCTTGGCTTTTGGTTGAGTCTCACCTGGCACTGGCACCAAGACCATGAAACATGGGCTTCTCTCTCTTTTTCGCTCTATCATCTTATTTATCAGATAAATTTCTGCAACCAATGATTCCACAGGTTCTCATCTTTCCACAACTTACAGTTCCTTTATTTAGAGCAATAGTTTTTAGCTAACAAACCACCTTTCTCCTTTAAAACTATTTTGGGGCCACTCAAAGGTTGGTTATGAGGAAAAGCTTCCAGGGGGAGGTGGGCCTTTATTTTGACCATGGCTTCACTCTGGCTCCCCTTAGGCTCTTGTCAACGCAGCAGCCAGGGTGATCCTCCTAAAACTTCAGTCAGATTCTATCACTCCCATCTGGCTCAGTCTTTATAGCTGACGACAAGGCTCTCAGCAGTCTGGTTCTTCATTCTTTCTGACCTCAGTTTCTACTGCTCTCCCCTTGCTCACACTCTCCTGCCACACTGACCTCCTCGCTGCACCCTGGACATTTGGACACACTGCTTCAGAGCCTTTGCACCTACTATTTCTCCTACTTGGAATGCACTTCCCAACTATCCATCTGGCTCATTCCTCACTTCCTTCAAGCCTCGGCTCAAATGTGACCTTTCCAGGGAGGCCTTCCAAAAACCACCCTATTTAATAAAGCAACATTCCCCATCCCATCCTGGGGAGTCCTTACCACACCCTTTTCCTGCTTTATCTTCTCCCTGGCACATAACGCCATCTGACTTTCTTGCTTTCTCTCTTTCATTCTTTACTATCTCCCTACACCAGAAGGTAAGCCCCCAAAGGAGAGAAACTGTCTGGCACATGTTGGATGCTCAGTGATTACTTGTTGCATGAACCATGGAAACCTGCTCCTTCTACAGATGAGAAGTCAGAGGAGAGAAGCAACCATCCTCGGCCGCCTGCATCCTCCTCCGCTGCTCACAGCTCTCACTGACTTCCAGATCTTGTGTGGACAGAGACAGAGACAAGTCCTGCAGACTGTGTATATGCCCCTGAAGGCAGGGCTTGGAAAGAACCGGAAGGCCAGCCATACCTGGGCCAAGGCAAGAGGCCAGGTGCGTGTTTGAGGTAGGCGGAGATGGATAGCGCAGTAGTTTCTGGGCTTTTCCCCTCCCTCTTCTTCCCTCCCTCCTTGGAAGGCCATGCTTTCTATCAGGGCTTCCTCCCCAATGTACTGACCAAACTGCTACAGCATGACAAGATACTGATTCTCTCAGCTCTCAGGCCACCCAGGGCCTGGAGCAGACAGAGTTTTGTCCACTGACTCCACTGTCCCAGACAACACTGCCATTGTCCTCTGTGTGCTGTGATGCAGAAAGTTTACGACACAGTGTTTTTCCCTTCCTCCAAGGAGTCTTCCCCTCTACTCCTTCCACTATCTTCTCCACCTTCCTGCTTATCTTCCTCTTGTACAATCCCTGCAGCCACAGGATCTGCGTAAGCTATGGCCTTTCTGACAGAGTTTATTCCCACACACGAGTGAGAGCTGTTGAGAACGCTGGTGCATGCTGTATTAAAAGATCTGAAATGCTCTCCCTGAAACAGAAAAAGCTACTCAATAAAAGACAGATGGTGAGATACTTTAGTGGCCACTGTCCCTCTGAAAATGCTACAAAATGCTATTCTGGGATAAAATTGAGTTCTTCCCTTTGAGACATGAAAATGTGTATTGCAAAATGGTGTTCTTCAGGCAGAAATGCTCTTCAGTGGGCTGACAAATATGCTCATAGTAAAACCTTTCTCAATATTATTTATCGCAATCTTGCTAATATCACTCCAGCACCAGCAAGGACGGGATCTAGAACTCCTCAACCTGCGAAAGCACTCTTAAGTTACTAAGAAGACCCTTTGTGCAGTTTTCTAAACAGAGGACGTTTGATGAAAGCTACCTGAGGAATTTAATTTTCCTCTTTATATTCCATTCCATTGCAAGGAAGATTGTCTTGAGCTTTCTTTTTAACAATACTAAATGGAACTAGAAAATAGTTGGAGGGGATGAGGTCACTGTCTTAGCAATGCCCCAACCATTTTATTACTAATGCTCTCCCCAGAGCTCACTCAGGAGGAGTCATATTTACAGTGGAGGACGTTGGTTGGCCATGTGTGTTAGATGACTGCTTTGTCATCCATTTATATCTCAGTTTAATTTTCTTAGTCATCTAGGGAAAATTTCAAAAACTCAAAGATCAAAACCAGGGCTGGGAGTTGGGTAAGGCAAGCAAGGCAGGTAGGCCACAAAATTTAAGGAGGCGTTCACTCTCAGATGCTGACCTTACACTTGAGGGCCTCCTTAAATTTTGCAGCCTAGGCTTCTCACTCCTAAAGAGGCATGCATTCTCTGGGTCATGCAAGTGACCTATGTCACCAATCTGGAAGCTGGGGTGAGACACCACCTGGGTCAGAGGATATGTCCCTTCACATAAGCCGGGGACAGTACATGGCTTGAGAGACAGGAGACCTGGCTTCCGGTCCCCTCTTCACCACTTTTGCCATTTTTCCTCAAATCTAAAACGCCACTGATAATACAAAATACCATCATTTACGTACCACTAAGAAAAAAATGCTGCCCATTAAACTATGACACAGTGGCCTAGGGACAGTCCTGTAAGATGCAAGAATTGGTCCCACTAACCTCCCACAGCTTTGAATTTTTTCATATATACTGAGGGATTAGGTAATTTCTCCTGCCTTCAAATAGTTGACATGAGATACGTAATCCTTTTGCACATATCTCCTAACGAAACATGACTCTAGCTTTATACACTGGTGGGTACATTTTCTTTATTAAAAGCACTTGGCTGCTACTTTGCAAAAAGACAAACAAAACAAAACTGAAATTGCATCACGCTTCCAATGACAAATATTTGCTTTATCAATATCGAATTTATACCCCATGCTCTATTTCCTTGTCTCTCTGTGAAAGCCGTGTAAACAATGTTTTATTTCAATGCCAAATCACAGTGTAAACTTTTTGAAGTCATGTTAATCAGCAATTAAACTCATCACATGTATTATCAACAATGCACCTACCTCGACTAAAATATCAAATTTGTTGAAAACACAAAAAGCTACAACTCAGTAGACTCATTCACAGGCAATGACAAGTACATTACAACCACTGCCTGGCCTAGAGCAATTTACAAGATGCTGTCCCACCAGCAGCAGTGGTCACAGATTCAGACTCGTAAGCAAGTCCCAAGGCACTCTTGAGCTTACTGTGGCACTACTCAGCTTTCTAGTAGGAAACAGGACAGGAAATACAGCATGCACAGTACCTGCTGTCTCATACAAAGGCCCAGCATGGGGGATGCATCGTTACCGGGGCGAGGTGTATGGTTCACCTGACTGAGAGAAGCCACTCCCTTGCTTTCCTATTGCTCCAGTCCTGCAGGCCCCAAGGCCACATGACAGCTCCAAGCTCTCCCAGTCCCAGGAATCTAGAGTTTCACAATAATCAAGATTGATAATCCATCCCAGGTATAGAGCAATCCACACTTATCTTAACTCCTTATGTTTCCAAGGAAAAGATGCTGTGAGAAGGTAAGTCTGCGGTCATGTTCCCAGGCAGGTTAATGGGAAAAGGTTCCAGGCCTAACCCTCAGGTGCCATTGACTGCAAAACACATCCTGATTGCAGGGTCATTGCAATGGAAAGTGTACATCTCAGAAAAAAACAGAAATGCTGCTGTTACAAATTACGTTAATTGCCAACCCTAGTTGCCTCAACTGAAGTGGGGATGATAAATTTAAGGGACTCTTTAAGCGGACAGTCTTTCGTGTTTCTTTTCAGCCGTAAAATCTAATTGTGAACCTATGGCTTTGATGTGTGTGAGCTGTTGGAGTTTTAAAGTGGTCATGCAATTACCATCATACAAGGCATACATGCATCCCAGGCATGCCATAGAAGCCGTAGGCGCTCCAGAGCTTTTGGGTTGTCTGTGTCTGGGGCAAGCACACTGGCCTGAAGGGTTCCATGAGCTTCTGAAGCTGCGAATAATAACAGCCACCATTTTTGACGCCCTAGTGTCTATCAAGCACTTTGCCTACATTATCTCATTTAATTTAGCACAATAACCCGGTGACGTATTACTGTTCCCATATTACAAATGAGGAAACATTGCTGATGTGGATAAAAAAAGGCGTTCTACGGATAGTAACCTCACCGGGTGATGTGATCACAAATTCCTACCTGGGCAGGTCATGGTGGGTAGTCACACCCCAGGCATATAACTTTTTAGTATAAGGTTTATCTTGACCTTAAGTAAGCCCTGTCCATTGTTTCTGTGCATCTCGGTAACCACCCTCAAGAGAGCACATAATCTTGTTAACTGTCCTGTAATCCAAACCCCACCTTGCTTTCTCTCACCTCCATCTGATCTTCCTTACTTTCCCTCCTTAATTTCAAACGTATGAAAGAAGCTGCAAACTTAGTCTGTGGAGTATTTGAGATCTTGCTCCCCAGCACATGTTGTCCGTTTGGCTCACATAAACTCTTATAAAAACTCTCTACAGGTTCTTATGCTGACACTGGTAAGTGGTGGAGCTGGGATTAGAACTCAGGCAGTCCGCTTTGGAGGTGATGCTCTTAATCACCGTGCTCACCATCTCTCAACTTCAGCTACTCTGTCTCACGTTAGATTCAGTGCCATTAATAAAAGTTTACTTGATGTAAATAGTAAGATCGGGCCCAGGGAACCCGATGTTTAAAAAACCCCCAGGGAACTCAGAAAACAACACTTCTGTTAGTCAATGGAAGGGATGTGATGTGAAGAGGGAGCTGACTCCATAATGTGGCTTCAGAAATCCACGTGCCTCCTCAAATAAGAACAGGGTGACTACGCCTCAGTATGTGCCATCTGACAGAGACAAGGTGTTATGGGCTGAATTGTGTCCTCCCAAATTCATAGGTTGACATGCTAGGACCTCAGAATATAACTGTATTTGGAGATAGGGACTTAAAAGAGGTGATTAGCATTAAATGAGGTCATTAGGGTGGGTCCTATTCCAGCATGACCGGCACCTTCATAAGAAGAGATTTGGACACACAGAAGGAAGACCATGTGAAGACCCAAGGAGAAGATAGTGAAGGGGAGCAGATTGTGCCACCCCAAAATATACCTCTTTGGCACAAGGATTATTTTAAGCTGATCATTTTTTAAGAAACTGCAGACACAAGAGAAGCTCTGAAAACAGAAGTTACTCCTTTTGTAAGGGAAATTTACATTAGAAAAGGGGCCTGTACCAGGAAGAAAGCTATTACCAGAGATCACTTATTCATCTGAGATACTTATTTGCATGGCAGAGCAACCTTTGTTTACCAAACATTTGCTGTTCTCACCTTCTCCCAGATCCTATCCTCTATCTCAGGATGCTCCCATGTTTCCCCGAAAATAAGACCCAGCCGGACAATCAAAATTAATATAAGACCCGGTCTTATTTTACTATAAGTTTACTTACTATAAGTTTACTATACTTATAGTAAAATAAGACCAGGTATAATATAATATAATATAATATAATATAATATAATATAATATAATATAATACCAGGTCTTATATTAATTATGGCTCCAAAAGACACATTAGAGCTGATTGTCCAGCTAGGTCTTATTTTCGGGGAAACACCGTATTTAAGCCTCAATTGTCTGGCTGACTTTTGAGTCTTGTATATTTGTGAGGCTCCCGTACAACATCAAAATTTTTTTCCCTCCTGTTAATCTGTCTTTTATTACAAGGGGATCTCAGCCAACAATCTAGAAGGGTCAAGGGAAATTTATTTTTCCTCCCCTACAATGGCCATCGACAGGCCAAGGAGAAAGGCCCTCAAAGGAACCAACCCTCCTGACACCTTGATCTTGGACTTTCAGGCTCCAGAACTGTGAAGAAGTAAATTTTTGTTGTGTACGCCACTCCATCTACCGTACTTTGTCATGGCAGCCCTAGCATGCTAATACACAATACTGTGTATTTACCATACCATTTCCTCTTTCTAGACACAGAAAACCACATTTCCTAGTTTCTATACATTGGAGTGAAGTCCATGTAACCAGTTATGAGCAAAGGACTATAAATTTAAAATAAGTTTCATTCCTGAACCAAGGCATTTAAGAGTGTTCCGGTAGGCGGAAAGAATAGGGATGCAGGGAGTGAGGGGGGAGGAAAGGAAGGAGGAAGTGCGAGGGGGGGGAAGGAAGGAGGAAATGAGATCATTCTTAAGAAAAGGTGCAGCTACAGCTAACTGTAATGGATTACAACACTACTAACATTGCAGGAAAAAGTCTCCATCCCCTGGGTCACCATGACAGTTCCAACAAGAGCCACATAAAAAACAAGGGAATCCCACCTTCCCACTGGAAGGAGTGGTCAGCGAGGGACAGCAAGGACCCGCCTGGGAACGCCTATACCACCACCCCTACATCTTGAATATTTCATGCCCTTATTTGAATAAAATCCTAAACTTCTTTGTTCCTTGGAGCAGTTGCTCTTCTTCTGGGCCTGCCCACCCTCATGCCATTTTGAGAGAGTACTATTTCTTTTCTTTTCTTTTAATAAATCCACTGCTTACCTGGCTTTGTTTGTACGACTTACTTGGTGTGTCCTTAAACTCTTTCCTGCCACGATACTAAGAATGTGTTCCTGGTAACAAGAGAAGGTGTTAACTACCCACAGTCTCCCTCCCCTTCCTTGCCTTAGGACCATGGAGAGTACATGTTCAAGGAGGTATAGTTACAAGGTGGCAGAGCTTTTGTCAGCCTGCCTCTCAGAGTATCTCTCGTGGAGCATGGAATTCTGCTAACATGCTTTGGACATATAATGTGAGTGAGAAACTTGTCTTTTTCCACTGAGGTTTCACGGTTAGTTTGTGACTGCGGCATAACCTAGCCTCATCTCATGTACAAATCTACCTCAGAAAAACCAGGGTACCCAAAACATACATTTCAGGGGTTCATGTGCCATTAGGTGAAACCATATTCAATTTCTGTTTTTGAAGATAAAAAATGATCAAATGTGGAAAATTTCATGTGTTCAACCTCTATTATTTACATCTTTGCAGAAAAGACCTTGACAACCCACAAGTCCTGCCACCCCTGCTTCACACACCTGAGACCCATTCCGATTCACTGATTTTACCAAAAGACCAAAAACATGTCAGCAGAACTGCAGCTCAAACCAGAAATTGTATTTCTTTTTGTGAAGGCAAGTTGACCGTAGTTACTAAAAAGTACATATCAGATAGTAACCATGCTCTTTCACATAGCAATTCCCCTAGGAAATGGTCCAACAGGAGTATCTGAACAGGCGTGCAGAATATGTAAGATCCACTATGCCAACACCATATAATGTGATTGTGAAAATTTAGAAATAATACAATTGCTCATTCACAGAGAATTGGTTAAATAAATTATGGTTTATCCATCTGCAGTCAAGTCTATAGTGTTAAAAAGAAAGGGGTCAATCTCTTTGCTCACATGAAAGGATACCCAAGTCATGTTGATAAAAGCAAGAGAAGATAAATAGAAAAAGAAAATTACCACTCACGGAAGATTTATTAACCTACATGCACTGACACTTAGTAGGCACTTTTTGCCCTCCCGTCCTCCTCCCTTCTTGCATATTGCTTTGATCATTATAAATAAACCCAAATAGCTGGTCCAGCTCTACCACCTACGAACTATGTGATCTCAGGCAAGAAGCCTCTCAGTTCCCTCACCTGTAAAATTGAAAGAAATAATAGTACTTCCTTCAGAAAGTGCTAATAGGATTACATGAGTCTATGTACATAAATTGCATAGAACGATGCTTGACATATAACAAGTACTTAATAGATATATTCATCGTTCTGGTAAAAAAGGGTGGTCTTCATCTCTGGAACCTGAAGAAAGAAGGTTTCTTGTAGTTAATGTTATATTTACTTCTGCTTTTTAAAAAATCTCTTTTAACAAATTATCCAGTAATAAAACAAAATAAATCATCCTGTTTATTTCCCTCCCTGAAATTAAATAAAAAAGCAATGTTGTCCTTTTTTTTAAGCAGTGCTTCCCACCCACCCCCCCATAAACTCTAGCAATATTAGGCGTTGCAATATTCCTAATTGTAAATCTTCTAAAGATAATTTTATTATTTCATTTCCGAACTGATAAACTGCCTTTCGGAGAAGTTAATATTAACGGAGTTGTTCCCATGTAAATAAAATGTTTATCAGGTATACCCTAAGGTGCCTCCATGAGGTTTGCAGCACACTTGACCCTCTTCTACTGAGGGATGAATTCTACTCATTTCTGTAACAGGGTGGGTATGGCAAGGGTATTTCAAAGGCACAGAAAGAATCTTTTATGTAACCGCACTCTAACTTAAACAGGACTTCCTATTTGAGGTCCTTCCCAGTGCATTCTGAGTATTAACTAAACCAGCGAGGCTTATTTCCACAGACCTTAAGCCTGAAAGATTTGTGGAGCTCTATAAACAGACTGGAATTAAAGTTCAATTCCCCCACAGTTCTGATCCAGTGTCTCTTCAGTGCATGGATGCTCTGTGGAACTAGTACAATCCAGACTAGGCAGAAGTAGTGAGCAATCACAGGCTATCTAAGCTTGGCAAATTACTGCTACAGTAGACCTCAGCTTTAAAGGTTCTTTTTGAACCTTTTGTGGCAGCGGAGGCCCAGACAGGTTGTGTGGCTTGCCCAAAGTTTCACAGCTGGTGAGTGGTGCAATTAGGGCTGGAACTGGCTTCCCAATGCATGTTCTTTCCACTGCTGGTGAAGTATCATTCTTCCAGTTTTTGCTTCTTGGAAAACTGAGCAAAGTTAAAGTAGCTCATTCAAGGTCAGAGGGGCAGTCAAGCAGAACTGGCATTGCCAGCCAACAGACCACAAAATCCTAGAGGGAGAGTCCTCTGCCCCTCACCTACCCTCGTGGGCCCTGTGTAAATGTTTTTGTTGATTGTCTCTCAACACACGGTTTAGAGGAAGTCTCTCTTCTAGGTCAGCACTACGTGTTTAACTTCAGGTGCTGCTCAGAGAGTCTGTTACTGTCAGAGCAGGCACGCCCCCCAGCGCCCTGACCTGATGGCCGCCTGCAAAGTTTGAGGGTAGGGGGCGGGGGAAGAGAAGGGGTAGGATGCAGATAGATACCCACTGTTCTACCACGGGGGTCTCGCAGCCCTAGCGACTTAAAGTTCCCCCATAGCAACTCGTCAGTGACATTTTTCTGGTTGGCAACCTGAAGACGGTAAATTGGTATCAGATTGAAGTGGAAGCAAGTCTAGTCTAGATACTATACAGAGAAGCCTACTGGAGACTGAGGACACCTAGTCAAGCCTTTATAAAGGGTGGTGCAAGCCTCACCTCGCGCAACAGTCCAGGGGACTGCGTCTATTGGTCCTGGTAACTAAGTGCACTTCAGACTACATCCTGCCGCCAAGGAGACCGGCCCCAAGTTCACAGTGGCAGCGCTTGCACCACAGACATCTCTCGCCAGCACTTTCCTGTGACCCAAGGCCAGAGACGCTTCTCTGCACCCACGTTCCATGTCACCCACATAAGGCTCACGCTCGGTCTGTCTGCACAGCGAGCGCTGTCCCAGGAGCTGCACGTGCGGGTGGGAGTGAGTCGCAGAATCACACGGCCACGAGCACTTAAGTGTGTGTGGGCACTGAGGCTTTCTGTGCGGGAATACCTCCCTCCTCGTCCCATTCTGCGGCTGGCGGCGGTTTGCTGCCCGGGAGAGGAGGCAGTTACGCAGCCACTGGAAGCACCGGGAGGAAAGCAGGGGCACCGCGGTCGCGCAGAGAGCGTGGGAACTCGGGGCGCAACAGGAGCCAGCAGAGCTGGCCGGTCCTCGCAATCACTGGGCTAATGCCTGGAAAAGCGCCGCGGCAGCAGTGCGACACCAGACCTAAGCGGAGCGCGGCCGGTGGTGGGCGATTGTTATGATTTGGAATTTTACGCCGGGTGATTACACCAGACACTTGTACTTGCCTCCTGGAATAGAAGAAGGGAGTTGGGCACCGGGACACCCAGAGGCTCGTAGCAAAAAAGAAAATATAAACCGTCCCCAGCAGTAGGGGTGCCTCAAAGGGGGCCCAGGGATAGCTCTGAGCTTATTAGGCTCCCTGGGCACCCAGCTCGGCTCGCACCCGTGCCCAGGTGCCCAGCTGGAAGGGGACTGCCCTCAGACATGCAGACCCGGGGACGCTCACCTGGCGGGTGCTCGGCCAGCAGCGCGGCGGGTCCATGCTGGCGGCAGCGGCAGCTGGGCGCCCCGGAGGTGCCGGTGTTCCACGCCACAGCCCGACACAGAGGGCACAGGGCTACTGCACCCCGCACCCCGTACCCCACACCCCGGGCCTGGTGAACACGTGAAGGGTCTAGTGGATCCGAGGGACTCTGGCCGGCAGCCTGAGCCTCTTTGCGCCTTCACTCTGGAGGCACGTCCCGAGGCCGGCGGGTGCCTGGGTCCTAACGCCCCTCCCAGTATGCAGAGCCCCAACTTTGAGCCCTATTGAGGCCCCCACCTCCCCTAGCTACTCTGCTCCCTGCGGCGCCTCTCTCACCCTGAGGGGAATTCGAGTCTTGCTTGAACTGCTGATCCTGGCGCCTTTCTCGGTACTCGGGATTTGGGGGCTTCCTCCTCACCGTTCCCATCATTCTCCTTTCTCCTGTCCTTGTGCCTATACCCCCAGGAAAACACTGACGGATCAGATTTTCCTCATCCCTCAACTCAAATTCACATACATTATTATTTCAAAGAGATTCTAAAGTCAGAGAGAGTCATTATAAATATATATAATATATAACAAAGATTTCTTTCTCAAAGTAGAGGACTTTTGTATTCAAATGAATACATAAACAACACGTGTGTGTGTGTGTGTGTGTGTGTGTGTGTGTGTGTGTGTATTTTCCCTCAGTCTTAGTTGTGTGGACAATTTACTATTGTGAGTCAAACCAAAGGTGCTGCTACCCTTCTTGTCCCCCTCCCATTCTGTTTAGGGAGCTGGAATCAAAGGTTGGGCAGGTAATATGAAGCTTTCAGGCTCTTTCAAAAAGTAATAAATTGTAGCTAATTAAATGCCTCAGCTGCATGCAAATAAACCAGGCATCTCACTCCTGGTTATTATCACACCTGCCCCATACCTGTCTCCTGTAGGAAGGAGGGGTTTCTAATATAGACCTAAAGAGCATTTGCAAAAGCCTTTTGTTTCTCAGCTTCCCACAGAGGCTGAGTCAGTCCAGCCAAAAACCAAGATCAACAACAGCAATCTTTTCCTGCTGACTTTCTCACCCAGAGAGGCTGATGAGAATCCAATGACAGAAAAGAAAAACACATCATTTTAAAAGTAAAACCTAGTTCATAGTACATGAAAAGAGACAAAGAGAAACATTATTATTTTGGTATATTATAATCTATAAAGGCCTACAATAAAGCATGAAAGCAGTATGAATTTAGCCTTTATAGACTTTTTTTTTTAAGGAACTCAAAGTATTTTCCCGCAAAGCCCTCCTTTCCGTGGCCCCAAATTATTCCCACCTTCTGGTGTTCATTTCTTTGTGGAATCCCTCCCCTTGCATGTCAGGCAACTTGTGACTTGCTTGCTACCCACAGAGCATGGCAACTGTGGTGGGATGTCACTCCAGTGATTATGTTACAGTCTTGCTAGAAGATTCTCTCTTGCTGGTTTTGATAAAGTAAGCAGCCATATTGGGGAGGCCATGTGGCAAGGAACTGATGGTGCCACTGGCCAAGAGCCAGTTAGAAATGGAGGCATTTAGTTCAACAAACTGAGAGGAACTATGTCCTGCCAACAACCAGGAGAGGTTGAAAGTGAACCCTTCCCTAGTGAAGCCTTGAGATGAGACTTCAGCCCCCACCCCCCCAGCTAACGCAGAGGACCCAATAAGCCATATCAAGACTTCTGACCTACAAAAACTGTGAGATAATAAATGTGTGTTGTTTAAGCCACAAATTTTGTGGTAATTTATGTACAATAAAATAACTAACACACTTCCTCCTTCCACAGATATTATAGAAAAGTGAGGCAGAAGGGGATTAGGTAGAAGGGAGAAAGTCATTTGAATTAGCACCATAATCTATCATTGTTTCAGCCACAGCCTCTTTAGACCCTGTATTGACAAGAAAAAGCAGAACAGCAAACAGACATAAGAAGATGAAAGATCTAGTTCAAGTTGAGATCTGGTGGGGAGTAAAGCAACTGAAGAACTTTAAGAAGGTCTCAGGCAAAAATAACCCAGCAGGTGAAAGGATGGTTTGAAAAACTTAGGGTAAATTAACCCAAACAAAAGCACAAATATTTTCAGGAAGAAAAGTAAATAAAAGGAAAACGAGAAAGAGAAAAACAATAACAAAGAGACAACGAGGAAAGGTAAAGGCACCAAATCCTCTGAATCCCTTTTCTAATTATACATGAATGAAAAAACAGAAGCCATGTGATTCGCTCCTGTAAGTATGGGGATTTTCCAGAAGAGCTGCTCAAGAAGTACTAGGAGGCTGTCTACACATAGTATATGCCTGTGCAACGAGCAGGTTGTCTACTGTCCCCAAGATAGTGCATAAAAACAGATGGTGTCTCAAACTATGAACCAGAGTTCTGAGGGTTTGCACATATTCATGAGCTGTTAAGAGTATTTGGCTGCCTAATGTTTAAGAGTTTTCTACCCCATCCTTGTTATAATACAGCAAAATTGAGCCCAACACTTAACCCATCGGATATGTATTTTCTGCTGTCTATCTTGAAGGGGATTATAGAGTGGTGTATGATTTTTAAAGAGGAAGAGAAAAAGGGAATAAAGGAGAGAGGAAAAGGAAAGAAAGAAAGAAGCAGAAAGCATCACCTCCCTACAAATCTAGTAGTAAATGCTACTGACTACTCTCCGCATTCAAAGTATAGCTATCTGGCTTTCCTCCTCTCCCTTGATCTCCATACCAACCAGTCACCACTTCCATTGTAGTATCACTGGCCCGTCCCTCCTTTTGCACCTCTATTACCAGGAGTGGAACAGAACCTGTCTGGGCTCCTGTCATCTCCCCCTGGACCAAGGTAGGTGCCTAGGCCACAGCCCCCACGCCATAATTTAACTGGGAGGTGCTAAAGCCCACTCTACCTCCGATTCCCGCCCATGATGTCTCCCCCACCCAGAGTTTACAGGGCTTGAAATTCCTCAAAATGTTTTTTTTTTCTCTCTCTAATTGGATCAGCACTGCTCTATCCTAAAATTTAAAACTCTAAATATTTACATTTGCAGTAACTCTTTGTGCCTCTTAAACCTTCATAAGACTCCACCTTCTGAAGAGTAGCTTCATACACTGCTTGCTTCAAGAGTAGACATTGCTGGGGTGAAAGGAAATGGGCAGCAAAAACTAACT
Organism: Rhinolophus ferrumequinum; assembly: GCF_004115265.2. Lineage (NCBI taxonomy): Eukaryota > Metazoa > Chordata > Mammalia > Chiroptera > Rhinolophidae > Rhinolophus > Rhinolophus ferrumequinum. The sequence goes on along the minus strand of NC_046290.1, from coordinate 49,320,203 downwards.
TCACCCATTTCACAGCTTTGTCTATGGCCCTATGTGTCTAGCTGTTTGGAATAGGAAAGGGAGTAAGGCAGCTGCTGTTGGCTGTTGGCTTTCTGGTGCCCCCACACACACAGTGGAATCTACCTGTTTCAGGCCTATAACCAATAAGCAGAGATATGGGGGAGGAAGCAAGTGGTTTTCTCATGGGAAATAGAAGCCTGAGCACTCAGGGCTGGAAAAGCAGCGATCATGTATGGACAACATGACTTTGGTTCCACTCATGAGGTGAGAACCAACACACTGCACTATTTAGGTCCCTTTGTACATATCATTCGTCATTCTTCTTTGAAGACTGGATGAAATGTTGGTGGTGCTGACAAGCTGGGGCTTGCCACAGTGTGAAAGACTAGTACAATCAAGTGCTACCAGGGTTTGATAATTTCTGGAGAAATTAAGTCCATGGTTTAGCTTCCATGATCATCAATGTAACCGGCGTACACGCGTTAACCTGCCCTTGTAATTCTTCCATCCAGTTAGCATAGCATTATCCCAACTTCACCAGCTCTATCCCGAACAAAGGAATACACAAATAATACATAACTGTCCTTGTGACAACAGAGGGGCAGACTTTGGTGTCACCTGTGGCCTCCCTCACTCTAATCTATGAGTAGATTCAAGATTCTAGCCCCCGTTTTTTCTAATAACATGGAAATCTCAGATGGACTCAACCAAAGCTACTCTGAGGAAACTAAGCATATCTCTGACAAAATTCTAGACCAGACATTCTCCAGACTGGATGCCTGCCTCCAAGATGGCTCAAGACGAAAGAGAAAGGAATAGAAAGCTCAGAATAAATCTGCAGTTGTCACATGGTGGGCATTAGCCCCGCGGCCTGGAGTTATACATTTGCAAAGATTAAATGTGGACTTGGAAGTTCAGTGTTATTAATAAAATATCTCATTAGTATTTATCAGCAGGATATCATAAGTATTAATGATGAGAGCCTTGCACTTTTGTCTGAGGAGAGGCCGCCATGTCAAGTGGCTGCCACATATTCTTTTAAGTGTGTTTGAGAGCCACGCCCCTCCCACTCTTCATTAATACTTACACTACATCCAAAATATCTAGATAGCTAGAGAGGTATTTCTAGCAGAGGCAAATTTGTTCAATTACATATTCATTCATCCACTCAACAAATATTCTTGAGCAACTACAGTACACCAGGAAAGACTTCAGGTGCTGAGGATAGACTGTAAACAGCATGAATCCTCATGGTCGCAATGCTTACATTCTAGTGGAGGGAAAAGCGAGAATTTAAAGAAAGAAATAAAAAAGATCATACTATCATCTGAACTGAATAAAACAAATTACTGACAGACAGAGCCTGAAGGGGACGCCACTTCAGTTTGGGAGGTCAGAGAAGGCTTCCCTGGGAAGGGACATTTGAACTGACACAGGATCACCCCGGAGGAGCTGGGTATGCAGGGGGCGGGGGCGATCCTAGGGAGGGGAAGAGTACATGCAAAACCTTCAAGGCAGAAACACTCTTGGTTAAGTTCAAAGAAGAGAGAGGAGGCTCCGCGGCCAGGTGCAACAGAAAGGCTTGCCGTGGGTTGAAGCAGAGAAGAAACACCATATGATTTGCTTGTTGAAAAGATCACTGTGGCCACTGTGTGAAGAATCAATTCTGGGGGGGTTATGGGTGGAAACTGGGAGGGCAGGAGGAGGCTGTTGTGGTAATCCAAGTGAGGGATGGCGCTGCCTAGGGAGAAAGCAGCACAGACTGACAGAAACATCAGGTTCAGGAAGCATGCATGCGTTTTGAATGTAAGGCTGACAGGACTTGGGATGGACCGCGTGTGGGGAGTGGAATGAGGAGGGAAGAAACAACGATAACCCCTACGTTTCTGGCTTGAGTGGTTGTGTGGATGGTGGTGCCATTTACTGAGATGGGGACGGGTGGGGGAGGAGCAGGGAAAGAATGGGTAGGACATCAAGAGCCCCGCTTTGGCCTTGTTCAGTTCGAGTCTCTGTTAGACATTGAAGTGAAGATGTCAAGGAGGCAGTTGGATCTATGTCTGGAACTCAGTAGAAAGGTCAGGGCTGGAGCTATAAATTTGGGAGCCATCAGTGTGTACATGCTGCTCTAAGCCAGGGGGCTGGAGAGGTCACCTAAGGAGGGTACGGAATCAGAAAGGAGAAAAGGGTGGAGAACACACTCGGGGCGTGCCGGCTCTTAGAGATTGAGCAGAGGAGATGCCAGCAACGAGCCTTAGGAGCTGAGGCCTATGTGATAGGAGAAAAACTCATCAAAGAAAATGAAACTCTTTAATGACTCGTCCACTGATATGAAAGGCTGGAACGTGGGGAATTCCTGAAAGATTTTACACAAAGAATAGACGTGGAGGTTTGCACATTATAAAGCTAAATCTAGGGGTGGAGGGAAGCATGGGTTGGAGAGGACTGACGGGATACAGAGATAACTAATAATATCCTGAAAGAGCTGAGGAGAGCCTGAAGTAGAGCACTGGCGTTAGGAATGGAGAGGAGTGGCAGAACGGCAGAGAAATACTCGGTAACCCGTGGGCTGTGAGTGGGCAACACGTGGGTGCTCGTGCCTCCCACACAGACGACAGATGCTGGTCTGAGAGCAAGCGCTCTGGTGAGCAGTGCTGAGTATACGGGGTCTGAGGTGTCCTGTGGAACTCACAGGAAAGATGCCTAATAGGTAAGAGGACACAGGTCTTCAGGTGACAGGAAATGTTTGGGTTGGAGCTAAAAGTTCAGGCGTATTCGTAAGCAAGGAAACTTTGAGTGGGAGAGCTAAGGATCTAGCCTTTCAAGAAAGAGGTGAACAGAGAGGGGATGGCATACAGGAGACTTCAGCAGATGGCCAGAAGGTAAAACAATCACTCTCTGGCCAGAGCTTGGCCTCAGCATAACTTCTTCCAGGCCAAGGACTTTGACAATGTAAATACCTTAAAGGTTTCGAATGGAGAATTACTCCCTAGCAGAAGTAATGATATTCTGGAAAAAGAAATGCAGCTACACACACACACTCAACCCAGCAACACTTACTGGGGCTGATGTTTCCCCGCCTCTAAAAAGTGAGGCGGAGGGAGGAGGTAGTCAATTTAAAAACATGTCGTTTTCCTACATGTACCTAAGAATTAAAACACATTTTAATCAAATTCTCACAAGTCTAACAGGGCCGACTTTTAAAAAGACGGTAATAGAGATAAACTTAAAAAGAGGACAATATAGATAAATTAAGAAACCTTTGCCCCTTAGATTATGACAAAACACTTTTAATCCCCCTCTGCTCTTCCTCCCCAACTTATTTTTTCCTCCCATTATTAGTCATAGAACTCAAGTTGAGAACAAGAATTTCCTGATTAATAAAACCTCTGGGAATGAAGCAATTTTGTAACAAAATAGCCTATGTTTTAAAACCACTCAATCAGGTGGGTCAGTGTTAATATGCTTCATGCAGCCCATACAACATTTCTGAGACCTTGTACCCTGATGTTCAGTTGCCAGGGGCTAAAACAAACAAACACGAATAAATAAACATCCTCACATACTTTCCGTATGTTTGCAAAGAGTTAAAGGTAAACAGCACTGAGCCTTCAAAACAATTCTGCAGTCAGTGAGGTGTAAGCAGCCCCCAGCCTGCCTTCCTCACCTGTTCTCTCCAAATTCCAATCTAGATGGCCTTGTGTTGTGCCCTCCTCACCTCTTGCTCCTCTTCTCTGGGGGAGGAGGGTCTGGACACCCCCCCCCCCCCATGTTCACTCATTAGCTTACAGCACTTTGGTGTGAGTGCTTTCCAGTCCCAGGTTATCTCCTCAGCCAGTAATCTACATTACAAGTCCTGACTTAATGACTTACTACTTACTTTCTTACTTACTAAGTGAGAGGAGGGAGACTGGATGGAGGCTTTAGTAAATAGCAAAGATAAAATGGAAGAAAAAAAAAGAAAGAAAATGTGAAATTGACTGTGGTGATGGTTGCACATATCTGTGAATATAGTAAAGGCCACTGAGTTGTACACATTAAAGGGGTGACTTGTATGGTTAAAAACAACAACAACAAAACCACATTGGAAAAAAAAAAAGAAATGAACGGATGGAATGCTTCAGGACTACCCTTACCAGCTGAGACAGCGGCCTGGGTGAGCTGTGGTCCACTGCTCCCACAGTGGCCTGAACTCTCCATAGCCAGCACTAGTCCTGCACTTCCCTAATGCCATATCCATAGCTCCTGCAGGACCAAGCTCCTTGAGGACTGAGGCCCTGTTGGTCTTATGTTTTGGATTCCCAGACACAAAAGAAGCACTCAATAAATGTTCACTGAAAAAGCAAGTGGATAAATTCACTGAAGTTGGAATGCAGAGTCATGTTGCCCTTTTGACTGGAAAAAATTGAAATATTGAAAGGAAATACCACCCTTTATCTCCACACCACCATTAAATGGCCTTTGTTCCCTCAGAGGTGCTAGAAACTTTGACCTAAAAGGTAGGAGAAGCAGGAAAACAAACTGTCATCATCTGCTTCTCATAGGTCCAAGAATATTAGCTCCTGACGCTAAGCTTGGGTTCTCCTGACCTAAGACTCCCAGATGCGCAATTTATGGCGCCTGGTATGCTTGTTTCATCTATCACGTGTTTCTTCATCTATCACGTGTTTCAGACAAACACTAACTGGGGTCTATTAAGCTGCAGGCAGTGCTGGGCACTGAGGGAAGAATGGCCTAGCCCTGCGTTCACCAGCCTTGCAATCTGGTTGAGCTACTATTTAGTGAGCTGTCTCAGCTAAAGACTCCTTCACCATCTACCCCTGCATCCAGCCATCCAATCTATTTCCTAACTTTCTTCGTTTTTATAAATTTCTGAGAGCCACATGAGTGTGTGGAACATATTTGTTAAATGACGGCTTACTGTAGTTTGCAAGTATAGAAACAGTAAAGCTAAAGAGGATTGTGGTGGGTGGTCTGGTTGCCCCTCCAGATGGGCTCTCCAACCCTCCTTTGTGCCCTGGGAGGCTGACCTGGAGGGAATAGACCACTGGGCCCCTGCCCTGGCTTCAAGTCCGTCGGGTTCAGCCAGTGGGAGGCACCACCCCAGGACTGGGCCCAGGCAGTTGCTGTGTCTCTTCTTGGCAACACAGAGTTCTTTCCAAGTTCCAGTGTCTGCTGCATAGCTCCTCACCACCTGCCTAGGGATGTTACCAACCGCCTGGGGTGGTAACAACTTCTCTGCTCTCACAGCCCAGGGATACTGCACTTGTTGGTTTCCCTTAACCCTGCCCACGACAGTCCACACCTGTGTAGGTCAAGCCTCCATCTGTTTCCCGAAGGGACTCGGATACAAAAGCCATCTCTTTCAACCTCCAGATGTGGAATCACACTTTCAACCTGTAACCTTCGTGGCTATTTGCACATTGTGATTTCACTACTGTTGGCATATAAGGACTGATTTCTTAAAACATATCCTATGGATTGGACAAAATTATGCCAAGACGAAGGTCAGAACTGAGATGCCAACTAAAATAAGTGTCCAAGGAACCAAGTAACAAATGCTTGGCATTTCAAATGCCAAGAAGTCACAGCCAGTAGAATCGAGTTCAAACTTAGCTGTGAGGCTGACAGCTACCTAGTCCAGCTCTTTCCCCAAGTCATACCCCTAATTAGGACAAAATGCTGTTTCCAAGTACCTCCCACCCCTTTTGTTCACAAACCTCCCTCTGCCTGGAATATCTGCCCCCTACAGTCATTTCTGTACATCTAATCCTTTCCCACTCTACAAGGCTTACTGCAAGTGGCTTCTCCATAAATAGTCATACTTTCTATGATTATCCCCATCAGAAAGTAGCTTGCTTTCCTCTACACACTTGGAGTATTCCGTTTGCACTGACTCATATCATTTACCGCTTACTAGTGTTAGAATTATTTGTGTCTAGGTGTTTTTCTCACTCCTAAGCCTTGAAGAGCCCTGAGGGCAGGACAATGTCTCACATATCTTTGTTGCCCTCAAAGGACCTATTGCAGTGCTTCAGAAATTAAATTTTCTAACTAAATGTTTGTTGATTGGCTAAATAAAGGAATGTATGAACAAATTAACAACCAAAATTATTTTCGCTTGGGATGGTGATGTAATTTTTTCTGAGTCTCAGAAAACCAAGCCATATTTCACATTTTCATCCAGAAATAGCAAATTCATAAAAGCAATGGCACTATATTTGAGGAGAAATATTTTCAGATTGCTTCCATATGTGTTTCTATATATAACGGTTTATGCAATATTTTAAATCAAATTCAACACCATGTGGACATGTATCTTCTAGAAGCTCATAACGATGATTTAGGTCAGAGCTTAAAACAATAACAAAAAAGTTCTAAAAGAGACTTGTTCATTTATCCTTCAGTTCTGCTCATTCTCTAGATGTTTCCTTTCCAGTCTTGGCTCCGATGTCACTTTCTGTCTGTGACCTTCTCTGACTTCCCCAGGCAGAACTGCTCTCTCTCAGGAGGTTTTATTGCCCTTTGTACAGACCTTCCTTGAGGCTTTTATCCCACTGCTCTATGTTGTTTACGTGTCCGTCGCCCAGTGAGGCTGGGACCGCCTGAAAAGCAGGGACCCAGCCTCGATCACCTACCTCTGTCTTCCCAACACCTCACATAGTACCTGGCACAGAGAGAGGGCTCAATAAATGTGCACTGAATTGAACTGGCCTAATGCCAATTGCGTACTTTGGCTCGAAAACCCCAGCCCATGCATTCTTTGGTTTAAAATCCTGTGACATTTACAATTCATGGAGGGGAACACACACACACCTGGTCTTTGGAAGTGGTATCCAGGTTTCTTATCTAGAGCCAATTATTTAACTGGATCCCAGTTTAGGTATCATGGATCACTTCCACAGTAAATATTTTAGCTTGCCGTTTCAGGATAGCACCTCAACACCTATTCAGGAACATACTCTCTTAGAGCTGAAACAGGGAACTTGAGACAAGGCCATGTGTCAAGGCAGGGAATGGAGGAAGGAAAGAAACCTAGAATGGACTGAGCATTTGCTCTGTGCTCAGTCTCTTTCATGCCTTATCCCTTTAAATCCTCACAAAATCTCAGGGTCAGCTCAGTTCTAGAAGCTCCTTGTTGCATCAGGATATCTCCCAGGGTCAATGGAACCATTTTCCGTAGACACACTACCCCTGGAGGTGGCTCTGCTGGCGTGAGTTCAGGATGGGACAAGGGCCAGATTCATCTCTCACAGCACCTCAAGCCACTGGCCCACAAACTCACTGCCTGGAAGCATAACGACCTTTCCGTCACCTGCAGCACCCCCACGTCTTTCCCACATGGGCGTGTTTGCACGTACTGCTCTCTCTGCCACGCTGATCTTCTCTTTCACTCTCTTCATCTGGCTAATTCCTACCTGTCTTCGCGATTAGTGGTCCTCAAAGTGTGGTCTCCCAACCACCAGTCTCGGCATTACCCAGGAGCTTACTAGAAGCGCAAATTCTTGGGGCCCACCTTAGACCTATTGACTCAGAAACTCTGGGGGTGGAATCCAGAAACCTATTTTTCAGACAAGCTCTCCAGGTGATTCTGATGTACATTAAAATTTGAGAAGCACTGTTCTCAGCTTTATCTTAACCGTCACCTCCTCAGAGAGACCTTCCGTGAGCCCTGCTCCCCAATCTGTATTATATCTCCAGTTATTCTTTCTCATAATACCTATTCATGTATCACAGTCTGCAAATTATATAACTGTTGGTGTGCTTGTTTAAAATCTATCTTCTTCACCAGATTCTGAGTTCCATGAAGGCAGGGAACATGTATACCCAAAGCCTTTCACCATGCCTGCCACACAGGAAGTACTCAATCAATGCCTATTTATTGGTCAGTTTTTCCTAACCATCACCTGCTCGTGAGCCAACCTGGCTGTGAGACCCTGAAGTACTTCTTGAGCCCATGCTGTGGACTTGGAATTTAGGCCATTCCTTGTTAATCAATAGCTTGAGTAAACAACTTAGTGAAGGAAGAGATCCAAATTCTTAGCTATATGAGATTTTCATATTCTCAGCGCATTGCGACCACTCTTGTTTTTCACTTGGAGCCAACACCGATGCCTCACTGTCTCTGTTAACCCAGTGACTTATTCTTCTCTTTCAGGCCTCATGTGGAATCAAGGTTCGCTTTCCACCTGGGTTTCATCAGATAGGTAAGATGTTTGGATTTCAATTTCCTCAGAAAAATAATGTTTTAATATACATATTTTTCTCCTGATGGTTGATGGAACAGTCCTGTGAGATGCCTCTGAACAACAGTGTCACTCAGTGCTTTTCCGAGCCTGGTCTTCACATCACACAGGGACGCCTAGGACAACACCCCGGGGATTGTGGGTAGCTGACAGCTGGAGGCCATGACAGGGGTTGAAGGATGACAGAAGGGGTTGGGGCCTTGTTCTGGGGATTCTGGCTCAGGGTAAAGTGTGCTATGTACCCTAAACCACACCTCAACGTTCCCTTCCCCAGCCTTGAGACAAAATCAGGTTCACATGAACCTCCAAGGCAGACTAAACGCAGAAACAATCCTGGCAGAGGCTGTCCCATACCCAAACCAGCTCCGCCATGGACAGCACAGCGAGGATCAGGCCAGCCATGTTTCCATGTTCCTCAGCTCTTCTAACACCTGTTCACAAAGACAATTTCTCTCCCCAGACTGTGTCCCTGGGTCCTGGGCATCACCACCGCTCTATCTCACATCTTAATCAACAGTCATATCTGTCCAGCCAGCATTCAGATTCCCAACCTTTGCAGCCTGTCACAAAGAAAACTCAGAGAGGTGGAACCACCTGACTGGGCTAAGACTTAAAAGCAGACCGTCTGTGGGGCTCTCCAATCCCCAGTCCGAGTGGGGAAGGTTGAGGGAGCCCCTCCTATGTGCTTGCTGCTGCAGACATGGTCTGTCTTCCTAATCTCATTCAAATCCCACAATAATTCTATGTGATAGGCTCAGTGTCTCCCTTTTACAGATGTGGAAACTGAGGCTTAGAGAATTTTAGAACCTTCCCCAAATCACAGAGCTAATAAGGAAGTACCTGAACACTGGACTGTCTGACTATAACTTTCTTGCACTTGTTCCAAATGACCCTCCAATGAGCCTTGGGAAAGGGGTTTCTAAGTGAGACCAGCATTCCAATATGGAACCTAGACCTCATCCAGTTATACTACCCTGAGCCCATGGAGTCCACTCAGTGTTTCTCATCACCATACCTTTATTTCCTGCAGCCTTGTGTTACTTCTGTACTTATTGGCTGATGCAAATGGCCCGTGTCTCATGCATACCTCCTTGCCCTTGGACCCCATCTCCACCCCAGAACCTAGTAGAAGCACTTGATAGACTCGCCCCTGGAAAGCATTTGAGACGAGCTGATTAAACAGACACAGGCTTTCATTCAGAATTGGGTCTGTGGTGGGCTATTGCAGATGTCATTCTAAAGGCCTAGGCCGAAGCCGTTGCACGTAAAGACAGCCCTTAGTCCCCCAAGCCATTCCTAGGTTGTGGGGCACTTAGGGGTGAGATACCAGGACAGTTTTGAAGGTGTTCCTTCTGGTTTCCCACACTATTTTGGTACTATTTTTACCTAAACTGACCAAGAACAGGGACACAGAAGTAGAAGGCAACACCAAGTCAAGAATATGAACTATCACATATTCAGTAACACACACAGATCCAATTTTGTTGGTGCTGTTGGAAACCTTTGCATCAAAAACAAAAGAAAACAAACAAGACATCCAAAGTAAATGTAGTGAAAGCTCACTGACACCCATTTCTAAATATCCAGGAAGATTTCAGGTGACAGGAGTTGGCACTGTGCCATCTCTCAGGGCGGGGCTATCCTTGTGCTTCTTGGTTTTCAAATCCTCAGATTGTTGGTTTACTAACTGGGGAGGCCTGTGGCCTCTCTTATCAGGCCTTTGCATCAGAACCTTGAATAACAAACATCTCTGAACTGAGTATAAGGAAGTTGAGATTTCTCTGGGGTCAGAGGCTGAAAAACATTGTTGAAAAGCTGGCAAGAGGAGGCCTTACTGAAAGAGTGGTGGGTCTGTTGAAGACCCAGGCAGAGCTTTCATCTCAGGGTGGGCAGAAGATCTGTTAGAGACACTGAGTCTGGATCTGAGGCCATAGGAGATAATGGAGCGAGACTGGCTGTACAGCTGGACGCAGCCCGAGTCCTGCAGCAGAGCAAGGGGTTGGGGTGAAGCCTGCTCTGTTCATTTGCTGGACATACATGCCATTCTCTCCTCCATCCTAGGCACACCCCCAAAGGCGCTTCTGCACATGGGGACATAACTGCTTCTGTTCCAGTGTCCCCTAATTGTTCCTGCCATCCCTTCCGGATCCATCTCTGCTCCTAAACCTGCCCTGCCCCTGTGGGGCCCCACCAGGGGTTGGACAGCGGCGTGGTCCCTGCACAGGCGGTTCTGGGCCAGGGAGCTGGAACCATGCTCCTGGTGCCAGAGCCCCGTTTCATGCCCAGACAGTGACCGGGGCTCTGTGCCAAGGCTGCCATACGGCCTCACTGCTCCCTGGCCTCCCTCCAGCACCTGTGCCAGGAAGGAACAGCCTGTCACCAGGGAGGAGTGGGCAACTGAATGCCTCAAGCTCTGACTTCTCAGGCAGCCATGCCCTGTAGGAGCGTGCTCCCTTTTGCCCTTTTGATGGTCACTTCAGAGGTTCGAAAGAGAGGCAGGCAGTTGGGAAGACAGGCACCAGTCCTGTAGGGCCCAGGCTTCACATTGAAAATACTGTTTTCCAGGTTCGGGCACAAATTCACTTGTCATCACTCGGGTCTTAACAGAGGGAAAAATACAATGGAAAATTAGATCCTGTGTCACAGTGTCATGGGTATAAATAAAATGAAAGGCAAGCTTGACGTCAGTAATGAGGAGTCTCACATTCCACTTCACTTCCTCATCATCAAAGAGGCAGCTCAATTTACCCCTGTGGGTGGTGGGAACTGGTCAGTGTACACAGGTGGGGGCTCTGACGCCGTGGGGACCATGCTTCTTTCTCCCTCAAGATTATACAGGAGCCCTGGGCCTCTCTCACGGTGCTGGGTGTTTCCTGGGTATTCTTAGCAGATGGCACAATTCTTCTACTCATGCCCTCAGCTTCCCCCAGTCTATATTGTTCCACTTAAATATCCCTTCTCAGGGGCAGCCAGCTCGTCCCTTCACCAGACTTCCTGGGGATACGTTGAGGGGACATTTCTCTTCCTAGAGAAGAGAAAGGAGAATGCAGGAGGGGACAGCTGAGTGCTGTCTTGCAAGGGACGGAGATGGTGTAGATGGTGGTCTCCGCTACTCCCTTAACTGAGATGTGCCACTGAAAAGTGGTGTGCAAATCAGCCTGGGGATGTTGATTCTATTTTAGACATATTCTGGAGTACGATGATCTGCAGGAACCCCATGCTAAATAGCTCCGTACTTCAAACTTTCCCCTCCAACCAAGTTCTCTTTGTAAATCTAGCTATTCCTCTATTAGGCTTTTCTCAAAGTGTTACGCACCCTTGAACCCCAAAGCCAAAAACAGACATGGTCTGGTGTACAACCTAACGCCCGTTATCATCAAAGGGCGTCTGATTTCAAAGCATACTGAGGAATGCCGACAAGCAGTGCCACACGTAGGAATCAACCAATAACTGGCTTTAGATTTTGACTCTTGCGGGGTGTCACCGCATCTAGAATAGTTGGTAGAGTCTCTTCCCGATTCACATGCTATGAGTCAAGCACTCAGATGATAACTCTTAGTTTTGAAATCACTACATTCAACAAGCATTTTGTGGTCCTCTCCCCGGTACTGGCGACTCTGCCGGTGCAGCGTCTGCGGAGATGAGTCTGACCCAACTCTGGCCATTTCTAGTCTGATCTGGGAAGGATGTGGTTAACAGCGGTGGAGCGCAGGGAAGAGAGAGTGTCCGATAGAGAAGTTTACAACACACTTCCGCCACTTCCTGGCAGCGTGACTTTGCCTACCTCAGAGGTGTACGGGCATTGCATGAAGCAGCCAAAGGAACACGGTGCCGGGGTCCTGACAGGTGCTCTAGAGTGCCAGTGCCCTTCCCCATTCCCCACTCTCCAGCACTGCCTCTGCTGCCTTAGAAAGGAAATACAAAACGGCAAAGAAAATTACAGTTGCACAGACACACAAGGTCGTGTTTATTCTCTCCCCCCACCCTACACACACACACACACACACACGCACACGCACACGCACACGCACTTGAACCTAGCTTTTGATAGGTGTGGTTATTCCAGGCCACAAATTACAGTGTTATTTTTAGAACTAGGTTTCTAACTCTGCTCCACTCAAGAAGAAACAGATTGGATTGATAATGGACCGAAATGCCATTTGCTCATTTTCTTCTCCCTGTGTCCTCAGTGGGGCAGGATTTGGTAGCACCTGGACCTCGGGCACTTCTCATTTTGTGTCCCATCACTGCTGCTGAGGACAGCTCTGTGGACTAACTTCTGGGAGATCTACTTTATAAGACATGTTTCTGAGACCACACAGGTTCTCTTCCTTTGTTCCTCATCTCATGGGGAAATCATGTTCTTCAAAAATTGTGCCAGAACTGGCCCCGGGCAGAATTGTGAAGTGCAAGGAACTGGTCCCCTCCCATCATCTTTTCTGCTTCTTCTCCGCATCCTAAGCATCCGGCATCCAAATGCCACACCTGGCTTCTAGAACCTTCAATGATAGTCCCTGTCTGTTTGGACAGTTCCTGTCCCAAGCTATCATCTTCCTTACATCTCAAAACTTACTCTTCCTAACCCTTCCCTCCCAGATCTTCTACCTGCTAGATGGAGATGAGTCATCCATGAGGTGAAATGGAAATTATATGCCAGGAGGGTGAAGATTTGGGTTTTTGTTTGTTTGTTTGTTTTATTCTTTGTTGCTGTGATAGTTAAAGAAGCCTAGTTGTTTGTCTCAGACACAGTTTAGGCTCTTCTCCTGCCAGGGGAGGGGGAAGGAGGAGGCAGGAGCCTTGTACTCTCCTTAGAGGTTGGGTGTTCTACTAACACACTGAGCGTTTTGTTCTTCTCCTGCGGACCCAGGGTATGCTGGAGCCAGCCTGTGCTGGCTCACGATCTCAGGAATTCTGCCAGATAGTTGTTAAACACTGCCGTTATTAAAAGTTAAATTATATAAGCCTACAATTAAATAAATTATATGAAAAACAAAGGTAATATTTAAACCTCATCATTTCCTAATTATTTCATTACTCTTATCGATGCACTTGAAGTTATTTATGTCCATTGGATCTCTAGGATGAGAATACATGTGGTGCATTACTGCACCTCTCTTCCCAATTCCTGTTCAATAACATCACACTGGTCGCTTGAACTCAGCCATGGTGGGTGGGAATACTTACTCCAGAGAATTTGGTAAACACTACAAATCGGAGCTTTACGTATCGCTCCTTCCCTCATCAGACCAGTTGTCAAACATTTACCAGCAACCGCTGTTTTGCCCCGCAGTGGGCTCAGGACCAGGACCGCCGTCGGCTAGGAGTGCTACTATCCAGCTTCACGGGCGTGGGGAAAGGTCTGCCAAGCTCCCCAAAGCTCTGCTTCTGCCTTCCCAAAGCCACTTTGCCTAGACAACTTCTGACACGCACATCACTCTGCTGTGTCACAACCCCCCCCCCCCCCAGAGACACCTGTGCCTTCCCCCACACTCACACACACTCTCATAGTCAACACACTCTGCTTGGTGTGAATTCTCTGAACTCCAGTACAATTCTGCGGAATCTGAGAGTCTGCTAGCCTGTGGGTGGGGTGGGGTGGGGTTCTGAACTAAAAAAGGGGAGAAGAAGAAACAAATGGAATGTTCTGGATGCAAGGTTACTGGGCTTAGTATCTCTTACCATTGGTTCCACAAGTTGACTTCAAAGACAGGAGATGAGTGGTTTTCAGTTTTCCACTGTAGACTTTTTTTTTTTTTTTTTTTTTTTTTGGCAAACACAAATTGGAAGAGTTGGGTGAAGGGCTAAGCAAGTAGAAGTAAACTTATTAACTGTAACCTCTGGTTTTCAAGATACTTTCCTTTTTTTTTTTTTTTTTCCAAGTGAGTGGGTCCAAGGGCATGATCCTTAAAAGAATACACAATGTTTTGCACTTTAAAAAGCCCTATCACACTTATCATTACATACAGCTTTTAGAATAACCCTGTGAGCTAAGTGTAATACACACGTTACTAGTCCCAGTATGAACAAAAATACCATTGCCCACCTGGCTAGTTTATAAAAGAGCTGGAATCAGGTCCCACAGTGCCAGCTGGTTTGGAAAAGGTCATACCTTCCCAAGGTAGGAAGCATGACATGCCAATTATTTTAACTGGAAGTCAACCAAGTCAATCCATGTGCTATCCTTTCTCTCTTCCTCCTTCAAGGACTCTCATGTTAGTTTTCCATCTGATTCCATGGCATTGAGCTATTTAGAGCTCCATCCTGGCCATGCAGACAACTTATTTACTAGAAAGTGAGATTAGAGATTGACCTTCAGTGTCCTTAACAGATGACACCAGAGTACAAAGAAGAAGACCACAAGGCCATGGGACCACAAGGCCACCTGATCAGTGGGGAAAGCTACAAGTGCTGAAGAAGCTCTGCTTGTAAAAACAGTGTGTGGAGTTCTTAAAATGTGAATCCACATACCATAAACATCTAAACAGTTGTTACGAGACTATGGTTTATTAATTCCTCATTAAAAGACTGGATGACATTAAGCCTTATTAATTCGCTGGCCAATTGGGGGGAAAGGAGAAAGGACAGCTTTTGCAAAACAGCTGCTTACCCAGTCCTTGGGCCAGACCCAAGGAACTGGGGAGAAGAAACTCCTTATTATATCCTTGTAAGTGAGAGTTTTTGTTTTACAAACTGTGACTGGAAAATTTTGTATCAAACTGTTTATAGTGGTTATTTGAGGGAAAATGAAGATTTTTTTCCCTAATTCCCACTATCATGAAACAGTTTTCAGGAGATAACCACCTTTTTTTTCAGTCTTTCTTACAGAAGCACAATAATAACACCTTAAAATTATAAAGCATGCCAGCTTTTACAAAATGTTCTTGTCCATTACTTCAACTGGGTCATGTGAACACCCTATATAAGAATCTGCCATTTAAAGCACAAGCTCCCAAAAGACAAAAGAAATGTGGAGAGGCGCATTACACTAAGAGGGGAGAGATGGCTACGCAAGCCGGATCTCCAACTCCCTCTCCTTCGAAGTTGCTGTGTTCACTTAGGGTCCTCATAATTTTACTTCTGACCCTCATTCCTACCACAAAGTAGAGTTCAGAGGTATTCTGTTTGTCTTTTTCTTGGTGTTTTTGACAAGTTACCCTCATGGGTAAAATCAATGGCAAATGGCTACTTTGAAAAGTCAGACAGAAATCATTTAAATGTAACTTTCCCATGAGTAAAATTAATGCTCCCTTTTAACCTGTCTTCTTTATTTGAAGTCAAGTGTATTTAGTCTTTAGGTCTGGTTAAAGCAAATATGGGAGTCAATTCTTTGTGCAAATAAGTCAATTACAGCTAAGAATTAGTATGAATGGTTAATAATTCTTTGGGAGCCACCTACAGGCGCGTGTCCTGGGAAAGGCAATTTACAAATTATACCTCTGCAATTTGAAAAAGTGGCTCATTTTCTCTGTACTCATTGGTGAAATCAGGGCCACTGAGCTATTGGATGGCAATGCGCTAGCCCCCCATAGCTTCAGCACTCCTGTTTCTGCATTGCTCTCACCAAGTCGATACAACTGCAATATTAAAATCAAGAATAGTTCCACAGGCGATGTGAGTGTTCATTATCTTGACCTTAAGTGATCATTCCACAATATATATGTATATCAAATCATCACATTGTACATTTAAATATATATAATTATATCTGTCAACTATTCCTCCATAAAATTGGCGGGGGAGAAAAAAATGAATATTTTCACTAAACCCAAAGAGAACATGAAGATGATTTGGTGGAGAAAGGAAGGCTGGCTTGGAGACCATAATTAGATTTCAATATATCACTGGGGCAAAGAGAGAAAGAGAAATAAAAAGGGGGGTGGTGGGGAGGGAGAGAGAGAGAGAGGAGACAAGACAGCGTTCACAGGTACAAAGAGAAAAGATATCAGCACTGACGAGAGTGCTCCGCTGTTCCCAAGGCTGCAAAACCGAACAAAAGGACCAGAACTGACCCAAGTATCTGTAAATATTTTAATATTTAATAAACATGGCATTTTAAATTGTGGGAGAGGGAAGATGGAATATCAATGAATGTTATTGGGATAAAATCTGCTAACATTTTCAAAAAGTAATTCCAATAGATGAAAAACTTTAATGTTTTTATTTTAGATTTAATTGAATTTTAGATTTAAATTTTAACATTCGAAAAAGGGCAGAAAATTATAAACAAATCGTTGTATCCCGTTCTTTAACTTCCTGCTGCAATGTGCAGCAGCCCCCCCTTGTGACCTCCAAAGTGCTCTTGCATTGTTTCAAAGGAATTCAGCATGTCTCCTCAACTAGCAGGAAAACCACAAGTGAAATTCTACCTCCTTCCTTGAGCCTCCCTTGATTACCGCACTCTGGAATGGTCTCTGTCTCATTATCCCTACCATTCGTATTGGCCATAATCAGTCTGGTTTGCGGCAGCTTGTCTTTTGTTGCCTTGAATGACTATCTATTGCTTAGCATCAAGCTTTACTCTTTGCGTATTCACCCCTGTCCTCCCCACAGACTTGTCTTAAGTTCTTTCTCTCCCACACAGTGCTGGGCAGGCGAGCCTAATGGCTCAGAACCTGCACTCCAGACTCAGGCTATGAATTCCAGCTCTGCCATTTATTAGCTATGGGACCTTCAAAAAGACACTCAGCTTCTTGCGTGAGTATCTTCCTTGTCTACACGAGGAAGGCCAAAGTGGCACCTCTTCATGAAGCTGTTAGGAGCGCTGAGACAAATGCATGGCAAGTGTTCAGCAGGTGCCTGCCTGCCATGTGGGAAGTGCTGAGTAAATGTCAACTATTAGTGCATAAGTGCTAAGTAAATACCAGCGGGGGGGTGACGGCTCTAATGGGGAGGAACATTAGGTAAATAGAGAGAGGGCTGCTTTAGCATGTGGTGAACCCCACGATGTCCTGAAAAGACAGGCAGCCACCTGGAGACCTCCTGCCCCAGGCTCCTCGGGGCAGATCAGAGGTTATCACAGCACGGAGGGTTCTGGGTGAGGAGGACAAACTGTGGGGGAGAAGGTGCACAGCTGAGGTTTTGGAACACAAATACGTTATTAGACTATTAACTCGTTCAACAAATACTGACTGAGCACCTACTGTGTGCCAGGAAAACAAGAAATTTCTTTTTTTGGAGTTAGTTACAAGTATAATAGCTAGGATATGTCCTCTCATTTCCGTATCTATCGACCAAACTGTTATATCTAGTTCAAGGCTCAACGGCTTCTGGACTGAGTCCTGATTATCTCTTAACTAGGTTTCATGCCCAACCAGGCCTTTCTTTCTTTCTTTCTTTTTTTTTTTTTTTTAAACAATCTGTACTGAGCAGTTAGGTGAGTTTTCTAAACTACCTGAACACTTTATCCCCTTTCTGGACCTCTCTACAGGATCCCCACTGCTGGCGTGGTCTGTCCTTGCGGACTCCCATGCTCAAGGGCCTCATCCTTCCAAGGGTACCTGGGACACAGTCTTCCCTGGATCTCTACAAATTTCTTCTCTCCCGTTAAGAACCAGCTCACCTATCAGCTCCCTTAGGAGGTATCCATCAGAGCCCACCCAGAAATACAGTATTTGAACTTCCTGTATTCAAATACTGTGAATTTATGGTAGGTGGCTGGTTTCACAGATGATGGGAAAACTGAGCCACCAACCAGGACACCCCGAGGCAAACCAGAGATCAGCACCAGCAAGAAGCTGCTACCCCTTCTAGGCTGGAGGGCAAGTGGAGAAGGTTACCAGAGCCCAGGGGCCACGACTGCCCACTGAAGCCGCACCCAGGGGCCTGTCCAGCCAGAGATGAAGTCATGGTAGAGACCCAGCTGCTTTGAAGATTTTGAAGATAACAACTCAAGGCAGAGAAGAAACGGGAGAGATACGCTGACTTTTCCCTGTCCTTCCTCCAGTCGGACACCATTGCCTCTCAGGGGCAGAACCCACAGAAGCCAGCTGACACAGTCTGCAGGGGCTCCCCGCCTGCACTTGCCCAACAGAGCAGGGCCGAGTGAGAGTGAGAGTTACGGGACTGCCCTCCTTCCTGATTCCCTGAGGCAGAACGTCACTGTCTCTGCTCCGCTCCCTCTGATCCTATCTTTTTTATAGCCCTGATCCTCTGGGCTATGATTCGTCTGTTTACAAGTCTGTTTTCCTTAACAGACTGTGGTAAGACAATGGCCTTATTCATCTTGGTATCCTCAGCTCCTGGCATAATTCACAGTGCATAACAGGCACTTAATCTTGGTTGGATATCTACTGAAAGGAAACTCCTGGGGTCACCTCTAGCTAGCACTCCTCTTCCGTCTCCCTGTTGCATTTGTCTACCTCCACTGTCTGAACTCTCAGCACCGAAGGATAAACAAGAAGGAGCCCGGGGTTCTTTCAACTCTCAGGGTCTGTAATCCATAGCCTTATACATATTTAAATACTCCCAACAACAAATCACAATAATTATTTATACTCAGAGCACCATCAACATATCGACCTTCTACCTTCCCTTAGCTACACGAAAATTATCCATGGAAATGCTCCCAAATCTCAGGATTATCTTCCCTCTACCACCCAAGAAGTTCCTAGGCCACCTCTCCCTGTGTGAATCAGTGTGCTCAGGGTAAACAAACTAATTTTAAAATCAGCTTAAGCAAAACATAATTAGGAAGATAAATTAGCTGCCCCCCAAATTGCATAATGAATGCCCAAGGAGAAATGATTTTTATTCTCCACCATTTTTATTCTCTGTGTAATGTTTTCTCTTCCATCATTGCAGATGGTACTCGGCTGACAGCATAGAGAAATGCCAGAGAACTTAACTTCTGACCTTGATTATCTGTGGAATGATTACCAAAGGGGGAAATGCACTGCTTTTGTTTTTGTTTTTCTTATCTTGAATTTATAACACCAGCTTAGAGGTAGAGCAAGGGGGAATGCGGAAAAGACCCCTGTAATTATAATCAGACAATCAGGGTTCAACTCTTGGTTCTGATTTATTGCTACAAACATGAGCAAGTTAGGTAACCTCTGAGAAGTCAGTTTCTTCACAGGTAAAATAAGGATGATGATAACAAGCGCCTCAATGACAGTGACAGCAAACACACGCTTACTATCTGGTTCTACACACTTCATATGAATTAATTCCTTCAGTCTTTACTACAACTTCATGAGTTACCCTTATTTTCATTTTACACACAAGGAAAGGGGCACAGAGAAATTGAGTAACATGCTCAAAGTGTTGTAAAACTTGAGTGCGACTTTATATATTGAAATTATTAAGTAATTGTCTGAAACATAGTAGGTGTTCAATTAATATTTTTCCTTTGCAGTCCCCTTCCCCCTGCCAAATTAATCTTTATAGAAACTAATTTTTATTGAAGCACCTTGGTCGAGAGGCCTGGATCCTTCACTCCTAGCTCTGCATTCACTGTGCTGTGCGCCTCAGTTTCCTGCTGTGCAAAATGAAACATCACATATATCATCAGCTACCACCAATCAGTGGTCTATAATTAGACCCGGCCAGCAGTTACATTTTGTTACACTGCATAATGTTTACATTTTTAAAAAGTAGTTGTCAATGTTTAAAAATCAGCTCTCTCTCTCTGTCTCTCTCTCTCTCACACACACACACACACACACACGTATTCACAGATTTCAGGCTTCTCTTGAGAAATGGGCCCATCTAGCCACACGGGCTCTCATTCACACAAGTCAACATTCACCTCAAGTTGAGTGTGGCCATCTCCTTTCACGAGCGACACATATTTCCCAGTTTTCCATAGTTCCCATTTCTCATAGCTTCATGAAAACACATGAGCCTACAACCTCTGGACTCAATGATCATTAAGGTCTCTCCCTTCTACCATTAAGAGTCCACGATTCCTTGACATCTGAAAACATTTCCCAGGGGAATTAGCCACTGTAGGGCACCACAGATTTTCACTGAATGTTGGTGTCACACAGGATGACCAATTCATCCCAGTTTGACTAGGACTTTTTCCCCCTTTTAGACGGAAAGCCCCACACCCCAGGAAATTCCTTGGTTCCTGGCCAGTCAGGTTGGTCACCCTATGTGTCACAAGAACACCTTCTACAGCGGCCCCTCCCATCTGGGAAGTGAGGAGGCTACATTGAATCCTCACGCTCCAGAGTCTCCTCAGGAAACTCTGCACTGCTAGGAGCGCATGTCTAGTACCCCCAGCATGTATCTATGGGGGTGCTGGGGTAGGCCGAATGAGAAGGCCTAGCCCTGGTCGTACGACGGGGTCTCCGGAGGGGGCTCTGTATGACATTAGGTAGGTCACTCATTCTCTGGGCCTCTCTGCTCCGCCACTCATTCAACAGATATTTGTTAAATGCCTTCCATGTGCCGAGCACCATTCTAGGCACTGAGAAGAAGCAAGTGCAAGGTCCTTGCCCTGAAGAAAACTCATATTTGGAAGAAGAAACAGACTGTGAATCAAGCGAAGAGTATCCGATCGAATTTCAGGCGGTGACAATGCCACAAGGAAACCGTTGGCTGTAGGGAAAAGCAAACTCCACAGGGCCACAGGGGCCACGAGCAACACTGGGGGGAGCCGAGGAGGGTCAACAATCAGTCACGATTCCACTTGGCCTCCTGTTTGGGCAATAGGAACTTCTTAACTTTTGGACTTTTTGATTTGAGGGATATATGTAACAATTTAATTTCTCAATTACAAAATATTTCTCAGTGAAAAACAGCTTTATGGCTATAATCCATATCAATATCAAATCGCACACAGATGGACTGGAAATTTATGAAGTCAAATCAACCCAGATGACAGCACGGAGGTTGAGAAAAAAGAGACGCCAAATTTATTAGTAAATCTGACATTTTATTAAACAAAGTGCAGCTGGAGTAAAGAGCTAAAGCCAAAAGCAGAAAAATGAATGAATAAATACATAAATGAATAGACTGTCTAATACCTGCCTCCCTCTCCACAAAAGAGCTGTAAACTGCCTCAATAAAGGAACTAACCACTTTATAACAAATTAAAGAAGAGAAACTACTATAGTATGCCATTCATTGCATAACACTGTTATTAAAAATAAGAAGATGATACTTGGTAAGTTCAACACGTTTGTATTTAAAATAGCCCTATTTTATTTTTCGGATTATAAAATAATAAATTGCTTTTTATAATTTTGAAGCTTAAAACAAGTAATAAAAGGCGTCCTTTAAGCCAGAGTTCCTCCATCTTGGCACTGACGTTTTGGGATGGGTACCTATTTGTCGTGGGGGCAGTCCCCTATGTGTGAACGTAGCAGCATCCCTGGCCTCTGCCCATTAGATGCCACAGCATCCCCCACCTCCCACCCCACTTGCTGACACCAAAATGCCTCCAGGTGCAGCAAATACCTCTGGGGGACAAAATCGCCTCAGAATGAAAACTGCTGCTTTAAGCAATTCCCTTTGCTCACACAATAGGAGGCTCAGAAGTAAAGGCCTACGGAGACCCCCTTTTCCTCCAGGCAAATAAGCAGGAGATTTCCTTCTGGAAGAGCCCTTGCATTCCCCTTCCCCTCCTTGATGCCAAGACACCCGCCCTCCAGAGAAAGGCAGTGCTGTCCCAGGAGGACAGGGGAGGGGGTGGGGATGGAAGGCTTGGGCCCTGCTCAGGGGATCAGCAGCTTCTGGAGCTTACACTGTGTGCGTCATGGCTGCTGATCCAGGCCATGCCCCAGACCTGCACTCCTCCCAATGAGCTTTGCTAACAAGCCTGGGAGAGAAGCTTCCCGTGTGCGCGGCTTACACACCCACATGTAAATCCAGCAGTCTGTGGCTGCTCTAAGCCAGGCAGATTAAAATTGTGTCTGTCCATCATGAGCACTGTTCTGAGTGAGTCTCCAAAGCTGGGAGTAGAGCAGCCTGCCTGTCTGTGTCCTGCTCTAAGGACTTTACAAAGAGTCCATGGCGCACAACCTAACCCAAGACAGAATCAATACACCCACCTGGTCATTCCCTCCTAGCTTTGGCCAGTTCTTCAGAGCAAACACTCGTTGTATAGAAGCAAACATTTTCCATTAATAGAAAATGTTCATGTGAGCCCAAGTCAACTACTGCATTTGTAGGTACCTGTGAACCTGGATGCTTGGAACTAAAGGGAAATTAGTCTTGTGTGTTACCCCTCAGCGACTCAGATTCAGTGGTTCCCGTCCACAGAAAGGAGAGCTGGATGAAGAGGGAGAGGGTGAGGGAACCCAGGTTCTACTTTTATTCATTCATTTCATAAACATTTGTTGAGTCTCTATGACATGCCCAACGCTAAGCTCTATGCCTGGGGAGAACTTAGCTTTAGATGGAGCCTTGCAGGGTTCACAAAATCAAAAGTTTTCAGAACCGGATAGTAACGTAAATGAGGGAGCCATTTCATGCCACTCCACAGCTCCAGCTGCTTGTTTCCATAATGGCCTACAAGCCAATTTTGCTAGATCTTCTGACTTTTCAAGAGAAAACAAGATTTTTATGTCAAATCTTTTAATTTTTAAGGAGAGGCTGAAACTTTAAAACAAAAACAAAAAGATCCCAGCATGGATAAAACCAATCTAGTTGCGAAGCCTTCAAACTGTAACTTCTACTTTAGAGACAGGGAGTCGTAGTGGTTAAGCATGCCCTTCTTAGGGAATGCCAATTGTATAACAATCCCCAAATCTCTGGGGCTTAATCCAATGTGTGTTCATTTATTACTCATGTCCAAGTCCAATGTGGTCAACACATAGGGTGCTCTATTCCACCCATGGATCCATGCACCTTCTATCTGGCTCTGCCACCCCCAGGATCTTCCCAGAATCCTCTACTGGGTTCTCTCCTTTGAGCTAACTATGGGAGAGAGACAAGGGAAGGGAAGGGAAGGGAAGGGGAGGATAAAGGCGGGGAGGGCAGGCAAGGGAAGAGTGAGATTGAGGAAATATCATCAGGTGTATCATGTCTGTCCATTCCCATGAGCCAGAACCCTGTCACAAGGCTCCAATCTAATTGTCAAGTTCAGACATGAAGTGCTCCTCTGCATTCAGAAACATCTAGACAATCTCTGCCATACTCTGCATTCATATAAACACAATTCTGTGGACTCAGAATGTCTACCTAGTAGTCCCAGTCTTGCCCTTCAGTGCAACACACACAGGACAACAGGAAGATACACAAGTGTGGAGGCAGGTAGGCTTCGAGTTGAATCTCAGTTCTAATTCTTGCTAACTTTGGACCTTGGGCAAATTCTTTAAACTCTCTGTGCCTCAGTTTCTTCATTTGAAAAATAAAGATAGTTATTACCTCCCTGGGCTATTGCAAGGATGGAATAAAATAATGTATGTGTTAGCACATGGCATAACGTCTAGTACAGAGACTAGAAGGCACTCAATGCCGGTGTCTCCCCTGGTCTTCTATATGAATGCCTTCCAGGTATTTAAAGACGACTAGGATTACTTCTGTAACTTTTCTCTTCTCCCAGTTTCCTCGGCTACGTTCATTGTTTTTATATGATGTCATTGCCAGCCCCCTCCCTCTCGTGATTGTTGTTCCACGGTCATACCCCAGTTTGTCTTAGTTTAGGTTTCTCTGAAAGCAGACCCTGAGACAGGACTTGGGTTTAGATCATTTTGGGGGGATGTTGATCTTAGGAAACAGAAGTGAAGTTAAAGGGGGAAGGGAGAAAAGTTAATAAATGAGTAAGTTACAGCTGTGGGCAACTGGAGTTCAATCCCATAGGGGCTCTGAGGAACCATGCAGAAGGCACCTGAGAATTGTCCCACAGTCCATGTCCTGCAGGATGGGAAAGCTAGGCCATTTCTCCCTGAAATCCTGTCTTCATTGGTTCAGGGCTGCCTCCAACTGAGGGGTGTTACCTGCCTTGAAAGTACGGGCTGTGGCCGCATGTAGCTCAGCAGGCTTTCCAGACTTGAAGCAAAGCGAGAGACACTGTGCTGTGAGCTGGTGTGGATGCCGGCAAAGTGCAGAGCCATGTCCACCACAGCCACCCTGAAATCTGGTGGCTGACGGATGGGCTCAGTACACCACAAGCTCCGCTATGATGCCTCTTGCAAAAATGTCTGGGAGAATCCACCCCACATGCTCATAATGGTTGTGTCTGGCCGTAGGAATTATACTGATACGGTTATTTTATCTTTTCAGGGTTTTTTTTTTGTTTCCTCAAGGAATATGTGATGGCCAGGAATAAATACTATGACCCAAGAGAGGGTCTGACCAGGGCAGGATGGAAGACAGTTCATTAAAACCAAACTGAGGATAAAAGAAGCAAAACTGGTTATATTCATAGATGACATTACCCCATGCATAGAAAATCCCAAGGAATCCACATACAAAATGACTAAAACTAATAAATGAGTTTAGCAAGGTTGCAGGATACAAGATTAATATTCAAAAGTCAACTGTATTTCCATACTAGCAACAACAAATCCGAAAATGAAATTTAAAAAAAAAAAGTCTATTCACAAAGCCTAAACAAAATAAAATACTTAGGAATAAATTTAATAAAAGTGCACTTTTACACTTAAAATTATAAAACATTACTTAGAGAAATTAATGAATATTTAAATAAATGGAGAAACAGTCCCATTTATGGATTGGAAGACTCAATATTGTCAAGATGGAAATTCTCCCCAAATTGATCTATATTCTCAACACAATCCCTATCAAAATCCTTTCAGGCTTTTTTGGTAGAAATTGACACATTGATCCTAAAATTTATATGGAAATGAAAAATACAGTCAAAAGAATTTTGGGGGAAAAAAACAGAATAAGGTTGGAAGATTTATATTACTTGATTTGAAAATTTACTATAAAGTCACACGAATCAATACAGTGTGGCATTGGTGCAAGGATAGACATATAGATCAATGAATGAGAACTGAGAGTCCAGATATAAACCTTTGCATTATAGTCAATTAATTTTTTTTCTTTTTTTTAATTTATTGGGGTGACAATTATTAGTAAAATTACATAGATTTCAGGTGTACAATTCTGTATCACATCATCTATAAATTACATGGTGTGTTCACCACCCAGAGTCAGTTCTCCTTCCATCACCATATATTTGATCCCCCTTACCCTCATCTCCCACCCCCCACCCCCCTTACCCTCTGGTAACCACTAAATTTAATCAATTAATTTTTGACAAAGGTGCCAAAATAATTCAATGGGGGAACAGACAATCTTTTTTCAGCAAATGGTGCCAGGACTATTACATACCCACATGCAAAAACGTGAACTTAGGTCCTTATCTCACATCATATCTAAAAAACGAACTGGATTCTCTTTTAGTTTTTCTGACTCCTGGGCCAGGTGTATATGCTTTGCTCCATGATGAAAAACTTCAGCTTCTGTAAGCACCCTTGTCAACAAGGTCAAAAACAACAAGAAGAAACACAGGTTCCCATCTGTCCCTGTGGGGTCCTGGCTCCTGTTCATGGGATACTAGCCTGCTTGTGATCTTCCCTTCCTGCCTACCTGCCTGTGGACTTGAAAGGTTTGTCTGGCATCAGATTTGCTTCCAAGTTCATGTAGAGCATTCAGTTTCTTGCAGGTAGTGAGGCTGAGGACCTCATTTTCTTGCTGACTATGAAGTGGAGGCTGCTTTCAGCTCCTTGCTGCATGGTCTGTTCCATATGGCAGCTCACAATATGGCAGCTTGCTCCTTCAAAGCCAGCAAGAGAGAGAGGGTCTCCTAACAAGATGGATTGCAGCCTTATGTAATGTAATCATGAACACAACCATATATATATATATATATATATATATACCATTGCCTTTGCCAAACTCTACTAGTTAGAAGCATGTCACAGGTCTCATTCATACACAAGAGGAGATCGCACAAGGGTTGAAACCAGGAGGTGGGGAATGTAAGGGCTACCCCAGAGGCTGTCCATCACAGTCTACCTTCTTGTCCCCAATGATCTCTGTCCCTTTCACATGAAAAATCCATTTACTCCCTCCCACGTTTTCCCCAAGAACCTCATGTCATTATGGCATCTGCTCAAAGTCTAGAATCTCATCATCTAAATCAGGTCCAGGTATGGATGAGCCTTCTTGGTTATAGTTACTCTCAATCTATAAAAAGAAAGACACACTATCAAACACACCCACCATACAATGGAGGAGCAGGTATAGTAAAATAGTTATAGACATCCCATTTAAAGGGGCAGGGGAGATAAAAGATAAAAAGGGGTTACCACTCAAAGGAAATAGATATACAAGTCCAAGAAGCCCAAAGAGTCCCAAACAAGAGAAATCCAAGAGACCCACACCAAAACACATCATAATTAAAATATCGAAGTTTAAAGACAAAGACAGAACCTTAAAAGCAGCATAAGCAGTTACCTTCAAGGGAGCTCCCATAAGATTGTCAGCAGATTTCTCAACAAACTTTGCAGGCCAGAAGGAACTGGCACAAAATATTCAAAGTGATGAAAAGCAAGGACCTGCAACTGAGATTACTCTACCCAGCAAGGTTATCATTTAGAATCAAAGAACACATAAAGCACTTTCCAGACAAGAAAAAGCTAAAGATGTTCATCAAACCAGTATTACAAAACAGTGTTAAAGGGACTTCTTTAAGAAGAAGAAGAAAGATAAAAAATGCAAATAATAAAATGGCAGTAACTACATACCTATTAATAATTACTTTAAATGTAAGTGGATTAAATGCTCCAATCAAAGGACATAGGGTGGCTGAATGAATAAGAAAACAAGACCCTTCCACATGCTGCCTACAAGAGACTCATTTCAGATCAAAAGACACACACAGACTGAAAGTAAAGAGATGGAAAAAGATATTTCATGCAAATAGAAATGAAAAAAGAAAGTTGGGGTAGCAATACTTATACCAGACAAAATAGACTTTAGAACAAAGACTATAACAAGAGACAAAGAAGTACCCAGCAATTCCACTTCTGGGTATTTATCTGAAGAAACCCAAACACTGATTCAAAAAGACATGTGCATCCCTCTGTTCAATGCAGCATTATTTACAATAGCCAATATAAGGAGGTAACCTATGCACCCATTGATAGAAGAATGGACAAAGAAGAAGTGATACATATGAGTTTATACAATGGAATATTACTCAGCCATCAAAAAGAATGAAATCTTGCCATTTGTGACAACATGGATGGACCTAGATGGTACTATGCTAGAGAAATAAGTCAGACAGAGAAAGACAAATACTATATGATTTCACTTATATGTGGAATCTGAAAAACAGACTAAACAAACAAAACAGAAACAAACTCATAAATACAGAGAACAAAACTGATGGTTACTAGATTGAAGGAGGGTTGGGTGATGCATGAAAAGGGGGAAGAGATTAAGATGTGCAAACTGCCAGTTACAAAACCAGCCACAGGGATGTAATATACAGCATAGGGAGCATAGTCAGTAATATTGTAATAACTATGTACGGTGTCCGATGAGTAATAGACTTATCAAGGTGATCACTTTGTAAATTATATAAATGTCTAATCACTATGTTGAACACCTGAAACTAATATTGCATGTCAACTGTAATTGAAAAAAAATATATATATATATATATATACACACATACATATATATATATGTATATATATATATATATATATATACACACATACATATATATGTTTTCCACAAACGAAAAACTTTATTGAGGCCCAGAACCAAGGGGTTTACCCTGCATGCCGAGGAGGCAGTGCAGGGGCCATATTTGACCTTTTTCTTGGGGCGTAGGTTGTTGGTGTGGCCACGCTTCTTGCAGCAATTGACAGCACGGGGATGCAGGCAGGCATAACACTTGAGCAGATCATCTTGTCACCATTGTCCTTCTGGGCAAGTTGGTGGAAGGAGCGCTCGCTGATGCTGCCCCACAGGCGAGGCACCAAGTGCAGGGTGGACCCTTTCTGGCTATTAGAGTCTAAGCGAGTGCGGCCATCCTCCAGCTGTTTGCCTGCAAAAACCAGATGCTGCTAGTCAGGTGGGATGCCCTCCTTGTCTTGGATTAGAGCTTTGACATTCTCCATGGTGTCACTGGGCTCGACCTCCAGGGGGATGGTCTTGCCCGTCAGGGTCTTCCCAAAGATCTGCATCTCTGCGTCTGCTGGGGCGGCTGCTTGGCTGCCTCATTGAAAAGAAAGACCATAAAATATTATTTTTAAAAAATGCCCCCAAAAGGCGGGGGGGTGGGAAGGAGGAAGATTACCACTAGAAAGTAAATTCAGCCTAGCAAACTTCTGCCAGAATTCCTGGATTAGATTCCAAGGCCTGGGAATAATCCAGGTATAATGAATAAGGAAAGGTACACATGTTTGCAGCTGAGTAGTTTTATCATCCTGTTTCCTGCCAGTAGAATTTGGGAGCTCCAACAGCCTCCTTTCATTTTGTATTCTCTCTGTCTCTTTCAGTTTAAGTTGGCAGTGCTTTCGCTGAAATCAATTTCTTAAATAGTTTGTGGGTCTCCTTTCAATTTCCCCTTTACATATAAGCAACACCCACAGTTCTCCTTGAGATAGGCGCTCCTTTACCTCGGACAAAAATGCTGAGATGGCTAAAGGACAACTCAGTTAAACTTCCAAAAGGCCTTATTGGAGAAGGTGTATGAGACACATCCTTCATCTCTGGAGAGGGCCCTTTGTGTGACTGAATACTATTCTGATCCTTTGATCTTCTTGAGGTTTTAACAAAAGTTTGTACAATCACCATTTGGCTTTTTTCCTATGCCAGGGCTTATCTCTATGCCACATGCTCGAAAGTCATTTCTTAATTTTAACACCTTTTGCCATCTGGAGAGACGAAGGATTTTCAAAATCATCAAATACTGGTTCCTTTTTCAAAGTTCTTCCTTCAATTTATCTCCCTCCTCTTGCATTTGATTATATGCAGCCAGTGGCATCTTCAACACTTTTACTTGGAAATCCTAGCGAGATATCCACGTTCATCACTTACTTGTTCTGCTTTACACAGAATTGCAGGAGACAATTTTGCTAACCTTTCTGTTACTACCTAACAAGGAACCCTCTTCCTCTAGTTTCTAATAACGTTTCTTACGTCCTTTTTGAGCCCTCACTGGCAGCATCCTCCAAGTTTGAATTTCTAAACACTTTGTTCAAAGTAAATTAGGCTTTCTCTATCACGCTCCTCAAAATTCTTCCAGCCTCCGACCAGTTCCAGTCACTCCCAGTGTTTTAGAAATGTGTTATAGCAACACTCCACTTTCAGATACCAATATATAACCTTGTATTGATTAGTTTAATTGATTAGGTCTACTAGAATTTTAAATACATGGGAAGGTTTTGTATGTTTATAAGCAATTTCAAGACCCAGCTTGAACTATTCAGAGATGACATGTTTTGCTTTTGAGTTTGAGAACATTACTGTATCCCAAAGAAGGTAAGGAAATATATATTTTTTAAATACTGTATTTTTTCTCTCAGGAGAGTATGAGAATACTCATAAAAGTAATAAAGGAGAAATAAATTTAAGTATATAAGTAACTTACAACAGTTTAAGTTTAAAATAGTAAGTGTTGCAATCATTTTGATGATCCATTTGTGTGTGTTTCCACTTTTTAAAGCATCTGTAGCATTTAAAAGATTCAGATATAGGATACCTGTTATTTTAAGAGAAGTCAATTAGTTTGACAATTAATGTTGAAATGTCTGGAAAATATTATACTCATTATATTCATAAGTTGTGATTTTTCTAATTGTATAGGAGTGTTTGAATTTTTAGAATACTGTTGATTCATATAATTAATAAATTGAGCATTAAACAAAGTACAAATAGCAGTGACGGTGCCTTCTGACATACAGAGGCCCCTTGGGCATTAAAGAATGTAATCAGAGGTAAGCATTCAAGAGAGATTCAGGGAGGAGACATGGAAAGCGGCTGCATTAAGGAGACAAGGGACAGGCCTCCTTCTCAGCGGCTCTGGGAGGAGGGAGGCTCCACAGTAATGCTATCCCGACTCCCTCTAGTGGTTCAGACCGCAAAGCCCGCCTTCCCTGAGCACCAGGAGAAAATGTGTCCTGCTAGGTCATCTCTCTCCCCAAGAAGTCTCCCTTGATTAGCCAGCCAAAAAAAGAAGAAAGAAAGAAAAGAGAAGGTCCAGAAATCATTCCACCAACGTTTTTGTGAGATATTCATCCAATCTTAGCACAAACACTTCCTGCGTCACTAGGCACCACAATCTACTCTGAGTATCTCTAATAACTATAAAATGCTTCCTGCTTTACAGCTGACACTCTATCCCTGGGACCGGTACTCACTGGCTCTCTGTTTGCCCTCTGGAACTGTACAGCACAATTGTAATCTCTCTTCCACCTGACGGCACTTCAAATATTTGAAAACAGCTCCCTGTCATCCCTCTCCCCGCCCCCACGAGTCCCCAGGCTTAGTAGCTTCTCCAGGCCAACATACACAGTTCCTTCAACCACTAAGCATTTGACTCAGTTTCCATCCCAGTTACTCTCCTCTGGAGGCATTTCTGGTTTGTCAACAGCCCCTGAAAACACACTGACAGCAAGAACCACATCCATGCCCAGAGGCTGAGCAAGTCAGTCAGTGGCCCACCTGTCGCTCGGTGTGATGGGGCTGATACCACCCGACTCCAACGGCTCCCTGCTCTTTAGAGCAGCTTTGTCAAATGGTGGACAGAAGGCTGAGATTCCTCTTGTCAGGATTTTTCCCATAAGTGGCAACTCCACACTTGCCTTACTTAACCCTCTTTGTAACTCTGAAACACTTTCTGTACTGGGGGCAGAACTCATTAGTTTCCCGAATAATATTGCATTGAAAAACCACAGGCAGATGACCATGTTTGGGTGAACTCGGCCTGCCCCTGATCAGAGAACTCAAAAAAACCTCAAGAATGACCGACTCCCTTGGGAGACTGAAGCTTGGTAACTTGAGAATGGGTTCTGATCTTCAGGCTGGGGACATCTAACTAGCCTAAGTTCTTTCTGCTGTAGTTTAAACGCGTTTCCTCTCATATCGCCCTCTGTGGACATAGAGGGGGAGAAAAAGACTCGGTGTCAATAATGTAACATCTCTTTATAGTCTGAAGACTGATATTCAGTCTACTCACACCTCTCTTCTCTGAACTAATGTAGACATTTCCCCGAAGGGCTGTTTTTCAAAAACCTTTCATCATTTACTTTGTCTCCCCTGGCTCCTTTCCAATTTCTCCATAACATTCTCCACTTATGGGCCCCAAGACTGAACAGTATGTTTTAATGACTGATATTGGCTATAGATTAAGAATTATACCTGTAAAAATATTTCCATTATACCATAGCTCATGGTTACAAAGATTTATACACCTAAGGAGTCCGTGGCTGACACATAACAGGTTATGTTTCAAAACTTTCTTTGTAGGTCAGTTATTTGATATTTGGGCACATTTTCCCACAGAAACAGTATTATACCTGGTACTTGGGCTCCCAGCTCAGCCAATTTAAGTCACAGAGCAATAACGATACCAGGTTGAATTTACAGAATAAGAATTCTCTGATCTGAAGAGATGCAGGAAGGTGGAATGGTTACTCTTTCCCCAGTTTCTCAGCAGAGGCTGCTCCTCGCAGACATTTGAAATGGGTGACTCTTAACTTTGGGTACCTTCCCTCAGTCTTTCCGGGCCTTCTCCCATCTCTTCGGGTCCTTAACCCAGTGTTCTAGTCCCCAATATCCTAGTATTGCCCGAAGTCTCCTAGAGTGCTGCTACACCCAGGCCTCCCTACATCCCCAATTCTCCACACTTCAAAAGTGTCT
This sequence comes from Rhinolophus ferrumequinum, assembly GCF_004115265.2. Classification (NCBI taxonomy): domain Eukaryota; kingdom Metazoa; phylum Chordata; class Mammalia; order Chiroptera; family Rhinolophidae; genus Rhinolophus; species Rhinolophus ferrumequinum. The sequence continues at coordinate 49,288,161 of NC_046290.1, read as the reverse complement.
TAGCTCCCTTCTCACATGATCGTCCTTAATTTTCACTTTGTTGATTTTTTAAAGTCTCAATGTAACATGTTAAAGCCTCCATTACTACTGTGGTTCTAAGTTTTCTTTGTATACTTTGATGCACTGTGATTCCACATTACAATTCCCAAATGTTGTATCTTTGTTGCCAATTTTACCTTTCATAATGACAAAATTCACACTTAAAAAGTGTAAAAGTGTGGAGGAGAGAACCTCCAGCAACTCAGTGGGCTAAGATGATGCAAACAAGTTCCCCTTCAGCTACTGCTACAGAGAAACACGGGACAAAATAGTTCTATAAGCATAAATACAAATATTTATGTTTGACAGAAAGAAAGGGAACTATCCAGATTCAAGACGTAAAGGAGGAACTCAGAGGCTGAGCAGTAAATTGGAGCTAATGCCACAGCAGCCTATGCAGTCGGAACTAGCTCTAGGCCTTACTTAGGGGCTCCCGGGATTTTAACACCCTGACAGGCCAATGCGATGTTGTCTCTGGAGTGAGCAAAGAAGGCAACTGGAATTGAGGATTCTGACAAATCTGGGTTCCTGAGGTCTAGACTGTTGGCAAAATCAGGATCACATAAGTTCCTGTACCCTGAGGCTATAGGTGAAAAGAAAAAAGTTTGTCCACAAGAACTTGAAACCAAGCCTGGGACATACATTGACATGAGTTCTGAATTTTCACTGTGAGGTAGAAATGCCAAGCTGAGAAGACACATAAAACCTGGTTGAGAACTGGTGATATCTCTAGGACTCCAGCAGAAGCAAATTTGCAGCCACAGTGAAGGGACAGTCTAACAACCCAAGGCACACAGTTCTCCCTCAGGGGAAGAAAAGATCCCCACTGAAAACACGCTCATAATAAAAATTACAGACCATAAGAGGAAACCATCTTGAGGTTCAGATCATGAAACTAACAGAAGAATTAAAGCCCCAAGAAGTAGAGAAAATAGACCAATCTATAGATGACCATAAAAGAATTAGGTTTTAAATGACTTACAAGTTGAAAGAAGGAATAGAAAATATAATGAAAAATAGGAAAGCATATAAAAAGATTAAAGGCAGATTTGGAAAAGGACCAAATAGTTCTTTTATAAATGAAACTTCTAGCCATTCAAAGTCAAAACTAAATAGATGTATTTATTATGTGAGTAGAAAATAAGGAGACTGGAACTAAGGAAGTGATTTAGAATGTAGCACAGAGATAAAAGTGGGGGGTGGATATGAATGAGTGTTGAAGCATCATGAAGGACAGAATCACCAATAACAGAAAGGGTACCCAATAGGAGTTATTTAAGGGGTAAATAGAAAATGGGAAAGCCAGGCCTTCTCACATGGACAAGTACACTCTATTGGTATCTACTGTGTGTAATACGTGACCCCATAATTTCATGGATTAAAATACCAACAATTTATTTAAGTCCTAGTTGTGGGTATACAACTTGGATTTGGCTCAGCTGAGAGGTTACTCACGCATCTGTGGGCAGCGGGCAGCAGCCTCACTCACATTAGCTGGCTGAGAAATAAAGGTGAAAAGAAAGGGGTGCAGCTCTTGCGGGCTCCCTGCAGAAAGCGCTCTCTGTTTCACTTGGCAACTATCAGCCAAAGACAAGTTAGCCTCCCAGTGACCGAAAGCCTCTGTGTTCTGATTTCATGTTTTGCAGCTGGATTTTCAAACGGGCTGTTGTGTAGCGTGTTCTGCCCTTTTACACAGATTGTGACAGATGCTGACTTAGTGGGAACAACTTGGTTCCAAGAGGGAAGTTGGAGTCATTTTCATTAATGACTTGACATTTCTTTGCCTCAGTTGCAAGCTTGGAGTCACTGATTGTTAGTTTTACCTATGACCACGGCACCCTCCCAATTCAGCTCCAAGTATCTAAACAAAAAACAAATCACTTTGGTCGGTGTCAGAATTCGCTCTGCTAGGACTGCAGTACGAAGTATGATGGTTAATGTTTAAAAGAATCAACAAGAATTATATTTATACCATCTTGTAGACTGATGGATGGGCAAAGTAGGAAAGATGGGGCTGGATGGTGGGAAACAAAAGCAGGAAGAAAAATTAAAAATACAGATAATTAAAAAAAAAAAAAGAAAACAAGAAGAGTTTCCTATTTTGGGCTTCCTAAACCATGAATCTTTACTCCTCTCAGCCAAGTGGAAGCTAGAAAGTAACTTGTTTTTTCCTAAATAAACTCCACACTAGCATCTTTCATAAACACTCACAGGAAATAAGGAAATCTTGTTATTAATCACAATAGACTTTAGAATGAGAGCAGCCCCGTCTACGTCTGGTCTGGAAACACTTGGGTCTAGAAAGAGCTCTCAGGCAGATAATCCTCACACAATTGTTCTATGCAAAATATACAAGGTATTGGGCAAAAAAAAAAAAAAAAAAAAACCCTGAGGGACAAGAGGGGAAAATGTCACCTGTCCCGGGAAACTTCAACACAAGCCACTGAGGACCCAAAAGCAGGGCCAGAGGGTGAAGTGGTTCGGGAAGGGTACAGACAAGAAATCACTGCGTAGCTTCAGGATGAGAGGGGCTGAGAAGATGGCACCTCCCAGGCCCCACATTTTCGAGGATGGTACCTAGTTCAGATATTCAGACTCTCACCCTCATGAGTGCCCTTGGACTTGTCAGACCAAATGCTCAGACACACAGTTTTGAATATGTGGTCACTCTCAGCACGGGCAGCCTAAGGTCCTAGGGAAGTGGAGCGCATCTTTCCTGCTACCTGGGCAACCATTCTTATTTTTAATGACTTCTGGGGTGGCAACGTGTCGCTGCCTTTGCTCTGCTTTCTCCGGAGGTTTGGCATCCCCCTTGGTCATCTCAAACTTTGAAGTCTCCCCCTTTGCTTTCATGATGGCCAATCTCCACCCCACATCCACCATACCCTATTTTACTCCTGCAGGGAGAAAAAGGCCCAAATTGGACCAGATCCGCAAAATGTGAAGGCAAAGTAGACAGACCTCATAGCTAGAGCAAGAGTGTGACATTCTGAAATTTCGGTAAGAAGGGCTTTCCTGCAGGCACACAGACAGTACTTGCTGACTTGCATCTGCCCACTGGTGCTTGTTAACTTTGTGTTAAGACACTGAAAACCAGGAAGCAGTCTTCCCTAAGGTGGTGGCATCAAGGCAGGACTGAGGCAGACAAAAGCTCTAGGAAGCGGCTTCCACCTTGACTCGACCTTCACCAGCCCATCAACACTACTGCATTTAGGACCCGTTCCTTCTGCCACATCGGACTGAGCCCACCTTCAACCCAGTTACAGTTCTTGTCCCATTTTTGAACAGACTATTTGGAAAACTGCTCTTTCTCAGCTCGATCATGCTTCCTGCTCTGGGCATTCAATCCAGCTGCATCCATGTCCACTTGCACTGTTGGTTCTCACTCTCCTGCTAGGCCGGGCTCTCCTGAGACCATCTACATAAGCTAGTTAGGAATTAGGCGTTTACTATTTTAACACGATAAAAGATTGTGGGAGACTTTCATTTTTAAGATGGAAGACATTTTTTTTTCTCCTTTCCCCTCTCAGCAACAAGTAAGATGAGCAACAGAAACACACATGCAGGATTGACAAAACCAATAGACCCTTCGGTTCTAAAATCACATGTGAAGACAGAAAGTAACTGGAAGATTCTGACCTTAGGAGAATACAGAAAGGTAGAACAGAAGACCCTCCAGAGGATGAAATCACCAAGAAACAAACTTAGTTTGCACTGCACAACCCCTGAAAAGCTGAGGCTTTGAGACACTAGCTGGTGTGAGGTAACTAATGAAAATAGATTTGTTCAAAATCTATTTAATGAGCATTTGGTCCTCACCCACAACCCAAAGTGATAAAAACAAACAAACAAACAAACAAAAAAAAAACCTTCCCTATATATACTGGGGGTGCCAACATAATGTATACAAGTGGATACTTTGGTCAACCAGTAGTTTGTCATAATCAGAAGTGTCTGGATGCTGATGGTAACCACTTTGAGTACCTCTTGTAATTGCAGAAGTCAAATGTGATTTGTATTCATCTTTTGTTACTGGTATATACTACAATTTTAATACAGTTTTCCTTTCTTAAAATGTGCATACATTTTTTTTGGCACCCTCTGTATTTGGGGGGGAAAATGAACCAAAAAAATTTTAGTATAGTGGGGGTTAGATTACAAAGTGAAAATACTGAATGATGCAAACGTCCTTCTCACCTCAGCTGCAAAAAATGCCAGCAGCTGGGCGTATACCCTTTAAGAAGGGCATTGGAAGAGTCTTCTCTCCAGACATTAATCTTCCCAGAAAGAAGTCGGGTAGATACAGACATCTGAGTTTCCCCACTGACAAAGATGGCTTATTGTCATACACACTGCAGTGTAGCCAGGGTGTGACAAGCCCCTCCCAGCCCCCCGAAGTGCACATATTTTCCATTTTGTTGATTAGTGCCTAACTCTTAAAAAAGAACAGAAAATCAAGAATCGGTAGATATTTGGAAAGCTTCATAACTGAAAGGCTGAAACAAAAACCCAAGCCAACCCAACCAACCAAACAAACAAAAACAAACAAAAAAGGCCACTTAGAAGAAGTAGAGACAATACAGGGAGTAAATGAACACTTCAAAGACAAAAAAGCTAAAAATAACATCCTTAGATAGATAAGAAGAGAAAGTACATTTATGAAATAAAAACAGGATACTATAGAAAACAAATAATTAGAAAATGTCAATGACCTCTTGGAAATTAAGAATAAGAGCTGAAATTTTAAAAGTTGATAGAAATGTTAGATAATAAAGTTGAGGATGTCTCCCAGAAAGTGTAACAAAAAGACAAAGATGTGGGCAATTAAAAAGATAGGAAAATTAGAAGCTTGATCCTGGAGATCCAATACCAAACTGATAGGTGTTCCAGAAAGAGTAATGTAAAAAGAAGATTTTAAGAGAAGAAATAAAATTTCTTCTATCTGAAAGTGTTGAGTCTCTCAATTGAAAGGGTCCCCCAAGTGTCCAGCACAATAAATGAAAACCTCACCAAATCATAGTATATCAAATGCTATTGCCAGAAAACTTATGGGACAGATCCTCTGAGCAGATATCAAGATGAGATTAGATGTGCAAGAGATTTACTGGAGGAAATGCATGTGAAGGATAAAGGGATAGAGAGCAGGAGTAAGTGAGAAGAACCTTCAGATCAGAATGCAGCTCTGAAAGCTATGAAATGAGAAAAGAGAGACTTGAGTAGGAAGCGTTACAGACAACAGCACAGTTCTGAAAATCTCAGCCAGACCAAAAGGGAGTCTCTGAGCCAAAGGTTGTTCACTAGAGGAGTCCCACATTATGGCTACTCATCTTTTTCAGCTACTGGCTGGAAGTCTCCTAAGGGAAATATGGCCTCTTTGTTCAACCTGGTGTTGGATCCAGAGGTGTGGCATATCTGGGTTGTCAACTCTGCTTTCCATGGCAGATTATCTTAATGGGACATCTAAGCAGTTAACCTCCATGACCCGGAAGTCATTTCATGCCCTGCACAAATCCAATTCTCCATGGTTCCTGTGGGCCTCTCTTTCTGAGTAGAAACAAGAGGGAAGTTAGTGGGAAGAACTGCAGCCCCTGGTGCTGCCATTTGTCTTGAGATCACAACTGGTACTCACCCTCTCCCACCTGCACTATCCAATCAAAATTCCCCTGCCACTCAGCTATCAATTCTGCAGTTCTTAGCAGCTTACCTGGTGGTATGACTCAAACTTCCACTTTAGAGGAGTCTTAGTAAACATACTCTTTTCAGGCAGGATTTGTGTCCATATCCATCCAAAGTTTGAGCAAAGATGTAGAGAGAGATGTTCATAAGGACCACCTGGGATCCACAGACATCTCCCTCTGCCCCCATTGTGTGAAAGCAGCCCAACTTCCTCCTGTTGGTTAAGGTCAAATATCTCTGCCAAGATGATGACTCTTCTTTACACCTGCTGGTCTCTGGCCATATGACATCTGAGTACCCTGGTGGCAACCGTAGCTCAATTGGACCCTTTCTGTGTCTTCTGTCAAGAGTTCATCTCATGTGGGTAGCAGGACCTCTAATCCCTCAGAGCCCAGAGTTGTGGAGACAAGAAACACAAGGTTCCCCAATAGGTCATTGGGAATGATGACATGTGGGACCACTCCTGCTTCCACCCTTTGCTTCCCAAACTCATGTATTCTTCCTATTGAGGACACAGCACCATATAAAGGGCCCAATTTAATGCGTACAGGCTTCCTGAAGGATGGCAACCTGTCCTTTCAGAGTACTGTCTTCAAGCTGGAGCTGTCGTTGAGTCTTAATAACCATTCCAGTGCTTCACGCGGTAGGCTTCTTCTAGATGATGTGTATGTGAAATGACCAGTGGATCCCATGGTCCTGGGCTACTCTCACACCTCCTTTGGTATGAAGCAGATCCCTGGTTAACAACTATGTTGTGTGTGATTCCATGACTATAGGTCAGGCATTCCATGAGCCCCCAGATAGTGGTGCTTGCTGCAGCTCTATGGGTAAGAAAGGCAAACCTACAGCCAACCCAGGTAACTAACCCTCTGCAGATGAACTGCTGAGACTTCCAGGACAGAGGGGGTCCAATGCTGTTGACTTGCCACTAAGTAGCCAGTTGAAGATGGAAAAGTTTTATTTTCCAACTCAGCCAAGTCCCAGAATTCCTGGGCTCTCTCTGTTCCATCTATATTTTCCTTGAAAACTGGCTGGTTCATTTATGAACTCATCTCTTTCTTATAGTGTTATATGCAGCTAAATCCAACTAGCTCACACTTTCATCATTTTGTCAAAAGATCTCTTGGTGCAAATCTAAATAATTTTAGGTACACATTCTAACTTCCAAGTTACTAAATACTATAAAATATTTCATCTCTACTTAACACAGATGTCCATTTTCTTTCCAGCCTCCTATTTAGCCTTCTTGTACCTGCTACGTACTCAGTGCCCAAACCAATGCCATTTACATTTTGTTTTTCTTATACCTATATCCCACTACTGATAGCAATTTCTACTACCAATTATATACTAATTTCTTACACCAAAAGATATTGTCACAAAATATGACATGACAGACATCCAAAAAGTCAGTGGCTTAAAATAACAGTAATTTATTATCATTGATCTGTGAGTCAGCTGAGGGTTGGCAGATCCTAGCTGGGCTCAGCTGGGAAGCTCTGCTGATTTATGTTGAGCTCTACTAGGACTTATCGTCTTTATTACTCACCCTCCTCCTAGAACTAGTGGGCTAGTCATCCACATGTTCTGCTGCTTCTAATGACGTAGCATGAGATAGCAAGTTCAACCACACAAGTGCTTTTCAAGCCTGTGCTTGTGACCTATCTGCTAATATCCCATTAGCCAAAGTAAGTCAAGCAGCCAAGCCTAGCCATCAAAGAGCAGGGGAGTACACGGCACCCACATAAATGGGGACAGAGAACAGGGAATTTTCTGAGCAATAATCTAATCTACCACATATACCATTGTGGAATTTTAGATCACTTCCAAAGTGGAAAAGTCATCAGGTAAAAAGGGTTGGGAATTAGAATGGCAGAACTTCTCAGAGCAATACCACTTCCTAACTCCGGAAAGGGGCTCTAGCAATATGTTCGCATGTCATACATTTTTGTAAGTTATACAACAAACAGCCTTTTGTTAAGATGACTGTTTCTTTCCACTCTAACTTCCAATTCATCTCACTTCCCTTGATGTGGCCATGAGCATTATTTCTAAACAAATATACATTTTGTACCCACCCAATTTCTAGTCACGATTTTGTACTCTTTTGTTTAAAAAGGGCTCTCCCAAATAGTGTAAACTTCAGGCTCCATAAAACCTGAATTCATCCCTAAATAAATATTATCTATGCCATTTTACAAATTGATAAATGAAGTTAATTGGCTTTGTCCAAGTTTGCACATTTAGACTTAAATTCAGATATTTTAATGTTTGAATCCATTTCTTTCTGCTACTCCATAATACATCTCTAGATGGTGGAAGAAAAGTTCAAAGGCATTAGCTCCTTTTCTGGGAAAATCAGTTGTGAAACATGGGTGTAAAATGAGCAAACCTGAGCCCTCAGGGTTCATGTGGTGTTGTTCTGGGTATGAATAGGTGGTAGTGAAAAATACAAAAGGAAAGGTCACTGAAGACAAATCATGATGACACAATTTCATCTTCAGCTGGCTCTGCTTAGCAGTTGGGGAGCAATTACACTAAAGTGCCTCCTGCGAGACACAATCCACTTGAAGTAGGAAGAGAAGTTCTCCAGATGTCTGTCATTTCAACCTGGCCTCAGTGAAGAGATCCTAGTATCTCTCTGGGAAGAGCCTGAGGCTGGTGGAAGTCAGAGGTCGGGAAATCAGACTCATGGAGTTGGACGAGAAGACACTTGGGGGATTTACCCAACTCCTCAAGGAAAGGAGGCGGACCATAGAGAGAGGAGGCTCACGTAGAGGGTAAGAGCATGGCTTGACCTTGGCTTCTATCTGTGTAGAAGCTGTATGGCTTTAAATAAGTTATTTAATCTCTATGCCTCAGTTTCTTCATCTGTAAACTAGGGATAGCAAAATGAGTCCATATTCCCTTACCCACAATTCAGAATCCGTAAACCTGAAATTATTTCAAAACTTATTTGGTGGGAAGAACTGATCTGAAACTCATTTGGCAGTAAAACCCAACCCAATTCATGTGAAGGTAATGATTCCATTTAAAGTAAAAATTCATATAGCTCACCACAGAAATATTAATATATTTGATTATAAAGTACAGTCCTGTGGGAGTGTTTTCTAACATAAACTGGATGTGCCGTGTACCTGTCTAAAATTCAAAGATTTAAAAACATTTCTGGTCTTACAGCTTTTGGATAAATGCCTGTGGATCTGAAATGCCTGTGTCGTCAGGCTGTTGTGAGGATTAAATTACAGCAGCCCCCCCCCCCCCCCCCCCCCCCCGCCGTTATTCACGAGGGCTACAGTCCAAGACCCTCAGTGGATGCCTGAAATCCCCGCTAGTCCTGAACCCTATATACTATGTATTTTCCTATACATACATACCTATGATAAAGTTTAATTTACAAATTAGGCACAATAAGAGATTAATAACAACAACTAATAATAAAGTAGAATAATTATAACAGACTGTAATAAAATTATGTGAATGTGGTTTCACTCTTTCAGAATATCTTACTGTGCTGTACACCCGCCTTTCACTTGAAGGAAGCACTTGACGGCTTCTCGTTGGCATCTCTGAATTGCCACCATCACTTCTCTTGCGCTTTGGGGCCATTATTAAGTAAAGTAAGCGTTACCTGAACACAAGCGCTGCGATAGCATGACAGTCGATCTGATAACCAAGATGGCAGCGCCCACGTGACTAATGGGCGTGTCCAACATGGATATGCTGGACGCGGGGATGATTCCTGCCCTAAGCAGGATGGATCTAGACAGCATGATATCTCCTCATGCTACTCAGAATGGAGTGCAATTTAAAACTTATAAATTATTTATTGCTGGAATTTTCCATTTAATATTTTCAGACCATAGTAGATAACTGAAACCACAGAAAATGAAACGGCAGATAAGGGGGACTACTGTAGTAACACAGGAAAGGTGTTTTACTTGGCACAAAATAAGTGCTCTAGACAGGTTTGCTATTATTATTGGGAACCTCCTCTATAAGTACACACCTGAGATGCATTTATCTGACTCTTAGAGAGGAGAATTCACTTCCTCATGAGATTAATTTAAATGCTGAACATTTCTAACCTAATCTTATAAGCTGAAACCGGCCTTACTCTAACTTCCCCCCACTGGTCATAACTAGATTTCAGTACAGCTTTTGCAGATAGCTGCTGTCTCCCACATCTTCTTTTCAGCATGGTCAATTGTTCATTATATGTTGCTCCCAAACCAACCTGTTAGCTCTCCCCCTGACGCACTCCAGTTTGCCCACATATCCTTTCAAATGCAGTGCCCAAAATATGCCCAGTGGTCAATATGGGTTCTGATCAGCATAGACTACAGTTCACATTTTTCTGTGCTCCAGACTGTGAAAAACAACTGCATCTCAGTGTGAAAACCAGACTGAGATGAAAGGAGATTTGGAAAAACATAATCAAGGCCATCACAGAGTTTCATTAGAAAAACATACTAAAAAAAATTCAATTTCAAGGCAATTTTTTTTCTGGTTTCCCTGAACCAAGATGGAAAACAGTCAGCAGCCTAGACCGATCGAAACATAAGAGTCGAACAGTGTCCAAGTAAGGTCGGTGACGTTATGCCAAGTCATTTACTGTGAAATACGACAGACAGCAGTGCTGGAGCCTGTGTGAAGGTCATAGACCATAGACTACGGTCCTAGAAAAACACCAGAAGAACAGAGCTAAATAAAACTCTGACAAGCATCGGCACCAATTCACAGTGAGTGATGGAGAATCAGGAGGACATTGCTCCCTCTGGTGGGCACAGCTAGACCCTTTCTCGTCTCTGCCCTTGACCCCTTCTGGTTCAGGAGAACCCCAGCAAAGAAACGCACTGGAAGGGAAGAAATGCTTTTCGGGGTGCACCATGGGGATCACTCACTCAAGCGATGATGGGCATAGTGAGAAAAACACTCTTCTCATGCGACAGCCAACCTGGCTGCCTGCACAGTGTGCCTAAAATTCTAGATGCTTTTGAGGTCTTGGTAAAGATTCCCCAAGAGCTGGCTGGTGGGTACGTGGAGATTCATTACTCTATTCTTTCTACTATGTGTATGTTTAAAATTTTCCATAATAAAATGTTTTGAAAAATCTTTAAGCATTGGTAACTTTTTAAAAGAATGTTGACAGTCTACTAATTGAATCTGTCCTTTTCCCCAAACTGAAAATAAGTTTTAAATCAGAAGGTAACATCACTAATAAACTGGTTGGGAAAATGTTGGTAATTTCTTATGTGGATGTATTAGATCATATAACAGGTTGTATGTCTAATAACTGAGCAAGGAAATAAACTATTCAGACAGAGTTTTGACACTGAAAACTGTGTTCAAAATTATGTTGGTGAATAAAGACCATCGGGTTAATATCTGGCTGAAGACAAGGATGTTAATAAGTTGTGGACTCTCTGGCCTGGTTTTTCCTTTTGTTCACTGAGAAATGGACTTGTGATCATGGCCCTCAGACTCAGACCAAACCTAGTACCGGAACCACACAGGTGAAAGAGTAGTCAGGAAATTGATTAGGTGAACAGACTTTGACCTAGTCCTGCTCCAGTGCATGTAGGAATGGACCTCCAATTTACCTTGGCCAAAGTAAATGCCAGGAAGGGGCTGCCGATGTTTTGTGTACTAAAACTTGGCTAAAGGCAGAGCCTCCAGGGCACCAGACTCCCAAGCATCATTTCTCATCCTGGTCCTGCCACTTACTCCAGCCACCAGTTCCATGTAGGCTTGGACCAGCACCACCAAGGTGTAATCTAACAGCACAATACGGACCTCTCGACTTTGTTCCAGGGTTTCTCAGACACCAAGATCTGTGATGTCTGTGGAAAGTGGCCTGGCGGTCACACGTGCACCATCTAGAAATGTTGAGCAATTACTACTTTTGAGGATCCCTTTGGATAGGACGTTGTAGCTGGACAGAAATAAGGACCTCCTTGCTGGTAGTAAGTACAGATCCCACAGCAACACAGTCGGCTCTCACCTGGGAGGAGGCACGTGTGAAAGGGAGAAGCTCTGGGATAGGTGGTAGCGGTGCATTTGGATAATAGGGAGGCAACGATAATAAGGAATGGGGAATTCACAGGCTTTTGTGAACTGCTTGGGAAGTCTTAAAAAAAAAAAGAAAATGACAGATTCAGGGTAGCCAACAATCAACTGAAGCACACTGTGAACTTTTCAAGGTCCCCATGACACTGTTTAAAAAACTTTATCTCCTGCAGGTGCAAGGAACACTATCTTGAACATTAAACCAATAATTTAGTCATATGGTATCAATGACAAAAGGAGACAATTCAAAGTCTCAACAGGTCTCAAAGTGAGGGTCCGTAAAGGAAAAATGCAAGCAAGATCTTAAGACCTGGGATAGGGTAGACGAGTCTGAGACTATTGAGTCACTACACTGATTTTAATCCACTAAGAACAGAACCAGCGTTCTTTCCCTGCCTGGAAGAGAACAGTGTCACCCTGCCTGGGGACCTCTCCTGAATCTTGCCTTGCATTGTGACTCTGTCCTCCTCAGGGTCCTCTCCGACCCCCTGTCTCCTGGATAACTAGAGCCGAGTTTCGGCTCAAGCAGGAGGGGAAATATATCCCTGCTCCATAGGAAGTAGTTTGCTGAAGGAATCAAAGGCCCTGGCTAATCCTTACAGGCAGGAACTGGACATGCTAACGGGACTTTGAGGATGTTGGACCACGGTTGGTGAGTGGATAGCAGAGAATTTATTGACATGGGGCTGCTCTTCCTTGATTTAAACTGTCCTGGCAAGGACAGCGGGAGCAATCCACTGCAAGAATGGTTTCTTGAGGCTTGGACAAAATAATGGCCTACAATAAATAAAGCTCAGTGGCTGGAACTTCCCTGGCATGGCTCTGAGGGAGGAGTCAGAAAGCTCAGGCAAGTGGAAATATTAGACTTATTTTTTCTTTTGATTAGTTATTTATAAAAGATTGTAGAAAGTGTCCGTTAGGAATTAATACAGGCAAAACGTAATTTAAATTTCGACAAGCATTTATGTTGCTAAAAGTTTACAGGAAACACACACTTTGTATAACTAAATTCCATCAAGCTCTTTGATTTTTGTCATCATCATTGAATGACCTGTATTTGCAAATAAAGCATGGTTTATCCTTGAACAGTGGTGACTAACGTAAATTTTTTTTTATTGTGGTGAAATATACATACTAAAATTAACCATTTTAACCATTTAAGTGTATTGTTCAATGGCATTAAGTATATTTACATTGTTGTGCAACCATCACCACCATCCATCCCCAGAACTGTTTCATCTTCCCAAACTGAAACTGTGTCCCCACTAAAGAGTAACCCCTCTTCCCCGCTTCGGCCAGGGCCTGGTAACCTCTATTCTACTGTCTCTATGAATTTACCTAGTTTAGGTACCTAATTACTATGATTAATGGAACCAAACAATATTTTTCCTTTTACATCTGTTTTATTTCACTTAGCATAATGTTTTCAAGGTTCATCCACGTTTTAGCATATTTGAGAATTTCATGCCTTTAAAAAGATGAATAATTTTCCACTGTTTGTATATATCATATTTTTGTTAACTATCCATCTATTGACTGACATTTGGGTTGTCTCTACCTTTTGGCTTTTGTGAACAAGGCCTCTATGAATATTTGGCACACAAGAACCTGTTTGAGTCCCTGCTTTCAGTTCTTTGGGTTATATACCTAGAAGTGGGATTGCTGGATCATATGGTAATTCTGTTTAACTTTTTGAGGAATCACCAAACTGTTTCCCACAGCAGCTGCACCATTTTACATTCCCACCAGCAAAGTACAAGGGTTCCAATTTTTCTACATCCTCACCAACACTTGTTACTTTTCCTTTTAAAAAAAAATAATGGTTTTGAAGCCCCAAAATAAACTATTACATTTATGGTCAAATAATAATAATAATAATAATAATAATAATAATAATAATAATGGCATCCTAATAAGTGTGAAAATTTTAGAAATTTTTTACTATGACTTCTTCAAAAATGTTTTTTGATCCCTTCTCTCTCCTTTCCTTCTGATACTTCAAATGCACTTAAGGCAGACCATCTGATATTACTCCATAGCTCACAAATGTTTTGTTTTTTCACTCTTTTCTCTGTGTGCATCAATACGGATAGTTCCTTTTTCTATGTCTATATGTTCACTGTTCTTTTCTTCTTTAGTGTCTAATCTATTACACCCATCCAACGTGTTTTTAATTTTGGACATTTTGTTTTTATCTCTAGAAGTTTGAGTTGAGTCCTTTTTAAATCTTCCATTTCTCATCTCATAATTTTCATGTTCTTCCTTCATCCTTGAGAATATGGAGTGTATTTCTAATAGGTGTTATTAGCATTCTTGTCTGCTAATCCCATTGTCTCTGTCATTTCTGAGTGTGGGTCTTGTGACTAATTTTTCTCTTCATTATTGTTTATATTTTCCTGATTCTTCAGGCATCTATTAATTTTATGTTGGATTCTGGATATTATAAATTCTTTATTGTTGTGTGGACTTTGCACTATATCTTTAACAAGTATTGGACTTCTTCTGTTGGACTTTTCCTTGAAGATTAGTTGTAACCCTTTGAGGTATGTTTTTGGCTCTTCTAGTGTGGTCTAGGATAGCATTTATTTGAAAGAGAACTTAGCCCCACTTCAAAGTGTTGTCTTTCTATGATTTCTATTGAATTTCATGTTCATTCAACAATATCTTTTTTACTCTGGCTAGAGGAAACTCAAATCATTTCCAGCACTGCGTGAACTCTACTTGTTGTATGTCTTACAATTTAAGCATAACTGTTCTTTCCTCAGAAATTGTTCTGGAATTTTACCCTATTCCTGAGTAGACTGGTACTCATACAAAGACCCAAGGGAATTCCTGCAATGATTTCTTGAGCTCTTTTGCTGTAGTTTTCTCAGGTACTCTGCCATGCAAATTATAGTTACCTTGGTCTTCGTAAACTACAATACCTTACTTAATTTAGTGAGATTGCACACTCTGTATGGTTTCCTTTCTCTGAATCACAGTCTTGGAGCTACCTGCAAGCAGAGTGTCTATGCCACGGTAGGTCTTATTCCATTTGTTTTCCTTTTCTAGGGATCACAATCTTGTTTGAATCTTGTCCACTATTTGAAAATAATTGTTTACTATACTTTGTTTACTTCTCTAGTTGCTTACGTTCAAAAGGTAATTCCAGACAGACTTATTCCTTCTTGGCTGGAAGCAGACGTTTTTGGAAATCATTTTAATAACTCAGCTAAAGTGTCATCTCAGGGACATCCTGTTGTTAGCACACTGTCCTCCAAAATACTGTATGTATGTATGTATGTATGTATGTATGTATATAAAAGCCATAGCTGGTATATGGTGCCATGTCCCAGTGTCTAGCAACGTTAGTCCTGGAAACATGAGGTGAAAGTAGGATTGCCCCCATCACTCCTCCTGTTCCAATTAAAAATGTGTGTTTCCCATCCTCACAGTCTTAGAGTGTACTGAGTTAATCATCCTACTTTCAGGTCGGAGACTGTTTCCATTGGGGGAACAGGTGGGGCTTCCACCGAACTTGATATATGACTACTACTAGTTAACTTTGGGCTTCTCATGGCAGTAGACCAGCAGGCAAAGAAAGATGTTACTACACTGGCGAGAACAATTGACTCTGATCATCATGAAGAACTAAGGCTGCTGTTAAATAATGCGCACAGGGAGGAGTATGTCTGGCACACAGGAGGTTCACCGGGACATCAACTGATGATTCTGTGACAGGTGATGATGCAATGCACAACTGGAGCAACCATGGCCTTACAAAGACAACCAAAGGCTCAGACCTCAAAGAGATAAAGGTCTAAGTCATCCATCAGGAAAGCAACCTAGATCAGCGAAAGGATTGGCTGAGACTAAGGGAAATCTAGAGCATATGTTGAATTCTAGTTAATGATATACATGCTAAAAGAATTGTTCTGTTGTCTGAAAATTACACTGAAATGCAATGGATTAGATGGACAGAGGGACAGATAAGTGAATAGACATGCGATAAAATGTTAATTGTCCAATCCAGGCAGTGGATATATAGGTGTTGACTATAAAATTCTTTCAACTTCTGTGTAGGTCTGAGCTAAGCATCCAGGAGAAGCGTCAGGGGCAGGCATATCATGGGTTAGCTGCCACTGGAGTCTACCCTCTGCAGTTTAACTTCATAAGGATCCCCAGTCCTGGGGATGAGGTGCAAGGTCACCACCAGTGACAGGAGGGAACATCACTGACATGATGGAGGACACGACTCTTCAGCTGGCCTTTAGAAAAAGTTTAAATATCTAACTGCTTTGCTGTCCTTCCGGACCCATTGGTCAAAGCCTCCAGGGCCTCTTCTTTGTTCATTAATACAAACGACAGGAATAACAGCCCTTATATTTTGTAGTGAGAGAAGAAAATCACAGAATTTCAGAGCCAGAAGAAATCATTGAGATTGCCTCATTCGACCGCAGAGAGGTGAGAAACAGATGAAGTGGTGACGGGCTGAGAGTTCTGATTCTCTGTCCAGGGTTTTCCACTAGGACTTGACAAAATCGTTTCACGGCTCTTAATTGTTAATCTACCTGTCTTATCTGTGTCTCTGCCTTACAACAAACTCAAAACAGTCCCCAGAAGACAAATAAATCCCAACCAACCAACCACACTGGACTGATTCTCAGGGTGGCCTGCGGGCTGACAACTGCCTGGGGCTGGTCCTGCCCAGGCTCCTCTCACAGGGGTGTAACTAACACACGCAACACCGGAACAAATCCCCCTCCTCTATGCTAAAATGATTGTCCTGAATAACCATGAACTGAAATGAAAAATAATGGTGACTAGAAATTGCTGATGATCAAGTTTTCTTTTGTGGAATTTTGTGCATATAATTTTGCCAGTAAAACAAAAATGCAACTTCAGAAACAGTCTCAGAGATATAGAGGAAAAATTGAGGGTTGCTAGATGGGGGGGTGCGGGGGAGGGGATGAAGGAAAAGGTGAGGGGATTAGAAAGCACAAATTGGTAACCACAAGATGGCCATGGGGATACGAAAGACAGTTTGGGGAATATAATCAATAATGTTGTGAAGATTTTATAGGGTGTCAGATGGACACTGGGCTTATTAGGGAGCCCACTTCATGGACGGTGTAGATGCCTGACCACTGCACTGTACACCTGAAGCTGAAGCTGAATAATAATGAATGTCAACTATAATTTCATATATATTATATAGTCACAGGATGTGGAGTACAGCATAGGGAATAGCATCAATGGAATTGTAACAGCTGTATAGGATGTCAAGAGGGGTAGTGGATTGGGGGAGGGGAGTTATCACTTTGTGAGGGGTATAAATGTCTATTACATTGTTTTGTACACCTGAAACTAGTAAAAAAAGAAAAGTAAATGCAACAACGTGGATGGACCTAGAGGGTATTATGCTAAGTGAAATAAGTCAGACTGAGAAAGACAAATACTGTATGATCCCACTTATATGTGGAATCTAAAGAACAGAATAAACGAACAAACAAAATAGAAATAGACTCGTAGATACAGAGAACAAACTGATCGTTACTAGATAGGAAGGGGGTTGGATGAGAGAGGTGAAATAGGATTAAGAGGTACAAATTAGTAGACACAAAATAGTCACGGGGATGTAAAGTACAGTATAGGGAATATATAGGGAATATAGTCAATAGTATTGTAATAACCATGTATAGTGTCAGATGGGTACTAGACTTATGGGGGGATCACTTCATAAATTATATAAATGTCTAACCTCTACACTGTACACCTAAAACTAATACAAAATAATATTGAATGTCAACTATAATTTAAAAAAATAGTCACAGGGATGTAAAGTAGAGCATAGGGAATATACCATGTTTCCCTGAAAATAAGACCTAGCCGGATAATCAGCTCTAATGTGCCTTTTGGAGCAAAAATTAATATAAGACCCGGTATTATACTATATTATATTGTATTATATTATACTATACTATACCATATTATATTATGTAAGACCGGGTCTTATAGTAAAATAAGACCGGGTCTTATATTAATTTTTGCTCCAAAAGACGCATTAGAGGTGATTTTCTGGCTAGGCCTTATTTTCGGGGAAACACGGTCGTCAATAATATTGAAATAACTATGGGTAACAGACATACTGGGGTTATCACTTTTGTGAGGTATATAAATATCTAACCACTATGTTGTTTTGTATATCTGAAACTAATGTTTAAAAAGCAAAAAGTAAAAAATAAAAAATAAGGTATTTCAATACAAATATGCAAAAATAGTGACTGATTTTTTTTTTATTCCATTTAAGGGGAAAAACTTAAACCCTGCATATCGGTCTGTCATAAAAATGAATATTACAATTAAATAACAAGAATAGCAATAATATGAATAAACCTTAATTTTAAGGATATTACTCAAATCAGTAATATATTTCATGTATGAATTAGATTTGCCCTTACCAAACAAAAATATGACATCTCACAGTTTCACTGTTGTAAGTTTTAAATACAAAAACTACAGTAGTCATGTAGACAATAGAACTGAAGTAAGTAAATTCTGTTTCTTCATGTTTGCATTCACTGTGCTATAATTCTTTATTTGGACTCTGCAGTGTAAATGCAGGAATATGTGTAGCCCAGGGGTTGGAGGCTCAAACTGCCCCTGAAGAAAGCTGCAATGACTTCAATCTGTTACAAATTTATTCTCCAAAGAATGCATGCAGTGGAGTCAGTGGGGTTGGGGGTAACAGGAGGACAGCTGTATAACTAAGCATTCTTTTAACTTCCATATAAAATATAACTACTAAGGGGCAATTGATACAAACGTATAAATTTGAAGAATACATATATATAAATGAAATTCAACAGTAACTTTAGCAATTGTTTGGAACTTAGACCAACAAAAGATAATTTGGGGGCAGTACTTTATCATTGACATTGTTTAGAATTGACAGAACAAGGTAACAATTCAAAGCAGACTACATTTTAGGGTATCTACAAAGAACCTACAGCTAACATCATACTTAATGGAGAAAAGACTGAATACTCCCTAGGATGGTGAACAAGGCGAGTATGCCTTCTCACATATCTTCTATCCAATATTGTAGTAGAAGTTCTAACCATTGCAAGAAAACCAAAAACAACAACGACAACAACAACAAACGTATGAAAAAGAAAGAAAAAGCATAGTTTTTGGTTAGGAATAAAAACTATCTTTTTTCACAGATAACATTGTATTAGAAAATCCTAAGGAATCTATGCTCATACACACACACACACACACACACACACACACACACACACACACACACACACAAAATGCTACTGGAACTAAGTTGAATTTAGCAAAGTCATAAGATACAAGGTATGCTACTCTGCCATAAGAAAAGATGAAATAGTGCCATTTGTGACAACATGGATGGATCTTGAGATTATTATGCTAAGCGAAATAAGTCAGACAGAAAAAGTCGAGAACCATATGACTTCACTGATATATGGGATATAAAACTGAAAGCAACAAAGGTACAAGACAAACAAAGAAACAAAAACTCACAGACACAGAAAATAGTTCAGTGGTTACCAGAGGTAAAGGGGGAGGGGGTATAGTAGAAGAGGGTAAAGGGGATCAAATATATGGTGATGGAAAGAGAACTGACTCTGGGTGGTGAACACACAATGAGATATATAGAAGATGTAATACAGAATTGTATACCTGAAATCTATGTAACTTTACTAATAATTGTCACCCCAATACATTTTAATGAAAAGGAAAAAAAGATACAAGATAACTATATAAACTCAACCGTATTTCTATATACCAGCAATGAGCATTTGGAAAATGAAACCTATGAGCAAGTTTTACACAGATGGCAATTCTCCCCCAAATTGATTCACAAACTGAACACAATCTCAATCAAAATTCCAGTAGATTTTTTAACTTGACAAGCTGATGATTTTAAATATTTTATGGAAATGAAAATGACCTAGAATAACCAAAATTTTTTCAAGACTTTCTGTAAAACTATAGTAATCAAGACAGTGTGATAATGGCAAAAGGACAGACATGTATATCAATGGGACAGAGATAGTCCAGAAATAGACTCACAAATATATGGTCAAGTGATTTGCAGTAAAGATGCCAAGGCATTTCAACAGGCAAAAAGGAAGCTTCAACAAATGGGGCCGGAACAATTAGATATCCATTTCAAAAAATATAAGTATTGACCCTTGCCTCATAGCAGACTCAATAAATAACTCAAAATATATAATAATAGACAACATGTAAAAGTGAAAACTATAAAACTCCTAGAAGATAACCTAAGAGAAAATCTTTGCAACTTTGCTATAGGTAAATATTTCTGAGACAGAACATTAAAACTACAAACCATTAAAGATTTCATTGGTGAACTGGGCTTTCACAAAGTTAATATTTCTGCTCATCAAAAAACACTACTAGGAAAATGAAAATGATGCCACAGAATGGGAGAAAGTATTTGCAGTACATATATCTGACAAAGAACTTTATACAGAATATACAAAGAACTAATACAACTCAACCATAAAGACAGAATCCAATAAAATATAGGAAAAATATTTAAAAAGACACTTCACAAAATGAATGACCAAAAACACACTGAAAGACCTCAACATCATTAGCCATTAGGAAAATGCAAATGAAAACCAAAATAAGATACCACTTCACTAGACCCACTAGAATGACCAAAATCAAAGAGACAGACAAGTAAACATCAGTGAGGATGTGGACACCTGAAACTCTCATACATTGCCAAGTAGGAGTATAAAATGTTACTGCTACTTTGGAAAACACTGTGGCAGTTTTCATAAATTTAAACATATACTTACCATATTACCCAGCAATTCCATTTCAGGTATTTATCCAAAAGAAATTAAAACATATCCACACAAAGACTTGTACATAAATGTTCATAGCAATATATATATATATATATATATATATATATATATATATATATATTCAAACTTTTCTATAGTGACAGACAGAAAGCACATCAGTGGTTGCCTGGGGGTGGGAAGAAGTGGATGTTAATTGAACAGGATATAAGGAAGCTTTGGGGGGTTATGGAAATATTCTGTATCTGGATTGAGGTGGTGCTTACATGGCTACATACATTTTTCAAAACTCATCAAACTGTACATTCAAAATGAAAGCATTTTGTTATATATAAATTAGACTGTAACACTCATTTTGAAAAAACAACAACAAAAAACAAGTCCCCAAATGCTCAACCAGCTGCCCACTGTCACCTAGGGTGTAGGGTTGTAAAGGCAGCAACTACTTTACTGAGGACCCCCCAAACCCAGGTAAACATGTACGTAAATCCCAGGCCCTCACGAAGCCTCTTACTGTGGCTGAAAGGAGTGGCCCCGTATGAACTCCAGCATAGGTCGGGACCAGAGGCAGAAGTAAGGCCTACTCTGTGCCCCCCTCAACCCTTGGATAGCACTCAGTTTT
The DNA here is from genome assembly GCF_004115265.2 of Rhinolophus ferrumequinum. Taxonomy (NCBI): domain Eukaryota; kingdom Metazoa; phylum Chordata; class Mammalia; order Chiroptera; family Rhinolophidae; genus Rhinolophus; species Rhinolophus ferrumequinum. Next base: position 49,266,903 of record NC_046290.1, on the reverse strand, counting down.
CTGAGGAAAATGAAGGGTGCTGCTTCCTGAGTAGAAAACTCAGCTGGTCTCAGGAGGAGGCCTCCAGGCTTCCCAAAGGAGTAAACTAGAAGGAAAAGGGTGCGAGGAAGAGAATATACCCTGGTCCCGCTTTATAACTCACTCAGGAACAATAACCATCACTTACTGATGACTCCCTCTGTGCCAAACACTATGGTGAGAGTTTTCCACATGTCACCTTTTTCAATTTTTATCCTAACCCTCAGTGTAACTCCTGTTATGCAGTTTAAAGGAGGAACAATCAAAAGCAGCAGAGAGGCTAAGAAACCATCCTAAGCCTTCAGAGCTAGTATATGGCAGAGCTGATACCTAGCAGAGGATTTGACCTGTGTTCCCACAGGCCACACTGCCTCTGCTGGTGAACTAGCTCTGCTCCCAATTGCTCACGCCTGTCGTTCCCCTCCTCACCCTGCGGGAAGGGCACACAGTTGTGAGCAGGCTCAGAGGACGGTGCTCAGAACAAAGGACCCAGGCCCAGAACACAGAGTCCTGTTCTCTCTATTCCAGCTACATCAAACCACCCAAAGTTCAGAAACCTATTAAGTCATCTTCTCTATAATTCAAATACAGAGAAGTACTTTTAAGAGACACAGCATTCCAGCAATTCTCACGAGCTATAAATATGTAATTTATGGGGAAAATGGGAACTCTGTGTCACATTGAAATGGAGAACTATTTGAAGAAAGGGGAAAAATATCCCATCATACTGAGTCATGAGGGAAATAACTGCAATAGATCATACTAGTAAATAGGAATATAAAAATAGCTTCTGTTTGGAAGTTCACATTAAATGTTAATGTGGCCTTGAGTTTATTTGAAATATTTTTCATCAAGCATTTTCATTTTTACAACCTTAAAAGTTCTCCTCACATTAAACCAAGGTCAAATAAGTTTTGATGCCAACTTGAAGAAACCTTAAGATCAATGGGCTCAACTCCCTCTGAAAAGAAGAAACGAAAGGCAACTATTCTTTGAAAACAGACTATCATGGCATAGAGGCCATTAGTCCCTAAAGAACAAGATCCTTGAGGGTGGGGCCCATGGCTGATTTTACGTCGGCTCGCCCAGAGCACAAAGTTTAGTGTGGGGTGAACAGCTCACTTGTCTTTGCTCAACACTTGTTTTCTTCCAGAGGCAGCATTCCTCTTCATTTTGAAAACTGCCCTCTACCCCTCGAACCTTCTGATCCAGTGTGAGCAGCCACACCTGGCATCCTGACCTGAGAAGTGGGTCAGCCAGGAGAGGTGGGTCTCTGAGTCCTTTCTCAGGATTTCTTGAACTTCAACTAAAGAAATAGAATACAACTGGGAACACGTGAGCCCAGCAGCTGCCGGGGCTGTGTTCTGGTTGAGTGAGGCAAATCGGTCTGAGAGAAAGCCCTTGAGCCTTTCCCTCTCCCAGTCAGGTTGTTCCTCCAGCTACCAACCTGGTCCCCTCCAGGGGTTTGGTGAGATCACAAGTCCTAGACAAGGCATGATTGGTCTACCAGGACCTATGGTCCACTTTCATTCTTCTCAAATCCAAACTGAAGTCACAAGACCAAAGAACTCTCAGCTGCCATTTAAAAACAATTAGCCATACTTTCCAGCTTCTATTCTGTCTCAGATACCCTGTGAGGCATTTCACAAAATTCATCTCATTTAATTCTCACAACAACCCTATGGAGGAAGGTGCTATATATCGTTATCCCCATTTTACAGATGAGAAACAAAACCAAACAAAATTGGAGGCTCATTTTTTTTAAGTAATCTGCCCACATTCACATGTCACTAGCCTCTTCCCATGACTCTGAGGGCAACTATAAAACTGCCTGGTCTAGACCTGGGCTCCTTCAGAACCATTCTAACGTATGCATCAACTACAAAAAGAAATCTAAAGTAAAAGCCTGACGCAGATGTGCCCATGTTTTGGAGCTATCCACTAGGAAGCGGAACCCCAGTGTCTGGAGCTTCCCAGAAAGCCCATCAACCTGGAGATTTCACTCACACACAGACAGTGATCTGCTACACAGGTACCAGGTAGAGCAGCTGAGGATAGAATTAGGGAAGAGCCTCCGATTTCGACATTACGTGCCTTTTGAAAAACGTATTTACTACTGTGATAAAATATACATGACAGCTACCATTTTAACCCTTTTAAAGCATACACTTCAGTGGCATTAAGTACATTCACATTGTTGTACAACTAGTATCACCACCATCCATCTCCTGAGCTTTTTTATCTTCCCAAACTGAAACTCTGAAACCCATGAAACACTGACTCCCGATTCCCCCCTCCGCGCCCTCACCCCTGGCAGCCACCCTTCTACTTTCTGTCCTTATGAATCTGACTATACTGAGTACCTCATATAAGTGCTATGGTAGAAGCTTTGAATTTTCAACCCCTCCAAGTATTTATTGAGACCCACTATTTGCTCAGTACTGTTGCTATGCTTTATGGGGGGAAATATATACAATAGGAGATTTGATCCCTGCCACTGAGATGATTACAGTAGAGCTGTGAAGGCAAGCCTCGTTTCTAAGAAACAATACGTACGTGCATGATACCAATTGGGAGAACGGGAAACTTAGATAGGAGAGATCCTTATAAGCTGGTATAGTCTAAGTAGTCTTCATAAAAGTGGTGACTTCTTTTGAAGGAATGAGAATGAGATTTAGTTGGGCAGAGAAGAAGACTGTGGATTAACTAAGTCATTCACAAATCCAGGCAGGCTGGATCGCCCCAAGTAGCCCCAGCCATCACCAAATGGGCCACAGCACTCTGATCTGGTTTCTCTGAGGACAGGATGATAAATCCTAGGCCTGTGCATCACACTTCTGCTTTACCCCCAAGTCACACATACAATGATTTCCTTTTCTCCTATTGCAAAATAGACACAAAAGAAAATCAAAGGGTTTGGAGGGTTTTTTTGTCTTTGTTTTTGTTTTGTTATTCTTTATGATTATCTCAGAAAATAGCCAAACCAGCTCTTTTGGAAAATTTGTCTTTTTTCCTTTGGCAAAAAGAGTAAGAACTTCTGAAACTTGTATGGAATGTCTGACCACCAGGGTCAGGTCACTTCAACCCTGCCCACAGCTGGGGTTGTGGTGAGATAAGCCTCCAGATGCTCAGTCTAACCAGACACCCTTGTCCTTTAAACAAGTGGTATGGAGCACGCCCACCACCCCCAGCCCCCACCCCAGCCAGCACTTTTAGCAAGTGGCCAATGGAGCAGCACTGACAAAGCTGTCCGTTTAGGGTTGTCCCCATGTCTCTTCCCATGTCTCTCCCTGACTGGCCTGCTTTCTAAGCGTAAGCCTTGACTAGAGACCCTAGAGGGCAAGTAAGCACAGGAAGGCCTGCATACTGTCGCTCCTACTGCTTGTCTTTTCTGTTCTTCCGTTTTTTTTTGCCTCCTTTCTTAGTAAAACAAAATGTAGTCCCTACTTTTAGACATAAACACCCGTTGGTGGCCCACAGCATATAGGTTGGATTCTGACTGTCCCTGCAACTGTGTATATGTTAACAGAAACTGTGAATGTGGGGCTAAGTGAAGCAACCAGATAGTGCACCAAGGGCCGTAAAAGGCATTTTACAATCCTAGAAGAAAAATGTGAAACGGCAGCAAAGGGGTCCCACCCGGATACCCTGCAAGCCCCCCATAATCATAGGCACAAAGTGGCTTACGGTGAATGGATGCACATAAACAACAACAAAATAACAAAATACAGGATGGGAGACTAAATTTAATCTGAAAAGGGATTAAAATTCTGAGAGAAATTCTTACACTATTTCTTCCTAATAATTCTGAGAAACAGAAATCAATGTCTAATGCCTGAGAATTCTCATAGGAAGGGAGCCACTGCTTTCTGCTACCAGCGTTTCCCTCTCATTCCAGTGACCTGAAAAAGGTCACCAGGGAGCGCTACTCTCTAGAGCTGAGAACCACAGGGATGTTGCCCTTTGAGCAGAAGCTCAGTCTCCTCAATGATACTGAGGCCAGTAAAAGTCCTCATGGAGACATGGGAACTACAAACCACTTTGCAGTTATTTACTACCAATTACATCGTCCATCCATTCTCTTGTTTATGACTTTCAGCTATATACAAAACAGTTTGAATCTTAAAAATATCTCAATTCTGGCCCACAATATTGCAATACTTTCATTGGTCTACCTATCTCTAGTCTGTTATTTTTTCAAACACACCCCCCATACCTCCCCAAAGTGGCATAGTTAAAATAAGAATCTCAATATATATATAACTCACTTGCTTAAAATTACCTCCAGGATAAACTACAAGCTTAGCTACGTTTCAAACACAAAGAGACTTGCATTTGTATATAATTACAATGAAGACGTCAAATTTCAAAGGTAAGTTTAAAAATTTCATAAGTCTCGGGTCGGATGGGTGGCTCAGTTGGTTAGAGCACATGCTCTTAACCACAAGGTTGCCAGTTTGACTCCCGCAAGGGATGGTGGGCTGTGTTCCCAGCAACTAACAATGGCGAGATGGTGGGCTGCGCCCCCGGGCGACTGGACTTGGAGCTGTGCTGCACCCTCCACAACTAAGATTGAAAGAACAACAACTTGACTTGGATGGTGCTGATGGATCCTGGAAAAAACACACTGTTCCCCAATGAAAAAAAGTCCTGGGAATACACACTGTTCCCCAATAAAGTCCTGTAAAAAAAAAAAAAAAAAATTCATAAGACTCCAAGACAACCAGTGAAATAAACATAAAGTCTATATTAACATTTTATATTATATGACAGAAAATGATAAAATTAAAAAATGAGGAAGCTGGATCTGAAAAAGCCTAGAGCTGAGGATGGAAAATAGTTCACCATGAAAAAATAACTTTTTTAAAATTGTAATTACAAATATAAAATAAAGACCTTATTTGAAAGACACATAATTATCTACAGTTTTTAGAAAAGCACCTTTATTTTGGCATGCACTTCTTTCCTTACGGTCCCTGCTCCCCATCCTGCTTCCTGTGATCACCTCTGATGCTACCTGCATTCTATTTCTTGTCTTAGTCACTACACTGCGGGGAACCCAAGCTAAGAAAGTGGGTACTAGAGTGGCCCTAGAAAGTAGAAGCTTAGAACCTCTGAACCTCCAAACCTCAGGACAGGATTCTGGACCTGGGTTACTTACCCATCAGATGGTAACAAGGATCCCTCTGCTAGTGGTAAGTGGAGTGATGATAACCCTTGGAGTGCTGTGATGGTAGAATTAAGATTCTCACCTGTGATAGAGTAAGATAAGGGACAGATCAAAGTGGAAATGTTGGTTTATTCAGTAGCTTTGGCTGATCCAATAAAATATACTCATATTCAGTACAGCCTTGAACAAGACACTGTGTTTGAACTGTGTGTGGGTCCACTTATACATGGTTTTTTTTGTATGTATAGTTGGCCCTCCATAACCCCAGGTTTCACACCTGCGGATTCAACCAACCATGGGTGCAGAGGGCCAAAATGTATGCATTGTTCTCTGCTATTTTATATGAGGGACTTGAGCATGCATGGATTTTGGAATCAATCCCCCACGGATACTGGAGGACAACTGTAGTTAAGTTTTAGGGAGCCTAAAGTTATACACGGATTTTTGACGGCACAGTGGTCAGCACCCCCAACCCCCATGTTGTCCAAGGGTCAACTAGCCTGATAGACCATTAGAATAGCATATTAAAATTTCAGCTAAGGTGCTATTTGGGGAATAATATCCTATAGGAAGGGATGCTGTCCTCCAGGGTAAACTGAATGCTTTAAATCAATGCTTTGTGGGTCTGTGTCCCCAATAACTAGAATACACAGGTCCTCAACACTGTATAAGCTTTCAGGCACCACAAAACCTGGATCCATATTGTGTCTATTAATGTGAGTATTAAAAGTAGCTAGATCATACCCTTCTTCTTCTAATCTCAGCTCCTCAAACTACCTTCCAACTTTTCTCTATGTACGCTAAGCTGTAGGCAGCTGCTTACCACTGCTCTCATCGCCCCAAAAGAGTAATTCTGGGGCTCTAATGAAGTCCATACAGCAAAAACACTTTTCTAGCCAGTCTTCTCCACCCCCATTCCTTATTCCTGCAACTCTATTCCCCAAGTTCCATGTCTGATTCTTTTGGAGCAAACTTTTCTTCCTCTCTCCCTTTCTCTCTTTTCCCTTTTTCTCCCTCTTTCCCTCCTTCCTTCTGCCTTGTTTCTTTCAGACCTGCCAAGATGCGTATAATTAAGAAAAATCTAAGTAATCTAGGGAAACAGAACAAAAGGAAAAATGTAGGTATGGCAATAAAAGACTAGCACACAGAAAAGTTGACATTGTGATGAGATGAATCATGACCCTCCCCCCAAAAAGATGTTAACGTCCTAACCCCAGGTATCTGTGAATGTGATCTTATTTGCAAATAGGGTTTTTGCAGATGCAGTCAGGATAGGGCTTAATCTCCTATGACTGGTGACTTTATAAGAAGAGGGAAATATAGACACTGACACACAAGGAGAATGCTATGGAGCAACAGAGGCAGAGACTGGAGTAATACAGCTACAAGCCATGGATTGCTGGCCACCACCACCTAAGAAAAGGCAGGGAAGGATTTTCCCCTACAGGTTGCAAGACGGAGCACAGTCCTGCTGACACCTTGATTTTGGACTTCTAACCCTTTAGAACTGTGAGAGAATACATTTCTATTGTTTTAAGCCACTTAGGTTGTGGCATTTTGTCACAGCATCCCTCGGAAACTCATAGAGTAGTCATCCCATCTTTGACTCTCAGCCTTCCTAGCAGCTAAAGCAAGGAAGGAAGCAGTCCATTACAGGATCCACAGCACCCACAGGATTAAAATTGTTCAGGGGATGCAGACCTTTCCATCACCTGAGAGATCAGAGAATGGTCTCCTCTGGGTCAGAAAAAAACACCATGGGAATCAGTGGACAACTGTAGTGATGACATCATGACACAAGCCCAGATAATAAGTTTTATGCAGCTATTTCCTGTAGGTGCCTCGCTGATAGCAGAGGATATGACCCCCAAGGGACAGTTCATTAAAAGCATATCTAGAAACCAGAAATGAAAAAGGAGACATTACTACTAACCTTACAGAAATAAAAAGGATAATAAAGGAATACTATGCACAACTGTATACCAACACATTAGAGAACTTGGATGAAATGGACAAATTCCTAGAAAGATGCAAACTACCAAAACTGACTCAAGAAGGAGTAGGCAATATGAACAGACCTATAACAAATGAAGATACCAAATTAGTAATAAAAAAACTACCCATAAAGAAAAGGCTAGGCCCAGGTGGCTTCCCTATTGAATTCTACCAAGCATTTAAGGAAAAATTAATACCAATTCTTCACAAACTCTTCCAAAAACAGAAGAAGAAGGAACACTTCTCAACTCATTTTATTATTTTTATTATTCATTTTATTATTATTTTATTATTTTATTATTATTATTCTTACACCCAAATCAAATAAAAATAACATAAGAAAACCACAGACCAAAGGCATATATGAAATGTACCAAAAGAGTGTTATCCACGTATATGGTTCTGTAATTTCACATCTTTGAGGTAATCTCCTTAAATAGTTTACTCAAATTGGGTTTTTGCTGAGGATTAGACAGCAGATTTCAAGGCTATAATCTCTGGCAAGAATGTGAAGAGTAAACATTCTGCATTACCGATGTAATGCAGGTCTTCAAAGTTTAAGCATTGAATAAAACTTCCAGGGCAATAGATAGAAATAAGGTCTTCTTATGAAAACTGAATGTTATTTATTTATGGTTAAATGAGTGATGAAAGTTAAGGGAACTGCCACTACCAAGCAAGACCTGAAGAGTGATTTTCTTTTTGAAACCTGAACAAAGAATGTGGGGCAAAGAAAAAGAGCTATTACAAATTTGAGATATATTATATAATTTGATTTAAAATTTAATTTAAAACTACAAGAAAGAGATTTCAGATTATAAGAAAGTTTAAGCATTGAATCAAACACAGAAAAGACAGACTCCTTTTCTCTGGACTTTAAAAATAAATCCAAAACACATCCTGTTAGAAAAATAAACATATAATTCCAAGAGTCCAAATCCTACCCTTTTTTAGGTCTCGGCTAAATGCTGCCACTTTCAAAAGATATAGCTATTCTCAATTTAGTGTGGCACTTCAGTGTTTTCTCTTACATCATTTGTCACTTTCTTCTTGGAGTTGCATTTGTCTTATTGCCTTTCTGAAGTATATGTTGAAGTGTCTTGAGGGCAGGAATATTTCTTGAATCTCCAAACTCTTATTCAGGTTTAGGATAGTCCTTTGCCCATAACCAGAACTTACTAAAAACTGTTTTATGAACTAATGAAAATAGAATGTATCTCATTACATGGTCAGTTTAAAGCCAAATGGATATTTAAGGTACTCGAAGTAAAAAGTCTCTTGTTAAAAGGATTGCCAGATAAACTTTAAAAATTTGTTTATGAACCATGAATAAGAGATGGCTTTAACCTGATTCATTTATACTAGTTATGTTTCTTTTAATCAGATGTCCATAGCCATAATGTTCTTTTGGATGGGTATAAAAATATTAACCTAACATTTAACCTACACAGTACAAAATTATCCCTTTGAAGACACCCAACCAGTTTCTTCTCTTGAAACCATACTTGAAATGGTAAAGAGAAACTCCATTAATGGACTTTGAAACACTAGTTTCTAGAAAGGATGAGCTTTTAAAAAATTACCTGAACCAACTCATGTTAAGTGGGTTATATTATTGTAACTAGTTACTCCCTGTCCTCTTTTTAAGAGGATTATACAACCTCTGCCCATTGCCATATGATTTACAAGGTTTCCTTAAGAGAGGAGTGTATTTTCTGGCCCCATTGACAGTAGGCTTTGTCATGTGACTTGCTTTGGCCAATAGAATGTGAGCTACTTAAGAGCCGCATGTGCCAACAATGTGTTAAGGGCTGACTGTTAACATTTCTTGAACCTTGGCAAGCCACTTGTTAAACTCTCAGGAGCTTGAAATCAGCCATGGTGGGATTATTTACATCATGGATATAGCAAACACTACAAATCAGATCCTCTTCCCTCAAAGTTGGTTCCAGCACACAGTAAGTGTGTCCCCAAAAAGTTGATCTTTCAACCGGGAGCCTGGAATAAAGGAAACTGTTGGAGTAGAGCCAAAGCCACCAGCAGCAGATGTAATTTGCTTGAGAAATGAATCTTTGTTACTGTAAATCACTGAGTTGTAGGGGGGTTTACCTCATCATAATCTATCAAAAGCTGACTGATACACTAGTGTTATTAAGTTTTAGTGAACACAACGAGCCCTACCTTTATCTGTCCAGACCTTGGTTCCGGGAATTCCTTCTAACTACTTGTGCCACCACACACCTTGAACCTGAAAGGAGGAAAGCTGCATTCAGAGATTCAACACGGGGAATCCAGGTCTTGGAAGGTTAATGGAAAGGTATAAAACAAAAACTACATTAAAAAAAAAAATCACTAAGCTACGATATCATTTCTAAACCTTGGCAAACACAAGTCTGCCACTCTGCGGACCTAGATGGTTTAGGAGTGACTCCCCATCCCTTTCAACTACAGATCCCACATATCATCCCCCCTTCATCCCACAAACACAGGAATTGAGCGCTGTTTCTTTAAGGGGGACGAGCGGAGGTTTCCGCACAGGACAAAATGTCTGCGAGGATCTTGGACTGGATCGGTGACACCACACTCCCAGCACGCCTCCCTCCACGCTCCGGGGATGATGGAGTGAGTGTGGGCCTCCAGGCTCGCTCAGCGCGGCCAGCGCGAGGCCGGGGCTCCCAGAGGCCCCATTGGGGGTCGCGGTCGGGTGGGGGGAGGGGTGATGGTGAAGCAGGCTTAGGGACCCGCCCCGGGCCTCCCGGACCCAGGTGAGCTCGAGAACCAGAACCGCAAACACCGCAGCCCTGTACTGTTACAGGCTTTCTGGTGCATGGGGTGCTGGTAGCGCCCTTCCTTCGCTGTGATCAGGTTGTCCTTATTGTAAAAGATGCATTTGGCCTCAGATTCTGCATAAAGGCCGCTGTTTAATTTCTTTCAGGACCTCATGGCTGCTCCTTCTCTATAGTCTCCCCTCAAAAAAGTTGTTCGGGAATAGCGAAAATCATCTGCTCTCTATTAAAATTGCCTTATTTCAGTCAAGACTTTTAACAGTGTCCAAGTGTTTGGGTGCCCTCTCTAATTAAGACTTTCTTAATGTTTCCCACTTTTGGGGAGGAAAAACCGGAATGCAAGCCAGATGCTCAAACAAGAATCCCTACCCCCACCTCCACGGTGCTCAAACAAAAGAATTTTCTGATCCTTTCAGAATAGTATACAGGAGCAATTTGCTGTAATTACTTACACTAACCAAATGCCTGAAGCTTACCAAGCGAACTTATTTTTCCCAGCATGAAAAGAAAGAATACCTGCTACCATCTGAACTTCTAATTAGTCCAGACTACAAAGATATAGAGTGTTTAATAGAAACTGTTGTAGAAATAGGTTAATAAATTGACATAATTAGGATGATTATTTTCTGCACTTTTCATTAATGTTATTTGTATACCCTTTTTAGCCAAAAAATAGCCTGAGGCAATACATTACAAAAAGTATTCAACAATGTGTTAAAAGGGCTAAGAGCCAAAAACAGGTAATTCTCAATTGTAAAATCTTTGTGTTAAGCCCTTCAAAGTGCAGCTTAAAACCCCTCTAATTCATACAAAATTATGCTTTTCACAGATAAAATTAACACCTTTATTTTTAGGGACATATATAATAAATAAAGTAATGTAGGCCTGAGATATAGGTCCACTTTAGGGCAGAACACTTTATAATTTTCATTTTAAAAAATGCATTAATAGAGAATACTTCTTAGCCTTTTAGCTAATGGTAGAGGTACCTAAGAGTTCAGCTTACGTCATTTAAAGAACATCTCTGATTCACCAGATAAATAACTCTGGGTCCACTAAATTTTTTACAGTCCATGTTTAATAACCTTTTCCATATATTTTCACTTGACCCTTTATTCCCTGACCCACGTATCCACTTTACAGTTTGGAGGCATTTTTTACTTGCTTTTTAACTTCAGTGAAGTCTTCAGCCTGGTGATTTCAGACTAATTTTTCTAATTGTCTGGATCTGTTTATAAATAGATTAGTATGGCTGTAAACTAATATTGCAACCAAGATGGACAGGTAACAGATGAATAAATTGTGTTTTCCTTGATACTTGGATTGTCAAGGTTAATTATTTGTTTTAATTATTTTCAGCTTTAAGTTACTGGTGGATGAAGTAAATGAAAACGTTTTCAGTGTTTCCATACAAGTCCGCGTAGATTTCACATTTGTATTAATTCCTTACCTAAGATCCAAATTCAACCTACACATAATTGCTTATAACTCTGGCAGATTAATCCTACTGAAGCGAGTATCTTTGACTATAGAAAGACAAATAGAGCTGTAATTTATTTGGTATTTCCTTTTGAGAATATTACCTGCTTCTCTGGCCTTTAGCATGCCTAGTATTTTCTATGTGTACAAGTATAAAATAATAAAATTAACTTTTATGGATGGTTTATAGGATGATTCTCAATGTTGTACACTGTGTGTGTATACTCATATTTACACCAATTATTCATCCAGGTTTTGACTTCTTCCCTTATTCTCTATATTAGTATTCAGGGAGATCATACTGACGAATCTGGGTTTTAATCTGATAGGTTATTGGAACTTCAGAGAACTTCAAATAGAACTTCAAATGTACAGGTAATTCAACTTATTACCTTCCACAGGCTTAGACTTATCATCCCTTTTAGATAATGGATACTTAAACTCACAGGCAAGTTTAGAGGTGTTATACCAACAATATACTCTCTCCTTTTCCATGGAATAACTATAATCTACTATTTTTCCCCTGAAAGTGGACTCAGAATTTTCCACTGTTAAGTTAATTTCATGCTAGCAGTGATTTTACTTAGTTTCAAGAAATTTTATTTTCAAATATGAGCCTGGAAGCCTGTTAACGACTAAAGCATTGGCATTTTATGAGTCAGCACCAGTGGTAATGTGTTTTAATGAATTTTGTACCCAAAGGATGGTGGGGAAGGGAAGGGATGCTGAAGCGGCAGTGTCTGCATGAACCTCTGTTAGAGCCCCCAAAGCCCACCCTTCCCCCACGGTGGACACTGTGTGATAGAATTCACTCTCACGTGAACCTTCATCATGGGAATCAGAATTACTGCTGGAAGCCTCTCTCACCATCAGACAGAGCTTCCAGAGGGCAGGAACTAACTTCTGGGCAGTAAGCATGTGCCTGACCCTGAGCTGGTGCACAATGAGCATTGGAATGAAAGAGTGGATGGAGTGAATGGATGTAAGCAAAATTGATCACAGTCATTAGCACCTTTCTGGTAGTTTAAAAACTGTCTCAGGGAAAAATTAAGGGAGCTCGTTTTTCATTTTATTCTTGTTTACTAACCATCCAATTAAGAGATGTGCATTTTTGTTGGTTACTTGGTAAGGAAGAAATGCATATTGCAGGACGCCAGCTAACCAGACCTCCTTACCATCTTCTACCTGAGGGATAAGCAACCTATTTCACTGAATGTCAATTTAGGAAGTGAAAATAAAATTGGTTGGGGAGGGGAGGTGAATCTGTGATTCTTTTTTATTTGCTTTTTGTATTGAAAATCCCCAAGAGAATTCTTCCAACATAAACTACCTTGCTGTACTGAATAATAGAATGTCAAAGAGAAAAATAACACTGCCTTTTAGCCCCTGAGATCTTCATGTGGGCATGTTTGAGCAGTAAATAGTGGTAGCTTCTTTTTGTTCATGCCTTGAGTTTATATAGCACTGGAGAGTCCAACAGTGAGGTTATTTGCATTATCTGATTTCAGCCACCAGTTTAGAGGCAGATAATCTTATCATTTGCCTTGACAGATGGGGATATGGAGACGGGGAGCTGGCTCTAAGAACCAGAGTCCGGTTCTTTGCATTTATGCAGCGTCCCCTGAGTGCCTGCCCTGTGCCAGGGAGATGAGTGAGGTGAGCTACTCTCCCATGGCATCCTCCACTTCCTGTGGATATAAAATCACCTTCTGCTGGGGCAGAGCATAGCAAACTACCCAAAACGGAGCAACCCCACACACTGGGTTCCCTCCAGGGCCAGATGGCAGTGCACTGTGCCACACAGGACTATCCCTCCAGACTCCAGAGTTACGGCTGCCTAGCCCTGCCTGCGTTCACATGCCTGAGGACTGTTTTATAAAATTATTTTTTATGTATAGGTCCTGCCATATACATACTCTACTAAATGTATACACATGATCACGTGCATGCTTTCTTAGTACCTCTTTTCTTTTCCTTTTGTGTTCACCTCTTTTCACATCCTTTCACATCAGCTGCCATCCCTTCAACCCCTAGTTTCCTTCTTTCTTTTGCTTTATATATACATATCCTAGACAGATCTATATATTATTTAATAATAATGAGATCATACACACTTTTCTGCAACTTGCTTTTCTCTGTAGTTCCTCCAGAAATCCCCTTAGGTTATCTGTCGCAACTGCGATCCACCCTTTTTTAATGGCTGCATAATATTCCCTGGTGAGGCCGTACATCATTTACCCAGCCGGTCTTCTACTGATGGGCATTCCCTTGTGTCCAGTTTTTTGCCATTCTAAATAAAACTGTGCTGAAAACATCCTAACACATAGGACTTTACATATTAGTACTTTTAGTTCTGCGACAGAACAGATTAGATTCCCAGGAGTAGAATCCCTGATTATATCTATTTTTCATTTGTAGAAATTGCCACCTTGCTTTCTGAAAAGGCTTCACATCTCCACTAGTAATGCATGAGTGTACCCTTTTCTCTGCCTCCCTTCTAGCTTCGGCTGACAGACCTCTTCATTTTTGTTACTGTGATGGATCTACTGTGTTTCCCCGAAAATAAGACCTAACCGGAAAATAAGCCCTAGCATGATTTTTCAGCATGACGTCCCCTGAACATAAGCCCTAATGCGTGTTTTGGAGCAAAAATTAATATAAGATCTTATTTTCCGGGAAACACGGTATTAGGTTCGTGCAAAAATAATTGCGGTTTAAAAGGTTAAAAACAAATTGCAAATACCGCGATTACTTTTGCACCAACCTAATAAAATAAGGCTTCATTGTTACTTTAATAGCACTTCCCTGAATGTGAGTGATGTTGTGCATCTTTTCTCAAGTGTCCTGGCCATTTGATTTTGTGCTTAGGTCAGCTGCCTAACTCGTATTTCTTGACTGGTTTTATTGGGTTGTTTGTCTCTTTCTTTTAAGTTTGTAAGAGTTCTGTATGTATTAGAATTGTGGCCAAAGATTCTAAGGCTTCTCTTCCGAGCAAAGATGGTGGACTGGGAGGCTTCTCTCGCTCTGCACTAGTGGGGCAGTTGAAATGAGCTCAGGGGGTACTTATCAGAGGTAGCCAGGCCCTTAGAACGGCCTGCAGCCACAGACTGCTGGTCACTCTTTAGTTACTGAGTCTGAACAGAAGATGGTCCTGAGCCAGAATGTAGCTGTGTGCGGAGGACTGAGAAGGTGAGGCAGGCCTGTACCGTGCTGCCTTCCACTGGTTAAGACCTCCAAGAGCAAAGGCCACCAAAAGTCCCTCTGCCACCCTTGGAGGGGCAGCGCTGTGCTGGCCGACATTTGTGGCGTTGCTTGTCCCTAGCTCAGGTGAGATGTCCCACTAAGTCTAAATCACCTGTGTGCTCCCCTTAACTCTAGTAACAGATTCATGTCTGTGGCATGCCTCTGGGCATCCCAGATTTTGAAGAACCCCAGACATCTTGCAGGGAGGTAAAGCATGACAGTAACTGGTCACCTCTGGCACTTTTAGGGGCACGTCAGTAATGATTACTCTTGGACTTTGGCACAGGTAAGAGAGTCTGTAGGTTACATGCAATTTTCAACCCCCCAGTTCAGAATATAAAGTGACAGTCTTGATAGTATTGAAAAACTTTTTCTACAAAAAATTTCTTTTTATATATAAAATAAATATAGGGATTCATTATACCATTCTGTTCACTTTTGTATATGTCCAGTAATTTAAAGGAAAAAAAAACAGCTCTGGAAAGATGATTCAAATGTAGAAGGAAACAGAATTGTAATAAATAAATAAAGGAAAAAGAAGTGTAGAAAAAATTAAGGTAAGATGGATAACAAAAAACATTTCTAAGACTAACATCTGGTTCTTTTTATTAATCATAAAAAACTGCCCTTGAAGGTGGTCTGTCATTCCCCTCCACATCCCACCACTCCCCACTTTAGGGACTTGAGAGATTTAATAAATCTCTAGGGGAAATCTAGCCTTTAATTTCTAAAGAGCTTTTAAACTAATTGGTCATCATGAGTAACCATATTCAAATCAATGCCTGTTGTATCAGAAGATATGTAAAATAGCTATTTCTATTGTTAGAAGAGGCCTGGTACTTGTCTTTTTTATTGATCTGGTAAATTTGTTATCTTTTTCAAAATGTGAAAGATATGTTAAATGTCATGCCTGATCCTGAGTGGACTTGCTTGGTTGGAAGAAGAATAGTGCGATTTAGAAAATGGTAATTCATCTGTAACAAGACTATTAGCAATTGATTTAAAATCTTATACTAAATTCTATTGTTATAGCAGTTTATTCTTCTTGTTCTCATCTTTGCCTTCAGTCATTCCTAGCTGCATTTAACAAAAGAAATCCTGGAACTTTATCATCTCATTGCTGCTAGTTCAAAACCTGACAATATGAGCAGGCATTGGCTATTGCACAGAGCATTATTTTCCCACTTCAGCCTTGATATTCCTCCTAAAATAAGCTCTCAGATGACCTCAAGAGTCTATCATGTGTTCTCTCATTATTCTTAAAATTTCAAAGCAAAATTTGTCTAGAATCACACATTTGGTTCTTTGTGAAGTTATATCTTAAAGAATAACTGCACCTTTTCTATTCCCTCTTGTTTGCTAGCTTATTGCAGTGGTAAATTGTTTTCCTAATAGAAAATATTTTGCAATACTAGTAGCTGCGTTGTGTTTGGGTACCTTTAACCCAGATATTTTGTTGGACAAAGCAAGAAGCTATTGTTTTTCTTTACTTTTCTTCCTTAATTAAAAGTATTGACCAAGCCATATTTCTTGCAGATATATAGAGGAGTACATTTAGGTGGGATGAGCAATATAGAAAACTAATTTTGTTCTATGATTCAAGCACCTATGAGAAAGTCTGAAAAAAAGAACCCCAGAAGAACATGGTGTTACCTAGTATTTCTAGTATCTGTCTTTAAGGCTGTTTAATTGAATTTCTTTTACTCAGCTATCTGTCCTCTGAATTTACTCCTAGCACTGCTGATGGTTCTTCAGAACTCAGGGATCATGCTGCAGTGTTTCTGTCTGAGAACTTCGGTTGACTGGAAATGCCGAGGCAATGACAGGGACCCCAAGGCCTTCAGGACATGGCCCACCATCTAATTTAAAGGTAAAAGTTTAGAAAGCTGCTTTGTATACTCATATTGCTATTTTCTAAATGTGCAAATTTTAAAAACATTTTAATGACTTCTAGTAGTGTCGATTTTCTCATAAGCACACAGTTTTTAAAACTGCAAAGCAAAGATACTTTTATCTTGAAAAAAGTACCCTCAATGAAACTTTTTAAAAGGTTGTTCACTACTGAACAACCTTGGCCCTTTTGCTCCTAAAGAAACAAAGTTTTCGTTCCTAAAGCTTTATTTTCTGCTCCTCTCTAAAAGTTTACTCTGCAACACTGAGAGAAGAATACAAAAAGGAGCTTTGCTCTTATTCTGAAAAGAATAACTTTTTTGTAGGAGAGCAGAGTAAACTAATTAAAACTTATATATACAGCAGACTTCCGGTCAAGATGGTGGAGTAGGTAAATAAATGCTCACTTCCTCCCATGACTACATCAAAATTCCAGCTACATTATGGAACAACCATCACTGACAACCGCCTTAAGATTAGCTGAATAGAAGTCCTATCACTAAGAATATAAAGAAAAAGCCATGATAAGACGGGTAGGAGAGGCAGAGAAACGGAACAGCCAGGTCCCACACCTAAAGTGTGGCAATTAAGAATCTCGAATATCTCAGCTGCGGAGATTACTCCTTAGGAGCGAGGGGTCCCGGCCCCACACTGGGGTCCCCAGCCTGGGGCACCAGTGCCAGGAAGAGGAGTCCCCATCCCATCTGGCTATGAAAACCAGCAGGGATGGCATCCCAGTGAGGAGGGCTGCTGTAGACCCAGGTGTCCCTTTAAAGGGCACATGCACAGATTCACTTGCTCACATACTCACTCTGGGCTCCAGTGCAGGGGCAGCAGGGACATAAGCGAAGAAACTAAAATGATTAGCTTCAGGGCAAGTGTTGGAGAAACAGGTTGGGGCAGCTCTCTCCAGGATGGAAGTGCTGGCATGTGCCATTATTCTTTTGTTGAGCACTCCTCCTATCCAGCCTGCACGTGCAGGTAGGCAGCAAATCTGTGCTCTCCATTAACCTGGCTAACACTGTTTGCCCTTCCCCGATGATTCCCTGAGACACCACCACACCTAACTCACACGCCTAGCCTGAGCCATTTCCAGTGGCTTTTCCACATGAGCGGCCTGCCTCAGCTCAGGCTGCTGACTTTCCTAAAATCTCTCAAAGATCTACAAACCCAACCAAGCAGCAGCTGGCCTCAGCAAGCATTGTACCTGTCACTAAGCAGCCCCAACACCAGCACAAACAGCAACTGGTCTCAAATTGCATTGTAACTCCCATCAGATGACCCCAAGCCTGACACAAACTTGGAATGGTAGCTTCAACTAAGTGGCCACAAGCCTGCCACAAGTGGCAGCTAGCCTCAGCTCACATCGTGGTGCCCACCAAAGGGTCCCAAACCCCAAAACTAGTGGCAGCTGGCCTCAATTCACAGCTTAGCCTCTCCCAAGTGCATCCAAGCCCAGCAAAAGTGGCAACCAACTGCAGATCACTTAGTAGCTCCCACCAGGCAGCCACAAACCTGGCACAAATCGCAGCAGGATCTTGGCCTGCACCAGAGCTCCTCCCAAAAGGCTCCAGAACCAACACGCCCCATGGCCAGCTTCAGACCACACCACAGCACCACCCAATCATCTCCACAAACCACACACCCAAAGGGTGGACTTGGCTGGCACCAGAGACCCACAAAAGCAACTCCCATTCCGTGAGGTCAGCCCCCACACAAGAGCTAATCCTCTGTAGTCACAGCCAGCCCTCACAGCCAATCAGCCTGAAGTTCAATCGCACACACTGACACGCCAGCAGCATTCAAGGCTCAACTACAACAGGAGGGCACACACATCTGAGATATGCAAGAAACACCCCTAGAGCACTCAGGTGGCCAGGGAGACTGTGCCACTGATGCCTCCAAGACAGCTACCAAATAAGGCCGCCGTGAGAGACATAGGAGCCCTACCTAATACATAGAAATGAACACAAGAAGGCAGCAAAAATGATGATGAGACAAAGAAACATGTCCCAGATGAACACAAGGACAAAGCTCCAGAAAAAGAACTAAACGGAATGGAGACAAGCAATCTACCAGATACAGAGTTCAAAACACTGGTTATAAGGATGCTCAAGGGAGTTAACGGAAGAATAGATGAACTCAGTGAGAATTTCAACAAAGAGATAAAACCATAAAAAAAAAAAGTCAGAAATGAAAAATACACTACAGAGAATCAACAGCAGATTAGATGAAGCAGACAGAGAACTGAATCAGCAATCTGGAAAACAAAGCTGTGAAAAACACCCAATCAGAACAGCAAAAAGAAAAAAGAATTTTAAAAAATGAAGTGAGTTTAAGGGACCTCTAAGACAACATCAAGCATACTAACATCCACATCATATGGGTACCAGAAGAAGAGAGATAGCAAGGGATTGAAAACCTATTTGAGGAAATAATGACTGAAAACTTCCCTAACCTGGTAAAGGAAATACATATACAAGTCCAGAAAGTGCAGAGTGTCCCAAACAAGATGAGCCCAAAGATGCCCACTCCAAGACACATCATAATTAAAATGCCAAAGGTTAAAGAGAGAATCAAAGTAGCAAGAGATAAGCAGTTAGTTACATACAAAGGAGCATCCATAAGACTGATCTCTCAGCTGATCTCTCAACAGAAACTTTGCAAGCTGGGGGATCGGCACCAAACATTCAAAGTGATAAAAGCAAGGACCTACAACCAAGACTACTCTACACAACAAGGCTATCCTTTAGAATTGAATGCGAGATCAAAGTTTCCCTGACAAGAAAATGCCAAAGGTGTTCATCACCCCTAACCTAGTACTACAAGAAATGTTAAAAGAACTTCTTCAAGTAGAAAAGGGAAGATCGAAAATATGAATAAGAAAATATAGTAAAGAAAAATATTCTCACTGACAAAGACAAACACTTAGAAAAAGCAGTGGATCAACCTAGTACAAAAGTTAAAAGGCAAAAGTAGGAAGATCGTGTGTGTTTACAACAGTAAATTAAGGAATACACACAAAGACACATACAAAAGAAGTGAAAAATAATGACAAAAACAAATGTGAAGGGAGTGAGTAAAAATTATAGTGATATTAGAATGAGTTTGAATTTAAGCGACGATCAACTTAAAACAGACTGCAATAAACAGTTTGGTATATATGGTAAGTACACGGTAACCACAAAAGTCTGTAAGAAATATACAAAAATCTGCAAAAATTAAAGAAAAAGGAATCCAAACACAACACTATAGAAGCTCATCAACATACAAGAGGAGAGGAAGAGAATAAGAGAGGAACAGAGAAGAACGACAAAAACATTCAGAAAACAATAAAGTGGCAATAACTACAATAACTATTAATACTTACTTTAAATGTAAATGGACTAAATGATCCAATCAAAAGACATAGGGTGGCTGAATGGGTTAAAAAACAAGACCCATGCATATGCTGCCTATAAGAGACCTACCTACTTCAGATCGAAAGACACACACAGAATGAAAGCAAAGGGATGGAAAAAGATATTTCATGCAAATGTAAATTTAAAAAAAAAAGCTGGGGTAACAATACTTATGTCAGACAAAATACACTTTAAAACATGGGCTATAATAAGAGACAGAAAAGGACATTTCATAATGATAAAGGGATCAATTCAACAAGAGGAGATAAGTTTCATAAACATCTACGCACCCAATGTAGGAGCACCTAAATTTATAAAGTAAATACCAATAGACATAAAAGGTGAGATCAACAGTAACATAGTAATAGTAGGGGACTTTAACGCCCCATTAACATCAACGGATAGGCCATCAGACAAAATCAACAAGGAACATTGGCCTTAAATGACACATTAGACCATAGGGACTTAATTGATAATTTTAGGATATTTCACTCCAAAGCAGAAGAACATACATTCTTTTCAAGTACACATGAAACATTTCTTCCAGGATAGACCACATATTAGGCCACAAAAATACTCAATAAATAGAAGAAGACTGAAACCCTGTCAAGCATCTTCTCTGATCACAATGGTATTAAACTAGAAATTAATTAAAGAAGACAACTGAAAAACACACAAACACGTGGAGACTAAATAACATGCTCCTAAACAGTGAATGGGTTAACAACAAGATCAAGGAAGAAATCAAAAGATACCTTGAGACAAATGAAAATGAAAATGGAATGACCCAAAATCTATGCACACAGCCAAAGCAGTTCTAAGAGGGAAATTTATAGCAATAAAGTTCTAACACAAGAAACAAGAAAAATCTCAAATAAACTATCTAAACTTACACCTAAACGAACTAGAAAAATAAGAACAAACAAAGCCTAAAGTAAGTAGAAGGAAGGAAATAAAGATCAGAATGGGGAAAAAATGAAATAGAGTCTATGAAAAACAATAGAAAAGATCAATGAAACCAAGAGCTGGTTCTTTGAAAAGAAAAGTCACTGGACTCATCAAGGAAAAAAAAAAAAAAAAGACGGCCCAAATAAATAAAATCAAAGTGGAAAAAGAAGTGACAACTGACACAACAGAAATACAAAGGATTATAAGGAAATACTACAAACAATTATATGCCAGCAAATTGGACAACCTGGAAGAAATGGATAAATTCCTAGAAACATATAATCTTCCGTGGATGAATCAGGAAGAAACAGAAACACTGAACAGACTGATAACTACTAATGAAACTGAATCAGTAATCAAAAAACTCCCAATAAACAAAAGTCCTTGACCAGATGGCTTCACAGGTGACTTTACAAAACATTCAAAGAAGAATTAATACCTAGCCTCAAACTATTCCAAAAAATTAAAGAGGAGGGAAGAAGGCTCCTAAAATCATTCTGTGAGACCAGCGTTACCCTGATACCAAAACCATACAAAGATACTATAAAAAAAAGAAAATTACAGGCCAATATCTCTGATGAACATAGATGCAGAAATCCTCAAAATATTAGCAAACTAAATTCAGCAATACATTAAAAAGATCATACACCATGATCAAGTGGAATTTATTTCTGGGATGCAAGGTTGGTTCAATATCTGCAAATTAATTAACGTTATATACCACATAAACAAAATGAAGAATAAAACTCATATGATCATATCAATAGAAGCAGAAAAGCATTTGACAAAATCCAATATCCATTTATGATAAAACTGTCAGCAAAGTGGGTATAGAAGGAATATACTTCAACATAATAAAGGCCATGTATGACAAACCCACAGCTAGCATCATGCTCAATGATGAAAAGCTGACAGCTTTTTCCTTAAGATCAGGAACAAGACAAGAATGTCCACTTTTATTCAACATAGTATTGGAATTCCTAGGCACAGCAATCAGACAAGAAAACTAAAAGGCATCAAAGTTGGAAAGGATGAAATAAAATTGTCATTATTTGCAGATGATGTAATACTATGTATAGAGCACCCTAAATATTCCACCAAAAAACTATTAGAACAAATAAATGAATTCATTAAAGTAGCAGGATACAAAATTAATATTTTGAAATTGGTTGCATTTTTATACACCAATAATGAACTGTCAGAAAGAGAAATTAAGGAAACAATCTCATTCACAGTTACATCAAAAAGAATAAAATACCTAATACCTAAGAATAAATTTAAGTAAGGAGGTTAAAGACCTGTACTCAAAAAACTGTAAGACATTGAAGAAGATACAAATAAATAGATGGATATACAGTGCTCATGGATAGGAAGCATTAACACTGTTAAAATGTCCATACTACCCAAAGCAATCTACAGATTCAACACAACCCTATCAAAATACCAATAGCATTCTCCACAGAACTAGAACAAGTAATCCTAAAATTCACATGGAATCACAAAAGATCCTGAATAGCCAAAGCAATCTTGACAAAGAAGAACAAAGTTGGAGGCATCATGCTATTTGACATCAAACTACACCACAAGGCTATAATACTCAAAACAGCATGGTACTTGGCAAAAAACTGACACATAGATCAATGGAATAGAATAGAGAACCCAGAAATAAACCCATGCCTATATGGTCAATTAATCTATGACAAAGGAGGCAAGAATATACAGTACGGTACAAACAGTCTCTCTAATACATGGTGTTGAGAAAACTGGACAGATATGTGCAAAAGAATGAAACTGGATTTCTTTCTTACACCATATACAAGAATAAACTCAAAATGGATTAAAGACTTAAATGTAAGACCTGAAACCATAAAACTCCTAAAAGAAAACATAGGGGTAAACTCTTTGACATTGCTCTCATATGTCTCCTCAGGCAAGGAAAACAAAAGAAAAATAAGTGGGACTACATCAAACTAAAAAGGTTTTTTTGCATAGCGAAGGAAACCATCAACAAAACAAAAAGACAACCAACTAAATGGGAGAAGATATGTATCAATGATACATCCAATAAGGGGTTAATATCTAAAATATATAAGGAACTCATACAACTTAACACCAAAATAACAAACAATCCAATTAAAATGAGCAAAGGACCTGAATAGACATTTCTCCAAAGAAGACATACAAATGGCCAACCGACATATGAAAACATGCTCAAGGGCACTAAACATCAGGGAAATGCAAATTAAAACTACAATGAGTTTTCACCTCACACCTGTCAGAATGGCTTTCATCAATAAATTAACAAACAACAAGTGTTGGCGAGGATGTGGAGAAAAGGGAACCCTCGTGAACTGCTGGGTTTATATGGAACCACAAAAGGGATTGTAAACTGATGCAGCCACTATGAAAAACAGTATGGAGGTTCCTCAAGAAAGTAAAAATAGAACTACCATATGACCCAGCAATTCCACTTCTGGGTATTTATCCAAAGAAATCCAAAACACTAACTTGAAAAGATATATGCACCCCTCTGCTCAGTGCAGCATTATTTACAACAGCCAAGATATGGAAGCAACCTAAGTGTCCATCAATGGACAAATGTATAATGAAGAGGTCGTACATAGTATATACAGTGGAATATTACTCAGCCATGAAAAAGAATGAAATGTTGATATCCATGACATGGATGGACCTAGAGAGTGTTATGCTAAGTGAAATAAGACAGAGAAAGACAAAGATCATATGATTTCACTTATATGTGTAATCTAAAAAACAAAATAAACAAAACAAACACGGATACAGAGAACAAATTAATGGATGCCAAATGGGAGGTGGTTTGGGGGCAATGGGTGAAAAATATGAAGGGACTAAGAAATACAAATTGCCAGTTATAAAAATCTCCATGGTGATGTAAAGTTACCACATAGGTAATATAGTTAATAATAGTATAACTATGTATGGTGTCAGGTCAGTACTAGATTTATCAGGGTGATCACTTCCAAAGTCATATAAATGTCTAATCACTATATTGTACACCTGCAACTAATATAATATTGTATGTCAACTGTATTTGAAAAATAAAAAACAAATTTTAAAAATTAATATATACACATAGCACTTACATAGCTAGTTCTTTACATTTAAGAAGCTTGGCTTCCCATTTTTAGTATAAGTACTTGTTAGCTAGGGACCCATTTGATTCCTAAGAGAATTCCTAGTTAAGAAAAGAGAGCTAGACATTTTTAACACTTTTTTTCCTAGGAATCAACAGTTAACAATACTGAAAAAGAAACCCATGTGTCTACCAGACTAACCATGGGACTGTTTTTGTAATAAAAGGGAGGCATGGTGTTTCTTCACAGGCCAACTATAGTCATAGAAGTTGTGTTTGAGTGTGTGTGTGTATCTATGTATATAAAATTTTGTTGTTCTTACCTTTTTTTCCCCTCGGTATGCAGACGCTGCAGAGAGGATGAGAAGCGAGGAGCTGGCAGTGACCATGGAAGAGACCCGTGGGCCTGACGATGCTGAAGCGCAGGGCAGCCCGTGTCCGGGCCTGACGCCGGCGCCTCCCGGCCGCCTGGGGGCGCCATACTCCGAGGCCTGGGGGTACTTTCATCTGGCCCCCGCACGCCCGGGACAGGCGTCGGGCCACTGGGCCACCTGCCGGCTGTGCGGGGAGCAGGTGAGCCGGGGTCCGGGCTTCCACGCTTGCACTCCGGCGCTGTGGAGGCACCTGAAGAGCGTGCACCGGCGAGAGCTAGAGAAGAGCGCCGCCGGCCGCTCGCCGCCGCCGGCCCCCGGCCCCGCCGCGGCCGCTGCTGCAGCCGCCGAGGGCGACTGGGCGCGCCTCCTGGAGCAGATGGGCGCGCTGGCCGTACGTGGAAGCCTGCGCGAGCGCGAGCTGGCGCGGCGCGAGGCGGCGGTGGAGCAGGGCGAGCGCTCCCTGGAGCGGAGGCGCCGGGCCCTGCAGGAGGAGGAGCGCGCGGCGGCCCTGGTGCGGCGCGAGCTGCAGGCCGAGAGGGAGGCGCTACAGGCGCGGCTGCGGGAAGTGACCCGACGCGAAGATGCCTTGGCCTTCGCCGCTACCCCGCTGCAGACTGCGCTCAAAGAGGAGCCCGAGGGGGAGAGGGACGGATACATTGTCACGAAAGTCTTCCTGTAGGTGTTGGCCGCTCCCACGGCGCCATGGCAGCGCTACTTCAGGTGTGGTCCGCGGACCAACGTCTTCAGCCTCACCTGGAAGCTGAATCTCAGGTGCTGCCCCTTGCTAGATAGGAATCTTAAATACGGGGCCTTGAAAACACACTTTGGAAGCCAGAGCAGAACCGAAAATCACTTCCACTCCGCGGCCGCCTGGGGCGCAAGCTGTTGGCCGTTAGTGGGCATCCGTGCAGGGCGCGGTTTTCCTCCGACTGCCTTTGAGAGGAGAGCTCCAGCCGCCCCTTGAACCTAGATTATTCGGAGCCATGTACCTAGTGACTGAAAGCACAGAAGCTTCCTTATACACCAAAGATTACCACAGCATGTGGCTGTACACCAGCCATGGCAACCCAGGGTAGAGGACCCATGGAAATGAGGATAAAGCATTTTACCCAAAAAAGTGTTTTACTCATTTCCTAATGAGTAAATCTTCGATGAGCCGTCTTTGCCCAGCACCAAGTTCTGAAAAGGGGGCCACTTAGTTTCCACAACTGCTCTTTACCCTCATCATCTCTAGTGCCTCGGCAGGACAATCTTAGAACCCACACTTGCCTCCTTATTAGCAAAACATGACCTATCCTTCATTGCTAGGAAGGGCTCTTCCTTCCCCTTCTGTCTCCAGTCTTCACTTCTGGGTCAATAAAGGCATCCCCCTTACCAGAGACAACCTCCTCATGTTTCCATCCATTCCTTTTAATCTCCACTGGGTCTTTGCTTGTGTACTTCCTTTCCTCTGTCTTATTCCCTCCATTTCCCCAGACTTCCTCTTAGAAATGCCCAGTATCCTAGTCTCCCCAGCCTGGAAGCTCTCATGTGAACCACCACCCAAGGAGGATCAAGTAGTCCTTTGCTGCCTGTACTTCCTCCCCATTCTTCACTCCATCTTCAGTTTTCCATGCTACACTGGATTCTTAAGAAGCCGCCACAATCTGGCCAAATATGATGACTTATTTCAGCCTTCATTTTGCTTAATCTCGCACTTGAAATTTCTCCTTTGGTAGGTGGAACTTGCTTTTCCTCCAGAGAATGCCTTTTCCTATGTACACTGGTTCCCAAATGATTTTTCTTCAGGTCTGTTTTTTCTCATTTTTTTATATATTGAAAAATTTCAAGCATCCAGAAAAAGTTGAAAGGCTAGTACAATGAATATCCACATACACCATTCACCTAGACTGAAGAGTTAACATTTTTCCATATATACGTTTTCTTCCCACCACTCCATACATACATGACATTTCATCTCTAAGTATTTCAGCATGCATCTCCTAAGAATAAAGACATTGTTCTACATGATTACAATGCAATTATCATACCTAAGAATACAATTTCCTTCATCAAAATTCCTCAATTGTCCCAAGAATCATTTTATCTTTAAAAACAGGGTCCAAAGTTAATACAAGTATATTACTTTTGATTATAACCCTTTAGAACAGCCCCCTTACTATTTTTTTCCCATGACACTTACTGATTGAAGAGTCCCAGCCATCTGTCTTATAATGT
Source organism: Rhinolophus ferrumequinum (assembly GCF_004115265.2). Taxonomy (NCBI): domain Eukaryota; kingdom Metazoa; phylum Chordata; class Mammalia; order Chiroptera; family Rhinolophidae; genus Rhinolophus; species Rhinolophus ferrumequinum. Next base: position 49,240,270 of record NC_046290.1, on the reverse strand, counting down.
CCTATATCTGTATTTGTCTGATTGTTTCCTTAGGCCAATTTCTGCACTTATCTACCTGTACAGCAGCAATAATCACCTCTGTGCCAGCGAATACTTCCAGCCTTGAGTGTTCTTCCTCCCACCCCTGAGGTCTGTCCATATCCAATTATCTGATGCATGTTTCTCCCTCTGCGTGCATATCCTCTCACTACTGGTGGAAGGGGCAAATCTTCAACTCTATCACCACCCCTAACCTTTACTAGACTTTTAAAATGTATCAGGTACATATACACTTTACATGTATTACTTGACTTTATTCTCATAGTAGCTCCATGGGGAGGCATTAATACTATGCACACTTTACAGCTAAGGAAACGGACATAGGAGTTAAGTAGCTTGTGCAAGATCACAGCTGGTAAATAGAGGTGAGATACAAATCCAGTCTCTGCCTCCAAATGCCAGGCTCCTAGTGCTGTACAGTCTCCCTTGTTACTCAAGTCACCTGGCTGACACGTTTCCTTCCTAACTCCAATTCCAGGTAGAACCATCAGTGACATTAACACACACTAAGCATTCACCATGTGCCAGAGCCATGGTAAATGCTTTACAAGAATAACTGCCTACCATGCAACTACCCCATGACGTAAGTGCTCTTTACGCTCATGTTGTCAAGAGACAGGCTCAGGGGAGCTAAGTAATGTCTTCAGGGTCACACAACTACTAAGAAGCAGAGTGGGATTTGAACTCCAGTGTCACTGAATCCTACCCTAGGCCCCTGATCTACTGAGTCTATTTCTAAAAAATATCACACTTGTCTTCCTACAGATGCCACCTATCGAGCTCAGGCCCCATTTATCATTCATCTGGGGTTCATCTTACCATCTTTGTTTGCCTCACTGTCCCCTACCTGACACTCAACTTGGCCAAAAGAATTGTCCTGAGCCAAGGTTGATTATGTCTCTTTTCCTGCTCAAAAGTCCCCCATCTAAAAGCTTCGACTTTGTGGCCTAACATCCACGCCCCCCACCCTGGCGCTAGTCTTAGTTGTCCCTTCCCCGCATACGCTGCATTCTCCAGCCAAATTAGATTCCTTATTTCTCCTGACATGCCCTGGTCTTGGCGCCTCTATGCCTCTGTTCACCTTCATCCACTTAAAAATTTCCTTCAATCTCTGAGTATGAAAAAAACTACTCATTTTTCTAAGACCATGCCCAAATTGGACTACCTGCATGAAGCTTTCCTTTGGTTCCTCCTCGTTTAGAGATGATTACTTACTTCTCTGGACTCTCGTATCATTTCGTATCTCACAACTTAGAACAGGCCATGTAGCATATGGCTACGTGAGTTCTTGTCTCATCTCTCTTGCCAGACCTTAAGGCCTTGGGGTTAGGGATGGAGTTCACTCATCCTACTCCCACAATGCCTTGCATATAACTGCTTAATAAATATTTGAGGCACCAAACCCACTCAATGTGTTTAAGATTTTTACAAGTTAGTTTTCTCATAATTATTAATACAACTATTCATTTATCTTTAATTCTGAGTAGAATTCATAACAAAGATAATAGCCTACAAGGAAATTGCAATAATAATTTTTAAAGCTCTTTAGTCAATAAAGATTTAATAAGTGTCAGTTATTGGGCTGTTTGATTTGAATCTAATCAACTAGCATGTCATTATCAGGAATGTTTTTCTTAAAACTATTTTTTTCATTACACAAGTAACACAAATGCAATGCCCCAATCTGAGGAACAGCAGGAAAAAATACCACCGCCCCCTCCCCGGCCACAGTCCTGACACTTTGGTAAAAGTTCTAGTAATATTTTAATGTATTTTATTCGTCTATCTTTTGCAATTTTTACATTTCTCTAATAATAATATAAGTTATCTCTCAAGTACTGACCTTTAACTTCATGTGGATTTATAAGTTGGGCTATAAGATCTGAATTTGCACATTTTAGAAGAAAAAATCTTTTACAAACGTTACTCTTCTATTTCACCAATTGTTAGGACAATTAAAATAAGCAATGATTTACTTTTAGAATCTTAACTGCTCCCTCAAGAAAGATGGCTAATGGGAGCCCGAATAGTCTGTTCAGGGCCGGGGAGAACAGTTAGCCTGACTGATGACTGAGTGCTGGTTTGGGGAGTTAAGGGAAGACGTTTTACTTTCTGCTTTATACACTATTGCATTGTTGTAATATTTTATACCAAACATGAATTACTTTTATAATAAAAAATTACTTTTTGCAAATGAAGAAGGCTTACCATCAGCATTCAGCTTCCTTAATTTAAAATTAACAAAACCTCTACCACAAGGGCTGACATAATCCCCACTTCCAGAAAAGCCTTGAAAGAAATGTAGCCCTTGTCCAGTCCAAGTCCATCATTTGACAGGAGAAAAATGAGTCCAAGTGGCTTGTCCACTATCGGGAGATAGTGGCTATGATGGCTCACATGACTTCAGCCTCCTCAACAAATATTCCACTTCCTTGGCCCTCAGTGCTCTGCTGGCTCTCCCGTCAAAGCACACGGGCTATCAGGACCAACCAGCGGCACTGGCATCTCGATGTCAGCTAAGCAGTGGGGAGTGGAGAGTGCACGGGTGGGTTCCAGGGATTGCTTCATCCTCTCTGTAATCCTCTCTGACAGTAATACACTTCACCTGTATCAGTAGGGCTTCCCTGATTTTTGTACCTGCATTTGCTAATAGCAGCACAGGTGCTACCTCTGAGAGCAACGCATGCATTGCACTAGCACGGTGAACGGCTGGAATTGGGATACGGACTGCCCTGAACCCAACTCCTGAACTGCTACGATGTAAAGTGATCAGTCGCTTCCTTAAATTGAAATTTTGGCAGGGAGAAGGGAGTATGGATAAAGAAGGGTAATGACCAAGCTTGAAACAGCGAGGGCCCTTTAGGCACCTAAGTTGTCATCTTTGGGGCCAAAGAAGAGAAGGGTTTAGCTTGGTTTGAGCTGGGTTTCTAAGGTTTCTAAGATTCAGAAACACTGGGCTTTTGTTTTGTTTTGTTGCCGTGGACTCATCAAGGAATTCTATTTCTAAAGGTTTGAACTTCTCTACCTTTCTACAACCTGAATCTGCTCCTTTGTTGGGAAAATGGATGAGGTGATCATTAAGGTCCCCTTTGACTCGATTATGTTATTACATGAAATACAGCAAAACACATATCCACCTTTGAGTGAATTAGTTGCTCACTTTCATTGTATTTTCTTGTTAAATGCAGATTTAGAAGAAAATGTTGAAAACCACCTATGTATGCTTATTATTCAAAATAATAGTGTACCAAGTTTCTTCTTCCCCAGTACTGAGCTACTAACTCTTAGCTTCACTACCAGCATGCTCCCCTGTACTATACTCCTTTTGTACTCAAAACACCCTGTAGGCAGGCCAGGTATAAATGTCCATGTTTCACAAATGAGGACCCCACACTTCAACAAGGTGAAATGACCTGCTGAGGATCACACAGCTACTGTGTTTCCCCAAAAATAAGAGCTAGCCGGACAATCAGCTCTAATGCATCTTTTGGAGTAAAAATCAATATAAGACCCAGTCTTATTTTACTATAAGACCAGGTCTAATATAATATGTAATATAATACAATAATATCCTGGTCTTATTTTACTCAGTAACAATGACTTCTATTTCTCTTGTCTGAATGATTAATAGACATTTGGTCCTGTTCAAAATGTCCATGAAAATACTTCGCTCACATCCAAAGGTCATTGCAATTTAGTCCTATCAAAAACATCCATGAGTATATTTGGTTCATGCCAAATGGTCCTTGATATTTGGTCCTGTCAAAATGTCCACGCCTAGAAAACATCTCTGGGTTCAAATAGCCCATAATGTTTATTTATAAAGAGTTAATAATATATAAAAAATACTATCATGTTTTGTTGGCCCAATAATTGTGTGGTGGCTATATTGCCAATAACCTTTGTCTCAGTAGCCTAGCTGGTCGTACGCTCGTACATAGCACATGGGGTTAAGTAGATGGGTTGGTGTGGGCCAAATGTCTCCATGGATATTCTGGTACAGGACCAAATATCAAGGACCTTTTGGTAGGGACCAAATGTTTCTGTGGACATTTTGGATGGGACCAAATGTGCTGCAAGGATCTGAATAGGAGCTCAAAAAGAGCATTCTGAAAGGACCTCAGAAAGAGCATGTTTTCTGGGATGATTCCTGAGAACAGCTACACACAAGTCACAAAGCTTTGCCAAGTCATTTTCCTACATGATAGAACTACTTTTTAATCAAAACATAAATTTCAGGCCTGATTTGCCAAATGAGTTAATCTAGTCAACACTCAGTATGACTTGTGACTACAAAATAATTTCACCATAAGTAAATATATCAGAACTGATCCACCTAAGTACTTTTCCTTCAAAGTAGTCACCTTGGAAGATACAGTTATTACAAAACTACTTCCATGCTTAAAACATTTCCAGAACTCCTCTTTTGGAGTAGTTCTTGCAGTTGCTGGTACATTCTTTAAAACATCCTTAAGTTGGCAAATATTCATCGTTCCAGGAAAAATTTGATTTTTAAAAAGAGCTGCCTGTTATTCAGAGCCCAGTCTGGTGAATATGGTAGATGATTAATCAGATTAACTTTTCTGGATAATAAGGTGTGATTATAATAAAGCAATGATAATTATTTTTGCGTGGCTCATAAATTGGCCTTAATAGTGTTGTATATTAAGGTTAAGTAAAGGTAGCATGGTCATAGTAGAGATGAAAGCCCATTTTAGTAGGTTTATGATGTGAATGAATTCAGGTAGTACTGGGAGTCATTACATATTTAAATAGTTTTAAATGTTTCTTTTTATGAAAATCTTAATTATGACATTCTCTGAAATCTGATTTCATAGTGCTAAAATGAAGGCTTTAAGGAAAAGCATTAAATGCTAATGAAAGCTTTATTATTTCAGTATATATTCTCCTGGGCCTTTGGTCAAGATAAGTAATGATCAGATGAACGAGCTGGCCACCTTCCTGGCCTCTGAAACCTCCTAGTAATTGGAAGCTAAGTAACACATTGTCACATGTTAAAATACATTTAATAATATTCCACTAACTTCTCCGTGTCTTTTGGTTTCTGGGCACTGAAATACCATGGCATTTCCACACAGATGAAGAAAGCTAGCTAGCTGGAAGAATTTCTGAAGTCATTCTTTCTCGGCAAGCAGAAGACGCTGTTGGCCTCCCTTCACGTTAACTTCCCCCAGCTTGTCTGCTGCTCATCCTCCAGGCACTTTCTGATCTACATGTTCTCCGATTCCAGTGACCTGATTCATGTTGCTTTTTTTTTTTCCTAATGTACTTCAGTGATCTATTGTTCAGATTTAGAACCATAAAACCCAAATGTCTACACAGGCAGAGTTAGTATTATTCTCAGGTAATTACAGGAAATAATTGAATGAGGGGCAGCAGCCTTCAGTAAGGTTTTACTGTTGTCCACATATCCCAAACCCTCAAAAACATGACTACAATTTTTTTGAAGGCAGAGTTTATAAGATTATCCGAAAAAAAGGTCTAGTTTGGAAACAGATCTGAAAACATTAAAACAACAACAACAAAAATAAATAAATTGCTCTTTCCCCCTCCACCCTAAGAACTTTGGCTTTTGAAATTTTTCCATGAACAAAAAACTATTTTGGATTAATACTCTTTGGGGGACTACAAAGGCTTTCATGTGGACTACTTGACCTTTACCTTCTACTAAATACTATCTAGAAAATAAATGTAAACTCCAAGAATGCAGGGAGTTTTATCCGGTTTGTTTACTGCTGCATCCCAAGTGCTTAGAACTGTGTCTGGCCTGTACAAAGCGCCTCATGGCTATCTGCTGAATGAATGCACACTGTCGAAAGATCTTCATATAAGAGTGCCTGAAATCCAGTTTTTCCTAGAGCTCTCCTTGCAGCTCCCCTGCTCCCAGAGGGTAGTGAGAGCCAGGGTGGACCTGCTAGATCTCTCTATCATTCTGCAGATACTTCCTTTTCCAAAGTCATGCAGAATCCACCCCTTCTTTGAGGATGACGAGGGTGATCTACAGTTGCTTCTGCCCTTTCGATCTTTCTCGTTACCAGCCCCCTGCTCATGCTCCAACACTCATGAAGAAATCCAGCTCCTGACTCGTCTTCTTGTCCACACCTTTCTCCCATCATCACCTCGAGGAATGAAGATGCCCGTCCACTTACTCACCTCATCCCCAACCTCCCTGGCTTCGGTAACCACCATCTCCACTCCAGGATTCTACGACAACCACGCCCTCGGTACTGGCAGCATGGCACAATAATACTGATAACTGCTAGTATGTGAGGGGTTATTATGCAGCAAACACTGTACTCAGTGCCACACAGGCCTTATTATCTCACTTAAACTTCCCAACAAACCCATGAAGACATTAAGGCACAAATGTTTAAATACATTTTTAAACTCAGGTCAGGACTGGCAGATCTGTGATTTGAACCCAGGACAGTGAGACACTTTACCCGGTGCTCTTAACCACTGGGATGAAAAGAATGAAGATTTAAACCCCAGTTCTGTCACACAGGCTTTTTGACCTTGAGCAAAACAAAAATCTCTCTAAGCCTCAGTTTTCTAATTCATGAAATACTGTCAGGAATAAAGAAGATAATGTATGTGAAGTGCCTGACATACCATAAGTGTGTACTCCATCCATCCCACCAAGCACTTACTGAGCACCTCCTAGCTTCCAATCCTGACGTAGGTACTGAAGACACAACTGTGAACAAGACAAACCAGGTCCCTGCCTTCACAGGTCTGCACAGCGATTGGTGGGTTCTCAATAAACATGTGATAGATGGAACAAGCCCTCAAGGAGGCCGGCCAGCCTCCACTCTACCTCTCTTCAATCAGCCAGTTATTCCATTATAAAGCCATCTTCCCTGCTTAAAATCCTTCGGGGAACTCCACATTGTTAAAAAAAAAAAATCCAAATTTCTTAACACAACATGGTAGAACGGCTATAGGTACGTGGCTCCCTGCCCTACCCCACCCCATACCCTTCTCTTTAGGCAATGAAAACCTCTGTTCATATGGAATCTATCTGGAATCTTGAATTGAAAACCAGATCAATGAAGATGTATTCTGGTTAACGGCATGAGAACTGGAGTTACCAGTTTGGCATCCTTAACCCCTTTCACCCTCATCAAGCATGCACACACATACACAGCTGCAGCTCCTAAGGCAACGCCATAGGTTCTGTCAAACAGTTTGAAAACCAAACTATAGATCAATGTTTTTCTAACTGCAGGACACAACCCATTAGTAAATTATGAAATCTATTTAGTGGTTGGAATCTGTGACTTGGAAAAAAAGTAAGAGTGCATTTCATTACATGAAGTAATGGCTAAGTATTGGTATATATATAAAACCTGTTACATATGCACACACAGACATTCACGTACTAAATTGTGATGATAAATTGTATTTCGTACTGTGGATCATGGTCAGAATGATTTGAAAGCCAGTGCTTTACATCCTCTATGTAGCCTCAGTTCCTTCCATGTTTCCCTCAGTCACATAAAACTCCATCCCTAGCAAGCCACTTGCAGTTCCCCAAACCCATCTTGCTCTTCCACTTCTATGCCTGTGAGTGTATAAGCCAAGGCCGGTGCTAGGCAGTAGGAATGCAATACTGAGAAAAACCAAGGTCTTGCCCACATGACCCTTAAGAATCTAGCTAGACAAGTATCATACTACTTGTCACACTAATTAATATATAACTGTGAACCAAAATAAGGAGTGTAAATAGAATGTGGATTTTCAAGAAAATTTATCGAAGATAATTTAGAGAACAAAGGAGGCATGCCTGAAGAAGAATCAACTAGCACAGATCTAAAGAATATGTCAGTTACCTAGATAAAAGTGGAGAAGACCAGCATTCCAGACATAACAGAATAGAGGCAGCCCTGGGATGAGAGGGCATGGCAGCCCTGGGAGGAGAGAGGAACTGAAAAAGAGGCCAGCATGCCCAGAGAACAAGTGGGAGAGAGATACAAGACAGGACTGGAAGTTGGCAGTGGCTGGACCAGGTAGGGTCTTAGGGTTTTGTTTTCTGACCTCAGAGTAATGGGAAGCCATTGGAGATGATGAAATAGAACTTGTGAAGATACTACGTCTGCAGTACGGACTGGAGGGAGCAAGGAGTGACTGCAGGGAGGCCAGTTAGGAGACTACTGGAGTAGTCCAGGTGAGGGCTGACGATGAGTTGATTTAATATTTTGGAAATTAGGGGAGAAAAGGTGGTGGTAGTGAACTAGAAGCTGACTCCTAGGTTGTGGCTTACACAACTGGCTAGAGGGTGCTGCCAGCTGAGAGAGTAAACTGGGAGAGGCCAGGTTTGAAGACGATTGGGTTCAATCGTGGGTAAGTTGCATTTATGGTCATTTTGAGTTGGGTATATATCCTGGCTAAAACCACCTGGAAGTCATAGGTATAGAGGGCAAATGAAACTGGGCATACGAAGGTGAGGAATGTGTCTGGGGTTGAGCCCAGAAGGCATCCCCATTTCCTGGTGTTACAGTCCTACTTACCATAAATGTGTACAACTACACATAGTTAACTACACAATTATACCTGCTTCAAAGTCCAAACACAGAAATTATAAAATAAAAAGGGAAAGTCTATTCACTCCTTGGGTAATTAATATTAACAATTCAATCTGTACCCTTATATTTTTTGTAAGAAATGGGATTATGCTATACATACTTTTCTATAATCTGTTTTTTAAAATCAGCAATGTAGTGAGAATATTCTTCTGTATCGGGGTATAGTTCTATCTTACTCATTTGAAGGGCTACAAAGTATTATCACAATTTAAGTCTCCAGACCCCACTGATGGATAGTTGGATTATCTGACAGTTACCTGCCCATTCAGTACCCACTATACCCCTTCTGCCTTGCTCGCTGAACCCTGATTCTGTTACTACAGCAACGTGTTCAGCCCAAGTGATGGCTTATGGCTGGCTTAAGTCAACTGAGCTTCCTGTTGCCCACCATTCAACTTCCCCTGCAGCTATGGGTAGTCATGGGATCAGGCTCTGGCTAGACCCTAAGAAGAAGTCTGCTGTGAGAGCTTCTGAGCAAGCTTTTTCTTTCCTGACAAAAGAGAACTAACATGAATACTGCTCTCTTTCCCCTTTGTTTCTGTTTTGGACATAAATGTGATGACTGGAGAGCCAAAAGTCATTTTGCAACTACAAAGCCATAAGCCAACACTAAGAATGGTAAAGCAGAAAGGCAGAGAAAAAGCCTGGGCTAACACGCATAGGCACACACACATGAACACCAACTCATTTTAAAGAATCCAAATGTATTTCCAACGTTAAAGTCTGAAAAAGTAAAATGAAGTATTTTGAATCAAAGATTCAGAACACAGACATAAGTGACGCCCTACAAAAATAAAAATAAGAAGCACATTTAGAATAAGATGATAGAGAAAAATACTTTCAACTGTTGCTGAGAACACCTTTACGTGTTGGGTCCAGAAATGCCTCCCTGGCTCCCTGCCAAGCACAGCCCTCTGTCCTGCAACTTGACAGGATGGCCTTTGTACAAAATCTCTGACACCTCTTGCTTTCCCTTGTTTGAGATTTCTATCTTCTTTTGCCTGCAATTTGAAAATGTACCAAATTAGAAATACTCTTTACATGAAAAGTGGGAAGGTATTTGATTTGGGTGAGCCATTACTTTCCTTAAGTTCACGACTAGAATAGAAATGAAACATCAGAAGTAAAAATTGTTTTAAAAGCAGGAAAAAAAAAATCTCTCTGAGAAAAAGTGCTTCCTGGCTATTTAATTCCAGAAAACAATTTCTGTTATTTTATTCTAATGCTGATGGTTTCTTCTGTTCTTAATTTTTCCAGCTTCTCATATTCTGGCAAAAATGTAAGACGTTAGATTTCTCAAATTCAACAACTTGTAGCTCCACTTAAAACACACACTTAAAGGCTATTAAATTAATAAATTTATACTGTGTGAATAAACTATAATTTAAAACATTGACACAAAACAATTTTATGTGTAATCCAAACTGTACATAATTCACATCTATGCTTCTAAACAAATAGAAGCTCACATTTGTACTACTTTTACAGTTTACCAAGTGCTTTTTATATACATTTTCTCATTTTCTATTCAAGACAGACATGTGAGATAAATATTATTCTTATTTCACAGTTGGGAATAGACCCAGACATTATTCAGTGCTTTAACCACTATATAGTGTAGCCCTGAGACCTTAGATTTGCAAAGGGTTTTAATAATGCAAATATCACATATATTTCAATTTTTATCACCATATTCAAGTTTCTGTTTTCTTAACAAAAGAAAACAATGAAAAACTTTTCTGCAATCCAATAATAAAAATGGGAACAGACAGTGTACTAACCCAGTGAGTGAGATCTACCAGAAGCAAAGTCAACTTTGGGAGTCCTACATTGTTACCTATATATAGAGCACCAGTACCAAAACCACATTTAGATCATTTTTCCTATTTTGGATAAAATAATGCAGGAAACTCCTGTTGCCTCCAAGTCTAACGTACATTGGTTAGGGCCAGGAAGGATACAGAAAAATACTTTCTCCAGATCTGGAGTTCTAAGACCTCTGATTATCCCAGCTCAGGCCTACAGGGACATGACAATTTGGTCAGATGTCTCATCTTCAGTAATAAATTTCTTTTTCTTTCCCCACTCCCTTTTCTCTCAAGGTACCCTGTACCATTTAGACTAGAAATTCTAACAGGTAGCCTTTCTTTCTAAATTATCTTCCCTACAGTCTAATTTTTTTTCAGAAGTTTTCTTTCCTGTTCTAAATCTTGAAGATCTTTCTTTATAGTAGATGAGGGAGCTATAGCTTATAGTCTCTGCCAGAAAATGATCAGTTCCAGCATTAACTTCCCAGCAAAAAGCTGAGAGCAAAATTAAACAGACAAGGAAAGAATAGTGACAACTGGCAAAGAGCAGTGACACCTGCATGCAGAACACTGCACTGCAGTTCTCCAGTATTTGAGGTTTTCCTTTTGTTATTGCTCTGTCAATTTAAAAAGGAAAATTCTGGCTGGTTGTGAGTTAAAAGCAGACCAGTATGTTCAATGAATCACTCTGCATGTGAGGACATTTTCAATAAATATCTTGAGTTTGAGGCCTTGGCTAGGTAATCTGCAGTAGAAATCAGATTTATCTGGCACAACTCCATTGCCAGCAATGGGATTTATCAAAATTACAAATGCCAGCACATTGAATATTTCAATATTTTACTCAATTGTTCATTATCTAAATATTTCAGCTATGAAACAAACCAAAGGTAAATGCTTAATACATAGTACAAGTCAACAGATTCTTCACAGAAGAAAACAATGAAAGACTAATTTTCTACATCATGTTCATTAGTTCTTCAATAATATTACTTACGTTAGTTCAAGGATAATAAAATTTATGCACCACTACCCATGTTTTCTCAACATTTTTATCTAAGTTCTAAAGGGCATGAAACAAGAATGTATATAGTCAGAATTGTTTTTATAAACTTTTGATGTTTTCTTGTTGCACACCATACAATCATGAATACATGGAAACAAGGACAAATGCACATTTAAGTCATTAGTGGGTACATGAATTTTGCCTACATGGTTAGTTACTTATGTGGGTCTTGTAAATGACAAGATAAAATAACAAAGTTTGATATGCTCATCCATGCCCTGTGAACTTGAATCCACTCACCAAATAACTTGACTCAGTCACTATTTATTAGTTTTAAAAAATGTTTTTTTAAAAGCTGCAAACCACACTTTATTATACACTTCTGAATCGTGAGGGGGTAAATTGTGATCCAGTTCCCTCAGCCACTGGCTCTTTTGAAGGGAAAAGTTCTGCAATAAAATAAAAGAGTTTCCAGACTCTCTTATAAAAAAGCTTGAATTGTGTACTATGACTGACCTTCATTCTACAGTCCCTTTGACCCAAGGCACGGTCCCTGGTGCATCTTTTTGAGGTTTAGTTTCTGGGAAGTTTTCAGCAAACCTCTCTCGTGCTTTTTCCCAGTTCTTTTTGCTCTTGTTTTGGAGAAGGTGAACATCTTCAATTGAGGATGGTTTGCCTGTCCCCAAGCCTGCATGTGCTCGCCGAAGCTGAAGCTGGATCTGTTACCAAAAGTTGAGCAGAGGACTTACTGTACAGTCAAAGCACATTGAAATGTGCTGCGTCCAAATTGGTATTTTAACTATAATTCTTTGATTTAGGAAAGATTGATGCACAAGAAAAACCTGTTAAATGCATCAACTACACACAGGAACATACATGATTATATATGGAACTTAAACTCATTTTTCTACATTGTCTTGCCTGTCAATAAGTACAGCTGACTCCACAAAAAATAGAGTGTTCCTTAAATAGCAATCACCAAATTTCACTGAAATGCTGCAGAATCTGTCATCCCACTCTAACCAAAAGTAAAGGCAAGAGATTTATTTAAACCCACTGTCCTAGCCTCACCTAAGTAAGTGAACAGGTAGGTTAAACATTAAGAGTCATAAAAAGAATTCTTGCTTATTTTCATAAAAGGAAGGGAGGACTTCTCATTATTTCAAGAACCATTAAAAGCTACCAACTACTGAGGGCCTAATGTCTGACAGGCATGTTAGGGGCTTTATCTTCATGACATCCTGAAAAAGAGTTCTTATTATCCTCATTTTTACATGAAAACTGAAGTCCAAACTTGCCCTAAATCCCACAAATAATAAGTGACAGAACACATTTTCTAACCTAGGTCTGACTATATAAAACTCATGTTCTTCCCATTGTGTCTCAATAAAATGAGAAAATTTACATTAAACTCACAATGATCCATTCATTATTTATTTAGGTACCAACTAATTATCAAAAAAGTTCTTTAGTCATGTTACTTTGTAAGATCATCCAAACCCCGATGAACCATGGGACTGCAGAATTAAATCATTGTATCATTTTTCAAATATTATTCTCTCCATTGCTTGTTTGTTACATGCTCTGATTCTTGAACTCAAAACAGATTTTCCAGCTAATACAGAATCTGCTTGTTTGTAAAGTAACACTGGAATAGTACCAGGAATAGTAAGGAAGTCATTAAATACAACTAAAAGACACAGAAAATAACACTTACTATCCTATCCTAGCTTTAATGAAGGAAAACACTCTAAGAGGCTTCCTAAAAACAAAATCAAACAAGCATATCTGTATCTATTATATATCTATATGTATGTTCAGTAATCATCCATGCCACAAAGGTAGCAATCGTGTCTGTTTTTGCTTGCTACCATACTCCTAGCACCTAAGGCAAAGCCTGGCACATATTAGGTAGACAGTAAATATATCTGCTGTAAAAATAAAGAATGAAAGAAAGTGCAAGTCTTACCGGAGTTTTCATTCCTCCACCGTCCTTCCCTAGGCCCTCTCCTTTTTTCCAACCCATCTTCTCTAACATCTTCCGACCTTTGTTGCTGTCAGTAATTTCACTTTAAAGAAAATTAAGACAGTTGATTTCTAACAGACCATCTAGGTAACATTTATAATAAATGAATGTACTAAAAATAATTGGTACAACTAGTTTAGAAAAGAGGCGTTATCTAGTAAAGTTGAAGATACACAAATTCTAATCCTACATACACTACTTAACAGAAAAACATGTACATGGTGCACAAATGAGACACGTACAAAAATGTTTTTGCAGCAATTCTAACAATAACCACAAATCAGAAACAACCCCGATGTCCCAGATCAATGATAAAATGGATAAATTGTGGCACATTCATACAAGAGAATATTACACAGCAATGAAAATAAAATATACCTAACCAAATAATGTTGGACCAAAAAAATATAAACACAAAATAAATAATGAATTAGTAAATTTCAAATTCAAAAATAAGTGAAATTAATCTGTTGCTGTTGAAAAAGAAAGAGTAATAGTGATTAGGAGAGTAGGTTTCTGGGGTTACTGATAATTTCCTATTTCTTGACCAAAAAACATGTATTTTACAATGTGTTAATTATATAATATATGGATGTTAATACTTACCTTTGTGTACTTTTCTGTGTATGTCATAACATCAATAAAAAAGTTAAAATAAAATGAAACAAAACCTATCATTCACTATTTGCATTTGTTCTATTTTACATTGTGCAATAATTTAGGGTTATTTTAATTTTATGTTCTATCACATTGTCTTTTCAGTTCTACAAAAATATGTTAAATTAGCTCTTCAATAATAATTAACCAAGAAATGTCATACCAATGTACTTCATTTTTTTATTTCTGCCTTCTAATTTAACTCTAATGTAATCTTCATATTCTCCAGTAATTATTTCAAAATTATTAACATTTTAAAAATATTTGCCATGTTGCTTAGTACCATAGTTTGCCACGTATAATGCACACTTTTTTGCCCAAATTTGTGAGGGAAAAATAAAGGTGCACATTATACATGGGTAGTACTAATTCCATATCTATGTGTTTGTTTTTTGTTTTTCTTTTAAACTTTTATTTATTTAAGTGTGTTTTTCCAGGACCCACCAGCTCCAAGTCAAGCAGTTGTTTCAATCTAGTTGAGGGCGCAGCCCATGTGGGCATCGAACCTGCAACCTTGTTGTCAAGAGCACCTCACTCTAACCAACTGAGCTAACCGGCCACCCCTCTATATAAGTGTTTTTGATTCTCCTATATATGTTTATGAGTTTAAACTGTAACTCCAGAAATCAAAAACGATATACATATGCAAAATAATACCCTGGAATACAATAATCGGTTTTGTTGAACTTATGACAAACTTGCAACGATGAAGAGTTCTTGGCCTTTTATGATGCGTAAATATTGTAAATTTGTTGCCGGTACATAAAATTTCTTGTACCTTGTTATCTGTTCTTGTGTTTTGTAATTATTTGTTACAGAAAATTTCTTGTACCATGTTAAAAAAATAAATGCTAAAATTCCTTTACAATACAAAAAACAAGTACCCAAATGTAGACAAATAAAAATTTGAATTAAAAAATTAAAAGATTTTTTTCCCCCTGAAAGTTTGGTCCAAAACCATGGGTGTGCATTATACATAGGAGTGCACTGTGCACGGCAAAATACAGTATGTATATCTAATTCATAATACTATATTTTATCAAATCTGACTCCATAAATTGTAAGATGCGCTGTTATTTTATGTAACATTAAGAAAAACTGCTGGCATGTATAACTGTAAAACTCTATCCAAGAAGTATACCTTAGAATCAATAAAGTATGATATTTAGTCAAAAGTTTGTAATGAGTTGTCAGTGCCACACAAAAGATTTAAATTTTAACTAAATCCAGAATTTATATTCTGCAAAAAAACATATAGCTAATTTATGATTAAATGCAGAAATATGGTCACATTGTAGGCCTCAAAATTACATTTTGAGCCTCTGGATACCTAGTGTATAAAAGTATACTCACTCAGTTGGGTGGCTAGCATGTTAGCTTTGCATATATATGTGTGTTTTTAAGTATGTGTACTCATACATATGCTCAGTATTTTTCTAGGGAATAATGGAATTCTAATATTAGAGGAAACTGTAAATAGATGTAATGTTTCCATCTTGTTCTGAACCATTCTTTTAAAAGCTACTGATCAGACTATATAGCCCTATAAATCAAATTATCTTATGAGTCGGTACAAAGAATTGCTTCAAGCAATTAAAGTTAATACTTACGAATGAACAGATGCAGGAGCATCATCTCTTTGGAAAGTTCCTTCACTTCCAATCTGCTCCCTACGTTTCCCAGCTCTATCTTTATATTTTGGATTCTTCAATGCCTTTTCATCTTCGTAGTCTGTATTCTTTATAAACACAAAATATTTGTTGGAAAAAACAAAGCTGATAAATAAAAATGTAATGTCTGTATATTTGCATTAGTTAGCAAATATGGTTCAATGTGGTCTCTATTAAAGAATTAAAACAAGCCATGATGTAAATTAAGACAGTTATATTATTGAATATGCTATCATTATTCCATGTTCTTTAAAATGTTTATATTATTCCAAGTTGTATTACAACACAAATTGTACAGAAGATAATATAAATCATCCATGTATTGTAATATGTAATAAGATAATATAGTGAAATACAGTATATTTTGACTTAATGCTGTATACTCCTATCTCCTATATGAACCACCAGTATTCAAAAAAAATACGTAGGGGCCTGCCCAGTGGCTCAGGTGGTTGGAGCACCGGGCTTCTAATGCAGAGGTCGCCAGTTCGATTGCCACATGGGCCAGTGAGCTGCGCCCTCTACAGCTAAGATTGTGAACAACGGCTCTCCCTGGAGCTGGGCTGCCAGAGACCAACTGCCTCAGCCATGGGGGATGTGGGGGACATGGGCCGGGGAGCTGTGTCCTATACAACTAGACTGAGAAACAACGGCTTGAACCGGAGTGGGGGGAGTTAGGGGGACGGGAGGCAGAAGAAGGGGGAAAAAATATGTAGAGCCACTGGGGTTGGAAATAAAACCTATTTCTCCTCTCTAAGGAACTGGAAGTACCAAAGGACCTAAAACAGTTTGATCACTGTGCCTTGGAAAGAAAAATGTAGAAAGTCTTTTAAAAAAACGGATAAAAAGCAAGCACTCTTTTACTCTGGCAATAGTAATAGCTTTTTGCTTTAATATAGTTCTACTTATATGATTAATCAGTCACGCAACAAATATTTACTGAGTAAACAGTGTATAAGCTCCATGCTAGGTGATGGAATGCGAAGAGATTTATAATCTCAGAGGGCAGACACACATAATCTTTATCATGCTACGGTATGACTGGTTCAACAATAAAGGTATACGTAAGATGTGGCAGTGACACAAAAGAGGAGGTAGTCAATTCAGCTTGGGGCTTCAGAGAAGGCTTCTCTGCACCCTTGTTATTACTTGCTGATCTTTATATAAAGAGTACAATAGTCATCCACAGAGATGCTAGGGGCTGCTAGAGCAATTCAAGGGAAGTACCACAGAAGTTTTTACTTAATTTTGTTTTTAATCAAAGAAAAAAAAAACAGAGAATCACTAACCCTAACGGTTTTTTTCCCCCCAGAAGACACAGAAATTGAGTTAAAACTTTTGAGAAAACATTTTATTTTCTCCTTATATATCTTCTATTTTCCTCCCAAATTAGCCCCTTGACATTTTTTCTATTATGATTTCTCTCCCATAGTACAACAGTAACAATACCAATACAGTTTTGCAGAACATATATTATTTTGACAGCATCTTTTCTCACCTCTTCATGAAGTGTAAAAAGCACTGGACAAATACACTAAAGACCTAGATTCTGTATCTAGCTCTGTCATTTAGTAGCTGGGTGACCCTTAGCTTAATTTCTCAAATGTAAACTGAAAATATTAATTACCTTTCTGGTCTACTTGTAGGATTAAATGGTAACATTTTTTTACAGCCTTATTGAGGTATATTATCCTACAATAAATTACACATGAAGTGTACAATTAAGACACTTTTGAGATAGGTATACACTTATGAAACCATCACCACAATCAAGGTAATAAATATACATATCCATCTCCCACAAAAGTATCCTTGTCCTTTGTTGTAATCCATGCCTCCAGACCCTCCCTGTGCATCCTTCCTCTGAGGTATCCAAACAACCACTGATCTTTCTGTCATGTATTAGTTTGCTTTCCTAGAATTTTATGTAAATAGAAGTATATACTATGTACTTGTTTAGTCTGGCTTCTCTCATTCAGCATAATTGAGATTCATCCATATTGTTACCTTATCAATAGCTCATGCTTTTTTTATTGCTAAATAGTATTTGACCATATAGACACACCATAGTTTATCCATTCAGATGAACACATGAATTTTTTCCAGTTTTCACTATTAGAAAAAAAGCTGCTATAAACATTTGTTTTCTAGTCTTTATAGGAACATATGCTTTCATTTGTCTTGGACCAGAATGGTGAATCAGACAATAGGTGTATACTTAAATTTTAAAGAAACTACTAAACTGTTTTCCAAAGCAATCACACCATCTAACATTCTCACCAGAAGGGCGTGAGAGTTCTAGTTCCTCCACATGCCCGCCAACACTTGGTATGGTCAGTATTTTTAATTGGTTTTAATTTGCATTTCCCTAATGACTATTGACACTGAACATCTTTTCATGTGTTTATTTGCCATCTGTACATCTGCTTGAAGCATCTATTCAAATCTTTTGCTCAGTTTTTAATTGAGTTGTTTTCTTACTGAGTTTTGAGAGTTCATTATATATTCTAGATATAAGATATATGATTTTTTCAGACATAAGATTTGCAAATATTTTTTCCAGTCTGTGGCTTATCTTTTCATTCTCTTATCAGTGTCTTTAGAAGAACAGAAGTTTTGGAGGAAGTGAAATTTATTAATCTGTTCTTTTATGGGTTATGATTTTGATGTTAGATATCTAAAAAATCTTTGCCTAGGGGTAGCTAGTTAGCCCAGTTGGTTAGAGTGTGGTACTGATAAAAATCTTTACCTAATTTTACTTTTTAAAGGTTTGTTTCTAAAAGTTTTATAGTTTTAGGTTTTAAATTCATTTCTACGATCCATTGTGAGTTCATTTTTATATATGTTATAAGGTATGGATCAAAGTCCCTTTTGTTATTGTTGTTTTTGCATATGGTGATCCAATTTATCCAGCATTGTTTGTTGAAAAAGACCATCCTTTCTCCACCAAATTGCCTTCACACCTCTGTTGAAATCATACACATACATACACCTATTTATATGGATCTATTTCTGGACTCATCATTCTGTTCCGTCGACCTATTTATGCCAATACTATACTGTCTTAATTACATAGGTTATAATGAGTCTTGAAATCAGCAGCTTTAGTCCTCCAACGATGTTCTTCATTGATAACATTTTAATGCAAATTTCAAAAACCAGAAATGGCTAGGGCATTATTACCATTTTTCTACTCTAATGTAGAGTATTATTATCAATTTTCTACTCTAACTTCCATAGTTTTTGAGACAACAGTAAACAACTAGAAGAAATCACATAGTAAATCTCGAAATCATCCTAAGTAACTTTTTATATATAAAATGGACTATGCATATCTAAAGGCATTTTTACTCAAAACCAGGTGCACAATTTAACACATGTAACTGTATTTAACACCCTTACCTGCAAACCATATTTTACTCGTATTTTCTTTAATTCTTTTCTCCTTTCCAACTCTTTTTCCTCCTTGCTTAGTGTTGGACCAACTAAAAGGAAAGAGTTTGATTTAAAAAGAAAAACTCACTAAATCTGATAGATGTTATATAAAATTAACACTCTTATTTAATAATAAAACACTAATTAATAGTATTAGTAGCCCATCTGCAGATTGATCAAAAGTTCAAATAAATGTTAATATAAAAAAATCTTGGGTTATGATGATGTCCTTTCAGCATTTTGATAACTAAATCTACTTGGAAAATAAACCAAAACCCAAAGATTATAGGAATATTACAGTATAGATACTAAAAGAAATACCAAACATGGTAATTTTTTTGATATGATTACTGTAATAGAATCCCAAATGCAGAAATACTGTGAATTTTCCAAATGAACACAGGCATATGCAAAAGAAAAATCACAGAACCCAAGATTCATGTTACTATATAATGTAAATTTGTATAATTGTATATTGTAGAATAATACTTATTTTCATAATCTAGTATCAGAAAAGAAAATATATACAGTGACTATGCAGAGTTGGTATTTAGGGGAAAAACTGATGTGAAAAAAATTAGTTCTCACTAGTTCAAAGTATCTATTTAAATTTCAAAGCCTTAGATGAATAGGCTTAAAGCAAGGTAGCAAGCACACTCCTACAGTGTTATTTACTATAGTAAATAATGGCATACACACAGGTGATACAGCAAGAAAATGTAAGTAGGAAAGCAAACATGTCAACCAATAACTCTTAATACTTTGGCCTATTATTTTCTACGATACTATTATATGACAGAGTTAAACTGTGAATGACTTTTTCATATCAATAAATTGATGTTAAAAGGAAACCAATCTTTATATTACGTAATTATGTCACAATTACTCTTTTGAGGACATTTAGCTACCATTGCTGTGCTGCTTCAAAAGTATACTAAACTAGATTAGCAAAAACAGAGCTAATGATTATCTCCTGATGAGAAAGTAACCTAATGCTGCAACAGCACAACTAAATTATTACATAGAAAAATCAACTACAATCATAATCTGTTACCTAGGTCTATTAGCAAATTTCAAATACATGACATTTCTCAGTCTCATCTGATAATATTTACTGAAATGTACATATATCTTAATACAGCATTGTATCAATTTGATATGAAGCTGTTAACCAACTGATTCTTTTTTAGAACACTCCAGTGAATTAAAAAGTTATCATTCCCACATATGTTTGACATACCAAGAGATTCATCTTTCTTATCAAGACGAAGGTGAGCTCTAACCTGCCCTGGTTCGCAGCCATCGCAGGTGTCACTGCCAGGGTGAATGTGAAAGGATAACACCGTCTCTCCAATTTTCACTTCATCTCCATGCTCAAGTACATAAGGGTCACATTTAGTTTTAGGCTGAGGGGGAAAATTACAAAACAAAAATCCAGGTGCGTTACATATGATTATTTTATGTCTACTGTAGTTATGTCTGATTATAACAAAAAAATATTTGAGATGGTTCTCAATGAGATAAACACAGGCATATATTTCCACAACTTGGGGATGATGCATAATGTTCTGCTAGCGGAGAAGATATCTGAACTGAGGAACTTCTAATTTTCATATTATCAAAATCCACAATCTCCCAATCTCCCTGCCCAATCCTCTCAGAGAAATACCTAACCCAAACTTCAATCAATCTGTTACCATAATGAATCATGGTCAAAAAATGAAGTGTTAAGGGGTAAGGGAATCATATTTCCCCTTTTCCCTTCTTTTCTCTTGATAATTCAGTTTTATTTCCGTTTTGATTCTTATATACTAAGAACAAGGCCTCCCTCTCTCCCCTTCCAGTGCCAAACACTTTGCTACATGTTGGGGATAGAAGAGTCAACTGGACAGACATAACCCCTGCCTTCAAGGAGTTTCCAGTTTAACAATATTTTCATTAAAACAATTTTTTTAAAAAAACACAAAAAGAAGGGCCCCTAAAGTTTCTGTAAGGACATTTACTCCGAATAGCTTTAAAATGCATTTATTTCTAAAAATAAGGCACAGATACATAATTAGAAGTCAAAACTCAATAATCAAATATCGACTTATGTACTTTTTTCAGCCCTTTCCAGGAATTCCCTTCACATAACACATTTGGACTTGAACAATTATGGAAACTAAATGATATGTATAATAACTATGGCCTTTAGGAATAAAAAATTTCAGTTCAAAAAAAAAATTTCAGTTCAGTTTTTTAAAATAATGTACAAGTAATTAATTAATATACACTCACCTGAAGAATCTGTTTTCCATTAACAACTGTACCATTTTGACTGCCTTGATCCACAAGGACATAACTTTGTAACTCATGGTCAAAATAAATTTCTGCATGAAACTTAAAAAAGAAACCAGGTAATTACAGGTAGTATACTTTTTTTTTAACCATAGATAACAATTTTTCTATGATAGGATACAATGGACTTGAGTCTCGGATAATTTAATTTTTTTTAATACTTTTTCTGAACACAGAAGTATTATAATGCTCCTAGTAGAAATGTGGATGTTATAGAAGAAAATATACATAATTCCACCTATAACCATCATTAATAATTTAACATGTGTCCTACCTTTTCCTCTTCTATAACATAGTTGAGACTATACTATATAAACAATTTGAAATTATTTTTTTACCTAAGGTAAGTATTTTTCTGTATCATTAAAAATTCTTAATACAAAAAATGATTTGAAACATTCAAGGTCAACTTCTCAAAGTTTTCCAGTTTTTCAATACTCAGAACTATTCACTTTCTCCTTGCTCCACAGCACTTTGTTTATATGACATTTACCTTACACGAAATTACTGCATATGTAATGTCATTGTACTGCTTACAATTACTGCTTACATTAGTTTACATTTTTGCTTACCTCTCAGTACATAATACACTGCCTCACATATACTGGGCATGTACTCAATACATGTCTTTTTAACTGGATAAAGAGCTGCAGAAATCTTTAATTTAAAATTTCATATACAATACACTATGGTGGGAATGGAAAATGGTGCAGCAGCTTTGGAGGGATCTAACAGTTCCTCAAAAGGTTAAAGAGAGTTACCATATGATCCAACAATTCTACTCCTAGGTATATATATCAAGAGAAATAAAAACATACATTCAAACAAAAACTTGCACACAAATGTTCATAGAAGCATTATTCTTAATAGCATTACTCTTAATAGTGGAAACAATTCAAATGTCCATCAATTGATGAATAAACAAAATGTAGTATATCCATTCAATGAAATACTAATTTGGCAATAAAAAGAAATGAAGTACTGACATATGCTACAACATGGATGAATCTTAAAGACATGCTAAGTGAAAACGCTAATTACAAAAGATTACATGTTATATGATTCCATTTATATGAAATGTGCAAAATAGGCAAATCCATGAAGACAGAAAGTAGACTGGTGGTTGACTAGGGCAATGGGAGTTGGAAGGACATGAGGAATGACTACTATTGAGTATGTTTGTTTTTATAGTGATGAAAATGTTCTAAAATTTATGTGGTGATGGTTGCACAACTGTATGAATACACTAAAATCCTTTGAATTATATACTTTCAATGGGTAAATTGTATATGGATGTGGACTATCTCTCAATAACGTTGTTCTTTAAAAATTTCATAAACATAAATTATAAAATGTTTCAAACACAAAAAGAATATACTGAATCTGTCTACTCGTGACGCAGCTTTAATAAATTTTGCCATATTTGCCTCAGATACTTAAAATAAATTATCCATTGATGTGTACCACTGTCCATCACCCAACTTTCCTTTTCAGAGGTTTGATGTTTATTCATTCATGATACATCTCTTTATATTTTTACCACCTATGTATGTATCTATAAACAATATATGTTTTGCCTGGTTTGGAACTTGATATAAATGAGAATCATACTATATGAATGTTTTATTGAGATATAATTTAGGTACAGGAAATTCATCATTGTGATTTTAATTTGCATTTCCTTGATTACTACTGAGGCTGAAATCTTTTCTTATATTTATTAGTTGTTTGGGTTTCCTCTTCTGCAAATTTTCTCTTCATGTCTGTACATTTTATTCAGTCAGGTTGTTTAGAATAAAACTATTGAAACTATTTAAAGTCTGTTGACTTGAAATCTTATTCCAAAGAGCAATTCTAAATTATGCTCCCAACAGGAGTGGTATTTAATAAATATGATGAATGACAACTGACATCTTGGTATCTTCATTTGTATTTCTTAAATTACCAGACAGAGTGAATGGTTTTCACATGTTAACCATGCTTATTTCCTCTATTTTGCATTGCTTATTTATGTCCCTCATTAATCTACCTATTTGTATCACAGTAGGGTTTGAAAAAGTGAATTTGCATTAGCTTTTAGAATGTAAAGGATATACCAGGGGTGCCAAAAATAATGTACACATTTTAAGAGATGTTATCTATGTATTACTTTTCAAAGTTGAATTGAATTATGGTAGCAATGTGTAGTATGACATTTGCTCAAAAGATGGCGTTCATCAAATGAATGCTAGTGCATTGCATTATAATTTTAATACAATTTTTGCCTTTCTTAAAATGTCTATATATTTTTTTGGCACCCTCTGTATATTTTGTCTTACTTGTGTGACTATCCTAGTCAGCCTTTTAAACTTACTTAACACATTAAGAACTTCAAACTTAAATTATTCAAAATTATTTTCTCCTCTGTGATTTTTTTTTAACTTAGAAGGTCTTCTCCTATCCAGTGGTGAAATATTTGTTTGTTTTTTCCCACAATATTAATATGAAATGTGTGGGGTTTTTATTTAATTTTTTTCATCTACTTGACAAATTATCTACCCTACCAGTGGACACATTAGTTTACAGGAGAAAAAGAAAAAGCAGACATGCTACCAGAGAGCTACTATATTTTAGATTGGAGTTGGGGAAGGACCTCTTTATTGTTTAAGTTACAGACTGGGTTTTCTTCAGAGGCAAAATAATAAAGGGTCAAAAGAAAGTAAAACAGCAAGATGATTTTGTCAGAGTTAAGATTATGAGGATTTACTCCCCTCTGAATGAATCCAAACATAATAAAAATGTTAAGTCTTTCAATCTAATGATGAGAGACAAATTTCATTCCAAAAAGACAAAACTCACATACACTATATACTTTAGATCCATATTACATAGTACATTAAACAGAAACAAAACAGGGACGATGAAAGGTCAAAATATACAAGAGAAAACAAAGATAACAACCTAACCACCATGGAAGGAAGGGGGAAAAACTACAGAAAATACAGTAAAGAAAAAGATAAATATGAAGTATACAGTCTCAGTAGCTAAACCTTTTGATTTTTTTTCTACTTATAATTTAAGTTGCAAATCTTTCCATATAGTATGTTTTAAAACCACAATTGTTCTTTTTCCTGAAACCCTGAAACCATTTTAAGTTCAACTAGGAAAAGCTATAAACAGAGAGCCTCGGTGGAAGAGGATAGATTGTTCCTGGGTTATAATATACTCTGGACTCAAAGTAACCATTTACTACAGTAGCCTAAATCCAGGTCTGATTCATTTTTGAACTGCCATAATATCTAGTATATTTATTTCATTCAATAAATATCTATTAAATGGGTATTATTTTAATACTTAAATTAATCCCCATTTTCTACTCCTGCTCCAGACTGTTAAAAATTAAACATAATTTAGTTAATCTAAATTGTGATAAAGAATTTTTATTTTCAAAAGCAGTGGAATAAACAAATCTGCATTGCTTTCCTTACCATTACTACAGTGGCTATTAACCTTTCTATTAAATGGGGAAAACTCTAAGCTTTTTGCCATAATAATGATGTATAAAATTACATCTGGGGTGTATATCTGAAAAAAATCAAAGAGCTTACCTTACTGACACCAACTTCAGGGATTCGGAGAGTATGCTCCATATCTTTCTCTCTGCAGAGTTAAGGAAAATGTCTTTAATAATTTTTGAACCATACATAAATGCAGCAATAGTGACATGGAAAGAATTTTTAAGATTTTTTTGTTTGTTTTATAAAATAATGTTTAAAAAAGAGATAATATTAAAATGCAATATTTATAGAGGGAGGTGCATGGATGTCATTCTTTTGCCTATTCAACAAGTACCATGCAAATTTCATAACTGCTCAAGAAATGTACAATCCACTAGAATAAGAAGACAAGTATACAACTATAATAATATTAAACACTTTACCTTCCAATTGTAGCCGGGTTTACAGCTGTAATGATAAAAAGTGATCCTGTCTGCAACACTGGTGATCTAATAACAATTACTCGAATACATGGGGGCCAAATTTTTTCTTCATCTGCCAAAGAAACAAGTGGGTAAATACTAATTCAAATGCTATGTAAAAAAATTATTAGAAATGTCTAGGGATAGTAGGAGGCATCCATAAAATACAAATGTATTGATCAAAAATCTTAATTCTATTTAAAACAACCTTCTTAAATCCTGCTATATAACATACCAACTTAAAGTGATCAACCTAAAGGTATTCAGAAAATTCAGCATTTATCACAATTATAAAATAACTCTGTTTTAAGGTCTGGGAATTTGAAAATATTGCAAACAAGGCTTTTTATATTAAGTTAAAAAAATTGAGTCTATGCTTTTTTTAAAAAAGTAAAAAATTCCATTAAGAACAAAAAAAGTTCATATACCCTAATATGAAATCCTGGGTTTTAAAAGTATGCCTTTATATCCTCAAGTACAAAAATATTAGATTTACTCTAATAACTATGCGGCTGAATTCATGGACTACACTTTTTAAAGGCAATTTGCTTCTTCCCCCTCAATTATAAAAGTAGATTACAAATATCTAACCCACTAAAATAGACTGAATACATAGTTTAGGATTAGAACATAGGTAATTTGGTTTTGTGTCCTACTGACTAGGCCATTCAATGCAATGAAACTTTAAGATCCAAGTATCAGCCATTTATTCACATCCTACTCTCTAAAAATAACCAAGTAGCAGCCCACATAATTTTTAGTAATGTCATTCAAATAATCAGTTTAAAACAATCACTTTCCTTTTTGGCAGATATTTACATGAGTTGCTAACATCTTCAACTGTGTTGCTCTTTTACAATGACCACACTGGGTTATTTCTGTAAAATTAAATAATGGTTATTTACTCACCTTCATCCTCAGTGTCTTCTGCAGTTACACTGTCTTCACTGGTAATGTCTTCATCATAACTGTCCTCAGTCTGAGAGTCTGTAATTTCACCTTCTTCTGGCTCACTATCAGTCTCTATGATTTTCTCATCTTTAAATGAAGTCGAATTATAGATGTTTTCATTAAGAGGAGATTCTATAGTCTTTCCGCTAACTGGAACAGTGAATTTAGAGGAATTATTTTTGTAATGAATGTCTATTTTGGCCTTCTTTTTCACATTTGTAAAATCATCTCCCTCTCTGCAGCTTATATGTTCCACACTGGATGGTTTTTGATCTTCTGAATTCAAATCCTGGCAAGAGGTGGGTGGGGAGGTAGAAACAGGGGAGAATAATCTTAAATATGACCATCTTATAATGTTTAATGCTAAATGTTTCAATGAATTAGTGAAGATATATACAGTGAAATAACAATGGTTACAATCTTTACCCCCTCTTCTGCTCGTGTTCCCTTTCTTGGTTAGTGACAATACCATCCACTTATCACCCAAATCAAAACTCTTACAGTTACCTTTGACATCCCCAAACCAGTACGTGAAATCAATTACCAACCGTGTTTCCCCAAAAATCAGACCTAGCCGGACCATCAGGTCTAATGAGTCTTTTGGAGCAAAAATTAATATACGACCCGATATTAGATTAGATTAGATTAGATTATACACGGTCTTATAGTAAAATAAGAGTGGGTCTTATATTAATTTATGCTCCAAAAAACACATTAGAGCTGATGGTCCGGCTAGGTCTTATTTTCGGGAGAACACGGAAGCACTATAGACTATGTTAACAATTTATCCCAATTCTCTCTTATCTATTCTCAATGTCCTCAACTGTCCCAGTCCAGGCCTTCATTCATCACTTATTGCTTGGACCAGGTGACAGTCTATAGACCAATGCTGCCCAATAAAAATATAATGTAAGCCATATTTATAGTTTAAAATTTTCTAATAGTCACATTAAAAAGGTTTTAAAAAGCAGGTGAAATTCATTTTATTACTTTAACCCAGTATTTACAAAATACCTTCATTTAATATATGTTAATATTTAATCAATACAAAAATTACCAATGAAAGATTTTACATGGACTTTTTGTACTGTCTTCAAAATTGAGAGTAGTTTACAATTACAACACATCTTAATTAGGACCAGTTACATTTCCAATACTCAATAGCCATATGTAGCTAGTTGGCTACCTTAGACAGTGCAGGCCGAGAGAATACATGTACCCTAAACTTTCTTTTTGAACTTTATTTGAACCATTTATCAAGTCAACACATAAAATACAGAACTGGCATTGATTACAGCAGAGACTTAAAGATCCTAATGTACCTAAAGTAGCTTAACAGTAGTTTTAGGAAAATACAGTACTTTATTGAGTTGGTTTGTTAATACCCAACAGTTTAAAGTATCGATGAATCAGTTACATCTCTTATACAAAATTCCAACTTACCTGGCCTAAGCCTTTTATTATTTATTATACAATTATATTGGGTATGTCTTACAACAAATGAACAAATCTATTATTTTAACCTCAGAAGAATCAGAGAGTTATTTTCCTCTTTTTTTCTTTGGTTTCTAGCAAACTAAATTTTCTTTCTACCTTAGAGCCACATGATGAAATGAATTCATTATGTTCTATCATTTTATAAAATATGGGAGCATCTGGAACACATATTTTTAATAGCAACATAAATTCAGTTTAGACTAGCTAAACACGGTGTGACAAACTATATACACTTCCAGCAATACAAACTCACCAAGGACAAGAACAAGGGCAAGGAGCTAAACAACTATGAGCTTGAAAGGCCTTTGTGAATTACAGCAAAAAATTTCCTTATCTGTATTTACTTTAAAAAAAAAGCAGTTTCCAGTCTTGTATATTTTATTATTATTACTGCTTGTAAGACAACATATGCAAAATAAAAATGAATGAAATTGCCAGTGGTGTTACTTTTTAAAAACTATTTGCCAGTCCAGAATGTTAAATATCCATTAATAGAAAAGAAAGGGGGCCTACATACGGGCACTGAGGCATATGTGCATATTTCAAGTTAGTTACTCCAATCTGCTCACCGTCCTCTTTTCCTGCCACATACCCACCACCTACAAAGAGGTTCAGAGTATCTTAAAAAATAAAGAAAAGATGAGTCTTAACTCATCTCCCAGACTTCACAGCTATCTTTTAGAATCTGGGAAGAACTCTCTAAATTCCATCAGAATTTTTTCCTAAAGTCCCTGTCCTGGAGTTTACATATTCTCAAAGAAGGACAGTAAAGATAAGCAGTTATGGAAGCTAAACGAAACCAAAATCTCACAGAATGCTTTCAAATTTCATTTTCTAGTTTGTCAGGAAGGGCCATTTGATGACCCCTACATGTTCTTTTCTCACTGCTGGGGAGAAGTACTTTCACAACCTATTCTTTCAAATAGTTCAACCATTAGTAACAGGTAGGAGTCATAAAACAGCATTCTTGAAAGCAAACAGAAAAACCATTTTTAGTATTTTATGTCACATACTCTTCTATTCCTAGGTATTTTCAGTGAAAATAAATAAAAACAAATCAAATGGAGAATAGAAAATAAATCCCAACAGAATCTCAATTCCATATTTGAACTTTAGTATTATACATTTAAAAGCTTTTTTCTTTGGTTAAGAAGAGAAAAACATGAGACAGAATTTTAAGAGTAAAGTATCAAATAGTTGCCACAATTCATAAAATGCCAATACAACAAATAAGCCTCCATTCCTGCCTATAAACCACCAACCTTGTCCATTTTTTATATTTTCCTTCTTTCAATTTAAATTATATCATAAGCATTTTTTAAATTCCCCAGTCTTTATAAATACCATTTTAAAGCCTAAGTAATGCTTTTTAAATTAAATGTTCTATCATTTTTTTAACCATTATCTGTGGACCATTCGAACTCTTAATTTTTTTCTGTTCTTATAAATATTGCTACATAATTATACAAAGGCACCTTTATTTCTTTGGATTTAAAAAATAATTACCAGAAATGAGATTTTCCAATTAAAAAATAGCAATATTTTTACGGTTATTCATACAAATAGCCAATTTTCCCAAAAAATACCAATTTACACTAATAAATATGTACCTCCTCCATATTTGCCAGAAATGGATTTTTAAAAATTTTTGCTAACATAGTAGGTAAGAAATTGCTCAAAACGACTAAGAAAGTTGAACTTTTATTTACGTCTACTTACAAACTGTTTTTCTTTTATTGTGAATTGTACATTGACATCAACTTATCAGTTGAGGGTCTGAAAGTTCTTCCAAATTATGTAATACAAGAGTATTTTATCTGCGTTAAAGCTACCTCTTTCAAACTTTTAAGAAATTCCTTTAACTTCTAGTAACTGAGAATTTCTGAAAAAGTCCATTTGGCCCACATGAATGCCTCTCAGTTAATACATTCTGATATCTTATTATCTTAATGGATATGTTTGAAATACAGAGTTAATGAATGATTTTCAGTTTCATCAAAAATTTTGGCTTAATTATGATATCACCAGTATGTAAATTTAAAAAATTATGAAGACAATACCTTTTCCTCATTTGTTGTAGAAGAATCTAGATCCTTTCTTCTCTTCTTCAACTTTTTATCTTTACTTGGTTTTGTGCCAGAAGTCTGGTAAGGCTGCAGATCTACTCGAGAATGAAATTGATATCGACCACTTTCCACATCACAGTAGTAATAAATTCCAGTGGAAGGGTCATAATACAGTTGATTTTCCTTTCAAAAATCAAGAAAACAGTAAGTCCTATTTATGTAAGATGAAATAAAATAGAAAAACAATAGAAATATCAAATATATTCAAATACAGTGAATGTTGTTTCTTTTAAGATAATGAATAAAAATATCAGAATGAAAACAGCTTGTAATTTTCCAAGATACTTTACCATTCAGTATCTGCTCTAATTTTCATAGTGTGAAAAATGAGTAATTTAAATATTAAATTAAATCATGAAACTGCCAACATTTGACCATTTTTTAACGTACAGAAACAGCAATTTTCTATGGTTCAACTTAATACATTAATGAACAATGATAGCAAGAAATATTTTAGGAGTTATGAACACTAAGGTATCCATCATAAAAGCAAATTCCAGACTCATTATCCTTATTACATGATAATGGTTCAGCAGTATAAACCCCCAAACACTTCTCTCAATGTCATAAAACAAAAATTTGCCATTTAATGTTCATGACGAAAAGTTCTAAAGAAAAATTTGAAAATAAGGTTAACTTCATAAATACAATATAACATTCTACATAAAGAAATCAATTTAAAAAAATCGATTAAAAAAATCATCTTCACCAATTCTACAGTAACAGGACTTACAAGTGAAACAGCCATGCAAAAATGAATTTTGGAAAATTATGGAAAAAACTAGAAAGATAAAATTATGTCGTCATCTGCATTTATTAGATACTGGCCAGTACTCTATAATCAAGAGTTAATGGGAAGTCTGTATTTTCTTTATATCATAAATCCGCAGATCAGACCTGGAAATGTCTTATGATGTATTGAGATTAAGCAACTAAAACTTATAGAAAAAGAGTAATTTATTTTTCTAATTGTTGATATCATTGCAATTTATTGTCTTTAATCCATTTTGTAGATCTCTTACAAAAATATTTTCAATTTTACCTCTTTCCCTTCACTAAAAACAAAAAGGAAGCATTCTAATCTTTATTTCTAGTGACAACAGAACTTTTATAATTCAAATCTTTTTAATCTGTTGTCTTTCAGCCCAAAATGTAGTTTCAAAATATGTTTTGAATTTTATTTAATTAAAATAAAATGAAAACTAGCACAATAAAAATGGTAAAACAATAAAGTCCCTAATTTACTGAGGCATATAACCTGCAGAATGTAACTAACCATTTACAGAATAGATGTCAGTAGGCAAGATACAGAAAGGAAGGTAGAAGAATGACAAAGACTAATGTTATATACTTGGACACTCTGTATTCTCCTAGAAACCAGGTAAGTACTAGCTACTCTCTTTGGTAATAGAGTTTAAACATTAATTTTCTGAGGATTAACTAGCATTGTCAATTAGCCTATTCCTAGAAAAGAAAACCCTCTCTTTACAAAGGATTTACAAGGTTAACAATAGTTCCAGGAATGGGAATGGTGAACATCTGCTTCATTTTTGGGCACTACATTCTGTAATTCCTGAGGACCAGATCACATGCCTAGACCATGAAGGTTGAGGTATGTGGGTATGTGAATTCTGTCATCATTGTCATCGAATCTTGAATAAAATCCAATTAAGTACCAGACTTCAACAGCCATAACACTATTATAAATCAAGAACTTAATTTTCTGGTTCTGTCCTAGTCAGTGGTCCATTACATTTCTGATTCCACACTAATTACCCAGTTCTCACTGTTAACAGATTGATTTTTAAAAAGTGAAATGTTTAAAAGTCACAGAATATAAAACACTGACTAATAACAAACATGCTATTGAAAATTCAAGAAAAAGATTCCCTCTGTGGCCATACAAATGGATTAATTAAGTATTTAAAACAAAACAAAAAAAAAAACCTTACCCCAAGCCTAAAATTAACAATGTCACTTTCTCATAAAGGCTATGAAAAAAATGTTAGGTTAGGTTATTAAACACTTTACAACAATGTACTTAATTGTCTGCTTTTATTAATAAGTGCTCTAACATTTTTGTATGTTACTTTATGTATAAAAGATTAGACCTCTCTAAAATATTAATCTATAATAATCACAATTAACTTATTTAATTAAAAACCTAGAAGTATAGCATCATAAGCTATTTTATAATTCTTTTATCAAATAGCTTTTAATCAACCATAATTTTTAAATGTAGCTTCTTGCTTTTCTTAATTGATGTTAGGGTTTAAAATTTGGTATCAAGCAGCTAAATATACAACCATACAGGATTAAAAGGTCTGAAATACTTACAGAATCATAATAGAAACCAGTGCTGTGGTCAAAATACAGTCCAGTATTCTCATCATAACTAAATCCAGTCTGTGATACAGCAGCTTCTGCTGCAGCTCTCAAACTTTCAGCTAGTGATGAACCTTCCAAGGACGTATCTTCTGTTGCTAATGCAGATGCTGGCTCCTAGGTAAGATACAGTCACATCAAATAAGACAAAAACTTCCTTATATCAACTTAAAAGTTAGCAGAATTCGAAACAAATAGACTTGAAAGCTATTTTAAATAATAAGACTTTCATTTCTGTAATGGAAGGGATGGACCATCAATTACAATTTGATCCACTTAAAAAAATATTTACTAGTGTATCAGTTAATTCAATTTTAACACAGTTTTGAAGACACTAGTGGTGAGTGACTATTACTCAAAAATAAATGCCTGATACCATAGGGAAGCAATCCACGAAATACAAATTCTGAAGTATTCCTCAAGGCAAACGATCTAGATTTTTCGATAATTATAAGTACTAAGGGAAAATATTTTTAGAAGAGAGAAGAAAAAGCTATAGATTATATGAGCTATATTACAATGTCAAACAGTTGCACTGTATGAACGTTACTGGGATCCTGATTCAAACAAACTGTAGAAACAAATTTACAAAACATTCAGGGAAATTTGAACAGTGGCTGGATATATGACATAAAGAAAGCACTGAGAAACTTCTGGTGAGAACATGGTTATTGTGGTGGTAGTCCATAATTTTTTGGTTGAATCAAAATATACTGACAAATTTTCTTTGTTTTAGTTTATTTGCATCATTAAGTTTTGGGAACACACAGAGTAGGAAAAAATTACACATATGAACAAGTTTTAATATTTCTTAAAAACTGTACTAGCCACTGTATAATTAATTATATGCAGAATATTTACAACCCTGGTATATATTTTGATTGACCAGAGAAGTCAATTTGTCTGCATATTAACAATAATGAAGAACAAGTTCTTGGGCATCAACAGTTTCATGTTAAACACTTTATTACCTGTGAATTTGAGGCAAAATGGTCCTCTTGTCCACATTCAACCTTTTCTGTTATATCAGTATCGGTGTAAACATCACTTTCTACTTGTGACTGGTCTTTAGAATTATAAGTAGAAGCTTCAATATCCTGATCTTGCTGAACAGAGAGTTCAGTCACTTTATTTGGAAGACTAATATCCTTATTATAGTACGTCTGATAATAATAATCTGTAGAAAAAACAAATAAGTGATACATTAGAATAGTGCATACAAAACGGAATTAATTCCAAAACATTGGCACTGAACTAAGACAGCACACATTACAAATTTTTACAATTGTATATATTAACAAATTAAAATTTATGGTGCAGATAAATCTGCAGATGCCTAAATCTTTGATTCCAATGTCATTTTCAGTATTCTAGCTGTCAAGCTAAAAAGGAAAAAAAAAAACAGGAAGCAGATTTGGATTTTCCATAGCATGAGTAAAAAATGAAAACAGGTAGATAAGTTGTGTTCTGTCAAAAAAAAAAGAAATAGCAACTCTAAATAATTTCTAAGCATATGCCTTAATATTGCATATCAAATGACAATGGAATAAAAACAACAGGTCAAGGGTTGATTTTTCTGTCAAATTTCTCTCGCAATGCTAACTTTTTAAAAAAATATACTATTATACAGATATGTAATGTTAATACTATTGCCATGTTTAGCTATTTAGCTAAATTATGTACTAAATAAAACAAGGCAAAATGTAATGGGAAAGATCATTTCTTGTGATCCCTACTTATTAAAACTCTCCTGCTCAGTTATTTTAGCTCACAACATAATGCAACTGACGAGGTCATGGGCTCACAAACCCCACAAAGACCTAAGAGACTGGCATTGAACACAATGCTAAATGGAACGCATCAACAAGAAAACACACGCCCCACACAATATCAAAACTACAACTAAACTACAGAACACTAATCACTAAAATCGCCTCAAGTAGAGCTGAACAATAGTATAACTAAGGATATATAGAAATCATGTCAAGACTAGTAGGAGGGGCGGAGAGGTGGAACAGGTCCCACACCCATGTATGGTGGTTAAAAGTCAGGAGAGATACCTTAGCTGCAGAGGTCCCCCCTGAGAAACAAAGGGTCCCAGCCTCACACGAGGTTCCCCAGCCCAGGATTCCAGTGTTGGGAAGAGAAATCCCCATAACTTCTGGCTGGGAAAATCAGCAAGGATTGTGGCTGAAAGAGACGGAGGGCTGCTGGAGTCCCCGGGCCCATGCATGGCCTTACTGACGGACTCACTCACTCTGAGCTCCTGTGCTGGGGCAGCGGCTCAAAAGGTTCCAGGGACATATGGAGAGGAACAGTATGGCCTCAGGACAAGTGCTGGGGGCAGCTTTCTCCCAGACAGAAGTGCTGGCAGAAGCCATTCTTCCTTTGTTGAGCCTCCCTCCCCACCCAGCCCGCACATGCAGCACCACATATGAGTCTCCATCAACCTGGCTAACACCGTTCACTCTGCCCTGGTGATTACTTGAGACCCTGCCCCACCCAACTAGTGGGCCCACCCCAGCTGCTTCCATGGCTTGTCCATATAAATGGCCTGCCTTAAAACACGCTACAAACTTTCCTAAAATCTATGAAAGGTTCAAAAATCTCAAACACGCAGCATCTGGCCTCGGCATGCCCCATACCTCTTGCTAATCAGCCCCAAGCCTGGCATTAGCAGCAGCTGACCTCAGTTCACAGCTTAGCCTCTCCCAGGCACCTCCAAGCCCAGCACAAGTGCCAACCACCTGCAGGTCACTTAGTAGATCATACCAAGTGGCCCTGGGCAGAGCACAGGCAATAGCTGACATTGGGCTGCACCAGAGCCCCTCCCAGAGGCCCTTAGAACCAACACCCCCCATGGTCAGCTTCAAACCACACCAGAGCACCACCCAACCACCTCCACAAACGACACACCCAAAGGGCAGAATTGGCAGGCACCAGAGCCCCAATAAAGTGAATCTTGCTCCATGGGGTCAGCCCCTGCACAACAGCTCCACTGGTTGTGAGCCAGTCCTCACAACCAATCAGACTGAGGGTCAATCCCTCCCATTGACGTACAAACAGCAATCAAGTCTCAACTGTAACAAGAAGGTACGTACAACCCACACAAGGGACACACCTGTAGCACCTGGCTCAGGTGACCAGGGAGACTGGGCTCCACAGGACAAGTACTAAATAAGTCCAGTCTATCAAGACCAGGAGACATAGCAGCTCTACCTAATACATAGAAACAAACACTGGGAGGCAGCCAAAATGAGGAGACAAACATTTCCCAAATGAAAGAACAGAACAAAACTCCAGAGAAAGAACTAAACAAAATGGCAACAAGCAATCTACCAGATGCAGAGTTCTAAACACTGGTTATAAGGATGCTCAATGAGCTCAGTGAGAACTTCGACAAAGGGATAGAAAATATAATAATGGAGATAAAAAACATAAAAAAGAACCAGTCAGAAATAAAGACTACAATACCTGAAGTGAAGAATACATTAGAGGGAATCAACAGATTAGATGAAGCAGAGGATCGAATCAGCAATTTGGAAAAAAGGTAGCAGGAAACACCCAATCTGAGCAGCAAAAAGAAAAAAGAATCCAAAAAATTGAGGACAGTTTAAGGGGCCTCTGGGACAACACTGAGCACACTAACATCCACATCATAGGGGAACCAGAAGGAGAAGAGAGCAAGGAATTGAAAACCTATCTGAAGAAATAATGACTAAAAACTTTCCTAACCTGTCTATTTATTTTCCTAAATAGACACACAAATCCAAGAAGCACAGAGAGTCCCAAACAAGATGAACCTGAAGAGAAAAACACACAGTAATAAAAATGCCGAAGTTTACAGACAAAGACAGAATCTTAGAAACAGCAAGAGAAAAGCAGTTAGTTGCCTACAAGGGAACTTCCATAAGATTGTCAGCTGATTTCTCAACAGAAACTTTGCAAGCCAAAAGGGACTGGCACAAAATCAAAGTGATGAAAAGCAAGAACCTACAACCAAGATTTCTCTACCCAGCAAAGCTATCATTTAGAATCAAAGGACAGATAAAGAGCTTCCCAGAAAAGAAAAAGGCTAAAGAGTTCATTATTGTGAACATGCAATGTGATTTATAATGTAATACAGAATTGAATACCTGAAAGCTACCAAAAATGTGAATAAAATGGCAATAACTACATATGTAACAAAAATTATTTTAAATGTAAATGGATTAAATGGATTAAACAGTCAAAAGACATAGGGTTGCTGAATGGCTAAGAAAACAAGACCCTTACATATGCTGCCTACAAGAGACTCACTTCAGATTGAAAGACACACAGAGAGTGAAAGTCAAGGATGAAAAATGATGTCATGAAAAGGAAAAATAAAAAAGCTGCGGTAGCAATACTTATACCAGACAAAATAGACTTTAGAGCAAAGGCTATAACAAGAGACAACGAAGGACCCAGTAATTCCACTTTTGGGTATTTATCCAAAGAAACCCAAAACACTAATTTGAAAAGACATACGCATCTATATGTTCATGGCAGCATTATTTACAAGAGCTAAGATGTGGAAACAACCTAAGTGTCCATGGATAAAGGAGCAGTGGCACATAAATACCATAGAATATTACGCAGCCATAAAAAAATGAAATCTTGCCATCTGCAACAAGATCGATCAACCTAGAGGATATCACGCTAGGTGAAGTTAAGCCAGACAGAGAAAGACAAACACCCTATGATTTCACTTATACTATGTGGAATCTAAAAAAAAACAAAATAAACAAACAAACAAAACAGAAACAAACTCATAGATACAGAGAACATTTTGATGGTTGCCAGATGGGAGGGGGGTAAAGGGGAATGGGTGAGAAAGGGAAAGGGATTAAGAAGTACAAATTGGTAGTTACAAACTAGTCATGGACATGTAAAGTATAGCATAGGGAATATAGTCAATAATATTTTAATAACTATGTATGGTGTCTGATGGGTACTAGATATACCGAGGTGATCACTTTGAAGAGTTACATAACTGTCTAATCACTATGTTGTACACCTAAAACCTAATATAATATTGTATGTCAACTATAATTGAAAAATAGGAGAACTGACTCTGGGTGGTAAACACACAATGTGATATACAGATGATGTATTACAGAATTGTACACTTGAAACCTATGTAACTTTACTAATCATTGTCACCCTAATAAACTTTAAAAAAACAAAGAAAAATAAAAAATTATTTTTTTTAAAACGGACCATTTCAATTAAAAAAAAAAGAAAACATATGCCCCGGTCACAAGAAAGACCGGATATGAGAGTAGATGGCTCACAGCATGACAAAAATTACTCAGTGAATGTGCCACTGAAAACATAGTAACGATACTATGTATTTATAGGAATGACAGTACATTTCTACTTTCCCCTCAGAAGAGCAAATAGGAGTATCTGCAAACACCCAATCATCTAGAGAGAAGACAACATGATAACAGTTCTCCTTTATCTAGATTTTTGTCTGTTTTAAAGAAAACTTCCTGTTAACATGATTTGAATGTGACAGTATTAGGGTATCTCCACTATCCACTGAATACCTGAGATTGACCAAGGCGGGTGGTTTTCTGTTTGTACTTCTACATCAGACTTTTTATTTTCTTCATTTCTCCCACAATGGAGTATTTTACTGAGCTCTTCTACCTGAAAGAAAACAAGGCTTTAGAAAAAATAAATCACGTAACAATCCAGTAATATACACACCATTCTCCTGAAATTACAATAGTTACTTTTCTTGGTAAAATTTTTAAAGAAGTACCAATAGCAGCTAGTTTCCTTTTCAGAAAAACAAAAAATCCTATAATTGACTTTCTTTCACCTTTTACATTTGCAGAGGGAGATGTTTTTATACTTACACTCTATTGCTAAACCTTAAAATATCCCCTTCAAAAATCAGATTGACCAAATAGGACTTTGTGAACAGGAAGCTTTATTTCTAATAAATAAGAATGTTTTTATACTAATATTTTAATCAGTCGGCAGTTCTCCCTAAAGAATTAGAAAAAAATTAATTCCCATGTGTTAAATTATTTAGTGTCATTCAGTGTCATCCACCTGGAATTAACTATTCACTTAAATATACTAATGCCACTCATATACTTTAACATACTTTTTTCTTTAGTAGTCTTATGACTAAATAACTGCAGCAGGAGAAAATAGAGGGACTGCCTCAGAAGGGCCTCTATCCTCCCTGTGCCTCAATGAATGCCAAAATCAGAGCAACAGAGTGGAACTACCCAAAAGCAGATGAGAAACAGCCCTTGTCAGACAGGATCTCAGTGTGACACTAACTAAAAAACAAGATTCTCAATATTTCTTTAATGATACACAGAGCTTAAAAGGAAAAAGGTCGTAAGACTCATTATATACAGATTATCTCAGTTATCAGATCTGCTGGTACAACCAGGGCTGGAACTAGGGTGAAACAAGCAAGGCACCTAGGGAGCAAATTTAAGGAGGCACTCAGTCTCAGCTTCCTCCACGTACAGGGTCTATTCTGAGAATGTGTACCCCCTTAAATTTTTCACCCCAGACTACTGATTGCCTTGCCCTAGTGCTGGATCTGCTACTAACCACCAGTTCTGTGAACTAGATCATTTATTTAGTATCTGCTACCTGCTAGGCACTATACTTGGTGGTAATTTGGATAACATCTTATTAACTCTTAAATCACCTTACAAATTAGATGTCCTATTCCCTTTCACATGTGAGAAATCTGAAGAGATAAAGTAACTGGCACAATGCTTTTCTTGCCTCCAAAGCCTGCACATTTTATGTTTTTCTAACAGTTCACCCTCGATTCTCAACCCAATTTTTTTACTGTTCCAGATAAAATACTATTTAGTAATTCCAGATGACAGCTAACAACCAAACTCCACCCACCACCAGGGGAAGCTGACTAGGAGAGTAAGGAGTTATTATCATCACCAGTGGAGTCAAGGCTTTCTATGCATTTCAGTTTTCCATGTTAGACCACTATCACTAATAATCAAAATGCTGGCTCTTCAAAGATTAGTAAACTGTTTCCTTTTAGAATCTATATAGCAAGTACTTGAACAATCGGGGCATTATAAAAGAGTGTTTTAAAATGCTATCTATCATGCTCCCCTTCCCCCAAAATACTTTTAACAATATTTGTAGTCTAACAATCCATATATATTGTAAGTAGTCAAGAACTATTGAGTAAACAAACTCAAATTTTCTATAACTCTATACAATGGGCACACCAAGTCATTGCAACTCATCAGATATTTTCATAGATCATTTGCTAAAAGCCTAACAAAGTTTGATGACGTTTTAGGATTCAGCCTATATATGTGGTTTTAGGACAGAGACCAATATACTGCAAAAGACCAAACAGTTTAATTGAAATTAATAATTATGTGGAAATTAACTTGTCAGGAGACAGTGTAACTGTCCAACACATCAAGTCGGGGAAAAACGTATTATGCTCCTGTTTAAAAGTTTAAAAAGTAACAGTTTAAATTTTTGTCGTTACTGTATTTGATAAAAATGAAGTTAGCTGCTTAATGCCTCTAACAAAGTTACATCTTCCCTACTTCCACCAGAAAACTCAAGATGATAAACGCCCAGAATAACCACCTTACACTGTGTTCAACAGTTTGTAAAACTGTAAAAGTGTGTTCACATTTAATTTGATTTAACCTTCACCAGTGTAGTACTAGCCTTCTCATTTTACGGGCAACCGAGGCTCAGTGTCAATTCATACATCTAGTGAGTCAAAGATGGGATTCTGACTCAAGTCCCGCGTTTTAACAAACTCAAAAGTGACCTAGAAACCGTATAAACGTGCCTACTTCCAATGGGACGTTACAAGTGGGAATGAAGACGATCTAAAGTACTGAAGTTCAACTCACACCAGCCGTAACTTCTGCTCTCGCATTTATCTAAATCGAGTAACCCGAACTTTCAGGGGTGCTCCAAATGTACTTGGAATTATAATCGCACTGAACTTTTATTTCTTTCAAGTACTCTATAAATTGTAGAGTAGTGCTGGGCCCCTGCCAGGGAGCCCTTCCAATACTATCAGAGGCTCCGAAGGCCTCGTCCAGGGCGGGATGGGGCGCAGGGCTGCGAGGCGGCGGACCGCGCACCTGGGTGCGGAGCTCCTGGTTGTTGCTCTCGGCGCTCTGGTACAGACGCTCTGTGTGATGCAGCAGCTTCTCGATCTCCCGCACCTGCCGCTTGCAGCTCCGCAGCTCGTGTTCCAACTTCTCCACCTTCCGCCTCAACTGGGCCAGCTCCGACTCGGGAGAGGTGGGTGGCGATGGTGACAACGAAGGCGACGGCGCTTCGGAGGCCATGGGGTCCGGCGCGAGGCGGCCCGTGGGCGGGGAGGGACTGCGCTCAGACTGAGGCAGATGCAGGCGGGCCCTGAAGCCCCGGGAGCGCGCGGGCAGCGAAAGGCGGCCGCACACCCGCCCGGCCGCGGCGGCCCCTGGCCATGACGCCCAGAAGCTCACTGCCTGGCAGCCCGAGGAACTGCGGACAACCAGCAAGGGGAAGGCGCCCCGCCCAATCGGCCCGGCTTTGAAACAGAAAAACTTTATTGGTAACTACCTTCCCCAGCGACCGAGACACCCGCAGGAGCGCTGCAGAAGTGGGAGGGCCGGAGAAGTCAGGGCCCCCAGTGCTCGGGCTGTTCCTGCACCGTACCGGAAACGATGGCGTCGGCCGTGGGTGGGGCTGACACCGAAAGGGAAGCGACGGGAAGCGGGAAAGGCCCCACAGTGCACATGCGCACTTCCCGGCGGCGGAGGGGATCCTGGACCCTAGGGGGTCGGAAAGTGGCTGCCTGGGGAGTTGCAGTGATAGAGAAGGTCGCAGCCTCTGGTCTCAGCCTTGTGCCCGTACGAAGCATACTACCTACGTGACATCCTTCACAATTGATTTTGGTTTTGTAATATTTTTTCTTAGTCATTATTTTGTACCTCGGATTGTAATCATACCCCTTAGTTCACAGCACATCACCAACATTGGCCCATGACAGCTCTTGTCCTTGGGGTTTTGGTTTGGTTTGGTTCGGTTTTTGTTTTACTGTGGCTCTACTATATCCCCATTCGTCAGTCCCATTGCCTCCTTTCTGTCAATACGGACACTTCTCTCACGTGTCTGATATATATGCCCTTGACTATAAATCCTTCTAAAATATGTTTCAGGTAGGGGTTGGCCGGTAACTCGGTTAGGTCGTGGTGTTGGTGGCATCAAGGTTGCCGGTTAGGTCCCTGCGTGGGCCACTGTGAGCTGCACCTTCCTTAAAACACACACACACACACACACACACACACACACACACACACACACACACACACATCTTTTACATAAATAGCATTTGGTTAAAAGATGTTTTTAAAATTTATATATATATTGCTATACATATAAATCTAAGTGCTGCGTAGTATTCCAGGTATATGTATTTGTTTCATATGTTTTATGATTTGGGCTTTTGAATCTTATTCGTGAAGTCTTCCCACCCTGAGTCATATTTTTTCTTTAACTTTATAATTTTCACTTTCACATTTCTCTATTCCAACAGGAGGGTTTCAGACATATTTTTCCACATAATGA
The DNA here is from genome assembly GCF_004115265.2 of Rhinolophus ferrumequinum. NCBI lineage: Eukaryota > Metazoa > Chordata > Mammalia > Chiroptera > Rhinolophidae > Rhinolophus > Rhinolophus ferrumequinum. Next base: position 49,198,148 of record NC_046290.1, on the reverse strand, counting down.
CCTAGTTTTCTTTTTTGTTAGGGAAGGTGCAGCACACAGTGGCCCATGCGGGGTGGAACCAGCAACCTTGTTGCCACCAACACCACGCTCTAACCAATTGAGCTAACCGGCCACCACCGACCTAGTTTTGTTAAGACCATTCCCTTTACATTGCTTTGAAGTACCACCTTTGTCATATATATATATATATATATATATATATATATATATATATATATATATATAAACTACTGCTTGAGCAACTACTGTTTGAGCGAACTATTGCTTGAGCAACATTGACCAACGTATCCACTTGTATACATTTTTTGGCACCCCTAGTATATAGTATATACACATATATAAGGGGGTGCCAAAAAAGTGTATACACATTTTAAGAGATGTTTTCTATGTATTACTTAGTAGTTCACCATAATCAGAAAGTGTCTGGATGCTGATGGTAACCACTTTGAACACCTCTTGTAATTGCAGAAGTCAAATGTGACTTGTAGTCATCTTTTGTTACTGGTATATATTGAGTATCATAATTTTAATACAGTGTTTCTTAAAATGTGTATACATTTTTTGGCACTCTCTGTATATAGGTCTTGTTTCTGAGTGCTCTATTCTGGTCTGTTTGTGTATCAGTCTGTTCCCATGCAGAACCATTCTATTTTCATCACTTTGGTTTTGTAATATGTCTTAATATCTGGCAGAGCAAGTTCTCACTCTGCTTTTATTTTTCAAAATTGACTTATTCATAAACCTCTATTTTTCTGTATAAATGTTAGAATGAGTTTGTTGAGTTCCTCGAATGATTCAATGGAATTTTTATTAAGATTGCATTGAATGTCTAGATTTATTTGGGGAGAATTAACATAAAATTTTATGATGTTAAGATGTCCCATCCACATACATTTCTTTTCTCCATTTATTCATTCTTTTTTGTACTTTACAGAGTTTTCATACTTCTTCTGAAAGAGGTCTTGGGCATTCTTTCTAAGATTATTTCTGAAGCACTCATAGTTTTATTGTGAATGAAGTAATATTTTCTAATATATTTGACAGAGAAAGAAAAGTTGAAGTGATGGATAGGTTTCTAGTTTGGTGAAAGGAGGTAAGGACTTTTGGAGAAGAGTATGTGGATGGAGGAGGGAGGGATGTTTTAGTTTTGATTTTGTTGATAATATTTAGTTTGAGATGGCTACAAGACATCCATTACCGATGTTCAGTAAGCAATGAGCCTTGCAGAAGCCCATCTGAAGCTTAGACAGAACCTAGCAGGATTAGTACTGTGTAAAGAACCACAAATGGCCCCAAGGGCTAAGGAGATAAAGTAAATGAATGGATAGAGCAGTGAACAGCCACTACTGAGTTCTGGAGAACTGTGGAACTATGTGAGAGTGTGGACTCAGTATTGTGGAGCTTCTGATTTTTCAAGAAAAGCCAGAAATTTGGATTTTTATGTGAAATCTCTGTTTAAAAACAATGGTTCAAATTAGAAAGATAATTTCTGTGACATCATCATTGTATCCTCTTCACTGTACATGTGTGCTTCAGGTACTGCTCCAGGGTCTTCTCATTTTTACCATCACTGCTACTGCTATCTTTGCCCCTCCCATGGCATCTTTGTTTTCTAACTTGTCTCTTTCTTTTCCTCTCTCTTTCCCCTTGATTTTATGATTTTGTTTGAAAGAGTTTCCCCACCCCCATATGTGTGTGTGTGTGTGTGTGTATAGTTTATTTATCACTAATCAATAATAAAGATATTTTCTTCCAGGTAATGAATTAACTGAGCCCTATGGCTAATTTAATTTTCAGTCCTTGGGTTATTATATCTAATAGATGCTGTGGAAATCACTAATGCCCTCAAATCTTTATCTACCTTGTATCCAATCCTTTGCCATGCGACTTTGTGGTTCCCTTCACTAAAGAGGCAGAATCTCTCCCCCACCTTTGAATCTGGGTTTGGCCATGTGATTTGCTTTGGCCAGTTGAGTTGCCAGAATAGTGGACCAGTTCCTAGACTAGGTCTCAAGAGGCCTTAGTATTTATGCTTGCTTTCTTGGATTCCTGCCATTTCCACGAGAAGGACATACCCAGGCATGTCTGCTGGTCTCAGAAGGATAAATGGCACATGGAACCCGTGTGTTACTGTGTACCTTCTAGGTAAGATACTCCAGCTAAGCCGCTGCTCCAGCTTGGAGCAGAGGCCCCAAGAAATGCTCAGACAGTTAGCAATCCCGGTGGAAATCAGCCAGCCCCCCATCTCACCCAGACTTGAGAGAAATGATAAATAACCTGTGTTAGAAGCCACTGAGTTTGGGGTTATTTTGTATGTAGCAATAACTGACTGATACTCAGCCTGATGTAAAGCCATTACAGGAGCCTGTGCGTTTCAGGCTGGAGTCCAAGTACCTACTGTGTTTCCTCGAAAATAAGACCTAGCCAACCATCAGCTCTAATGCGTCTTTTGGAGCAAAAATTATTATAAGACCTGGTCTTATATTATATTATATTATCAGACCTAGTCTTATGTTAAAATAAGACCGGGTCTTACATTAATTTTTGCTCCAAAAGACGCATTAGAGCTGATGGTCTGGCTAGGTCTTATTTTTGGGGAAACACAGTAATATATTACTATATTCCATAACAGAGGAATATTGTCAATTAAATAGAACCTGATTTATATCCAATTTCTTTTAGAGTATCATAAATTTTATATTTAATGAACATTCACCTGGCATAATTTATGTTGGATACAATGGGTAGCCAACTCTCTCCAATCTGATCCTACAGTTTGATGTCACACAAGAATATCTGGGGAGTCATAGCATTTCAATAGTTCTGATTTATTGCTCCATATTACTTTTGGTCAATTGACCATTACCTGTTTCCTCCCCCTGGAGACCCAAGGAAAAAATGAGTGGAGGATACTAAAGTGTATCCTCCAGTGTAACACTAAAACACTGGATTGATGGTAAAGGAAGGAAGCCAAAGGAAACTAGGCAGGTCCCTCTTCTCTACCCCCAACTGAACACTTACATTTTCACCTTCATTTTATGATTCTATAATGAGTAAAAAATTTCTACAGTATTGTAAATTTTCCCATGCTCCCCACCCAGGGGAGGGTGGCAGTCTGTCATGAAGGAACACAAGACTAGGATTGGGGAAGAGAAAGAAATATCCTTAGAGAAGGCAAGGAGCTAAAAGAAAGACAGGTTTTATTGGAGACCAGATAGAAATAAGAAGGTGGAGGACAGAGGAAGCAGGGGGCTAGAGGCTGGGTTGGGAGCCAGGAAATGTTGCTCAAGAAGAGAGAGCACGCATTGCACTAGGAGAGCTGGGCAGGTAGATTTGAGACAGGACCACCATGAGGGCTATTTATTTATGCAGGGCCTAAGAACTGCTTAGAAACTGAGCCATCACCTCTAGTTTGTCCTTTCATTCAAGAGAAAATCTCTATCACCTTCACCAGGGCACTCTGATAACTGCCCTCCCTTGGGGTCCATGAGGACTTCATCCTTCCCTACTGATTGCCTAGGAGAACTTGCAGACCATCCCCTCTCCCCGATTTTGTTGCCCAGTGTACTTACTACTCCCAAGATACCCATGAAGCCAAAGAAGAAAGAAGACTGATGGGGACCTGAATGTGACCCCCAATGGAGTGGTGTGGGGAACATCTCACATCTATACTTGAGGTGGGGGTTGCTGAATGAATCCATCTAGATGCTGGAGGAGCCTTCTCCTTCCTTCCCTTCCCTTTTCTCCCCAAGACAGAGCAATAGTTATTGACAGTTCTCTTCTAATAATAAAATTACCTAAGAATATAAGGAAGAATTAACCAAAGGAAACATTAGAATGCTAGGAATACATATTTACCTTCTTGTTTCAAGAAAGGGCCTGGACATGATCCTATTGTTTATTGAAATATATGTACTTCTTGCTTTGTTCATGAAGATTTAATGAGAGATTGCAATGAATGAAGATTTAGTCACCAAAGTAATGGTATTAATTTGTTGGAACAGTCTCCTGAAGAAAAAGGACAAAATGTTTATGAGCCTAACGACTTATTATCAACATATTTATTAAACATAGTCATAGTATTTAGTTTGGGATCAAACGTATCTATTAAATAGTTATAAACAAATTAAGATTCATCCAAATATATGCCAAAAACGTAGAGGAGAAAGACAAAGTTGGGTGCTTCTGTAGCTCATTAGGGTTACAGAGGACATCAGATAGTATAGAATTAACTTGGTAAGTTAGTGAAGTGGTTTAAATGCAACTGGGACACGTGTGGGGTAATAAAATAACTTTTAGATAGAGACATTAACTAAAGCTCAGCTCGGCTGCATACAGTAAGTCCTCAATTAATGTTGTGGATAGGTTCTTGGAAACTGCAACTTTAAGAGAAACAACATGAAGTTAATTTTACCATAGGCAAATTGATATAAACGAGTTACGTTCCGCTGGCATATCTCTGGTCATAAAAACACCAAACTCCTAAATAAAGATCCAAAACACTTCTAACATTAAACATTGAAATAAATGTGAGCTATACATAGATTTAAGAAGGATTAATAACAAGGAAGATAATGATTTTCCAACCTGCTTATCCTAGTTCAGGGTTTCAGGTGGGCAGAGCCCATTCTAGCAACGCAGGGCGAAAGGTGGGCACCCACCCAGGACAAGACGCCCTGCCATCGCAGTGCACACTCACACCCACACTCACTCAGACTGGGGCCACTGAGACACCAATTCACCTCATGTGCGCATCTTTGGGCTGTGAGAGAAAACTGGAGTCCTTGGAGAAAACCCATGCTGACGTGGGAAGAATGTGCCAACTCCACACAGACACTGGCCCCAGCCAGCAATCAATTTTTTTTCTAATTAACATTATAACGAAACAGTATTGCATGAAATAAAAATTATTTGAGGACCTGTTGTACTAGCCGTGTGACTTTGGGCAAGTTCCTTAAGCATCTGTGTCTCGTTCCTCAGCTATAAAGTGAAGACTAAATGATAGTAGCTTCACATAGAATAATGGAAAGATGAAAAACAATAATGTGTGTAAAGTGCTAAATTTAGAACCTGGCACACGGTAAGTTTTTAGTGAATATTAATCATTATTATTGTTTTATCTAATAAAAGCTTGCATAATGCTTGCTGTGTACCAGGCATTGTACTAATTACATTACAAAATACTTGACATGCTATTATTCTCATCACAATCCTGTGGGATAGGTACTATTATTACCATCATCACCTCCATTTTACAGAGAAGGAAACTGAAGCCCAGAGATTCAGTAGCTTCCTTAAGATAACACAGCCAGTAAGAGTCAGACCTGGGATTTCAATTCAGACTCCCTGCTGCCAGCGCTCGTAACCGTATGCCCTTCCCCTTCCACATACAAAGTTTGTATCATCACCATCCTTACTGTCATCATTGTCGTCTTGAACCACAAATGGAAGGCGATTCACAAGGCACTAAGGTTTATATGTATTTGTTAGCTGATTTATTATTAAAGTTTTTTCTACACAATAGATGTTTCCATAAAATGTGTGTGTCATTTTTGTAAGAATTATATTTTGAGTGCAAAAGTGAAATTTTTAATGAAAAAAAGTATGTATGGAATCATTCTAGCTAGGAAGGTTAAAAAGATTAATAGGATGAAATATCGGTAAGGAAGTTCGAGTCCATTAATAATTCCCCATCTTCGTACAGGATTGCTATAAAAATTATTCTATTAATCATCCCTACTTGTCTCTGAAGTCAATAATAGAATGACCAAATGTGAAAGCACTTTGTAAACTAACAAAACACTATAGAAATGTAAGTTATAATTATTTGCCTTTTAGACCCTAACAGATTCTATTCATTTGTGTGTATGACATAAATACATATATGTATATGTATGTGTGTGTGTGTGTGTGTGTGTATATATATATATATCTCCTTGGAAAATTTCTCAAGAGTTATATTCTGTCCACATTTCTTGCCTCTTGGGAAGTGGGATTGCTGATCACAAGGTTGAGATGTCTCTCAAATCCTTTTCACTGAAACCAAGTGAGGGCAGGAATACATAACACAAAACACATTTTGACCAGAAGGTGGCAATAAAGCACTGATATTTCTAAAAGGAACCTGGTTGAAGGATTAACTTCTGGTAGGTGGTGTACATCCAAGGAGCCCAAATATTGTGGTCTAGACGTTCTGATCATCCAGATTCTATGGACAACTCCTCACCCTCACCCCATCCCTACCCTGGAGGAGCCTAGGCTCAGATAAGAGGTGATGGGGACATACTGTGATAAGTGCTGCCATCAGAAAAGGCTGCGGGAGCAGTCATTTATCTGAAAAGTATGTCCCCATCTTAGAGTTCTCATTTAAGTTAACTTTATTGAATAAATGGAATGATTACTGGCAAAGGGGTAGGTCATATTACTTTAGCTCTTTGATGAAATTTTTCCATGTACCAATTTTACTGCATCTAAGAATGGGATTTCTTCTCTTTGTTCTTCATTTCTTCATCTAAGAAATGGCAAAAATACTGGGAGAAATTGGCATACCGTTTGATTTTGTCCCCTAACCATTCCACCCCTGGCAATCAAGGAAGAAGGCTCCCTTAATTCTGGGAAGCATACATTAGTTGCTGTCTAGAATAGACTGGGTCTGGGTTTGTTAAAGAAAAACCTATTTTGACACTTGTTAACACGGTAAGGAAGACTTTATCAGAACTATTGTGATAGGTGTAGCTATCAAGACTATTGCAAGAGAGGAGAGAAATTGGATTCAACTATGAACACAAAACAAGTGGGGATTTATAGCTGAGGAGGCAGGTGGGGATGTGGATGGAAAATTACTCCAGGAGCTTGATGAAAGGAAGCAGATGGAGTTATGGTTTGCATATCAAAAGCATTCTCACAGGCAAGTTGTTTGCTATCTCTAGAAATTAGCCAACCCTGGGAGGGGCAGCCCCTCTAGGTCTGCAAGCTTCCAAGATGTTAAAGCATCATAAAATGTGGGGGGAAAAATTAAAACATGATTAATACAAAGTCCTTTGCTTCTAGCTTCTAAAATACCATTTTTGTCAACCAACCAAGTGCCTCATGAAATTAGAAAGCACTGAATAAGCAAGATCATCTGATTTCACATAGCCAATAATCATACTAGGTAACATTTAATTAATTCCTGCTGTATGCTATCTCTTGTGCTAAGCTCATGCGTAATTGTACATAACCCATGTATTTGTATCTTGAATGTAGTGGTGATTATAGGAATATGTACATGTGGTAAAATGTCACAGAATTATACACAAAGCCCTACTCCCCCCCCACCAAAAAAAAATGAGTGCCTACAAAAATGGGTGAAATTTAAGTAAGAACTGTAGTCTAGCTAATTGTATTGTGCTAGTCAATTTCCTGATTTTGATAATACGCTATAGTTATGTAAGATGTCACCACCGGGGTAAGCTAGGTGATGGATTCATGGGACCTCACTATACTATTCTTGCAACTTCTTGTGAATCAATTATCTCAAAATAAAAGGTTAGGAGAAAAACCCCTTGAGGCCAATACAATAATTATCCCCATTGCACATGAGCGGCTTGGAGAAGTTAAGTAACTTGCCTAAGGTTGCTCAGCAAGTGAGAGTGTGATTTCAACCTGGAGCCCATGCACTATCAACCTCCCTTCAACATACGAAGGCAGATAATTAAGTTCGCGAACACATCCTAGAAAAAGTGCTACATCCCTCGTTGCGGAACATCACTACAATCACCTTCGAAGTACTTCCCTTAGGAAGCTATGCACTGACGCCAGCGCCTTGTCCACCCTTCAACGCAAATTTAGAACTCTTTCTGGAATGGCCATCAGAGCTGTAGTCATATTACCCTTGATGTCCTGAATGTCATCAAAAATGTCTTCCTTTCAATATTTCCTTTATCTGTGGGTAAAGAAAGAAGTCATTGGGGGCCACATCAGGTGAGAAGGGAGGGTGTTCCAATACAGTTATTTGTTTACTGGCTAAAAATTCCCTCACAGACAGACAGTGTGGTGTGAGCTGGTGCATTGTCGTGATGCGAGAGCCATGAAATGCTGGTCAGGTCATCTAACTTATTCATACAGCCTTTTAGCACTTGCAAATAGTAAACTTGGTTAACTGTTGGTCCAGTTGGTACAAATTCATAATGAATATTCCTCTAATACCAAAAAAGGTTAGCAACATCGTTGCACTAAATTGGCAAACTTAATTGTCAGACCTTGTAGATAGCCTTCAGATAAAATTATGGTTCTCATAGTACTCATGGTACTCACAGAATGTTTCTGGGTTCCAATATGGTCTGAAAATATGTGAATAAATTCAATTACACTACAGTACTTGAAAGTTAAACTGCAGCACAGTTAAAAGTATAGGACTCCCCGCTTCAAACTGTGGGCAAAAAAGGGGCCATATACTAAACCTGACAAGCTCAGGGGAGGCCTGCATGACAAGCCTTACAAACTCAGAGACTGAAATTAATCACATAGGATGGTCTGAACATAAAAATTCCTAACTGAAAGCGGGTCATGGCCAGTAGTCACATCCTTGGCCTGTAGCTTCTTTGAAAACAAAGATCAATCTTCACTTAAGTGAGCCTGTCTTTTTTCATCTAAGATAACATAACCTTGGAATGTCAGAGTAATCCCTTTTTCTGGACCCCCCCCCCCAGGGCACAACCCACCACACCAGAGCAGGAAACTATAGAATCCCTCACTGTTGTTCTTGTCCCCTGATTACCACCTCCATGTGCTGTAAAATGCTATTAACTATCCTGTACCCACAAATGTAAAAGAAGTATCTGTCTCTCCAATTTACTTTTTATCCAATCCCAGAGATTTCCCTGCTTTGCTTTCTCCCACCATCTTAATCTACCATCAATGGATTTCATGTAATCCTCTTCCTTTGATTCTAACGTATAAAATAAACTGCAAAACCACCATTTTCCGGAGCATTTTCTCAATCTGTTGAGATTTTGCTTCCTGGCAATTATCGTCAGTTTGGCTCAAATAAACTCTTATAAGTTTTCTCTTAGGCTGGATTTTTTTTCATTGACATAGCTATACTACAAGATTATAGTAATCAAAACAGTATGGTACTGGCAGAAAAACAGACATACAGACCAATGGAACAGAACTGAGAGCCCAGAAATAAACACACACAAATATAGGCAACTAGTTTATAACAAAGGAGTCAAGAATACACAATGGGGAAAGGACAATCTCTTCAAGAAATGGTGTTGGAAAAACTGGACAGCCACATGCAAAAGAATAAAACTAGACTACTATCTTACACCGTACACAAAAATTAACTCAAAATAGATTAAAGGCTTGAATGCAAGATCTGAAATAATAAAATCCATAGAAGAAAACACAGGCACTAAGCTCTAGACATCAGGCTCAGTGGGTTTTTGTGAATTTTATTCCAAAGGCAAGGTAAAGAACAACAAAAATAAACAAGTGGGACTACAAAAAAGCTTCTGCACAGCAAAGGAAACCATCAACAAAGCAAAAAGGCAATCTATGGAATTCGAGAAAATATTTGTAAACCATATATCTGATAAGGGGTTAATATCCAAAATATATAAAGAACTCATACACTCAATAGGAAATAAAAAATAATCCAATTTAAAAAATGGACAGAGGATCTAAATAGACGTTTTTCTAAGGAAGACATGCCAATGGCCAACAGACATATGAGTGTGTCTTGAGACACACTTATGTATGAGTAACAACTTCTCTGCTTTCAAGAACATAATCTTAGTAGTAGTAGTAGTAGTAGTAGTAGTAGTAGTAGTAGTAGTAGAGGCACCCACATAAAGAACCAAAATTAACCTAGAGGCAGAATGAAAGACACAGGAAAAGAACAAACAAGGTGCTCTGAGAAGACAGAGGATGGAGTCAGAGACTGCTGATGAGACACTGAGGACCAGAATGAAAAGGTGACCCACTCACCTGTTAGGAGACACTTTGGGGGTGGTCTTCAGTGCCACACCCAAACCAAGCTGAGGATCTCTGATGGCAGAGCTAAGACCTGTCTTCCACTTAAATCAACTGCCAGCTTTATGCTCAGGCTCCTGAACAGTTTTAGGTGTCAACTTATCAAAACAAGCAAGAGCTCTTGCTAATATCTGATATCATGCATTTATCAGAAAATATTTATCAGAAGCTATGTCATCATTTAATGGATGAAATATATTTCTCATTACTTGAACCAAGGTGAGCAACTTATCATAAAACAGTAGGATGATGGCTAGCAGACAAGATGCAAAGATGTATGGGAGACTAATTTAGAGGCAATATAGCCTGGTCACCAATTGGGCAGAAGCAGGAGGATGAACTTCTTTTTCTGGGGACTCCATCTGGATTGAACGGTTTAGGTGCCCAGTGGACTAAGAGAAAGAGGTGGGGACAGTGAGTAACCCATGGATGTGACTGTCGGAGCACCACAGTCATTCTATCAGTGGATGGACCAGTTGTTATTTATTGCACACATTCTGTAGTTTCCTCCCTGCTTATCCAAGTGTTTCATATGGAGATAAGCCTTTTCTACTCAATTTCAGACCCTGCTGCAAATTTTCCTCTGTCCTTGAAACTTAATTACATGGGTAAAAAGAGGTTACAAACGGAATTGATAATTATCAAAATCGTCGGAGTCCAAAGGATTATAATGATGAATATTCTCTTACAAATAACTAAAGGAATTAGCAGATGAATGTATCAGAATATCAACAATGTTTTAAGAACATGAAATAATCTCATCCTTGTCTCACTTCATTCTTCTTTCATTGCTCATCCTGCTATCCTTGGTTAAAAGGCTCAAGAACCATCTTTATCATTTGACCAATGCTACATTTATACAGGTTTTCCCCGCTATCCGAGAGTAGAGCATATCTATAATACCTTTCATATATCAAAATGGTATAAATTGAAAAAGCAATTATCATTAATTCATATGGAAAAAATTTTGAGTTTTCCTATATCCCCAAAATAACTTACCAAATAACACATAAAATCCAAAATGATACTAACATATAGTAAAAGTAAGAATGATACGGTAAATACATAGCCTGTATAAAGTAGAAATGACGTATGTACAGTGTAGTTTCACTTATTAAAAAATGATTTCCCCTTAAGTATAAGATAATGGAGCGCCATACTTTGTACACCTGTCACTCCACTCAAACAATAGACTTTCCATCTATTACTATTACTATCTATTACTATTCCATCTACTACTATTACTGGATGCTAATTTAAAAAGACCACTTTGCTACTAGCAGAACCACTAGTAACTCTGGCAGCTTTCAGGATTCTTTCTCTCTTCATGTAACTATTAAGAGTGGTGGACACAAACGAGTTCAAAGCATGTACGGTGTCATAATTTCATTTACCATAATCAAAAAACTTAATTACATCCAATTTTACACTAAGCATAACATCCTTATGAGCACTCTTAGGTTTTTCTGAGACCTTAGGACACATCTTGCTAACGGATGCACAAAATAAATCGAGATAAAGCACAGATGCTCAGACACAGTTCAGAGCTCCGCGACCTGATGCTCAAGACGCCGGGAAGAAGCTTGGTGGGCCCAAGCTGACTGCTCTGGGTACACACCACCTCCATTATGCTCTTTGCAAAACAAAAGCTAGTTTCAATTTTCACCTTTTTTTGTAAAAGTGAAAATCCTCTTGGGATTTCTTTCGATTAGTGAAAACAGGTACTACTACTGTGGGCCTTTCATAAAAGTGAAGTGGCTCAAAGCAATGTCCAAAACGCGGGGATACCTGTACATATTTGGGGGCAAAACATCAAGACTGGTAGCATTATCTGATATGCACAATAGTTAGTAGGATGTCAATTGCAGCCATTTATTAAAGGTTCGATTTTCCTGTTCCAAGTAATGAAATTAAATTGAATGAAGATGTGAACAAAGGAGCGGCTAAGTGCAGCAACACACAAGGGTTCCCTTAAGTGTTGAGAACTTTTCAATCACTAACAATAAACCTGTCCATTCTACCTAACAAAAAGGCTAATCTTTTTCCCAAGCTGGTGGGAAAGTGTTATTGTATTGCTAATCATCTGAGTTAAGTAAAACTCTTTTGCACTGGAGCTATCTCATCCTTATCTATTACAGCCTAACTTGCTTCCAAGCTGTAACATATGCACAGATACGCCTTTCTTCATATAGTGGGTATTTTCTTGGCGCAAGTTATTTGACAGCTGAATTGTTTCCTCACTGAATTGCATTATAATTTCATCAAGTTCGATGATTATTTTTCAATTGACAATTATTAGGTTTTAAAAATTTTAACTTAAAAAAATTTTCTGGGGCGGCCAGTTGGCTCAGTTGGTTTGAGCGCAGTGTTCTTAACAACAAGGTTCCCCGTTCAATCCCCGCATGGGCCACTGTGAGCTGCGCCCTCCACAACTAGATTGAAACAACTACTTGACCTGAAGCTGATGGGTCCTGGAAAAACACAATTAAAATAAATAAAAGTTTAAAAAAAATTCTAACACTAAACTATTTATTAAATGCAGGTGGTATATGTACATACAGTTTTCTTGTTATTGGGAAGAAAACAAAAAACGTAAAATATGGTCCCTTCTCAAATAACCTAAAATCTAATTACGGAAGCAAGACATAGGGACCTTAAAAAATTGATAAACAAAGTAGGAAAGTAATGATTAAGTGCATACTATTCTTTAAAAGGAAGAGATTAGAGTAATTTGAAAGAACTAGGTCTCCCGCTGACTTGAATGACAAAGAATATTTAAATAAATGAAAGGGAGTAGGGAGGACATTTTAAGCAGTGGGCTAGCCTGGGAACATATCTGGAGTCACTGCTGAACCTGACTTACATAGAGGTGGAAGGATTGTTTGGCAAACAGAAATACCTTATAATATATGCAGTGATTTACTCCATATACTAGTTTAACAAATTACCACAAACTTCAATGGCTTAAAACAGCACAAATGTACTGTCTTACAGTTCTGCAGGTTAAACATCCAACATGGGTCTCACTGGATTAAAATCAAGGTGTCAACAGGGATGTGTTCCTGTCTGGAGACTCAAGGGTACAAACTATTTCCTTACCTTTTCCAGCTTCTAGAGGCCTTCCACATTCCTTGGCTTGTAGCCACTTCCCTCCATCTACAAAGCCAGAAACATCGCAATATTGCATCTCTCTGACCTTTCCCCCATAGCCACATCTTCCTCTCTCCACAAGCAGAAAAGCGTCTCTGTTTTTAAGCATCTCGTTGATTACACTGGGCTCACCTGAACAACCCAGGATACTCTCCCATCTCAAGGTCCTTAACCGTAATTACATCTGCAAAGTCTCTTTTGCCACATAAGGTAGCAAATTTTTCTCTAATCCCTTTCTTTTCTTTTCTATTCCCATGGCTTCGATCTAGGTTCTTATATACTCACTTGTGATTGTAGCAATAACCCGATAAATAACTTCTTGGAGGAGTTTCTCCTCTGCTTCAATCCGTCCGATGCATCAATTTCATACAGACCATTTAAAGCACTGTTAAGATGCAAACTTCAACTGAGTAAACTTTAAAGATCTTATTGGCTATATTCAATTCATGAATTGGGCAGCATCCAATCTAGCAAACAGAAAGGAATTCTGAGGAGCTGAAAGACTTTTATAGACAAAAGGGAGTGGGAACACAGAAGTTATATGAGGCAAAAATAAACAGTGTGCTGGTTGTTGCAAGGTTACTGGTCTTTGGCGATGGCAAATTACCTAAGTAGTGCTAATCAGATGATTCCTGAGTGACTGATTTAAGAGTCCATTTCTGGGAGAGCCAACACTGTAATTTTTGCAGCTCTTCATATTTATTCTAAATACACACAAAGTATTTCTGAAAGGATACCCAAGAAACTGTTGATGGGCTGAGAAATAGGATGCAGTTGGCAAGGGGAAGGGCATAGATTGACTAGGTGGGTGGAAAGGAAACCTTAACTTTCCATTTTATGCTTTTTCAGATTTGATTCCATTTTTAGCATGTGAGATGCCTTCTTTTAAAAGTGAAAAAAAAAAAAACAGCAAAGTAACTTTCATTTAAAAGGCTACATATTTTTCAAAGAAAATTTAGATATGCAGGGAAAACATTGCTGGTATTATTCACCTAGTAAACACAACCACTATTCAAAGTGAATCAACTATTATTCTAAAAAAAACAAACAAGCAAACTACAACGAAAAACCAAACTCATACCTCCACTCTCTAAAAATGTCTTTGAAAGTAACAATGGTTAGGTGTCACCATAACATTTTCCTCTAAAGTGCTCCAAGTGCTGGACAAACAGTTCCAATTGTGGGGCAGGCAAGGAGATGAATGCTTTTTGGTAATCAGAAAGAAAGTGACCATGTAACCCATTAAGTGCCTGTCTTACCAGGCGCTGGCTGGGCAGAAGGGGGAAAGCAAAGATGAGTCAGTCAGTCTCTAACCCAGGGAGTTAACAGTCAATTTATTCTTGAAATTAAGAAAATTTAATGGGTTACATTTATCACCTGCCTAACATTTAGAGATTAGAGTCATAATGAATTAGCACTAGAACCTTGTTTTCTTCTGGAAAAACAATGTGTAGATACAAATGGAGAAAAGTATTGTAAGATTTGAAGTAACATTTTTCTCCCAGGATCTCACTCTGGAGTCACATAACCAGGATTTAAATCCAGATTCTGCCATTTTCTAGATGAATGACTTTGGAGAAGTTCTTTGACTTTTTCAAGCCTCAGTTTTCTCATCTGTAAAATGGAGATGCAAAAAGTACTTATCTCAGTAGGTGGTTGGGGGACTGAAGGAGATAAAAGAGTACTTGCTGCCTGTTTGGTGGAATGACACAGCAGGGACCCAGTTAATCTGACACACCGTGAGCACCTAGAACAATAGCCAGCACATGAAAACCTCATCCATGTTTGTCAGCAAATGAATTAGACTGATACAACTTAAAACAATGTTTTAAAAAATTTTTTAAGAAGAAACAGATAATTACAAAAGTTTGGAAACAACCCAAATGTCCACTGTTATGTCTAAATAACATGTGAAACACCCATGAAAATGAGATGCTCTGCAATTGCAACAATAATTAGGAAGCTATCTAATACTGATATGGAAAAAGCCCTATGACATACCATGTTTCCCCGAAAATAAGACCTAGCCGGACCAGCTCTAATGCATCTTTTGGAGCAAAAATTAATATAAGACCAGGTCTCATTTTACTATAAGACCAGGTATAATATAATATAATATAATATAATATAATATAATATAATATAATATAATACAATATAATACCGGGTCTTATATTAAATGTAAAAAGGAGAAAAAAATACCTGTATTTCCATTAAAAAATTCTATAAGGATATACTAATAATACAAAGTAGTAAGCGTGGTTCACTATAGGGATGGAAGATAAGAATTCAATCAAAAGGGATATAAGAGCGGGAGGGACACTTTTTTACTGTATTGTTTTTATATATTTTTTAAAAATTGAACCATATAACTGTATTCCATATTTTAAAATAGATGAAAAATTCAAAGGAAAAAAAGGAGCTGGATTCATGTTGTTTACGCCAATCAGTGCTATAGTGCATTGTTTGAGGGAGGTTTTCGTTTTTGTTGTTTTTTGAGATTAATTTATTTTCTTAAGACTTCATTCAAGTTCAAAATTCAAACAGTAAAAATGAGTATACGGTGGAAAACTGCCTTCCCACCTTAGCTAAAGACTTCCCCTTCCCTCAGGCAACCAATGTGTAAGATTCTTGAATATAGTGGGAGATTTTAGACATTTAGCATTTTAAAATGTATTTACTGCTGTGATTTCAAGGGGGATTTTGCCACAGTGGTCTTCGCAAGTCAGGACTCTTATTCAAAGCTCTTTTGTTAAACCATCTTTCTTGTATTGCAAAGGAGATGCTGTTGAGAACAGCCAACAACTGTGAGCAACACAAATATGATGAGGTTGGTAACGGGGGAAAAGACTGAGTCCTATGGAAGTCAGCAGAATAAAGGCAACACACAGGCAGAAAACGCTCAGGCCACAGCTGCATGGGCCCACTCCTGCCCTGGCTCCAGGAAGCTATTGCCAGGCTTTGCTTGGTTCAGGGGAGGGAGCTGTGGCAAGAGGGCTGTGACGTCCAGATGTTGCTGAGGTCATCTTTGGAATATAGTACAACTTCTGAACCCCCTGCGCCCAAACAGTACAACCCACCCTCAGGCCTCTGGGAGCAGTAAGAGGGTTGCCAACGCAAAGGGCCTAGACAAACAGGGTTGTTTCAATCAGTGCTCCTCAAAGTGGGATCCCTGGCCCAGCAGCATCAACATCACCTGGGAAGCTGTGAGAACGCAGATTCTCAGGCCTCACCCAGACCTACCAGATCAGAAATTCTGGGGGGGGGGAGGGGTGTTTTAAGGGGCTCTCCAGCTCATTCTGATGCAAGCTATAGTTTGAGAATCACTAGTTGAAATCAACATTTTCTCCAGTGCTCTGCTGGTAACCATCACCGGGAACAGGGTAAGGGAGGCAGAAAGCTTGTGAAAGACGCACACTCCTAGGTCCCACCTCAGACTTACTGAATCAAAATATTCCACGAGGAAGCCTCAGAATTTACATCTAGGAACGACTGAAAACTGGCCTAAATGATTCCTATTACCAGATACTTGAGGTTAGAGAAACAAACTTGCCTTACTCCCCGATATATCAGGTGTCTTTTGCTCAAAAACAACCACCCAGGCTGGCCTTACAGCTCACACAGGATTCTTTCAGACCACCTGATAAGCAGCAGCCTCTCCGGGAACTTGTTGATGTCCCTGACCCACCACTGCAAGGTGGTCTGCGTCTCAGAATCCTAGCTCGACAATGATCAGAATAAGGAAGGGGCTGTTTTGCTGATACTCACTCCCATCGTGACTTCACGAGTGACCCACCTAAGACCCGCTACCCATGGTTATCAAACAGAAGAAGTAGGCCCTAAGGGATGACACCTAAGGTGATAGATGTAAGTAGAGGTAAAAGGAACCTGGTGCTGCCTATTGCCCTGGGTAACAGCAGACAGATCCAAAGAGAGCAGCAAGGGAGGGAAGTGTTACAATTTCCTCCATTGAGTCATATCCCGTAGGCCCTAGTTGCTGAAAGGAAGAGAACTTTCTCATGCCCAACCTCCCTCCACTGCCCTAGCATGTGGGGACAGACAAGTGGAATAGTGGCTGGGTGCATATTTTCTAGAACTTAAGACTGGGTAAGCACCACACTTGGAAAGCACTTTGAGAAGCTCTTTCCCTGGCAGAGCCAGACGGAATCCAACTTGTCTAGGGAAACAGCAGGGAGAGGGTGACGAAGCCCGGAAGGCAGTGGAATGAACTCACATGGGGTGGTGGCTGCAGTGAGTCAGCTCAGCCACAAGCTCAGAGACTGAGGGGTGGAAGACAGGATATTCAAGAAAATGGAGGACAACAATAATTTACAGAATAACTTTCTAATTTCTATTCATTATACATACCAGGAAACAATCAGCGTCTGAGCAATTTCCTTCCAAGTTCAGCCATGTTTAAGAAGTCAGTCCCTGGCTTGCTGGTCCAGAGTGGGTCACCAGAGAGATCACAGGTTCCAAGGACAACATTGTAGTCTTTGGCGAACAGGAGCAGTTAAGAGCATCACTGTAGCAGGAGAGGGGTCCACAATTGTTCAAATTAGCCAATGTTTCTGAAAGCAGTTGCCATTGAGTGTTTCCTTCCCATTGCACTGGTGACCATCACACTTCAGACGGGAAGTCTAGAGGGCTATTTATTCTCTGCGCATTCAATTATGGTCAGCTCTGTTTAACAGCAGAAAGAAAAAAGACACGATACAGAAGATAGGACAGAGCGATAATGTAGTAGTGGCTCTGGGGGGAGTCAGCGGATGTGCAATCGCTTCAGCAAGAGAAACACCAGGAGGAATCTCAGCCCACCTGCTGAGGTGAATTGGTGTTTTGCTTTTTCACCTGGACTTAAGAGAGCTGAGACCATTTTGTAAAACCCATATTCCAAGGCCACTTTGTCCTAGGAGTAAAAATGTTCCCAGATTGAACATGGAGCCATGCCAATGCAGATGGTCATAGGGAGTAAGGACTCTGGAGCTGGACAGCCTGCGTTCAAATCCCAGCCTTGCCACTCCCTAGCTTGGGAGAGTCACTCGGTAGTTCTTTGTCTCAGTTTCCCCATCTGTCCTTATCTGTCAACAGGAGGCAGTAATTGTGGAGTTTGTTATTTATAAAGGATTCAGGACAGCACCCGATACTTACAAGTTCTCAATACATGGATGCCGTTGTTTTTTCTCTCCAGGTTTCTTCAGGTAAAACTTTGCTTACATTCGTCATTCATATCTAGAATAACACACATCCACATCTGTGGTGCATGATTCACTCACAAGGTTCAAATTTATTCTTTCTACCTTGACCAAGAGTGGAGGGATGAAAAAAACTCCAGAGAGAACATGGTGCTGGGAGGTCACGTACGGTGTCCATTCTAAGGGCAGACTTCGCAGAAGTTAAATTAACAGGTGAGTAACAACCCCATTGTAATCTGTGTGAAGATAGTTTTTGGAATCTTGATTGAGGTTAGTGTTTATCATTATTACTTTAGGTTTTGGGGGGTCTTCATCTAGAGAACGTAAACATGGGGTCTCACAATATAGCTGAGTAATTCAATTAAACACATATTTGTGGAATTCATATCAAATGCAAGGCAGTATCACGTACAAAATTCTGAGGGACGTGAAGACAATCAAGAAACAGTTCTCTCTCCTGGATTTAAACAGTAAAATCTATGAAACAAGATAGTGGAATGCATCTAACGACATTCCTGTATAAAAACAGATGAGGAAGAAATAATTTATAAAAGAGTATCACATTGTTACAAATACCTACCAAATGCCTCTTATCTACTTTGCCTCTAACGTCATAACATCCTAAACATCCATCTCTGAGGTTCACATCGCTGCAAGTATCTTCTGGTGAACTGAGAAGTAAATTGCATGATCAGAGATTATTCTGGGTGTCATCCAAAAGAAATGAAGGTTTATTTTCTGATGGAAAAATAAAGTGACAGTTCCATAAAATAGAATGTGTTCTCTTTCTGGCTCACAAGGATATAGAGCTGTAAAAGGCAGAGCAATTTTGTACTAGCTCTCTGATGAATACCCAGTATGATTTTATTTTAAATATTATTTCATAAAATCTTTACAGGTCTATTTTGTCTATTTTTAATTGGGGGTTTTACGGTTTTAGAGGGGAAGTGAAAGATGCATGGCAGATATCAATTAGTTACTCAAAACCAAAAGTGGTAGTATATAAAACTAGGGGAAATGCCTTTAAATGAAAAAAAGTTTTATTCAATATTATAATTATAATATTATAATTTTTCATGTTCTTCTGCAGAAATGTAAGCATCATTGGCATTATACAACGCTAAGTTCTAAATATGAGCCTCCAGTCGTAGGTGGTTAGCCTGTGGTCTAGAAACATGGGCGTTTTGAGTACACATTATAGTTTGGCGTTAACTCACTACGAATCTTCCCATAAATCTTTCAATCTTGTTTTGTATGAAGTGAAGATACCCAGGTTCTTCTGGTTCACAGAGTAAAGTCCTTGCACACTGCGGAGATTACATGAAGTAAGATACATGAAAGTCCTTTAGGAATTGTTAAAAGAAATACAAATAGTAGTAATAAATCACTATACCTATTACATCGTAGCATATGTCAAGCAACCTAAGTCATTCTAACACAGCATATATAAAGGTCACGCTACGCTGAATAAAATATTAAGCATAATATGAGTTTGCCTGTCTCAGTGGCACCCAAAGAAAGTCCTGTTAACTCATTTTACATGACTTATATAACATGTTTCACTTCCTTTGGTAGTCAAATCCACCATTCAACATAGATTACGGCAAGTCTTTCCTGTGATAGCAGTGGACAAGATAGACGAGGAGCTTGCCACCTGGTGGACAATTCCCTGTAGATTTGCCTTTCCAAGCTTTAATGTGCATGTGAATCATATGGAAATCTGACTTAAATACAGATTCTGATTCATGAGGTCTGGGTTTGGGCCTGAGGGTCTGCTGGTCCGGACACCACTTTGAGTAGCAAGGAACTAGGTAACCAGTTGTTAACCTCCCAAGCAACATGCTGCCTTAGCTAAATGGAAACACTCCACTTCTTAAAAGAAAAACCCTTAAGGACTGACAATAATCTTGGGAATTTCAGGCAGCTGGTGAAAGGAGGCTCTAGGGGAGAATATTTCCTTGTCTCTTCCTATCTTCTGCTGATTGCTAGCAGTCTTTGGCATTCTTTGGCTTATAACTGCCTCACTCCAATCTCTGCCTCCATTGTCACACGCCCTTCTCCTCTGTGGGTCTTCGCTGGGTATCTGCGTGCCTTTTCTCTTATGAGAACACCAATAATTGAATTTAGGCCTCATCCTAATCCAGTGTGACCTCGTCTTAACGAATTACATCTGCAAAGATTCTATTTCCAAATAAGGTCCCATTTTGAGTAGGCATGGCGGGTGAGAGGGCTGCAGTCATGAAAACAATTTTCAGCTCCGTGTGGGGATGTTATGGAGGGAAGTAAAAGAGAGAACCTAGAGGGGAAGGGAAAGCTGCACGGTCCTCCTCACCCAGATCTCATCAGGTGTCAGACGGAGCAGCAGTCCGTGAGCTCTCTAGGCCACTACGAACGTGAAGCAAGTAGAGTCTGTGAGCAGTGGAGAGTGGCAGGCAGATGAAGTTAAAAACATGCCTCAGAGCAGTCTTAAGACAACCCTCTTCCCTTCCCCCAAGTCGAGGTCTTATCCACAAACAGAGCAAGTTACCAGAAGGGAAATTGTGTGCCCTTCTCATTTCTTCATCTATAATCAAAAGACACTGAAGCACAACGAATAATGAGGAGTTTCAAACATTTCAGAATAGCTAAAGGTGGAGGCTTTTGTGTGTAGTGTGGGTTGGGGCTGCTGATGAATAGTGATAGCTGAGAATGTGGTTCTCCTCAGGGAAGGTACATCAGACGTTTGGTTATAAATGGCCAGAAAGGGTACTTAACAAGATAGGGGTACCGATCAGGAAATAATTGTTTGCTAGAAACGGGGCAGCCTTTTCGTTGGGTAATTAAGATGGTGTCACCTGATACCTACTCCAAGGCACATCGCTTTTCCAGCACAGTATCATTAATCTGGTGTCATGGCAACAGACAGGGTCCTCCCTCTGGAGCTTTCTTTTATTAATGTGTCTGCTCTTCACAAGTTATAGCTTGCTCCTTCCGTTGTGTCGCTCCAAGCACAAGTGACAAGGTGGAAAGAACGTGCGGTAGATTTTATTATTTAGCACAAGACTTCAAGAAAAGCAAAAACAAACCAACCAACCATTGGCTTGTTATATTAAAAGGTCCTTCCTTCTTACGGGTCTGTATATCCTCACGTTCATGGACCAGTAGCATCAGCATAGTCTAGGAGCTGTTAGAAATACAGAATCTCACTTCCCACCTCGGAATCAGAACCTGACCTTTGCCAAGAGTCCTGGGAGATTCACACTCACATTAAAGTTTAAGAAGCACTGCCAGATAGAGACTTGCGTTTAAATTATACCACCACCAGCAGCTGCCTACTAAGGGTTTCTCTTCGGAGGCACCACTTTTTTTCATTAGCCTTGGTAGCCTGATAAGATTGCCCCCCGCCCAAAGTAGAAAATGGTCATTGTTTTCTGAAGTGAGAGGAAAGCTTAGCAATTTAGGCTAAGTTTGTCATAAGAAAATGTTTCCAGGCTGTGCCAGGTATTTGGTCCCCAAGCTTTTCTTGTGCCCTGTATAGTTTAGGAAACCTGTCTCTCTGTCTCTAAGCTCGCTCAGTCAGCTCAGAGACTCCGGTCTGTGAATTAGGCACCATGTTCCAGCAGCACCAAACAGAGGAGGCTTTTGTTCTAGAAATACTGCCTGGGAACTTTGCCAAACAAAAGCTCAAAAGCAAGCTTTGTCTCTCTTAGCCAGGACACAGGGTCATGCCATTGCTTCTTACTCGTTACAGCAATGAGTTTCTCGTCTAAACCTTGACCTAAGGATCATTCTGAAAATGATTTGCTAGCCAAAACACCAAGTTTGAAGGACTTTGCTTCATTCCTAGCAGACATGAAATACCACAAGCTAGGTCTTACAATTATCATGAAATGAAAAATGTGGGAAATAACCCAGATACTTTCATTAAAAAGCAAATAATTAATTTTTTAAAAATGAATTTTAAAAAAAGCAAATAATAAGAGCAAACCCGTTGACTTATCGAGATATTTTTTTCCAGACTTTGGACTCTTTATTTGAGGGTAGAGAGGATGGAGCCAAAAGGGGTAATAAGAGGAGGAGAAACAGGTCTGCAAAAAGGGTAGTATAGAAGAATGGTTGATAATTAGGAATGAGATGAGTCATTGTTGCCATGAATTAACCTTGACAAAGGAATGTGAACAGTTTTTCATAATGAATGTAGCTGTATGTACGACCTTGGGTAAGTGTCCTACCTTTCTTTCTTTTTTTTTTTAATCAATTTTTTTTTTTTTTTTTAAGGAGGGCACAGCTCACCGTGGCCCATGTGGGGATCGAACTGGCAACCTTGGTGTTATTAACACCTCGCTCTAACCAACTGAGCTAACGGGCCACCCCTCTCCTAACCTCTTTCTTCTTCAGTTCTTTAATTTGTAAAATGAGGATAATACTACCTCTTTCTTCGGATTGTTGTAAGATTAAATGAGATGATATATGTAAACCATTTTACAATGTTTGGTATATAGTAAACACTGAATAAATCTTAGATTTATTATTACATAAAGATGAAGTCAATTCTGGGACTAAAAGAAAGTGTTACTCCAAATATTTGAGTATCAATTAAAGTCTACATACAAAAAGAAGTGAAATGAGGAATAGAAGTACTTTACCAGATTATTATTCAAGAATAATAAAAATTTAAAAAAAAAGACTACAAGGGGAATTAACAGATGGATCAGGCCTGGGAAAATGTCTTGGTTTGTTCTGGCTGCTATAACAAAACACCATAAACTGCGTGGCTTACAAAAAAACAAACATTTTTTTTCTCACAGTTCTGTAAGCTGAGAAATCCAAGATCATGGTGCCAGCAGATTCGGTAGCTGGTAAGGTCCCACTTCCTAGATGGCTGTCTTTTCTTCGTAACCTCACATGGCAGAAGGAGTAAGTAAGGGAGATTTCTTAGTCCTCTTTTATTAGGGCACTAATCCCAATCACCTCCCAAAGGCCCCACCTCAAAGTGCCGTCACATTGGGGATTAGGATTTCAAAATATGAATTCTGGGGGGACACAAATTTAAACCATTGCAGAGGGGGACCCTTAGTTACTAATTTTTTCACCTACATTCATTTAATTAACAGAAATGATCAGGTCTTCATAGCATCTTTATGGACACCATTTTTGAGATAGTAATTTTCAAGCGAACTATTTTTAAAATCTGCAAATATTCAGCTTTTACAATGAGGAGAAATAAAATGTCTAACATCCCGTGGCCCTCACAGATGTACGTCAGTGCATCTTATTCTATCCTCTATACCTCCACACTTCTTTCAGAACTGATTTTTCTCAGCTTGTCCAATCTTCTGTTGAACCCATCCATGGAGCTATGTATTTTACTGGCTCTTTTCTTCATTTCCTAAATTTACTACATTTTTTAAAAAATGTATTTTCTGTATTTCCGCACCCCCATAATGTTCTGCTCTTGGCTTGTTACAGTTACATTCCAGATGTTTCTGCCATCCTAGATAGAGCACATTTTATCAATGCCATGAGGTAACTTGTTCATTCATGCATGAGTACTTTCCAATTAAAGACATTGCTGTGAAGCGACTTCCAAATTGGTTTCATTGAGAAAAATTAAAGGAAGCTAAAAGCCTTTCACTTGTGATTTGACAATAGCCAGAAAATCTTAGTTAATCATGAATGTTAAGTGATAACATTTAATTAGCATGGGTTAGAAATAGAATATTGCTTGGGATTTATGTAGGCACAATCTGAAGTTGCAGTGGAATGTTGGCTGTTCTTTCTACAGTTCCTGTCAAAAATGGGACAATGCCATCTCACAACCATTTTTATTTTGGACTTTCTTTTGAGAGCTAGTTTCTTTGGATGAGAACTGAGTTTTATTTTGGCCCTTACCATATTCAGTGCTTGCTTCTCGGGTAAATAGACTGAGGATATGTAGGAAGTTGCTAATGAATCTGTTGGCATGCATTCCTTTGCCCTTTTGTGCTCCTGAATATGAAAGTCACCAGGAGGTCACATAGGACTATGTGGAGAAAGAAAAGGCACAATCAATTGGTAAACAGGATTTCGCAAACAGCTTTGTTACAGCATATTATGGCTGGGGACAAGGGAAAGATTTTCAAGAGAAACAAAAGTTAATAATATTTAATGTGTTAGTCAAGGTTCTCCAGAGAAACAGAACCAATGGGACGTTCCCTCTTCCTCAGGGGACCTCTTTTTCTCTTAAGACCTTCAACTGATTGAATGAGGCTCACCCACATTATGGAGAGTAATCTGCTTTACTCAAAGTCTACTGTTGTTAATCTTATCTAAAACATACCTTCACTACACCCTGACAACTGTTTGACCAAATACCTGGGTACCATGGCCTAGGCAAATTGACACAAAATTAACCATCACATTTGGCCATCCTGCAAGTTGGAATTGATTTGTTATATCCTCAAATGCCCTAAAATCACTTTAAATGTGGTGTTTTGATAAAGGAATAAGGACCAGAAAGCCTTCAATGTCACGCTATGCTGGCATAAACCTTCTGTGAAAGCAGTACTTCCTATTTTATTCTAGTATCAGTCTCTAGCAGCATAGTGCAGTAATTAAGCGGGCAAGCTCAGATGTCAGATCTCTGGAGTCTGAATCTGGGCTCTACTGCTTTCTGTGTGATTGGAGGCAACTTACTTTTTTTTCTCTCTGCTTTGGTTTCTCCATCCATAAAATGGAGATACGTTTAAATGTTCAAACTCTTGGGAAGTCTGCAGAACAGTAAAGGAACACATTAAGTATTCAATACATATTAGCTTTTATCACCACCTAAATTTAGAATAAAGCCAAACATTTTCTTAATGTTCATCCATCTCAGGGATACACTTTTAGGTGTATTTATTTTGTTTTTAAACCTGTAGTCTTACAGAAAGTTACACCAATCACACCCCCTTTCCTACCTTTCCGCTGGGATTGGTATTTCAGTGTCCCTGAAGGGGCACTCAATGTGAGCACGTTGTTTTTCACTAGGAAGGCCAGAAGAGGGAAGAACAGCAGAGACTGCTGTTAATAAGCCCAGACACGATGGGTGGAAGGTTGGCTTTCATTGAGTAGATGGGAACGTGGAGCTACCATTTTATGAATGGACCCACCTTATAAATGGACAACCCCATTTTAATGAACTGATGAGTAAATACTGTAGCATTAAAGCCATTCTAAGAAAAAAATATATATATATATGTATATATATAAAAGAATTTGATGTTACAAATCAATCAGCTATTTTTTCTATACCAAATAAATTCTTATTAAAGAGCCACTTCTTACTTCCTTTACATCACATACTTCTACATGGCATTTAAGACGAAATTCTATTACCAAAGCCTAGATGGGTAAACAACTTTTCCAGGAAAGGGACACTCATATATATAGCATCTGTCATGTGCTTAGAATGGTGCTTGGCACTTCATGAAAACTATCACACTAAAGAGGTAGGTCTTGCTGTTTATACTTCACATATGAGGAGGCTGATGCTCAGAGAGGTTTGGTCACTTGCTCAAGGGCATACAAATGATTAGTGGTTGAATCAGAACTCAACCCCACGTCAGGTTCCAAAGTCTAGATTCCTCTCCCTCCATTGTGATGCCTGGACTCACAGGACTAGATCTTGTTTCTAAAGCTGTATCCCATAATGGTCCCATCCATACTACACAGGCAAGATTGCATTCCAAGTTGGTCCTGGGCAAAACTAAGGAAGTTGCACAAAGTTTGTCTTTGACAATATACTCAACTCCATAGCAAGCTTTCTTTTTGCTTACCTCTACAAACTTTCAGCCAGTTAATGGTTTCATCAGTTCCTTGGTACCTTTTCCAATAGCCTTAATGGGACATTCTCCTGAGTCTGTCTTCTTCTCAGCATCTCATACTCTTAATTTCACCTACCACACTCTCCTTTATCCAAAGCTTACCTGCCAATTCTGTGTCACATTATAATAATTAGCAACACTTTATATGGTCAAATTGGTTACTGATTTGTAAGTTACTTTATTAACTACTTACCTCTATGGTTTGAATCTTTAAAAACAATAAAGTACTCATGAATTACCTGCTTAATTAATAATACACCTTAAAGAACAAAAGGAAAAGGATTATAAGAGTGAAAACTTTGGTGTTATTGTCAGTTGAGTGGGTTCTTTGCTGTCCCTCAAATCACACCACTTCGGTAACCATCTCCTTGGCTCATGCAATTGGCTAGCTTGATTACACATGAACCATTAATAGCACAGAACACACTTTTTATACTTTAAAAACCTGAAGCAGGGGAGTCCATCTTCTTACTAGTAAATCCCGATATCTGGTAACCCATCTAGTTACAAAGGTCGTGGTTCTGTCTAACTCATCCAGCTATATGTCCTAATATTGACATAGCCACCTCCTTAAGCAAAAAACACTTCTCATTTTCAATTTTTCAGGGATTGAGTATACTGATGTTCCCAAGAGCAAAGCCCAGAGTCCAATTTGGAGACCTTGATTTTCATGTTTTCCAACCCTCTACTCAAGCCTTTCTCTTACTCATATTTCTTCTCTTGCCTCTCTGCTTCTTCTCTTTGTATAGTGTGTCTTAACACAAGAAGAGGAAAAACATTTAAATGCAAAGAGAAAAATGGGTGGTAATCACTACAAATAACCCATTAGAACTGAGACCATTCAATCTGCTTATTTGAACACACAAAGGTGTTTCTCTCTTCTGAAACACTCCACTGCACAGAAAAGAATATACTCAGATATAATTTCATGTGATTACCCTATAATAGGAGCTCCCATACACAACTCTCTATCTGGTGTTGTAAAGCACATAAATAGCCTCCAAGTAAATCCTGTCCATCAAATCTTTATTTTTCTTTCATGAACATTCTACTTTGCAGGCAAACTCTGGCAATGTTGCCTCCCTGTTAAAATAGCAAGAAAGGAAAGTTTGAAGTTGGGAGAGATCTCGAAAGATCTTTGCCCTCAATACTTGCCTTGTGTCAAATGTATTTCCTCCCTGAGGAAAAACTACATAGCAAGTCAGAAAAACCCATGTAGTAAAAGAGAAAATTAAACAGTAATGTATAAAAGCAAAAACATAAGTTGCCATTATGAATTTATTTTGCAGCTAAATTAACCAGTGAATGTTTTTAACAAATACTGAAGGGAGGGCAGCCCTGTTTGAGAAGGCTGGTATAAAACTTACTTTTATCCATTATTTACTCCTAGAGCAGGAATTCTTATGCTGAAACTTTAGGTAGGTTTCAGAGATCTGTGACTTCTCAGAAATTTGGGGGTCTTCTTGTATCCATGGGCTTTGGGGGGGATGATCTATAGTTTCTGTCAGATTTTCAAAGGAGTTTAATCTACTCATAAGAATCATTAGTCTTAGCAGATCCTTTAAGGAACACGAAAAAGTTGGGGACAGTGATATCAGTTAAAACCTGGTGTTCATGAGATCAAAAATATGCATTTGGGATACTTTTCTCTGAAAGACAATCAGATCAGGCCTATGTGGATAGTTATAGCAAAACCAGTCAGGGAAATTAGAGAATAGCTGAGAATTGGATTTAGACAGAGCCATCGTATGAGCCATTGTATGAACTATGGTAACACTCAATGTTATACCATCATCATCATCATCTCAGTAGCTTAACAAAAATTTACTTCTTATTTACACAAAATTTAATTCCTGGTCAATAGGCAGCCTTTCATGTGGTCATCCAGGGATCCAGGCTCCTTGCATCCTATGGTTCTGTATTCTTGCATCCTATGGTTCTGTCTTCTTGTATCCTCAAAGTCCTCTGTTGGAACCTCAATATCTTGCCAGTAAATAATGGAAGAAAGAGAAGGTATGGAGGATTACATGAGGGTTGGACATCATTTCTAGTCATATTCCTTCAATCAAAACTCAGTCACATGACCAAACCTGACTATAAGGGAGGCTGAAAAATGTAATCTAGCTGCGTTCTCAGGAGACAGAAGAAAGGGCTTTTGGTGAACACATAGCATTTCTGCCCTGCCCTCCTAAATGAAGCAACAGTACCAGGAAGAGGTTGAAGGTGACGAAGACATGCTGTTTTAGATACTGAGAGAAAGTCCAATGTCATAAGCAGACCAATGCATTCCATAGACAATAGGCTAGAAGACTGGCAGAAAAGGCAGGCTTATAGGAGGTAGAAAGGTGTCCAGAGGATGGGATGAACACAGTGACCTAAAACCTAGGAACAAAAGTGCTCCAACTTTCAGGCATGGAAGCAGGAGGAATTTGGAAATTCAGTGATCAGTAAATAGAGCCTGAGTCATCTAGTTAGTACTTAGGAAGACAGGGGTTAGGAGTGGAAGATCAGAGTGAAGTTAGGCAAGAGCTAGACTGGGATAACCAAGAACTAGGAAAATTGCAGAGGGTACAGTGTAGAGAGGCAAGACAGACTATTTGTGAAGTGACTTTTCATGACCAGCATGTTGGAAAATAACTGTTCAAATTCCTCCTGTTGAAGATCCGGATGGGTCCTGGAGCAGTGCCGAGCCTACAGATAGGGGTCAGCTGTAAGGAGGGGCACGTGGGAATCCGATAAGGCCTGACATGATCCACCCTCAAGTGTCCCCAGGAACCTTACTTGGTCACAGACAACACCCTAAATAACACTAGCTTCCTCACAAAGGTCCTGGGATGAAACAGGCAATCAAATCTGTACAAACCTTCAGAGCACAAAGCAAATGCCCCACTAAGAGTACAGAGGACCCAGAGTGGAAAATTTGCTTAGAAGAAATAATGCTAAAAATAACAGCTGATATGTGCAAGACACAGTTCTTAGGCCTTAAATATATTTAACCATTTAATCTTGACAAAACCTGTATTTGAAGGATATGCCTTTATTACCTCAATTTTACAGATGATTAAAAACTGAGCAATGGACACTGAGAAGTCACTTGCTCAAGTAAATGGCAGAGCTGGGGGTTCAAAAAGGTTAGCTCCAGAGGGGATAACGTCAGCCACTCTGTTTTTCTTATAAAGTCAAATTTGCCCCAAATTTCATATGGCCTTTTACTCAATTAATGGAGGTACCATTGAAGACACATCCTTTAACTCTCCCCCAGAGATCTCATCTACCATCTTGTTTCCAGAAAGTTGTCCCATCCTTTTGGAATGAAGACTAAGTCATGGATCTCCAAAGAATAAGTCACGGACAGTTCCCTGAAGTAGTCATCCTCTCAAAAAATGTACACTACAATGCAATAACAAACTTTGAAGTAAAATATGTCACAAATGAATGACCACAGAATGTCAAGGTAAAAGAAAATTTAGAGACCACAGTCCCACCAATTTTAGTGCAGAGAGGCTAAGTAGCTTTCAAAATGTCCCTTAGGAACAAAAGCAGATTGTCCTAACTTCCATGGTAACATACTTGCCTCCTTACCTCAGACCATTTTCTCTACTCAGCATAAAGGGATCATGAGGGTTAAAAGCCTGACATTTCTGACAATGGTATAAATGACTGCATTGATTCTTGAGTTGCTAGAGGGGCTGTGAAAAAGATAAAAGTGTTCAACTTCATAGAATTAGCTTTCTATGAAATAAGGAATCCAACATTTATATAACTAATCAGGAATTATATATTCATCCATTCAGGCATTTATTCATTCATTTCCTAAAGTATTCACTCATTGCAAAATATCTACTGAGCCAAAATTTGTGTTAAATCTTGGGTATCTTTAGCACTTTCAGTCAATATTTGTCTTTCTGCCTGGTTTTCAGCTTTTGTTAACAAGCCTAGTGTATGGGATTCAGTACATTCCATTATAAAATAAACTTTAGATGAAATATGTTTGGGAATCATAATAAGGCCATTAATTATAGCATAGTTTGTAGCTTCCATCCATTAATCCAAAGTAAAGAGAATATCACTTAGGAGTATTTCCTTTGTTGCTCAGTGATCCTGCATCCTGCTTCCCTGTCAGGATCCATTAGTTAGTGTTGTTTGTTCAAACACTGCAATCTACCTTGTGCTCTAAATAATTCAACTTCAATGGGCAGGACTCTTACTAGCTCTAAGATGTCTAAAATGATTTTGTTCAGCATTTATTTCTGCACCACATGAAAACATTATTTTCTGATGGTAATAAGGGAGGAGGTTACTCAGAAAACAAAGCACAATATCACAGTGCCAACATTCCGAATTTCTTTATTCATGTTTGTATTTATGGATGGAAATTTTTTTCCATGCTACAAAGTTTTGTTAAAAACAAGTTGTTGCAAATCAATAAATAATAACTACAACTATTATCTATTGTAAACAGAATAATAATCAGAAAATAAATAAGCAGATGCAACTACTTTGGTATACACATTCAATTGTTTTATGTTATAAAACTGATATGAATGCCACCATTTTTATTTCTTTGTAGCATTTTCCATTGAGATACATTTTTTTAATTACACATTGCTTTACATTTGTCTTTCCAGTTCAGGTTTGTAGCATACCAAAGGATTACAGAAAACTTTTTTTTTCCCAAAGAGGGGCTTATTTTCTGCCATGTGGTCATTTATATATTACAAATGAAAAAGAAGCAAGGTACAAAAACAAATGTGTGTGTGAGAGAGAGACAGACAGAGAGAGAGAGAGAGAGAGAGAAAGAGATGGACTCAAGGCTGTGAATACTGACTGATATGAAAGGCTATTAACAAGCTGGTTATCAAAATAATATATAATAGCCATTTAAAAACTCACTTAGCTAACAGCATGTAAATCACTGGATTGGTTATTCAAAGAGCAGGCAAACAGAATTCCTGGATACTGTTTCCATTTGGGTTTTCCAGTTCGTATGGCTCCAACTGGCGGTACTCAAAAGTTACACGATTTATGTGTTTTCCACTGGAAACCATGCGCACCACCGTGTTGTCACAGCCAATTTTCATTTGAGCTATAATTCATGGAAAAAGTGAAAGTTTCCCAGCGGTTAGAAACTACATAGTCAAACCATTTGTGTTGACAAGATCATTTAAATACAAAGAAAGCGAAGGAATGTATCACATACTCATGTACTCATGCACTTAAACTAGGCATCCGCTATCAGGTGAAGCATTTTTTTTTCATTTTTATTATAACATATAATTAATTATAGAATAGTGAAACTGAATTCAGCCTTTCTTCTCAAGTCAAGAACACTGCGAGCCAAATAAATATGGCTGCATAGAGACAAGAAGATGTCTCCTTGCACTTTCATGTTCTATCTGCAAGACTTTGGTAAAGGTAGTGGTCTGTCCACACTACACCTTTACTCTAGTTGTGTTCTCATTGGGGGCAGTACTGCCCTCTAGGGACAGGCTGGAAATGTGCAGGGGCAGTTTGTGGTTGTCCTGTCTGGGCGTGCATTTAGTAGGCAGGGCTAGAGGATAGAGTGTACTGCTGGACATTTATGTGGACCCCCAAAATCACCTGTTTATTATTTTCTGAGTCTAGGTAATCATTCTGTTTTACATATAAACAAAAAATCATTTGTGTCGCTTAGATATATTACACTGAATATATTCGTTTTTGTTTTATTATCCTGTACATTTTCTCTCATTTTTTTTCTGTGTTTCGTATGTGGAATGGACTTCTCTTAAATCCAGTCTTATTCATTATTTGTATAAGCATCTGGCAATGTTTATGTATTTTCTAGTACAGATGTGCCTGAGCAGTTATATACTGAAACTCATATTATTTTTATTAAAAATTACTTTTATTTTATTCTTCCAACCTCAAGCTGGTTCCTAAGGCAAGATTTATCAGCCCTACAATAATCCTTTCTGCTGTTTTAATTTTCTCAATTTCTTTTCCTCCCCACTTTGTTTCCATAAAGCCTTAATTCTGAGAAACACAGACTTTATTGTATAGCTGGTACTTCACAAACATGTGTGTCTGGATTTAAATTCAGTAAAACAGCCAGATAGAGTTATGAATTGAGGTAAAAGTCAATTTGGAGACATAATAAATATAAACTCGATAATTACTTTAATACAAGCACCAGGAAGTCCATGTTATGCTTCTATGAGGAAATCCAAATTTAATTTTCCTTAAATGACTTGGAAGGTCATTTTTTTTCTGATTTCACTCTGAACTTTAATCTACATAACATGCCCTATTTCCTTCCCGCACATTGTTTATTTATTCTTTGACATAATTCCTAATTTAAAGGGCAGCGTCCCTAATAATTCTTCATTGTCTGAATAACTTAGAAGGAGCTCATGGAAACATGGTGAATGAAAGAAAAAAAGTCTAAAATGAACCAATGAGTCATAGAATTCAAGCCTTCAGATTTTTTTGACTAGTTTCAATTACCTAGATAATTTAGGCAAAAGAGGTTTTTGTTGCATTTAGTCTTACCCTTTTACCTAATTCAAGTCATATAATTCAAGCACCAAAATCACTCTGGCTTCAAATATCTAAATTTGAAGACACGAGCGTTCTTTAGTCCTTAATCTAATCTTCCCCAGCTCAATTGCATCTCCTCACAGGTGTCCATTAGCATGGAAGGATCCAGTGCCTCAAAGAACACATGCAAAGGGCAAGAGACGCCATAAGCACTGACCATTTAAACCAGAGCTCAAGTGTAAATTAGCATAAAATAATTTCTGAGTTTTCAGTAAAGTGAGTTTTTAGAAACCTCTTGTCTCTACCTTGATTGGAAAGCTTGCCCTGGGCCCAGTCCTGCCCTAAATCTCATCTGGCACTCTTTTTATGCACACGTATCTGGGGGAGAGTGGAATATATATTGAGTCTTAGTGTTTACCTGTGTATATTCTATTCCAGAGATGTTTTGTTTACTAAGGTGCCAGCAGTAGCTCAGAGAGAAAAAAATCCTGGTGGGCAAATCTAGTTTTAATTAAAACAGGCAACAGCTGATCAAAAGGATGTCTGATTTGCAGCTTCATTACCTAGTTGGTTAGTGATCTATAGTTACAAGAGAGGAAGGGGGCTATGATAAAAATTGCTGTTAAAGATTGTTGTTCTTCCTTTCCTGTTTCACTTTTGTCTATTTAAGGATAATCCTGATTCCTGCATCTGAAGTACAGATATGGGAGTGATGTTTATGGGAGTGGTTTATGTAATCCTCTGCCTCCCCACTTGGACTACGTTAATTAATCTGGTCATGAGGTCAGCGGTTCCCACCTCCCCTGAGTACACTTGAGCGTAATCGAATGGAAAATCTCCACTGATCCCTAACAAAGAAGATCTGGTTCCATTTGGCATACTGTGCATTAAACTGGTTTTTGGTTTCTTGTGTTTACCAGTGATCACTTTAAGATTTCAGAATTTACTTCTGTTTTTGCAGTGATCTTTCAGAGGCTGGTTTTGCTGCTAGAAGTTAGAGACATCCAGCAGTTCTGAGAATTTCTAATAAGGCACATCACTTTTTAATTTATTTACTATGAGTACCACATACATATATATGAGTACCACATACATTTATACACATGTAAGGAAAAGTTTAGATAGTACTTCATCATTACACTATTGCTAATTGATGATACATCTACTCTTTGAACCATAGTTTTCAGTTAATAAACAAACTCTTTAGCATCTAACGGATGAAAGCAAGAACCTTCAAGGAGGTAGAAAGAACACAGAACAAAAAAGCTTTGTAATTTTCATAGCTCTACTTAGGGCCAACCTTAAACACGCATCCTTGTAACCTCACAGGTTTCTCTCCCAATGTCAGATATTTTGGTAATGCATTCTTGATACTGTACACGTAAAATCCTCATGCTGGCTCAATGTGCAAAATTGAAGGGGTATTTTTTTTGGTGGAAGTTGCCTTCCCATGTATAAAACATGTGAGGTGTTTTATTTAAGGACGCAATGTTGATAGGCACGTCAATGGTAATCACAGAAACATCTCACCAGGGCCATGAAAAGGATAGCAGAGATCAGCTAACGTCATCATCTTGGAAGGGTCCAGTCCAGCTCCTCCCAGCAGCTCCACAAAGTCTCCTTTTGCCCCACATCCTGCTGAGGGTTTCTGAGAGAATCAAGTAACAGGGAAAGACATATTTAAACCAACTATTGAAGACAAACCAATGGACCAATGTCAAACTGGTGAATTCATTCATTCAGTCGGCCTCAGATTTCCTGGCAGTGCCATTTAATTCAACATCCAGGACTCCGGAAATTAAACAGACATTTAGAAAGAAAACAATCATAAGAATTGCTTTTCTAAATCAGTTGAGTAATCATTTTTTTAAATGGGTGTGCATTTTTTTTTTATAAGCTCCAGGACTGGAATAATGAAATGGGAATCTGTAAACTCCATATACGATATATGAAAACTGAATCTGAAATGCTTTGCTTTTTTAAATCGTTTGGATATACATACTGAATTATTTGAATTTCTTGATGCATGCAGTCAGTTTTTTGATAAACAGGACTTTCACATCACTTTTTCCTTCCACTCATTTCTTTTCCTCTTCTTTATAAGGGACTTTTCCTGCTATTGGCACAATCCTTATCATTTCTGCTGATAAGGATTTAGATTAGGTACGAGAATATTAAAGAAAGAAGAGAACCCTAATTTGAGTCTCAAGTTAGAGTTACATCGTCTTTCTCCTTCCAACTAAAACAAATTTATGTCAAGCTGCTCAAAACAAGAATCTGGTTTCAGATTCTTTGTGTGATCCGCTGTACCCACCTTTTTCTGCAGCACTTCATCCTTTCCACACTGTCTCACCCACAGCAATTCCTGTGTTTCTCTTTCCCACACAAACAAAGCAGCCCCTCCCAGTCCCAAATGTTGCCCTTTGGGCCACCCATCTTCTGTGATCCAGGCTGCTTTCCTATGCATGCCACCTGTGTTGCCACTCAGGGTCCATGCTGACAAAAGCCTTGTGCTTGGTTTAATGCTCTACTGTCACCGTCTCGAAATCCTTAATAATTTTAAAACAAGGACCCTACATTTTTATTTTGTACTGTTCCCCACAAATGGTATAGCTGGTTTTACCTGTGATCCTCTTCTTCATTAAGGCATATCCATCAAGACACCTAGTGGAGTGTGTCAAGGCACTCAAAGTTAACCAGATAAACCCTGATACATAAGGACCCAGATCTAAAATAATGTTAAACGTGCACATAAACACACACTCGCAAACATTTAGAAGGCATTACAATGCAACTAGAACTAAACAGTAAACTAGAAAATAGTATAACAGTAACTGCCTAATGAAAGTAGGCAAGTGGGGGAGGGGCACACATTTTTAAAGCACCTACTATGTGCTGGGTTCTATGCGTAGTGCTTTACACATAATTTCATCAGATAATGAAATAGAGGACTAGTTAGCCCCACTCTGCACAGGACTTATGTTCTTGTATGAAGAGTTGAATTAGCCATTTAGGGGTGAAGAAAAATCTCAATTGCCTTTCCTTTGAGTAGAGGATGTCTGAGGGCAGCCTTTCCTGCCTGAACCCTTTTAGTGGTTTTCTGCTGCACTTAGAATAAACTCAAACTCCTTAATATGACCTGCTGGGCTCTCCAAACCCTGCCCCTGCCCAACTCACTGACACTGCCTCATATCACTCCCCCGCTACCTTGCCTTCTTTCCATTTCTGTAACCCAGAAAGCCCATTTCTGTCTCTGAGCCTCTACACTAGTGTTCCTTCTGTTTCCAGGCTCTTCCTGTGGCTGCTGACTCCCTCGTATCTATCACTCAAGTCTCACTTTAAATGCCTCTTTTTCAGAAGGTTTCTTTCCTGACCACATTATCTCAAGGATCTCCCTGCTCCTCCTTCTGTTCCCCTGTCCCCCATCAATGTTTATGACAGCACTCTGCTTCATTTTCTGTGGGGCACTCACCACTAGTTGAAGTACATGACACTTTTGCTTGTCTCATCCCACTAGAATGCAGGTTCTACATGTGCAGGATCTGTTTTGTTCGTTGCTAATTTCCAGCACCTATAATAGTGCCTTGCACATGGTAAGCAATCAAAAAATATTTTATATAGGAACAGATGCCTGGAACACCGCAGACTTTAACATTTTTAATGGCAGAAACACCAAGATTACTCCTCATAGTCAAGAATAACTAAAGTATCGAGCTCTCAATCTGCTATCACAGTTGCTGTCTTCTATACTACACATCAGGAATGACATACAAACAATCTCAAGCCAATAAGGCTATGCCAGAGACATCCACTTATCCTGGTCTTTATCAAAGAATAATTCTTCTCCTAAGGTTCAACCAAAAAAACAAACAAAAAAATCCAACAACACTGCCCATGAATGTAGTGCTTAAAGGAAATTAGACATACTACTTTTCTCACTCCTGGTCCTATTGATTTGGTGTCCCTGAAATCTGGCTGTCTTTGATGCCAGAAAATACATGAGCTATCTTAACGTAAGCATAGGAGAAAGTCAAAGGAAATGAGGATGACTCAGGGGGAAGAAACTATCAGTGCAAGTAAATGTGGTCAAGCTCAGCATTAATTTTAAGATCCATTCAGAAGTTCGTGGGAAAACAAGTTGATAGAGATTCTCAGCTAATATTTTGTTGCAAAATGTATTGAATTAAATGTGATGCAAAAAAACTCTTCAAAACTTTACTGTATTTTTCAACATAAAAATCCAATTTCCTATTTTATGCTACACTTAGCATTTCTTCATAACACAGTCAATGAGAGACTTCCTTCATGTCAAAAAAAGTTCCAATAATCAGGAAAGCAGCTGTGTAGATGACTCACTAGTTTCTGCTAGGAGAGATTTTGTACTGCTAGGCAAGTACAAGAGAATTC
This sequence comes from Rhinolophus ferrumequinum, assembly GCF_004115265.2. NCBI lineage: Eukaryota > Metazoa > Chordata > Mammalia > Chiroptera > Rhinolophidae > Rhinolophus > Rhinolophus ferrumequinum. Next base: position 49,161,037 of record NC_046290.1, on the reverse strand, counting down.
AATTGTAATTATATGCCACAAGTCTACCAATGAAAACACTTCTTACATCACAAGAAAAGTATTCAAGTAGGCACTAGGGATACCTAAGAATGAAACTTGCAGCATAATGGAAATAGAAGACGGGTTTAGTCAAAGTAGCGAGGGCACACACATCTGAGACTTAACAGTCAAACAGAAGGATATATACTACTCCAATTCGCGAAGGTCCACATTTACGCTGTACGATTACTTTTGCTCTGATAAAGCTGGGGCCTTAATAAATGATTTGAAAGCAACTCACCTTTAACTGCAGGCCATTTAAGTGTCCCAGGGTGAGATCAGATATTTTGATTACCACAGGATAAATGATGGAGAAGCTGCAGTTTCGATGCTGATGTGGAACTACCAGGGTGAACCTTCCATTTGGGGTCTGGGACATGACATTGCAGGCTTTGTAGAGAAACAAAATCACATTTTCACTATTTGGTATGCTGGGTTTTCATAGAAATGTACCTTATCCTTATTCCAGTCTCCCATTTACAGTCTAGGGCCTTGTGGCCCAGAAGACGGTACATATCACAAAGGCAACTTGGAGACAGGAGAAGTTAGGGAATAAAAATCACCAGTGATGTATAGACATTATCAGGATGCCCTGGGCTCTGAGGGGCTTCTAGTCTTTATCTCCGGGGGGTTGGGGGGTGCTTTGTTTATAAAAATCACAGACATAAATGAATAACCAACCAAACAATACGAGCTGCTAAAAGTTCTAGGAACACTTCAGTTAACTCGGGTCCAAGTTCAAGCTGGGAGTTTGGAAGAATCAAGGCCTTTAAAGCTGAGGCCAGAACTCAAACCTTGTCTGTCTGAAGCCTTCATTCAATGACTTCAGAGCCATAATGTTACTTTTTAAATGATAAAATAAATAAATAATAAAAGAGTCACAAAATAGGCTGAGAAAAACTAGAAAGCAGGCTTACATCTGGTAAATATTTGTTGGGTGTTAAGTGGTCTAAGTTGACTAAAAGATAAATTTTACTGTTTAATTTACTCCAAGAATTTCTGAATTTTTTTGTTTTGTGTCTCAAGTCTAGACTTAAATTGATTCTTCCAGCTATGAAACTGGAAGCATCAGAGTTTTCTTTTTTTTTTGGTCAATTATGGGATAAAAATTTGCAATTGATCAGAAAAGTTCAGAACTACCTCTTGCCTCCTTCCTATAATTTTAATTACACTTAATTTCAAAAAGAACTGAAATTCCTTGATGACTCCAAAAAGGTTTCTGATTTATAACCAAACAAAATATAGGAGAAACATTTCATGTTGTCCTCTAGGGTTATACTGTTCCAGCTCTCAGAAACAGCCTTTTTGGGGAGCTTCTTTAAAAACAAACAAACAAAAATTCAGAAGATTGGTCAATACATTGTTCTTTGGCAGATTAGGCCACATTCTCTGATCATATGAAACATTAGTATCAATACTATTATATGCAACCAAAAATAAGTGATACTTTCTTTCCCTGACTTAATTTTTTTTCTTTTAATTGGGGGAAAAAATAAGCCAATGAATGACTCATTTTGGTTAAGATAATGTATCTTAGGTCTGGGCTATTCAGCTATTCACCTATGGACGTATCCATCAGAAATGAACTAAATTAGAGTGGGAGGGCTCAGAATCAGAAGGTGACATTGAGGTCCTCTGGTCCAACCCTCTGTCCAGGGCATGAAATCTGTCCACCAAATCCCAGATATGCAGTCTTTCAGCCTTTGCCTAAATACCTCTAAGACTGCAACTTCATATCTGCTCTTTCAAGCTTATCCCAGATCAGTGGAATGACTTGGAAGGATTCAAGTTTGTCACTGAATGCATTGTAGTGCCTTAAGAGATCAGAATAAGACTTGGAAGGAAAAATAGAATTCTATTCACCATAAATTAGTATCCTATCTAGCCTGGGAAATAAATTTAAAACTATGATTTGATTTTCATAACAATAGATAGAATATATCACTTAGGTCACTTCTAATTACAAAAGAATTTCCATTCAAATCGTTTCTCACTTCAAATTTCTTGTCTGTGCAATGGTACTACTTTTGAAAAGCAGATTAGATAGCCCTCCCCACGGACCACCACAAGTCCTATCTCTGCCCTGAAAAGGCAGGGATCCCACTTACGAAAGAGGTTGGGATTCGTGGTTATGGTTATCGTGAATCCATTTCCTGGTTCGTGGATGCGGAAGAAGATCATGGCCACATTCTGGGAGGATCTGATGCTCCTTCTACTAAGACCACTCTCACAGAAATCTATATACCGCTCAGTTGTGGGGAGAGGATGATCCTGGGAACTGGGGAACTTTTCCCCCTTGAGAATCCAACCATCAAATACCTTCCAACAAAAAAATACAGACATAGATGATCACAGCCATCAACTCCTGAAATCACAGGTGTGTTGAAAGGGGGGCTGGGGGGAAGTTACCCAGCAATGAACCTTCAGTCATAAATGAAGAACTGACAGCCTACTTGCTTTCCATTTGTATGTATTTTGATGGTGAGGGATGTTTACAAATGAAATTATTAATTAGTTATTGCTTTTAAAAATAAGCCTTAAAGTTTCTAAAGTAAGTAAACTTTATTTTATAATTTCAGCCACCTTGGTAAATGAAACTACAGACAATATACATTTTTATCTTGGTCATATTTTCCACACATCCCACCTTCAGAAGAATTAATTCCACAGAAGCCTAATTTGGCTTTCAACTTGTCTCTTTCTTCTCCTCATTGAAATATGAACAAAATATCTCAAAAATAGACAACAAAAGAAAAAATTGAAACAGCAGCTTTACCTACCTGCCAATGGTTATATACATCTATTTTTCCCCCATTTTTTTCCCCATTTTTTTTTTTTTTTTAACTCACATCGAAATATCAAGAACTACGTCAACACTCAGGCAACAATGGCTGATATGCTGCTTAGGACTTTTTCCTTCACTTGCTAAAGTTTGCAGTTGGACAAAAGGTCAGAGTCTATTGAATTTACTCTTAAAATCACCACAGGTCACCAATTTAATGAGTCCAACCTGGTTCACATTAGCAAAATCACAAGCTACAAATTACTTCACCAGACCAGTCCTCTTCTAACGCATTTGACAGGTTCCAAAATAATTGCACTTGGAGGTTTTAATCATGATCTTTTTCACTGAACCATAGAACTTCAGCCATCCGCAGCTGACCCGTTAGACTTATGGAGAATGGCTGGGACAGGAGATGTTGTGAGGCTGGAGTCGTGTACTCCCCCCCATCTGTCTCATATTAGATTCTATCTCAGCATCCCCTCATAGCAGCCCGTGCCCTACTGCTCCAAAATCGGATCACCCAGGTATTGAAGACAGCCACTGCGAGCCTGGAACAGCTCCACAGAAAGAGACACCAGCAGGAGCAAGACCCGCTCAGATGGCAGACTTGTGGGGCGAGTCTTCTAACCAGCGTCCGCCGGTGTACTGGACCCGAGCGCTCGCGCTAATTTGTATCATTTTCATCTGCCTCTAGAACGTAGCACCACATTTAGTGGCGCTAGTTCAAGTCTTTATAAGGGTCTGGCCCCAAAAGCGCACAGAGGGGATTACAAACTACTGCAGTGTCCGAGGCACGGGACCTTCGGGGTGTGGGGGAAGGTCTAGAGGTTGGGGGTGGGGGAAGTTCCTGTAACATGGGGGGTCCGGAACGCTCCTCTCTCACTTGGGTACCAGCGGAACGTCTAATTAAGAGTATCAACGGCTCCCCAAGCTCGGCAGCCCCCCGCTGGACGTAGCACCCTGGCTCATCCCCCCCTCCCGTGCCCCGAGGTTGGGGCTGCTCCGTGGGGACACCTCACCTTCAGGAAGTCCCCACCCTGACAGTCGATGGAGACCAGGTCGTAGTGGATGGTGATGAACTCCTCCGGCTCGCCGATGAAGAAGACGGCGCAGTGCAGCTGTGGCCGGTCAGCGGTGAAGGTGAACTGGCCTTGGAGGCTCAGCATGTCCAGGCACCCTGAAGGAGGGCAGTGGGGTCAGGGGTCCCGGGCATGCCCCGGGCAACCCCTCTCCGAGCGCCCCATTTCTGGGTCTGCAACACCCAGCGCCCAACTCCCAGCCTCCTCGGCCCGCGGCTCCCGAACCCCGGGGTGCATCACCCCATCTCGCTCCAGCGCTCCTCCTCAGGATGGACCCTCAGCGATCGGAATTATGCCCCCGCTGGTCCTGGCCAGCCCGTTCCCGCGGTGCCATGGAGCCTCCTGCCCTGGGCACGGAGTCCCGACCTCCCCACCTCCCGGCTGCTGACCGACAGAGCCCGGCAGTGCAGACTCACGCAGAGCGCGGCGGTACAACTGTTCCTCCGCTAGCTCCCGCTTCAGGTTGGAGCCGAAGAGCAGGAAAGGGTCGTGGTCCACGGCTTCCCGCAGCTGGCAAGGGAAATGGGTCAGTCCGGAAAAGTTCAAGGGGTGGGAAAGGGGACCAGGAGCCGGGCGCTCTCCCTGCCCCGCAGCAAAGAGAATAAAGTGATGGTTTCCCTTCCATCAGACAAGAGTATCCCAAGGGACCAGAGGGAAGGAGGAAGAGGCAGGGAGCAAGACCAGTCGGGGGGAGAGGGGGAAGCAAGGGAAAGACCCGCGCAAAAGACAGGGAAGAAAGAGCTAACCCCAACAAAGGCGAGAGCCCAGACAGCCTGCGTGCCCCCCAAGACTGGACACACACATCGGGAGGTGTGATGGGTCAGTTCGGGGACTGCTCACCTCTAGGTACCGGCTCTCCCCTCTTAGAGCCACGAGAAAGATCAGAATGAAGTGACATTGAAGTTTGAAGGAAGGAGACATGCTGGCCATGCCTCTCTGCAGCTGGTGTGCTCTGCTCCCAAGGTCTCAGGCTTTGCTGCCACACCTTCGCCCAAGCTGAGAGCTGGAAGCTGTTAGGGTCCCTTGGCTGGTTCTCTTTTATAGAGCAGTGAGGAGGGAAGGCTCTCTGCCCCTTAACTGATCTGAGCTCAGTAACCATGGGTTACCCTGTCTCAGTGACAAAGTGCGTGGTGATGACGAGGGTCCAGCTCTTAGCCCCAAATCTTCAGAGTGGTCGAGCATTATTCACGAAGAATGATTTCAGGCTCTTAAAACTTAGTGAACTAAACTGTGGGAGAAAGAATGAGGCAGGGATAGAGAATAACAAAGGGCATTTTACTTGACCTGCCAAGTGCTGAATTATCCTTTCCCTCAGATATTCAGGGGATTTTTGGTTTTACAAAGCAAAGTGATAATGTTACACACATGCATAAAATACCCAAACACATAATAACCTTATCATGCAACCTTGTCACGTAATCTTGGATGGACTTGGATGGAAATTGTCAGAGAATATAGTATTCATGCAATTGCTCGTGACTCTCAGTAAGAAACTTGAGGCATTTTCAGCTCCAAAGAGAAGAACAGAAGCCAAAATCTGATTTTGCAGAATATTGCAGTAATGTAATTCAAGCTTTCTTTCTGTTCCTCAGTCTTTGCTTTATCCTGGTCCAGTTTCTTGTAAGGAATTCCTTAAAGGAAAGCTAATCCGGCGTCTGTGGACTTCTGGACTTCAGCTGAGTGCTGTCACTTAGCCTGAATGTATACACGATGGACATACTCCTGGGCCGGCTACCTAAGGCCGTGACCTTAGCATCCATCTGAACCACCGAGAGATGAAGTCATTCCATTTTACACCTTCAAACACTTAGACTACTTTAATCTTCTGATAGAAAGCACTGTCCAGAAGCTTTATTATAGCTCCTCATCAGCAAATTTACAAGGCTAAACAAATGACTTGGAGATCCAGAAATTAGTTAACTATAAGCTTATCTTTGCTGATTGGACAGGAAGAGAATTGCTTCTCCTTTATGTCCGAAATTGTGGGAAATATGGGGACACTCCACTTTCTGCTTTCCCACCCCTTTCCAGTCTATGGGTTAACCAAAGCAATTATTAGGTTGGTGCAAAAGTAATTGCTGTTTTTGCAATTTTTTTTCTTAACCTTTTAAACCGCAATTACTTTTGCACCAACCTTACACAAATCCTAAAAACTTCATGTTGTTTTTACCTCTTCCTGACAGAAAACATGGCCCTATCATAGCTTTCATTGTTATTAAAATTATTACAAATAATGAGACCATAATACAGGGTTTTAACTCGAGGAAATGGTTATATTTTTAGTTTATAAATACTCAAAATTAAGCAGTAATTTACCTCGTGGTGTCAGAACTTGATCATATTTAAGACAATTCTGATCACCAAAGGTGCTGCCTCTTAGTTGTTTAAACAGGAGGCCTTCCTACCATCGTCCAACTTTGTAAACAGTCCTCAGACCACAGACAGCAGGAAAGGAAAGGTCCCATAAAGTTCATGAACACTGGCCACCACGTCCTTCTCCCCATCCTGGAACTGTTTAGATGTCTGAATTTTAGAGAGGGTATAAAGAAACCTAAGAGGAATACAAGAGGAGAAAAATAAACGGTTTAATGCCAACTTGCTTGGCCTCAAACACTTCAGGCCAGCTTCAGGTCTGTCTCCCACCAGTTTGTGCCCGGGGGAGGCTCAGGCGTACTCATCCTGAATGCCACAGCCCTGGTCTTTTTCTCATCAACCTAGTCATGGCCGGGGCTGGCTCCCAGAATGAAGCCCAGCACTCATCTTAGAGACCCCTGCTTCTCCCACTTTGGAGGTCGAGCTTTATTAGCATCACCACAGAGACACTCTTCTCCAGTCTGCGCTCTCTCTCTCTCTCTCTCTCTCTCTCTCTCTCTCTCTCTCACACACACACACACACACACACACACACACACACACACACACACACACAAGGACACAGGGGCACACGGATATACAGACAACAATAATGTCCCTACCATTGATTCATGATGCTCCCTCCTCAGGAACTGCACACAGGAAGGCCAAACATTTTAGTTTCTCTGTGTATTTTGGAGACAATCTGATGATAACACTCCCTGAGCAGTATTTTATAGTTTAAGAATAACAGTATTCTTAAACTATTGTTAGGCAGGGTTAAGATTTTGTTAGGTAGGATGAAGACATTTTTTCTTTCACAAAGCCCCAGAGCTACTTGTCACTGAAGGTGGCCACCAATAGAGATCCATCTTAAATTCATAAACATGGCGGGGGGGGAGGGCGCGGATTTTTAAATTGTGCTGAGACTGAAGAGACGTACGCAGACAACTTCTAAGTAGCATGCAAAGGGACTTTGTGTTCAGCCACATGGCCTATAATGTGATTGTGACAGCCAAGTGTAAGCTTATGGAGTCTGCCACAGTTTATGCACAGTTTATGAGGTGCCAGAAGCAGCAAAGAGAACACCATAATCCCAAATCTCTTTCTATTCTAGGGTCAGGCCTAAGACCCCCTTAAGCATTCCCTGTCTGTAATTGTAAACTTTTTCTCTCTTTAATGACTTCCAAAAGAACACTACCAATTCATGCTTTAGAAGACCTTCCTTTTTCCTTTACTGGCTGATATGTTGAAATGTTGGGAAATGAGGCGTGATTGAGTTCTTTAAGAAATAAAGATGACTGAATAAAACGCATTGTAGTTAGCCAACAACTCATTTTCAATTGTTTTCATAAATAAATTTGGCTATTTTTAATGCAACCATTTTTAAGAGATACGGTTTATTTTTCAGATGTGTTTGAGATCAAGAAGGAAGAAACTAAATATGTTTGGGGAAACCACAGTATAAGCCCGCCTTTGAATGAAACCCTGAGATGTCAGTGAGTTTCAACCCAAATCCATTATCTTCTTTTGTTATAGTTAAGACCACTAACATTAGGTCTTTTGGGGGTGGCAAGTGACTGATACTAAATTTGAAGTTAAGCAAAAATGGGAATTACTGTCAGGACACAGGGGTGTCTTGAGGGCAGAAAACAGGAAGCAGAGAAGCTCAACTGCTACTTCCTATCTCTCTGTCTCAGGCTGCCTTCACCCCACATTTGCAGTCTCTCTGACTACAAACCAGCTAACAATTCCTAAGCTTTACATGCTACCATTTAACAAATAAAAACACCCTGAGCCAATGTTCTCATAATCCCTAGTCCACAAAACTTTGTGGGAAAAGACTCAGAGACCAGGGGATAACATCCTGTCATATCATGCCTGTCCCCAGGACAGCCTTTGGATGTTGAAGGGAGAAGTAATTTCCAGAAAAAGGGATGCTAGAGTCACGAGATAATGGGTTTCTTCAACAGACTGGAAAAGAAAAAGAAAAACCCTGGTTCAGTGACCTCTTCAATCTTAACTTTTCTTACCTGTAAAATGTGATGTACGCTGGAAATTATTATAGGAATTAAATATTATATATGCCCCACATAGAGGATAGCCTTGAATGGTAGCTATTATTAAATTACACCAATCATGTTATGTCTTTATTACTAGAGCTTTCTTTCTAACGATAATTTTATAAGAGCGCATGCATAGAATATGTTTTTCATGTAATTATTGAATTTAAATGTATAACTTCCTATTAGAACACTAAGAAACGTTAAAAGCCATAGTTAAAAAAAGAGAAAACTAAGTTGAAATACAATTACAAAACTGTATTTCAAAAGACTAGCTAGGAATGGATCCTATTAAAGATTATGCATTATAATGGATGGTGGCTTAGCTGCATCAGAGAGAAAAGCTGAGATGTAGGGAGCAGTGGAATTGAGAGGATTGAGGAAAGGGAAAAGTTGAAGTTACAAAGCAGAAACAGAAGATAATTAGGTACAGCCCAAAGAGAACAGTATTTTGATTCCATATCAAGGATTGTTGATAGACATAATCCGTTAAGACTTTCAGACACTGGGAATAAGAAAGCAATGATGTGGCAAGAAGGCTGCCAAAAAAGTGATGGGAGGAAATAAGAGAGATTGAAAGACCTGCCCAGATTATCACAATGAGTCAGAAACAAACTCTAGACTAAAAAGATTCCTCTATGACCCAGTAATTCCATTCTTGGGTATCTACCCAGAGAAATCTAAGACGCTAATTTGGAAAAACATATGCACCCCTATGTTTATTGCAGCACTATACACAATAGCCAAAACATGGAAACATCGGTAGACGACTGGATTAAGAAACTGTGGTACATTTATACAATGGAGTATTACTCGGCCATAAAGAAGAATGAAATCTTACCATTTGCAATGATATAGATGGACCTAGAGAACATTATGTTAAGTGAAATAAGTCAGATGGAGAAAGATAAATACCATATGATCTCACTTCTATGTGGAATCTAAAGAAAAGAATAAACAAGCAAAGTAAACAAGAATAGTCTCAGAGATATAGAAGAAAAACTTATAGTTGCTAGAAGGGAGAGGGGTAAGGATGAAGAAGGGGAAGGGATGAGACAGCATAAATTTGCAACTGCAATATTGCAATGGGGATATGAAAGACAGTTTGGGGAATATAATTAATAATGGTGTAAAGATTTGGTAGGGTATCAGATGGGCACATGTCTTGTTAGGGAGACCACTTCATGGACGGTGCAGATGCTTGACCACTGTACTGTACCCCTGAAGCTGAAGTTGAATAATATTGTATGTCAACTATAATTTAATATATATAATCATGGGATATTGAGTATAGCATAGGGAATAGAGTCAATGGAATTGTAAAAGATATATATGATGTCAGAGGCGCAACTGATTGGGAGAAGGGGGTTATCACTTTGTGAGGGGTGAAATATCTAATTATTGCATTGTTTTGTACACCTGAAACTAATAAATAAAATAAAACAAAATAAAAATAAATAAAAAGATCCCTCTATATCCAGCCAGATAATCAGTCCTTCTTCAAAGACAACAGCCCTGGAAATTAACCTTAAAAATTATATTTTAGGTTTTAAAAATTACTAGCATAGCAGCAAAAAGTGAGATGGCAGTGGCCAAAGCAAGATGCTGGCAGATCAATAACTGCAAAGGAGACTGGGGATCGGTCATGTTTGTGCAATGGCGTTCTTGACTTTGGAGTGACATTGTTATCTCAACTCCCTTCAGGCTTACTCTAAAATATGCCATGACTAATATCTAGCCAGTAAATCATAATGAAATGCCATTTAATAATCCCTCACTGCCTGCATCAAAGGGAAAAGTACAGCCAGGCCCAGAGCTGTTCGTGTGTTTGTCATTGGGTAGTGGTGACGTGCATCAGCACATAACATCAGCCTCTTCTCTGACGGAAGAGAAACGCAGTGTAGAGTCTCATTTCTTAGCGCCTTAGAATAGCTCTAACGGAGAAAAGTCTGTCAATTGTGTGGAGTGACACGAGAAGCTCTAAATAAGGAAAGCAGAGGGGAAAACTGTAGCTAGGCAGTGGTTAGCTATCTGTGGTGCCTTCTTAGCTCACTTTTGTGGGACCCCTGCCAGCAGCCAGCCTGCTTTTCCCTCTGTTAGTCCTCCCTTCCTCCCTCCCTTCCTCTTATCCTCCTTTCCTTCCTTCCTTCCACAAACTCTGAGCAACAGATTTAGCTATTCTATACTCATAGTATTAATATTTTATGTATACATCTGAATAACCGTTACCATACTTAATTATAATTTTTAATATGGCTGTCTTCAGCCCTAAAGGTAAACTCCTAGAAGTCTGGCCCTGCAGCTCATCCATCTCTGTCCTCAGCATCTAGCACACACATACACCTGGCACATCTGGGTGGTACCTAAAAGCAAACTGAACAGAGGGGCTTCTGCTCCTCTCAGTTATAAATTAGAGAATTGTTACCACTGAAATGTTAGTTGACAACATCCAGGGAGGTGGCACAAGCCAGGTATTGGGAGTCAAATGGTAAAACTTGATGAAAGGGAAGAGAGGAGGTGCTGAAACAGCTCCTGGGGTCAACTCTAAAAGACCACAGCCAGCGTGTGGTGGGGTGTCAGGAAGGTGAGAGGGAGCTGGAGGGACAGCGCTGGGACTCAGGTGGGCAATTAGGGCACTTGCCTGGGGCACAAATACTCACTCATTACGATAAATAATATTATAATGCAATATATTATAAAAGGAGATTAATGCAAAAAAACTCCACGATGAACAAAATATCAGAGTTTGAGATAAAGACACCATTGGTCTTAGTGACTTTTCCTTTTGCCTCGGGCTCTATTCTGGCACAACACAGCACTGTGGAGGTCACACCCTGTGGGAGTAATCGAGAATTCTCGGGGTTTCATTCCGGTTTCCATGCATGTTAACTACAGAGTGAAAAACAAAAGGGCTCTGGCTTAGGTGTCCCAAGCCCTGGGTCACTGACTGGGAGGTTGGGCAAGTCATTCACGTCATACGTAAGATGAGGGAGGTGAATGTAACTGTCAAGATCGCAGCAGGAAACAGAGCTCTCAAGTGGATCATTTGCAGAGAGTTTAATAAAAACACTATATAACGGTGTGGGCAGCATGCAGGGAAACCACAAGGCAGGGTGCAGTGTCCTATGACTAATAGCAGAGGGGAGATGTCCCCCAGCCTCCTGGGCCACAGGACACGGAAAGAAGGGGTCACTGGAAGCCGTCCAGCCCTGGGGGTCTCTAAGGTCCTGAGGTCAGTTTAACACTTGTTTGCAAATTTTTTGACACTCTTCCCACAAAAAGATGGCGTCTGGTTCCTTTTCCCTAGAATATGGCCCAATTTAGAAACATGCTTCTAATAATTTGGCAAAGTGACATTGATTTCTGAGGCTAAGTGAGAAAAAGGCAATATGCCTTCAGCATGGAGTTGTCTCTCTCCTGGGACACATGCCTTTGGTGTCCTGAGCTACCATGTAAGAAGTCCAGCAACCATGAAGCCACCATGCTTGAGAAACTACATAGAGATAGAGGAGATGCCTGGGAGCCCCAGCTCTTTCAGTCCCCAGACATTTTGATCTGAGCACGAGACATGTGAGTGAAGAGGTCTTTGAGGTGATCCCAGTTCCCAGCCACCAGCTGACTACAACATCATGAACGACCCCAAGTCAGAACCACCCCACTGAGTATTTTGCTCCAATACCCAAGGAACCATGAGAGATAATAAATGTTGTTCTACATCACTCAGTTTTGGAGTGATGCATTATATAGGGATAATTAATACGAGCCTCTCTTAGTCTGTTCAGGCTGTTATACTAGAATGCCACAGACAGGGTGGCTTATGAACAACAGAAATTTATTTCTCACAGTTCTGGAGGCTGGAAGTCCAAGATCAAAGTGTTAACAGATTCAGTGTCTGGTGAGGACCCACTTCCAGGTTCATAGGCAAATGTCTTCTTCCTCTGTCCGCACATGTGGAAGAGGCAAGGGAGCTCTTTGGGGCCTCTATTATAAGGGCACTGATCCCATTCATGGGGACTCCACCCTCAGGACCTAATCACCTCCCAAAGGCCCCACCTCCAAACACCATCACATTGGGGATTAGGTTTCAACATAAGAAGTTTGGAGAGACACATTCAGTTTACAGCAAGGCCTTTCCATTTCTAACCTACACTCTCTAGGGCTTTGACTTGAGGTCTCCAGGTGCCCCAGCTGTGTGATAGCCTTTGTCTGTGAAGCCCCTGAGCTGAATCACCATCTTCAAGGCATGCCCTTGTGCCTCGAACAGCTATTTCCAGACTGATTCAACATCTGTAAAAGCAGGTTAGCTGGTGCAAAGCTCAGCTTGTGGGGCATAGTTAGTGGCTGGAAAGCAGACATAGTCAACCCTATAGAAACTGAACCCTGTGCCTGAGCCATGAAACCAGCATGCCCTCACCAGCTGGTTATTGGAATTATGTGTAAAGGATCAATAAACACTGCTCCCTTTTAAATGCTGATATTTTTCTATTTTTAATTATTACTACTGTGCAAACAGAATAAGAGTCCTCCAAGGCATTTAAAGAGAGGGAAGCCATCTAATATTGAAGAACTCAGTTTTTGGCCAATAGAATAATTGTATTGTAGGTCCCATTTGTGTTTTAAAATCTCATGGTATAAAAACTGAACTGAATACTAAACACCTGTAGGGTTAAAAAGTTAGCACCAGAGCCAACTGAAAGAGATTTCAATGGATCAAACTGGAACAATTTGAACAACAAAATAATGTATTATTAGATTAGAATTCAGTGTATAAAATAATTTCCATGAGTCCATATTGATATAAATGATGGAATAAATTAATAAATGGGGAGAAGAGATAAATCTACCAGGCAGAAGAATCCCAAATTGTCTGTGTAGATATTCAGCTATCAAGGAGAAGGAGCATAACTCCTCACTTCTTAAGTGTGGGCTGTGCATAGTGACTTCCTTCCAAAGAGGGCAGTGTGGGAAGGGAGTGGAGGGAGAGCAACTTTACAGTGGAGGAACCTGCCACACACTATCTTAGCCAATTCAAGGTCAACACCAACAGTCATAAATCACATTGCTAGTATGAAAATGGCACTTTGCCTCTTATAAACCCACAACCCAGTGTAATCATGAGGAAAACATCAGAGAAATTCTAATACAGGGGCATCCTACTTGACCAGTACTCCTCAAAACTGTCACGGTCATCAAAAACAAAGAACGTCTGAGAAATTGTCAAAGTTAAGAGGAGCCAAAGGAGAGATGGCAACTAAATGTAAGGTGGTATATTGGATGAGAACCTGGAACAGAAAAAGGATATTAGGTAAAAATCTAAAAAAAATCTAAATAAACAATAGACATTAGTTAATAATAATGTGTCAAGATTGATTCATTATGTATAACAAAGGTACCATAGTAATTTAAGATGTTAATAATAAGAGAAACTATGTGGGAGCTCTGTACTCTCTTTTCAATTTTCCTGTAAATCCAAGTGTTCTTTAAAAAAAAGTCTGTTAAAGGGGCCAGCCAGGTGGCTCAGGTGGTTGGAGCACTGTGCTCCTAACGCCGAGGTCGCCGGTTTGATTCCCACATGGGCCAGTGAGCTGCACCCTCTACACCTAGATTGAGAACAATGGCTGGGCTGCCGTGAGCTGCCCGTCAGTGGCCAGAAACTGACTGGCTCAGCTGGGTAGAGCACAAAGCTCATAATACCAACATGGGTCAGTGAGCTGCATCTTCCACAACTAGACAGAGAAAAATGGTTTGACTCAGAGTTGGGGGGGAGGAGAAAAATAATCCCACTATCCCACTATCCAACTGAATCTAGGAAAAAAAAAGAAAAAGTAAGCATCCATATATGGGTTTTCCAGCATCAGAATGTATTTGACATTTGCCAGGCAAGACCCAAAGAAGTTTTGTCTCCAGACTTTCCCTTCCATCCCTTAAAAAAATCTCTCAACTCTATTCATACCTAGTTACATCTCTTTTTTTAAATTATGGTTTATCGGGGTGACAATTGTTAGCAAAGTTACATAGATTTCAGGTGTACGATTCTGTATTACATCATCTATAAATGACATTGTGTGTTCACCACCCAGAGTCAGTTCTCCTTCCATCAACGTATGTTTGAACCTAGTTACATCTTGTTCTTTCCTCAGCCGCCTTTGCTCCTCTAGCTTCCACCTCCACCCGGCGTCAGAAACATCCCTCACTTAGGTCACTCCTAATTTTCACTTCTACTGATTACTTCCATTGTTCCTTGGCTTCTCTGCATTACGCAACACTTTCGCTTTTTCTTTTTTTCTGAACTCAATCATTTGGTTTTAGGTAAACTTGATTTTTTAAGAGTCAAACATACTCATTTTGGAAATATTGAAAAAGTGAGTTAAACTCACAAATGCTTTATATTATACATATAAATTTGCAGCACCACATTCAACAGTTGTTTTTGTTTGTCTTAAACAGTAGAAGGAGACAGTCAAAAAAAAAGCTAGAAAGTTTTTTTTCCTTTCAATGTCTTTTTTTCTCTCTCTAAATCTGAAATACATGATTCTAAAGAAGCAAATCATTTGTAATAGTCTGGGAGATATAATAATTTGCATTTAAAGTTATTGGCTATGTTTTAGTAAGGCAGCAGGATAGGGGAGACAAAGATGCATATTCCAAGATTTTCCTTACAAAAATGAAATCATAGAGCAGATACCATTTTGCGATATGATTTATGTCATATATCACAAACATGATTTTGTTATTAAATATACTTTCCCTACATCATTTGAATAGTTGCATAGCATTCTATTGTTATGATATTTAATCAATCCTCTATTGAACATTTCTATTGTTTCCAATAATTTACTATTGTAATCAAACCTATATATAATTTTAAATCTTTTATTTTCATTCTCTAGACTTAAAGCTTAAGACTTTAATGGATTCTCCAAAGTGTTATCTCTTTGGGTCTGTGATCAAGGATAAATCAACAGACAAGGGAGAAGGCAGTACAGTTACCGTACGGGAGAAGAGATAGACCAATTACTTTTCACAAAATCACGAACACTCAGAATCAGATACATCCCTCCATATTCACTCATTGCCTTCTTTTCAATTCAGAAGAGAGTTTGAAAGGAAAGAAGCAGATACATTAGACCAGATTGAGCAAAGTGTTTGTTCATTTATGAATTTAAGATGGTAGATTTTAGATGGCTACATATGGCATCTCGTAGCACACCATTCCTGTCTGTAAAGACCTCTGGGTATTCTGAGAGCAATAAGGGTCAAATTAATCTCAATGATGTGTCAAATTAGTAATCATATTAATTCTATATTGTCACCTGCTCTTTGGCAGGTTTAATAAGCCACATGTTAAATTGATTATGCAAATTATCTTAGGCAAATTAAAACATCTGTTCCACATATCACCATATTTCAAGGTGAAAGTGTTCCTGAAGGTGAGTTTTCAGTCCCACTAAATATGACATGTCTTTTGGCTACATTGGGCATTGGTTTGTTAGCATCTCAACTCACCATTAGTAGCTTTCTTTTCTTATGCCACACTTCAGGATGCTGCATTTTCACAGCATTGACAAAAAGCTAGCTTGTTTTTCATACATAATACACATTGACGTGATCCATAAACATGGGAATAAAAATATGGCATAACTTTAAGAGATTTATCTTTTCACTTCATAAGAGGATAAGTCATGAGGCCACAAAGGAGACATGAGTGGACACACTGGAAATCATCCTAGGATTGCCAAACAGAATATATAGGCTTTGGGAACTCCAGGAGGCTTGTTTATTCATTTCTCCCTTTTAGTGAGATCACCTACCCTTGAGTTTGTTATAATGCCTTCATTTTCAGCACCACCATTGTTTCTTAGTTGCATTTTCAGTAAAGAAGAATGAAGTAATTCTCAAACTTTAGTTTTACATCAGAATCAACTCGGAGCTTGTTAAAAATACAAAGATCATCATTTGGTAGGACTGGGGGGCGGGGGCAGGAATGTACATTTTTTTAAGCACTCCAGGTAACCCTGATGTAGTGGTCTATGGCCTGCATTGGGAGAACTGTTTATGTCAAGGACGATTAAATAAGAGTATGGATCTTAAGAGTATGACATCCCCAGATTTGAATTCTTCTTCCTCTGCCACTTACTCGCCCTATGGCCATGGGAAAGTGATTTCATATAAGTCTCAGTTTCCTAGTCTATAAAATAGGGATAGCACATTGTATACCTTAAACTTACACAATGTTATACGTCAATGATATCATGATAAAAAATAATAATTAAAAAGTAAAATGAAAAATGGGGATACTACAATATGGATGAGCCTTGAAAACACTATGCTAAGTAAAATGAACCGTACACCAAAAGACAAGTATTATATGATTCCATTTATATAAGTTTCCTAGAATAAGCAAATCATAGAGACAGATAGTAGAATAGAGGTTACCAGGGCCTCGGAGGAGGGGGTGTGGGGAGTTTTTGTTTAATGGGTATAGAGTCAGTTTGGAAAGATGAAAAATTTCTGGAAATGGATGGTAGTAAATGGTTGCACAACAATGTGAATGTATGTTAAGTATACTACTGAATTGTACACTTAAAAATGGTTAAAAATGGTAAATTCATGATATATATTTTTTTTACCACAATAAAAATAAAGGGGTGGGGGGTGGCTGGTTAGCTCAGTTGGTTAGAGTGTGGTGCTCTTAACAATAAGTTTGCCGGTTCAGTCCCCGCATGGGCCACTGTGAGCTGCGCCCTCCACAACTAGATTGAAACAACTGCTTGACTTGGAGCTGACGGGGCCTAGAAAAACACATTTAAAAAAATAATAAATAAATAAATAAATAAATAGGGTGGCCATAAATAATGAGAATAAATTTATAACTTGTATTATTTTAAAATGAGGATGAAAATTACTGCTGCCTAAATTTGTTTTAAATATTGAGTGTGATAATATATGAATAAAGTTTACTTAATACAGGGCCTGGCATGTAGCGAAGGTGCAGTAGATGGAAGTACCTCCCGAATTACAGGTGACAGACAGCTCCTTCCTATACCTGGAAACATGTTATGGACTATGGTGGGAGAGCGAGGCGTGGTATACCAAGGCTTGCCACACTGGCCCACACTTCACACTTGATCAGATAAGCAATTTCTCAGGTCTCTGAGGTATGTTCCAACTGTCTAGGGGGCGACCCCACAGTTTCTACAACTACTTCTGGGGGATGCTGCCTCACTCTTCACAGGATTCTCCCTGCTCCCGTCAGAGGAAACACACCACTAGGACAACATTCTCCTCTCCACTGTCCCTTGGGGGAGGTAAGAACTCTGCCCAGCAACACAGAGACTAGGCAAGGGGCGATCCCCTCTCCCACTGGGCACCCACCCAGCTGACGTCAGGCTCCTCTCGGGCTTGTCTGAATCATCTCACCAGTGACCACGGTCTGCAGCAGCTGCTTTGATGTCAGCTCACCCATATGTTCTGATGCCCTCTCTTCTCTCCCTCTCCTTAGACTCATCTCGATTCAACACAAATCTTAGCAAATTGTTGACTTTAAAGAACACATCATTAAACATTCTTTTAAAGAAAACTCCCGCAGTTGCAAGTAGCAAAACTAAGATTATTACACGAAATTAAATGTAATTACAAAAGCACCTCTTTGTTTTCCCTTGTATTTATTTTAACATTGATGGAGTGAATATAATTTTGATTTCTAATTAGTTTTAGCTCCCACTGGTACTAAGCTGCCTTGTTTAAATTTTACATGTTATAAAGAATCTTTGAAAGTTTTTCTCCCCGTTTTTTTTTTAATCTTTCTTCCCAAAGCCCACAAGCAAAAAATAAGTCTAGCCTCATTTAATTTTTATTTTTAAAATGTTGATGAAGAAATAAATAGGTTTTTTTTTTTGAAAAGGGTAAAGATGAAGTCTTTCATCTGTGGGTGGGGGTGAGTAGGCAGTGCAGCGGGGTTTATTTTTCACGAGTTTCATAAATGGTCTTCACTTCTGTCCTGTCACTATAAATAAGGCCATAAAAATCTCATGCTGTGGGGTGGCCGGTTCGCTCAGTTGGGTAGAGCTTGGTGCTAATAACACCAAGGTTGCCGGTTTGAGCCCCCGCATGGGCCACTGTGAGCTGTGCCCTCCTTAAAAAAAAAAAAAAGAACAAAATCTCATGTTGTTGAAAGCCTAGGGGTAAGCTCAGAAAAACACTTATTTCCAACTTAACCATATTATATTACTGAGGTTGTTCTTGTAGAATATTGGAATAACTAGTAAGCCCTGAACAAAAACCTAATGAACAACAACAAACCTCAGATCAATTTGGTGGGGAGAAAAACAACAAGAGTTATCATTAAATGTTCGAATTTACAACCTATTGTTCTCAAATATGCAGACACAACACAAATGACCTTTGAAAAACAACTGACAGCTTGTGAAAAGATAAATTTGGAGGATTTGGGAGTATAAATTATATATATAAATAAATAAACACACAATTTTAGAAAAATATACTACAAATGAATGAAAAAAGATAAAAGAACTCATCATTTCACCATCTAGAGATAACTACCATTATAGACTCTAATCCTTTAGGTGTACTAGTATATAAATGTGAGTATGTATACACAGTAGCACCACATTTTACTCTATGACTTAGGTATACAAAAAACTGCAATAAAAGGAACCTTTGTTTCTTCACTGTAAGTGATCTCATCTTGTTCTCAAGACTGTGCCTTGCCTCTGGGTACTAGGTTCCCAGTCGCCTCTTAATTGCAACCCCAGTTCTCAGATTCCCTACCCACCTGGTCCTTCTACAGCAATTCACCATTCCTGCCAATGTTTCACCACACTAGGGCACTGGAAGTGAGGACACCTTCTGTTATGAACTGAATATTTGTGTCACCCCAAAATTCACGTCGAATCCCTGATCCCCAATGTGATGGTATTTGGAGGTGGAGCCTTTGGGAGGTGATAAAATTTAGATGAGGGTGGGACCTCCAGGATGGGAGTGGAGTCCTCATAACAAGGGTGAGAGACCAGAGTGGTCCCCTCCAGCCAAGTGAGGCCACAGTCAGGAGAGGATTGTTTATGAACCAGAAAGTAGGCCTATGCCTACTTGATTTTGGACTTCCCAGCCTCCAGGACTGTGAGAAATAATACATGTCTGTTATTTAAGTCACCTGTCTATGGTATTTTGTTACAGCAGCCTGAACTAAGACAATTCCATTTTCTAGCTGTACAATTCAAGGCAATTTATTCACCTCCCTGTGCCGGAGGATAATCTGTGAATTGGTGATAATCCTACTTATTTACTAAGTCCTACCTACGTACTAAACAATAGGTTGTTGAGAGGATTAACTGACCTTTACATCTCTACTAGGTACAAAACAGAATTCAACAAATTCTAGTTCCTGCCTCCACTCTTTCTCTGCCTAGAGAAATTGACTCATGTAAAGACTGTGTCCCCTCTCAGGAGTTAATTGAATTGCCAAGGAAGAGCTCAGAGTGCTTAACCATAGAGAGAATGAATCACTTTGTCTGAGGTTCAGGTATCAGTGTTTGGATACCTGATAACCTTTCTAGCCCCACACCCCAGCCCCCAAATCACTCATGAAATGCCACTGTCTCTGCAAGAAGACTAAGTACCCTGTAAACAAGCAAGAGGTTTGCTTGTCTCTATTGTCTTACTCTTTATGTGCTACTTGTGAGTCCATAGGTTTAAAACCCACATGTTTAAAAACTCTACGACTTAAGAATAGCCTCTTGACTCCACCTCAAAGCCACAAATGACTTTACGCGTAGAACTATGTACAAAAATATAATTAATATCAATCGAGTTTTATAAGTTTGAGGATTCTTTTATGACTCTACTTAGGATAAATGCAGAAACCACACGTTTATACAAAAAAAAAAAAAGTGGGGGGTGGGGGATGAATGTCTCTACCTTAAATTAACATTTTAGGCAGAAAACACATTAATAGAACTGAGTCTGTAACTGTTTCTCCATCACGCATTGCAAATAACCACTGAGGGGATCTAAAGGGCCCCTTTGAGCCTAGATCAGACTTTCTTTGCTTTTTTGCAGTTTCTGTAAGAGTGAAGACCTTCTCAGCATCCCATTGCTCCACAACTTTAGGCAAGAATGCTCTTAACTTTGCAGACCCCATTCTATCTCTTCCGGGCTGTTTTCAAATTAACTTAGGTGCCAACTTCCATAGAAAGTCTGCCAGGCTGTATTCTTTAATTGTCTCCTCCAGTGAACTCTTAAACCAACTCCCTGATGGGTAATATGCCAGGAAATTGTAGAATCACAAACACCCTTCTTCCCCCTGGATCCCCCCTTTACCTACAGTGTACTTCAGACAATTGTTCCAAAATATCAGCGGTGAGTCAGACCCAGCGATCAATAGAACGGAGCTCTGTGGTATTAAAAAATGATGGTCTCAAAGTAACTTTAAAGTAGCCCCAGCTGACGGGCTAATCAGGAATTTTAGAGCTGGGTGATAGCATCTTTTCTAGGGTGTCAGGAGCTCAATAAAGAACTTCTTGCTGCAGATTGAGCAGCAGGGGGGATCCAAATTACTTCCTGCTCTAACCAACCAAATCTTCAGCTCTGTGACCCTAAAACCCACACTTTTAAGAGTTTTGTGCCCACTTACCATGAAAACTCAGTTAGATACGGTTTTAATGTTCATCAGAGCTGAGTTCAGTTCTGGCTCTGCTGTGCCCCGACGACCTTGAGTGTGTCACTTCCATGGACCTCAGTTTCCTCCTTTGTAAACTGCGGACTTGCACTAGTCAGGTCCCCAGACCTGCCCAAGCTTGAGAACAGGCAGGGAGCTTGTTGTAGAGAGAGAACCCAGCTACTGATCCGAAGATGCTGGCAGAATCCAGGGTGGGCCTCACAGATGACTGCTCTGCAGGAGAATTTAGGAAACACTGGGTTTGGAGCTGGCTGGGTCTTTTCCAGCTCTCAGATTTCTTTGATTTAAAAACAAAAAAACTACTCTGGGTGCGAACAGAAGATGTAAAGCAGGCCAGCTGCAGGTACCATCAGCACCTGAAGATGCTGACGCCCAAGGCATTTTTGTTACCGTTCACCTCTTCACATAAAGGTCTACACCTGTCTCCTATCCTCCTATTAATTGCACCTCCTTCCTTTAGTGGGAGAGGGTTAACACCTTTTCCCCGAATTAGTAACGGAGTTTCCAGGTCAAGTGGATACACAGAAATCAAAGCCTCACTTGTGAACTTTTTTCAGCAAAAGTACAATATTCACCTACCGTCTCCCTGTCATGTAAAAATCAGGATGGCTATGTAAATTCCTTTGTGTTTTTCCATGTGTTGGGAACATTGTTCAGCTCAGAGTTTTCATTCCACATTTGAGGCCCTGTAATATTCTCTCTGCAGCATCTATCAGCAAGGTTAAGTTCCTCTTCCTGTAGCTCAGACTCTAATAGTGAAGGTAACAAGAGCCAGCCATATGGTCAGCTCCTAACCCAGTAAGCAACACTGGCAGTTTGCAGAGGATTATAGAGCCCCATCTGGAGATGAAAAGAGCTCTTATATGTAACTGAACCTGAACTGCTTCTGCCTCGACTCCTGTTCTGTCATTTTGAAGGGGAAATAGAAGCTGTGTGGCTTTGACAATTTGCTGTTGTCTGCACCATAACTCGTAAAGAAAGCAGCGACTCTAAGTAGCTACCCCTCCCTGCTCAAACTTTCTCCGCAGAGCCTGTTATTGTTATGCAGAATATGTCAGGAGGGACAAAGGATTCTCTCTCCCACCCTGAAGATGCATTATCTCATTTTCAAAATGGGCTCTGAAGCCACAAGCACAACACTTACATTTAATTCTGCCAAGTAAAAGATCACTTAGGAAGCAATCAAATTCTGAAATTTCAGGCCATCTTTTTGCTGCTTATATGTTCACCTCCTCTGCACTGGGGAGATTATTGATGGCCCAGTTATAGTCCTTCTTTCCTTTGCGATTGGGAGGACCACACAGCTATAATTTATAGAGGTCTCTATTGTGTAAAAATGACAGTGAATTAGACCTTTTGTTTCAGAACACAGGAAGACGTTGTGACTCAGGAGCTTCTAAAGGATATTTGAAATCAATATAGAGGGTGCGGGCATAGAGGTGTTTCTCAATGCAGTTCCCAGTGGGGTGTTAACAGCTGCGTAAGATCAGCTCCCCCTCTGCTTACCACCCCCTCCCATGTCCTCAGAGCAGCGAGGGCAGGGGTGTGGAACGGGAAAAACACACGTCAGAACTCAGCTTGAACCCTGGCTTCACCACATACTAACTATATGATCCTGAGGAATTTGCCTTACCATTTTGAGCCTCAGTTTCCTTATCTGTAAAATCGGGATACTAAATCTTATTTCATAGGTTTGTTGAGAGGATTCCGTGTCATAACATGGACAAAACATGGGGACAAGTCCTGACCTTAATGAATGGCAGTCCTCACCCCACTAATCCCCCCCTTTCTACACCTGTCGTTTCATATGTTGAAATTCAAATCCTTGTCTGATTTCTTTCTTCTCCAAAATGATCTTTGGATTTTCTTTTCTAATTCCTAACAGTTTTCTTCAAGAGCCTCAAGGAGCCACCACTGGGAAGTTCGTTAACTTCCCCAAGCCTTTGAGGTGAATGATTTTGCGATGCAAACTGGTCCCGTCTGAGAGTGGCTTGTGGAAACCTAATTTGTTACCAGGAAGAGATTTAAATGTAAAGGGAATGATGGAATAGCCTGACCTTTCAAGACTCAGAACTTTTCACCATTCACAGTGCATTCAATAAATCTTTCCTGAGCATTTACTATGTTCCAGGCATCATTCTGGACGCTGGGGAAAAAGCAATAAACAAGGTTACCTCAGGTCTGCTCTCCTGGAGATCATGATTCGGTAATGACAGACCCTGTTAACTCAGGCTGCTATAACAAATACCACAGACTGGGTGGCTTAACCAACAGACATTTATTTCTCATGGTTCTGGAAACTGGAAGTCTGAGCTCAGACTCCCAGCATGGTTGGGTCCTGGTGAGGGCCTTCTTTCTGATTATAAACAGCTGCCTTTTTGCTGTGTCCGCAGACAGCAGAGAAAGAGATTATCTCTTTCCCGTCTCTTCTTATAAAGGCGTTATTATCACCCTCATGACATAATTACCTCCCCAAGGCCCATCTCCAAATACCATCACCTTGGGGAGTAGGGCTTCAACATACGAATGTTGGGGGAACACAAACATTTAGCCCATAGTAGACAATTAATTTATCAAACACATAAAGCAGATAATTTCTGATAGTAGAAATGTGATGAAGATGAAGCAAGGAAATAGGACCAAGAGTGACTGGAGGAGGGGTTCTTTAGGTGAGAGATCAGAATGGCCTCTCTGAGGAGGTAAAATCTGAACAGAGATGAGAAAGATGAGAAGGAGACAACCACATGAGGATTGGGGCAGAGAGAGAGAGAGCACAGCTTGGCATCCTTGACTGCTCACTCGAACTCAAGGAAAGAGCCAGTGGGCCAGAGAACATGGTGTGAGAACATGGGGAACATGGTGTGAGTTGAGGGTGGAGAGGGAGGTAAGAAACCGGATCCCAAGGGCTTTTTAGGCCAGGAGAGGGAGCTTGGGCTTTAGAATGTGTCTCACCCAGAACTTCTGGAAGGGCACCAGGATTCAAACACCACTGGCTTTAGGGCCTCCCTGGACAAAGACACTTCTTTGCACATTTCATTTCTTGTGGGTCAGCATCTTTGCTTTGGGTCCTAATTTCTTGCTCTTACTACTATGGTATCCATATGAAGAAGGAAGCAGCAGAAAAGCCTTAAAGCCATACACCTAAGAAAATCACAGACTGAACTGCGGTGGTTGCCCTAGCCATTGAGTGCTAAGACACTGTCTTAACTCACATATAACTAAGTCAATGAGAAAACATTCAAAGGATCTGCAACAACAATTAAAGACAGGAAGCTGGGAGAGAGAATACCTAATCTTTGTATTTACTATGGAAATTTCTAAGAAAAGAAACTGCATAAGCCAGATAGCTTTGCAACCCTGCAGGGGGAATCTTTTCCTTTCTATTTTGAAAAGCAAACTCTACTTCCTTCTTTTGGAAACTTAGTATCTTGAGAAGAGAATGACAACCGCTTTCACCAGCCTGTTCTCTCTCCAGCACCCTTCTCATCTAGCCCTCTCTTCTCTCTCTTGTTCTAAGAATCTACTTTGTCCTTTTTCCATCTCTGGCCTTTAGCCTGTTTCTCAAGTCTTGGTGTTCAAGTGTATGCTTGGTTTTCTCTGGAGCCTCTCTCCTCAGCTCCAGATCTCATAGTCAGATTACGCAGCGCCTTTTTATAGGTTTTGAAGCAGCTCACCAGTGGAGCTGACAGTGGAGCAAGGGCTAAAGCACCTTTAGTCCCACTCCCTCCCTCCGTCCTTTCCATCACAGAACTACCACTTTCATCTTGTCCCCAAAACCCGTTACCTGGGGAACATGCCCTTATCAGTGAAACACACATGAAAGTGTCTTCCTGGAGTATTATCAACTTCCATTTGGCAGCCAGGACTGCACCGTCACACCTTCCCAACCCTCGTGGCCATTATTCACCAACCCTGAACTTGTCGCTCACCAGATTGGGTAATTCTATTGCTCTAATATCTGCAACTAGGCCAGGGTCTCAGAGTAGGACACCAGGTGAATTCTAATCATCTCTTTTCAGAAAGAACATGCTTCTCTACTGTCATAAATCTAAGACATCTCCTGCCACTCCCAGTGACTTTCACCTCAAGGCTCGTCTCTACAGCCTGGATGTCACAATTACACACTCTGCATGGACTCATTTACAGAACTTCCAAAGTATGGTACCTGCGTGTTTTATATAACTTTGTGTTAAGTCATTTCTTACTGTCAGCCATTAAGTTCTTCCAACAACAAGCAGCAAACAATGTCTAAAAAGGTTAATAAAGAAGAAATCTATAACTTTAAAAAAAAATAGCACTTGGAGGAAATGGGAGGTTGAGAGTAAATTGTACAAATGCAACAGCAGCAAGAGGTAGACAGACTCAGGACAACAGAGAGAGTGCTAAATTTAACTATACATACCTTTGACATGACAAGTCAATTCCAATTTTATGTGGAGATGGTACACCAAGCCTGTTGCTCCTGGAATAAGACGGGTGAGTGAGGACTACGCTGGCTCTAGTGGGAAGTTTCCCACCCTCTTCACAAGGAAGAAGCCCTGGTTATGGTTACTGCTGTGGTAGTGATCCTGCAAGATGGCCTGTAATCATCCCCACCTCCCAGTGTTCACACCTTTGTTAATCCCCTTCCACATAGTACCAAGGTTAGTGTGTACACATGTGACCAACAGAATGTGGTAGAAGTGATGGATGTCACTTCTAATATTAGGTTATAGACTAATAACCTAATGACTTTTGTTTTTGTCCTCTTTACTCACTCACCCTTAGGGACCCCCGTGTCATGCACAGCCTTAAGGAGAAGCCCTTGTGGCAAGGAACTGAAGCCTTCTGCCAACAACCTCATGAGTCAACATGGAAGTGGATCCTCTGGCCCCAGTCAAGTCTTCAGAGACTGCAGCTCCAAGTCATTGTCCTTCAATGTAGTTGTGGAGGGCGCAGCTCAGCTCCAAGTCCAGTCGCCGTTTTCAATCTTTAGTTGCAGGGGGTGCAGCCCGCCATCCCATGTGGGAATTGAACCGGCAACCTTGTGGTTGAGATCTTGCCCTCTAACCAACTGAGCCATCTGGCCGCCCCTGGAGTGATTGCATTTTGTCCCCTCAAAATTCCTATGTTGAAGCCGTCATCCCCGATATGACGATTTGGAGGCAATTAAGGGTAAATAAGGTCATCAGGATGGGGCCCTAATCCGATAGAACTGGTGTCCTTACAAGAAGAAGAGAGAGTGAGTTCTGTGAGAACACAGCGAGAAGACGGCCATCTGCAAGCCAGGAAGAGCAGTCTCACCAGAAACTGAATTGACAGGTACCCTGATCTTAGACTTCTCAGCCAGTGGCTGGGAAGGAGTGGGTGGGGTGGGAGGGGGGAAGCAACCAGCATTTTTTTTTTTTTAAAGAAATCCCAGGGGGTGGCCAGTGAGTTCCGTTGGTTAGAGTATGGGGCTGATAACACCGAGGTTGCAATTCTATCCCCACATGGGTCACTGTGAGCTGCGCCCGCCTTAAAAAAAAAGAAAAAGGAAAAAAAGAAATCCCAGGATGTTTCTTGTTTGTTTTTAAATTATATTCTTAAAAAAAAAAGTCTTCAATACAACTTACTAAGTGGAATGGCAGGTGCCTTTGTGGCCAGTGCCAATGCACTCACGTAATTTACAAAATGGAGTCGTTTCCCAAGATAGTAAGTGTGTGTTAGTGATGTGTGAAAAAAGAGCCTCTCAAATTGAAACTGCTTAGGTGTACATCAGGGGTTTTAAAACATTCTCGGTCCTTAACTTTCGATTGTTCTTCGATGGTACTAGACAATATTTGATGACCATATTTCTGTCATTTTGGGAATTGTATATAGGGCTGTTTGCCAATAAGCCCTTTAAAAAGATAATTTCTTGTTTATCCCTGTGGAACTCCAGGGACCAGCACAAGATAATTTGCTGTCTCTCAATGAAGGGGCAGATGGCCCTGTTATGTGGTTGGCACTATAACTGCCCAGTGGAAAAGCTTTATAATAGTCATGAGGTGAACAAAGAAAATCCTTGGCATTCTCAAGGTAGGTCTACTTCAAAAAGCGCACACTTAACTTCTCTGATTTGTTGGTGCCATGCTGAGTGCTGCGCCCTCCACAGGGTGAAAAAGAAAAGTAAGACAGTGCAGAGGGGGATGAGATACGAGCAAAGCGTGTCTGGGGAAGTGGTCTCAGAGAAAAAGGTACTCTAGTTGGTCAGAGTGGGATAAGGGAGGAGTAAGACATATAAAGTTAGAGTAACCGGAATTCTCTAACAAAATAAATAACATAGCACTTTTTCTGATTAGTATTGAAACATCAGAAATTAGATAAAAGCATAAAGAAAACATTAAAGTCACCTATAATACCACCATCCATGGTGAACATCTTCCTTCCCGTCTTATTTGAGGGTATATATACCCAGATGTCGGAAATTTGGCTGAGACCTCAAGCCTATGGATGCCGCATTCCAAAAGAAAATTGGAGAACACAAGATTAAGACTTGTAAAAGGAGATGGTAGAAACCCAGAGTGCACCCGTAGCTGAGCACCCGCCTCTAATGGGTGATAAATATCAAAGAAGGTGGGGAGGCTGAGGAAAAGTTAGGGACTAGAAGAGGATTCTAGGGAGAGGTTATGCAAATGCTCTGAGGCCAGCATGCCTCTGGAGACCACCAACCTCTCTCTCTCTTTCCTCCAGCGCTCAGGGAATTTCTTTTTAGTCTCAAAGGAAACCCTTTCCTCAGGGATAATTCTCTTGCTCTTCACATTTTCTCACATAATTAATTGCCTCAGTGACTCAGGCCCTTGAAAACGAAAGCTAGAAAGGGAAGTGGTTTGTAGGCAAGTTTGCTTTCTACCCCACCACAGACCTTCCATTGGAAGAACACCCTTTTCTTCTTGATTGTGACAAAGAAAATGAAAAATTGCACGTAGAAACAAATATCTTAAAAACTCACTTTTTAAAAACCAAATTGGTACCATATCAAACATCCTATTGTTTAAAGTTAATGTTATATCGTAGACACATCCCATCCCAGTAAATGTTCTTTGAAAACATGTGTTTAACAACCATACAGCATTTCACCTCTTGGAAAGAAACGCTGGAGAAGTCAAGGTGAAAAATAGCCTTTTCCTGTGGTAGCTGGCATACATCTCCAGTGGGCACCAACTGGAGAGAGTAGGTTGGATAAAACCCACGTGCTGTGGAATGTAGGTTGGACCCGAGGTGTTCACCTGTCACTATTGCCACCATTTTCATCTCTACAGTTACCACTTATTGAGCACTTACTATGTTCCAGGCACTTGCTATCTTATTTTAACCATCAGAGTTCTAGTTCTGCAACTTAAGGGTGCATAATAATCACCTAGAGTGCTTGCTACCAGTGTAGATTTTCACCTAGCCTCCTTCTCCATTCTGATTCGTTTGGACTGGGGTGGAGCCTGGGAATCCCAATGCTCAATAAAGTGCCCCTACTTGACACATGAGGCTTCAAGAAGTTAAATAACTTGCTGAAGACCTTTGACCTGAGCTGGTCTGGTGGCAGTCCTTCCTTCCAGGGCCCTGGGGATGTTCTTCTCTGACTTCTCCCACCTTTCTCCCCCTTCTCCCTGGCCATCTTCATGCCTAACATCCTTGTGTTGTCTTATATTCTCCCAAAGGGAGCAATGTACCAGCAAGAACTATTCTACAGGCACCTTCTTCCAAAATGACACCTCTGGACTATTTTCTTAGCCTTTGCTATTCATCCTCGCATTGAGATTAATACTATCCACACTGTGGACATCATCTGGGAGTTTGTTAGGAATGCAGAATGTCAAGCCCCAGCCCAGAACTAGTGACGCACAATCAGATCCCCGGGTGATTCATATACACATTAAAGTTGGAATAGTTGCTGCGCTAGACACTTCTCAGCCAGATGTTGATCTGATTATTTGAACAAGCGATTCACCATAAAAGCAGTAATTTTCAACCCAGGTTGCATTTAGAATCACCTGACGGTTTTTTAAAAAAAAAATGCTGGTGCCTGCGACCATCCCCAGACCAACGGAATCAGAATCTTTGTGGGGTGGAATATTCAGCTGTATTTTTAATAATACCTCAGGTGAGTGTAATGTGAAATCAGGGATCAGAACCACTGCTTTAAAGATTTAAATATTTCAGGGAGATATTTAGAAACATAAGCAAGACTGCTCTAAATAAGAAGCAAAAATACATAAAATCCTACAATGGTTTCTTATAACCTTCAGGATAAATTTCAAATGGTTCACATTAGCACCCAAGGCCCTTTCGGATTCCGGGTCCTGTCTACCTCTCCAGCGCCACACCCACTCTCCCACACCCACACTGAAGGGTGCCCATCCCGCTTGCATTTCCCTGAACATGTCATGTTGCTTTACACCTGCATGACTTTGCCCATTTCTCTTTTCCTCCATATCTTTGCCTCATCAAAGACTTGACTCCAGGCTCCTGCTTCTGGAAAGCCTTTCTTGACCCCACTATTCTCGGTGGGAGCGGGGGTGGAATTTGTTTTTAAAATGAAAACTTAAAGGTTTTGTTTTTGTTTAATGCTTTCTAGCTATTTGTACTATCAGTCACATCTCAAGCCCAGAGCCCCAAGCAGACCCGGCGGCTGTCTCCCATAAGCCTTGTCTTCCGATGACCACACTGGGAAAATGTTACATATCAGAATGTGCTAATTCTGAGATGACCTTTGAATGTTGTTCACAGTTGATTTAAACCCCAGCAAATCCAAAGGCCCATGCCTCTGGGCAGAAGAAATAATCAAATTTGCCATCTATAAATGTATTGTATGCACTTAATGCACACATGAAAAAGAAAGTTTCTCCTTTACTAGAAAAGAGGTTTTGGTACATCATGTAATTCTCACTTATTTGAAATGTAATTTGACACATAAATTGCTTTTCCTCACTTTTGATCGATTTTTAGAAACACCATGAAATGAACATTGTTTTTCCATTTATTTCTCTTATGTTGGGAATGTCCTTCCCCTGATCGAACGTGAGGAAATTCCTGGATTTACATTTCAGGATTTGGTGACCCATTTTAGAATAAGTAAACTTTGAATCAAATTGAATGAAAGTTTAAAGGCCCCTGAGAAATATTCAGACTTTCTCTGAATAATTGGTGTGGATTCTTGTAAGAAAAATGCCTAAACACCTCTGAAATGTGTGTTCAATTTTTTTCTCACTTTTTCCTCCAACCTTTCAAGAGACAGGAATAAGTAATACCAAGGATATACATTTCTCCTCTTGAATGCTCTGATGTCTAAATTCTCCCTGTTCTATCTGCTTAGAATTGACATGGGGAAGACAAAAATATTTTATTCTATTAAAAAAAAAAAAAGACAGCTCTTAGCACTAGAAAATCAACAATTGGCAGGTTCTTTCATTTGGTAATTAAACAAATATTTATTGAGCACCTACTATCAGCCAGATAGGCAGACAGGCACTTTTGTAAGCAAAATCACTCTGATCAGGTTCATGGATGTTACCAATGATTTTTATCTTGGCAAATCTAGTAATCAGTTCCCCATTCTCAACTTACTCCTCCTCTCAGTGGATTTCACCCTCTTCCCTTCTTCAAATACTTTCTTCTCTAGCCATCAAAAACACCATTGTCTCCTGGTTATCCTTTTATCTCCCTGGCCACATCTTTGTGGTATCATCTGCTGGCTCCCCTTTCTCCTGAGCTAACTGTTGGGCCTTTCTTCTTCTCCATCTGCATTCTCATTCTAAGTGATCTCTAGTCCTGTAGCTTACTACCCTCTCGATGCTAATGAGTCCCAAAGCTGTATCTCCAGTCCCCTCCTTAACTTGGCCTCTGAACTAGATCATATATCCATCCAACTATCCATGTGATATCTCCACTTGGATAACCAATAGGCATCTCAAACAGTCCTACTGATTCTCCCTCAATGTCCCCACACTAAAGCTGTTCTTCTTCCAGTCTTTCCGATTTTTTTGCTTGACCAAAAATCTAAACATTAGATTATGTTTGCTGCATGTAACAGACTCAAACTTAACCAGCGAGCAGTTATTTTTTTTCACACAACGAGAGGACCAGAGGCAGGCAGACTAGGGCTGTGCAGTGGTTCCTCAATGATAACAATATCTTTTTCCTGCATTGTCCTCATGGTTGCAAGATGGCAGCCCTACCTCCAGTCTCACATCCACATTCCAATGGAAGGACAAGGAAGGAATTAACAAGGTAGAAGGCATAGAGCCTATATGGAAAGAGCACAATACCCCAGACATTCCCAACCAACCTCTGCTTATTTCTCATTGTCCAGAACTGTGTTTCAAGCCCACGTCAGTTGCCAGAAGAGCTGGGAAATACAGCTTTTTGGCTGGGCACACTGCTACCCTGCACAAATCAGGGTTCTGACATATGGAAGATAGTAGAATGGATATCAGATAGACAACAGCGACGACCGCCCTACCATCCTGGACTACGCTCTTGCTTACACTTCATTACCACTCAATCGGCAAATCCCATCATTCCCACCTCCGCAACACCTAACAAATGCAACGCTTCTCTTCATCTCCATTGCTCAAATCCTGGCTCGAGACACCGTCAACTCTCTCCCAGACCACAGCAACAGCCTCTTAACTTCACACAGTAGCCGGGGTAAGCATTTAAAAGTATAAATATTATCATGCCACTCCATTTCTTAAATTTTCCAAAAGATCTGCCATCGTTTGGGTTCCTTCTGAAGCAGACCCTGAGACAAGGATTTGCATGCAAGTCATTTATCTGAGAGATGCAGGACACATAGGACGGGGAGTACGCAGTGAGACAAGGAAGGGAAGGTAGCCCAGAAAAGGTGCTGTATCAAGCCAGCGTCCCCAGGGGCGACTGAAGCTTAACCCCAGGGGAAGCACTGGGAACTGATGTAAAACACTTGCCTCAGAATTACATGACCCAAGAGGCGAGGAAAAGTATTTGTACACCAGCCCCCAAGAGCTGCTGGCTTCAGCTCTCTTGACTTGAGCACCTAGTCCTTAATCTATCCCTTCCTTGACTGAACTCACTCAAAAGCCAACACTTCTATTTATCAGCCTTTCTGCTTATAGTTTCTTCCATTAGAAGCCAAATCACTTAATTTCTTTAATAGGATGAGAAGTTCAAAGTACAATTTAAGGATAATGACTGTCTTAGAAATTTGCTAAGTTCTAGTCTCGTTTGAAAGTAGCTAAATTTTTGTGATGCTTTCTGACAGACAATAAAAAAACACATATAACATCTTTAATAAGAAATTTCAAGTAGGGCATGTAAGATTTGGATTATTTATTTAAAGTCAATATGTTAAGGTCTGTATCATTTAATACTAGCATCATTATATGTATATTATATCTATAAACAACATTACTTTATAGATCTAGAGGACATAGATGAACAGTAAGTAAATAACTTTGGATCTATTTCTGCCTTTAGATTAGCTTACTACTTATCTTTCCTTTCTTTTTCAATTGTTCTACAAAGTAATGATTACAAGCAACTGTCAGAGCTGCCACCATGATCACGAATTCATTAAAATCCACTTTGTTGTCCTTATTGGCATCCAGGTCCAGCATTATCTTATCAATATCTGGGGAACCTTTTGGAGCTAAAAGGAAAAAGAAAATTTCTAACTCCCAGGCTTTGAGGTTTATAGTGACCAGTGAAATTGCATCTTCCTTTTATTTATATTAAAGTTTTAATTTCCATTTTTAGTACCTAAGGACAATTTCCAAGAGCCTATTTGCAGGTAGGTAGGTTTGAACCAGGCACAGATTCTAAGTGAGTCTAGCCCTCTGCACCAGGGCCAAATAATTCTGGCTCAGACCTAATGACCGAGAAAATCAAACAGCAGCTCATCAAAATGAGCTGCTAATGCTGAAAATGCATTTACTACACCTCACAGGTCAAGAGCCAAGACACGGGGTGGAAGGTTGGGGGTGGGACACCTGGAAAGGAGGACGTTTTGCCGCCTAAAAGGGATAGTGAGTAGCGCTACCATTTACCAACAATGGGACTTTGAGCAAATCACTGAACATTTTTTAATTCCCTTATATACAAAATGAGGAGACTAACGTCTCCTCACACATTTTAAAAGTACTTCACACCAGGTTCCTATATTTAGCAAATAAAAATATAGGATGCAGAGTTAAATGTGAATTTCAGGTGAACAATGAATACTTTTTTAGTATGCTGCGTGGGACATACAATATTTTATCGAGCAGCCTTCCTGAGCACAACACCTGACACAAAAAAGAGACACCCAATAAAAGGCAGTTCTTTTATGAATGACTGCATTTTACGGTGGGCAGTAAAGCAAGAGCCCACAGAAGAGATCAGGGTACAGAAGGCGTGGGATTCTGAAGCATCCACCTTTCCTATGATTGCTGGTTGGTGAGAAATGTTTCCAGAAGTAGTTCATTTCCTCCAGGAATTCCCTATTGCCCTCTCATTAGCTGCCAACCATTAAATGATTGGAAACTTAAACTGAAACGATCAAAAGCAACTTGATTAAAAACAATGAGAAATTTCACTTGAATAAATCAACGTGCCAAGTTTGACCCATGGAGCCTTTTATTCTCAATGTTATTATGTAATACAGTAGCCAAAGGGCCTTTGAAAAAAAAAGTTCCTGGGGACTCCTAAAATCACTAAAATGGTATTGTGAAGAATTACTATGTTAATATACAGCATGGTGACTATAGTTAACAATACTGTACTGCATCTTCGAAAGTTGCTGAGAGACTAGATCTTAAAAGTCCTCATCACCAGGAAAAACTTTTTTGTACCTATGTATGGTGACAGATGGTAACTAGACTTTTTGTGGTGATCATGTCACAATATATACAAATATTGAATCATTATGCTGTATACCTGAAACTAATATAATGCTATATGTCATTTATACTTCCATTAAATAAAGTTCTGGCAAAAAAAAAAATTACCATTTGCTCTATCAATGTAATACAAATAAAACAAAATTTTTTTTGGATTACAAAACAAAGTTCCTAAAAAAAGAAAGAATTACTATGTTACAAAATTTTTACTTTAAGTTCTTCCCATAAAGGGTGGGGAGAAAAGAGTGTTGGAATAACAATCACTATAGTCTCTATACAGTGTTTGGACAGAATATCATCATGCAAGGGTAGAACCTTGTGTTCAAGTCTATCCGAGGACACTCCATAAATAGCAGAGTGAAGTGTTTTCCTCAGAGGAGGCCCCAAACACTCCACCGTAAGGTTTCATGTGTAGAGTTCTGGGACTCCTGGCTATTTTGAAATGTGAATCTGTTTGCTCCCCTCCTGGTCACTGGCCTGACACACCCTTTCAGTCAATCTCAATCAGCTTGTGCTTGGCTGACAAAGCTCTCTAAGTATTTATCATTCCAGTAATTGCCACCACCGCATAAAGTACCCCAGGTTTCATTTCTGGTCCATTCAACAGTATTAATTTACAGACAGCTGGACAAAGCTCCAGGGACAACTAGTGTAACTAGCTACAACTATAGTTATAGTTACTAGCTACATAACTACGACCAGCTAGCTATCCCTTTGATTGCTGCACCAGGATGTTGAAGAATTAATGGGAGCCTCAAATACAATTTCCAATACTCGGAAACACTAACCGCAGGCAACATGACAAAGGGCACATGGGGACGTACACAGAAAACAAAAGTCTCTCGTGTTTGCTTCCCCTGTATTTTGAATATCAAAATGAATTATACTTTGTCTGTGGCAGAATCACAGGAGACTATGTACACAGAGGCTGTCCCTGGATGTGTACCTCATCTAACCGTGACTGAATAGGGCAGAAAATCTAGGACTCACTGAGAGGAAGTCCGTGAGCTCTCACTGCAGGAGCATCTTCAGTTCCCCTTTGCTGAGCTTGAATCTGTCCCCTTCCTTGCAAGAGTACTGGTGGAAGATTCTAAGCATGGTGTCCAAGGCCATCTCTAGCTGGGTGGGCATGCTGGCAGCAGAACTGACCACTCCAGGAACAGGCCACCAAACTCAGGGACTTATTCAAAATAAGCAGGTGGGGAAACACCAAGTTTCATTAAAACAGAATAGTATTACAAATATTATGTGTTCATAAGTTAGTAATCAGACAACAAACATAGAGTCATATTAAAACACAGGTTAAAGATCAGCAAAAAGAGAAGAAGATACCTAACTTCGTACCTGTGCAGCCAATACGCGGCTCCGTCAACAGGTGTTTACAACTAAATTATATGCATTTATACTCGGGGTTCCACCTTGGCACATCCATTCCCAAGAAGATGAAAATTACCTGTGACAAGAGATTCAGGTGGAAGTGCCTCTGTGCCTGTTTTTAATCACCAGAAGGAACAGATGTGAGCTGCTGCCCCAAGGGCCATTAAGGAAGGATTGGTGCCCATTGTGGGTATTAGATGAGAAGCAAAGAGAAGGAAAAAGGAAGCCTTCAGCGCTCTCTCATCATGGGGAGTAGAAATGTGTCAGTTGCTAGGAAGTTGATGGGGGGTGGGGGCGAGGACTCTAACAATAGAGGAACAAAGAAAAAACTCTGGCTCAAATCTGGAGACTGCTCAGCAAAGCCAATAGGAAGCTCAAGGGGAAAAACTCAGAGCAGACTAGTTAAACTAACCCAGCGGACACTTACGCCGCTATAAAAAAAAGAATGAGGAAGCTCCCTGTGTGGCAATTTAGAAAGGTTCAAAGCAGGATCCTGGATGTGTAAGAAGGAAATAAAAATAAGAATATATATGCGTATAGACTTGGCATTTGAGTAAGGAGTTGACAGGATACATAAGACAGTAATAAAAGTGGTAGCTATAAGGGGCAAGGGGGAAAGAGGGTGGAACAGCGTGGTTGGGAGGAAGATTTCTCATTTATACACTTTCAACTTAACTTTTTCAGCTATAGGAATGTATTGCCTAGTCAAAAGAATTGAAATAGAATAAAGGCCAGAGTAGGTGTGTATGCAGGAATCTAAGGAGGGGAGCGGGGAGAGGGGATTTCCAAGTGAGAGAAACTTAACAAAGAGTCACTTTGTTTTGGAAAAAACAAAGCCAGAAATTGGCCATCGTGCCTGTCCTCTCAGAACTGAAATTTAACTATATGAAAAGCAAACCGGCATCTCCTTTTTATTGCCTTTCAACAAGACTGTTGGGATAGATCTTCAACCTGCCCATTCTCCTCCCTTTTACCACCTGGACACCACCAAAACCTCCCCTCAAGGACCTTGGGGACATTCTCACTGTTTACCTAAAGCCCAATTCTCAAAAATATTTTTGTTAGTTTTTTTTTTTTTGTATTAAAGTAATAATGCATATGGTAAAACAATAATATTTTGAATGCTCAAGAGCATGAAATAAAATTCTCTCTGCACCATTCCCCACCCTTGGTTAACCCTTTCCTGCATGAGAGGCAGTATTATGGTGTGAAAAGCACAGACTGCCTGGCTTCAACTCTCACCTCTGCTGCTAACTAGTGGTGTGATTTGGGGCTAGTCATTTACCACTCTGTGGCTCAGTTTCTCAATCTGTGTAAATGGGATAACAGTAGGACCTCCCCAACAGAAAGGATTAAATGAGTTAAAATATACACCAGGAACATAGTAAGTGCTACATATATGTCATATATGTCCTTACAAAAAAATATATGTACATAATTTATATAATTATATAATATTTCATATGTATCCCTAAACATACATATACATAAACACCATCAATATGTATACACCTTGTTTTCTTTTTACTTAATATATACCTTAGAAATCTTGCTATATCAACACATATAGATCTACCCCATTCTTCATTAAAGTTGCAGATCATTCCACTGGATGAATGTACCCACATAGAGTCAAGAAATATGTATCAGGTACTTATGTTATGCCAGGACCCATGTAAACATGACAGAAAAACTTGCCCTGGGAGCAAATCTCGTTGTTTTTATTGGGGTTGTGTGAAATATATAGAATGCAGGGGACACCGACATCTTTTTTTGTTGCATCTTCCTATCCAAGAACACCCTTACTGTTTTGTGACCAAACTTTTCTGGGTCTTCTCAATTCTGAACGCACATTCCCCTCTCCAACTCTTAAACATTGTTCACCCCAGGTGAAATCCCAGCTACTCCTATAATTTCAATCACTCCCCAAATCATATATTTTGGCTCAGGTCACTCTGCTAAGCTCCAAAACCACCTATC
Organism: Rhinolophus ferrumequinum; assembly: GCF_004115265.2. Taxonomy (NCBI): domain Eukaryota; kingdom Metazoa; phylum Chordata; class Mammalia; order Chiroptera; family Rhinolophidae; genus Rhinolophus; species Rhinolophus ferrumequinum. Next base: position 49,123,814 of record NC_046290.1, on the reverse strand, counting down.
TAATTGTCTGCTGGACCCCCATCCCTACAGGAGTATCCCACAAGCTTGTCAAACTCAATTAGGACCAAAGCAAAACCTATCCCACCCAAACCTGTTCCTGCTGCTGTACTGACCAACTCAGTCATCCAATTCCACCCATCACCTGGCTTCTGGCACTAATTTTAAATATTAGTTGAACTCATCCATTTCTCTCCATTCTTTACCATCTACAGAACTTCATCATTTTTGGTCTCTATGATTGTAATAGCTTCCTTACTGCTCTCTCTACTTTCTATCTAACCCCTTCACTCCGATCTGCGTTCCACTGTCAGAGTAGTTTATAGAAAACAAAAATAAACACCCACACTCCTAGGCATTCAAAGGTCTGACCCTGCCTACAAACTGATCAAAATGTTGTATTCTCTCATTCTTCCATGCCTTGGCACGTTCTGGGCCCACTACCTGAAATGCTAATTCTGTCTACTCCTTGAGGCTCAGTTCTAATATCTCCTCTTGGAAGTTTTCCTGCGCTCTTCCCAACTCCCCAACCTCCACCTCAGTCCTTTCTTATCCCCTGCTGCATCTTCTTATCTTTTTTATCATTGCATTCATCATACATTCCTGTAATCACTTTATTTTCTGCCCATGCACTCTTCACCCTCCAGACTTAGAATAAGTCCCTAGAGGACAGAATTGATGCCTGGTTCATCTTTGCATTCCACAGCATTAGCACAGAAGCAAGCATATAGTGGAAATGCTCAGAAATCTTTGCTGATAGATGGATTAATGAGTAAGTGACTCAAAGAGAGAAATTGTAAGATCTCCAAAGAATTAAATTTAGCCTAGTTTAACTGTCTAAAGAATGATTTGATTGCCTTTACTCCACAAAAAAATTTGCTTCAAGGGAAGAGAGAGAAAGAGAGGGAATAATCATTTAAAAGAATATGAAGAGTTTGTGTTTGGAACTAAATATTATCAGGGCAAGCTGCTGAAGTTATAAATACACTAAAATGGTTAAGTCTTACAGAGTGGATGGGTCTCAGCAGTATTGTATGTAAATCATATTCAACCACAAATTAATTTAATTGGAGAATTCTATTGGCAGGCAAAATTCTTAATAGATATTTAAAATTGTAATGTTGTAGACATATGCATCCCTATGTTCATTGCAACATTATTTGCAATAGCCAAGATATGGAAGCAACCTAAGTGTCCATTGAATGATGAATGAATAAAGAAGATGTGATATTTATATATTTTTAAATGGACTACTCAGCCGTAAAATAGAATTAAATCTCATTTGTGACAACATGGATGGACAGGGAGGGTATTACGGTAAGTGAAATACGTCAGACAGAGAAAGACAAGTACAATATGACTTCACGTATATGTGGAATCTAAAAAACAAAACAAGCAAACAAACAAAACAAAACAGAAACAGATTCATAGATACAAAGAACTTGGTGGTTGCCAGAGGGATGGTGAAATAAGTGAAGGGGATTAAGAGATACAAACTTCTGGTTGTAAAATAAATAAGTCACAGGGAAGTAACGATCAGTATAGAGAACATAGTCAATAATACTGTAATAACTTTGTATGGTGACACAAGGTAAGAGGGTGGTGATCACTTCATTATATATATAAATATTAAATCGCCATGATGTACACCTGAAAATAATATAAGTGAATTATACTTAAATTAAAAAATTGTATGTGGTAATCTGATTTGAGAGATGAGAATGTGGTTTTGTTCTTGGGGTTTAAAAGCAAGGTAGTTTCCGCTTGGTTTCTGCTCGGCTTTAAAAGCAGAGCTAGATGTTTCCTTTGGTACATGCTGCCCCTTAGTGTCAGGCTGTGGGACTGCATCTGAAAGCCCTCTAATCCCCAGAACACACTTGAAATTGTTTGAGTGACCCTTCTTCAGGGGCTTATCTATGATGCAAGCCAGCCGCAGACTCTGTCCTCCACAAGCATTTCAAACACAAAGATAATGTCAAAAGGCTAACTAGGACCCTGTCAGGTTAGGGACGCAAATTTACAGGTGACGAAATCCCAGGGCAGGTGGGGAGACACGACTGTTTATACAACAGGAGGGTCCTCCAGGAGCAGCTTACTTGCTCTATTAATTATTACAGTTTTACTTTTCTCTTTCTGGCAAGAGTCATAACCCTTAAGGCTAACAGGTACAACTTCGCACCCAAGATAGTGTGCAAACAATCAGACAAGTGGAAATACCAGATTGGGGGAGTTTAAAAGTAATGGTTATTTTAGAGAAAAAAAGCTAGTACAAATCCACAGGTGGGAACCAAGAGTAGATCTGTTTCAAAGTGGCTTGACTATGGAGCCTGAAAGAAAGAACATATGCGAAAAACAGGTCATCATATCAATGGGACATGACTGACACCCTCTTAGGCTAAGGACAGCCCAGGGTCCTTGAGCCTGCCATGAATTCCCAGAAGGGTCTGCCTCTGGGGCTAAGGCCAGAGTCATAGGAGGGGGCAAATTGCCTCATTCAAAAGTTTCCAGTTTTTGTTTTTTTATGTAACCTGATTCAAATGTTCTGTCATTTTCATAGCAATGACATAGATGAATCTAAAATAACTATGTGTGGTGAGAGGGAGGGAGGGCAGAAGGGCAGGAGGAAACTTTTGGGAGTGCTGGAGGTTTTCATTATCCTAATTGTGGTGTGGCCCCACAAGCGTACACATATGTCAGAACTTATCGAAGTGTGCCTTTTAAATATGTACAGTTTACTGTATGTCAACTATAACTCAATAAAGCTATTCGAAGAAAGAAACTTTCCCAGAATTACATGACTAGATTATAGCAAGCTGACATTCAAACCCATGTTTGTCTGACAAAAAAATAAAATCATGCAGCCATTTAAAAGTGGAATTATCAAGGGGAGTAAAAGCTACAATAAATGAATTGGACTATATCAAACTTAAAAGCTTCTGCACAGCAAAAGAAATGATTGACAAAATAAAGAGGCAACCAACTGAATGGGAGAAGATTTTTGCAAACAGTGCCTCCAATAAGGGGCTAATATCCAAAATACACAAGGAACTCATACAACTCAACAAAAAAACAACCCAGTTGAAAAACGGGCAGAGGGCCTGAAGAGACATTTCTCCAAAGAGGACTATAAATGGCAAATAGACGTATGAAAAAATGCTCAACATCACTAATCATCAGAGAAATGCAAATAAAAACCACAATGAGATATCACTTCATCCCAGTTAGAATGGCTATCATCAACAAGACAAATAGTAACAAGTGTTGGAGAGGCTGTGGAGAAAAAGGAACCCTCATACACTGTTGGTGGGAATGCAGACTGGTGCAGCCGCTATAGAAGGCAGTGTAATTTTCCTCAAAAAATTACAAATAGAATTACCATATGACCCAGCAATCCCTCTCCTGGGTATCTACCAAAAAAATCTGAAAACATTTATCCATAAAGACAAGTGTGCTCCAATGTTCACTGTAGCTTTGTTTATGGTGGCCAAGACATGGAAACAACCAAAATGTCCTTTGATAGATGAATGGATAAAGAAGTTGTGGCATATACATACACACAAAGGAATACTATTTGGCGATAAGAAAAGATGAAATAGGACCATTTGTGACAACGTGGATGGATCTTGAGATTATAATGCTAAGCGAAATAAGTCAGACAGAAAAAGTCAAGAACCATATGATTTCACTGATATGTGGTATACAAACCGAAAACAACAAAAGAACAAGACAAACAACTGAAAGAACAAAAACTCATAGACATAGACAATAGTTTAGGGATTACCAGAAGGTAAGGGGGTGGGGGACCGGGGCTCTAGAAGAGGGTAAAAGGCATCTAATATGTGGTCATGGAAAGAAATCTGCCTCTGGGTGGTGAACACAGAATTTGAGATATAGATGATGTATTACAGAATTGTGCACCTGAAATCTATGTAACTTTACTAACAATTATCGCACCAATAAACGTTAATTTAAAGAAATAAAATAAAATAAAAAATAGAATTACAAAGACTACAGACATGCAAAAATTTTTTTTCAGCAAAATAAGTGAAAACAGCAAAATTAAAATCATATGTATATATACTGTAATGGAAAAAATTGTGTACATATAAAAAAGAAGAAAAGTACAAAAAGTTTTAATATTTATTTAATAAATATATGGATTATTTAAAATTATTTAATGCTGCTATTAAATTGCATTTTCAATTAAAACATCAATTATAATTATACAGCATTTAAAATTGTAATCTATTGCCATATTAGGCAATGTCTTTTAAGGTATAAAGTTGAATTTTAAAACATAGCATATAAAATTCTAGATTCAAAATGACCATGTTATATGCATAAGAAAAGATAAAGGAAATAGGCAAAAATGTTATTAGGTGTTTTTTTAAGGGTGATTTTTTTTTTGCCTTCTTTTTGTGATGTTCTTTGTTTTGGGTAATTTTAAATCTTCAGCAATGGCTATATTTCACTTTTATAACAAACAAATGAAGTATTTTAAGAATTATAGGATTGACCAAAAGCATTTGAACTACCCGTGTTGATTTGGCTATAATACTCACTGACTTTCCTAAGGCACTTTCCAGTTTATAAAGCCCTTTTCACACATATTATTAAGTAGCAAGTATTTGCCCAGTGCTGGATATAGCATGTAAGAAATTATCAAGACAAATGCTCAAAATGTTACTGAAAAATAAATTACAGAATATTATTAAATACTAAGTCAACCATAAGGCGTATGACATAACTGGGGCTCCTTTTTCACAAAAGAAAAATGACAACCTTTCACAAAAGGAAGTTCCTTCCTTTAAAAATTTTTTTTTATTCCAAAATTAGTTTAAAGATTAGTATGTATGTTCGTGTGTGTGAGTGGGCTGGTGTGTGGGTTTTTCATCCTTCAGAAAATAATTCAGATAGTGAAGGGCAGAGGTCCCTCAAGGAACCTTCAAGAAGAGCTGTAACTACATACTTTTGTCCTTACCCTTGTGGTCCAGAAAAACAGGTTTAGAGAATTTGCCACACATCTCTGCCAGGAAAGCCAGATGTCTATACTCCAGGAACTACAGAAAGGAGATTTCCCTTCTCACTCCCTTCAATGACGTCTCCTATACCGACTTAAGGGCATTTTATCTTGCCCTTTACCAGCAGACTGAGAGTTAGAAAGAAGTGGAATTATAAAAGCAAGAGTTTGAATATTAATTTTCCTTTCACAAGTCAAACATTGATTTTCCTGAATGAAATGAGACGATTTCTGCAATTTGCTTCCAAATAATCCAGTGGGTGGGACGTAAGTGGTAGGATGAGAAGTGGGCAGAGACGAGATTATGCCAGATTGGCCATGAATCGTTTAACTGTCGAAGCTGGATGCTGGGTCCATGGGAGTTCATTAGACTATTCTACTTTTCTGTTTTCTGTAAGTTTAAATTTTTCCTTACTAAAAAGTATTTACATACATATACACAATTCCCGTCCCTGTCAGCATGAGAAAAAAGTTAAGCAAACTGGAATTATTTCACTGGAGGAGGAGAAGTTAGTCACTTAATGGCATTGAGTGTATGGAGGGTTACAGAGAGAGAAGCTGCTACTTTCTTTTTGTCACTGCTACAACCACATGAAGTGCAACTGCAACAATAATAATGGAACAAAATATTCCCTAATCATGAAGGCTGTTAAACTCTGAAATCAATTCCTAGCAGAGGATAGCCAAGCAAATTCTTTCACCAAACACAGAGTGAAACTGAATTATTTATACTGATGGCTAAGCATTAATGCTTCTTAGTTAACCAAATAATTACTTGGGCCAAAGGAGGTAGGTGAATCTTGACCTGAACCTTAGCCAGTCACATTGACTAGGCTGAAAACAAGCAGGTAGAATGTGTCTGGGCAAGTGGCATGCATCTGGGCCACAGGTCTGAACCTTAGCTCACGTTTATGGTCAGGATTAGCTGTTAGCAAGTCTAGCAATCATACTTCCATTGTCAGCTAAAGCCACATCCATCCTTTGCAATGACGCTGAAACAAGGTTCCAGTGGTAGCCAGCCTTCAAAATGGCCCCTAAGAATCCTTGTCCCTCAGTATTCACACCTTCATGTGGTCTCCTCCTACACAGAACAGAGCTGACCTGTGTAACCAATAGTGTGTGACTTGCAAGACTAGGACATAATAGACATCATGGATTCACTTTGCATCCTCTTGGACCACACTCTCTGGGGGAAGTCAGCTGCCATGTTATGAGGACACCAACAAGCCCTGCGGAGAGATCCATGTGGCAAAGAACATAGGCCTCTGGCCAACAATTAGCACCAACCTGCCAGACATGTGATGAGCCCCCTTAGAAGCGATCCTCCAGCCATAGGTAAGCCTTCGGATGACTACAGCCTGACCTTTGGGAAACTCCAAGCCTCAACCACAGCTACACAGCTCCCAAAGTCCTACAGAAACTGAGATAACAAATGTTGTGTTAAGCTAAATTGGGGGTTAATTGTTATGCAACAATAGATAACTAATACCGTTTTAGTCGAAAGTTTAGACTCTCTTTTACTAGACTAGAAAAATGGTTCAATGTAAATAAATGTTCCTTTTATTAGAATTTCTCAGAAAAAAAAAATGTGAGTGATGAAATTCTCATCTGTGGTCTTAGGATACATGTGCCAAGCTCTTACAGGAGAGGACACTGTTTCCTATTTTCTACAGCGCCTTTCCCACAAAGCAGGAATGAAAATTTAGGGGAAATAACAATGGGTTCTCTCCAAGTGACCTCCTTGAATATCTTAATAGAATTGATATAGGGCTTTTTAAAATCACAGTTTAATCAAAAATCTCCTTTTCTGATTCTGAAAGCATCACCTTGGATCACAAAGTAGCATTGCTATGTCACTTCTTAGTGCCACCTGAGCAGTATCTGTTTTATTAGAGCTTCTGTGACTATTTCCAGAGTTCATCGAAAAGCCTTAGTACTTATTTGTCACGAGTCTGTTTTCATGATATGCAACCTAGAATTCCAAAAGTCTTCCACCAGCCCCTTCCCAGCTTCCCATGGTAAGCAGCTGAGAGACAGGGTCCATCTCAGAGTATCCAGGGAGAAATCAGTAAACAGCAACTCTAAAAGGTTTCTGTCTCTGAAATTTAATATGTAAAGTAGACGATTTTCCCTCTATTTCTGCCACAAATGAGGTTAGAGTTTTTGATATAGATACAGCACCTATGCTGGCTGCAGTAGCAATGGCTGCAAAGTGAAGAAGTTCGAATTATGATCTCCTGGGCTTGGTGGCCACAGAGTGACCCCATCTAGCCAATTCTGTAGTGTGGTTTTGGACATGTTTTCTGAAGATTCTCCTCGAGCTTTGTTTCTTCACAGCTCTCACAAGAGTTTTGTGAGCCAATCACGTTGATTTCAAGGAATTCCCTTTCTTAAAGTCAGCTTCCACTACTTGCAGTTAAGCACCCTGACTAATTGACCCCATTCAAGACAGACTCTGCTAAGCTGGTCAGATCTCCAGGGAGCCCTGCCCTCGGCCCAGAAATCAGCAGACTCTCTCCACAAAGAATTGGTCTTGATAGACTGGATTTGCCAGTTTGGGGTTAAATTACAAACTTACCCAAAGTCACAAAGGCTAACTGTGATTGCATCTTTCTAGACCACTAGATTCCCTAGAGCTGGAGGGTCCTGGGTGTGAAGATCCTGCATTACTTGCCCTTTTTTGGGGGGTGGGAGAGAAGGAGGGGGGCTTTAATACTATATGTCTCCAAAAGACCCGAATTCCAGAAAAGATATTTGCTCATGTTCAGCATGCTAACTCCTTCTGGTCCCAGCAGTTTAGAAATAGATTGGTGGAGGTAATAGTGGTTCAAATATTCTAATCTTAGTTAACTCTGAGTTCCAAAGTTCATATAATAATGATATATTCTTCCTGTTGATTTTGCTCCTAATTACATGAACATCACATCCGTTAGTGTTTACCTTTCTCCAGCCAAAACAATTTGGTTACAATTGAATAATCTTTTAGATTTTTTTATGTAGTCTACTAAGTTGAGATCTTTCTCTTTCAAGTTTACAACCTTACCAGGATTGTTTCTTACGTATCATCCCTCTAAAAAACTCCCATCCTTAACTCATTTGTAACAACAACTTATAATTGTGTTCAGAGGCTACTTCTGAAGAATTTGTGTTTTAGACTTTGTAACAATTAGCCCCCACTCTTCTTACCACTGTCCTTGGATGATGGACACATTGGATCTCAGTTGGATCAGCCATTTCCTCTCACCTTACTCTTGGCATGATGTGCCCTGAGCCAGTCTGTGCCATGACTGGACTGGCAAGAGCAATGGGAGAAGACTGAGAAGGAATGAAGGACTCTAAATGTGTCAGGTATCCCTTGGGTTACACATACTTCTGGAACTCCATATTGATTGCCTCAAGAAAGGCTCCACCTCTTGTACCTATCAAAAGATAATTGACAAATTGAAATTTGTTCTGACAGTTCCATCTTTTAGCAAAGGCTTCAAATTCTGGTTAGACAAGAACTTCCAGGAAGCCATTTTAAAAATTGGCTGAGAAAATAGCAGTCAAAAACTAAATAAGAAGTTCCTAGGAGCTCAAAGAGTTAAATTTTGTTATAAACTGCTGTTTATTGTTTCTAAAAATATTAGGTAAGAAAGTTCCTGTGGACAACACCAGGTTTGGTTTTTAAAAACAAGAATGGATTGGGTCAGGGAAATTTTTTCTACAGAATGACATCTCTGAGGGAGTATGTGTGGAAGCCCAGATTTCATTTGATATATGCAAGTCCTTATATTAGTGGGCTGTATTTGACCTTGCTTCTAATTTCTGTCTTCCTAAAGCTTCTTCTCTTGATTTGTGTGGCCTCTTGCTATGCTGATTTTCCTCAAACCTCTCCAACTCTTCTTCTATGTTCTTTCTTTAGCAGGAACCTGTCTTCTAATGCCTGCCCTTTAAATGTGGGTATTCTCCATTGCTCTATGTGGTCAACCTAGGCAATTTCATCTACTGTGATGGTTTCACCTACAAACTATGATTCCAATTTCCACATCTATTTTTCCAACTCTGACCTGAGACCCGAGAGTCATATCAGTACTGTTTTATTTCTACTCTTCTAGAATATAGAGCAAGAACTTCTTATGACATGCCAGTGTTATTCATAGCCCAGTTATTTTCTTCTTACATTAATACTTACACTCAGGAGGAGAAATTAGATTGTGGCTTTTATTGCTCTTTCTTTGGACTTGACTTGGTTATGGGCTCAACTAGTTATGATGCATTTATCAGCAAATATTAGAACTAAATAAAAGTGGTTAAAACTTAATAAGGACATGTGTTAGTTACCTTTTACGATAAGGGTTGGCTCTTTCAGTGTTTCAGCAATGTCATCAAGGACCCAAGACCTTTGTCTTTTCTCTTCACCATCTTCTGTGTGCTGGCTATCACCCCTGACTTGTCCCCTGACAGTCACAAGGTGCCTGCTGCAAGTCCAGGCGTCACGTCTTTGGACCATCTATGGCGAATTTATAGAGTCCATCAATTTCTCCAGATAGTCTAAACCATCTAAAATTATCCCTGTATTAGTTCAATGGAGAATTGGGTTACTGAATTGTATCAGACTGACCTCCCCAAGAATTGCTCACGCAGTTGTGCTTTGGGGAAACGACACTTGATTATGTTGAGGGAAGCTTCTAGAATCAGCCTTAGATTTGTATCTACTCCAGTGATGGATGTTGTTTGAAAATAGCGTTCCCTCTCTATGAAGACTCTCAAGAGAAATTTCTGTGTGGCCTTTGTGCTGAGAAGAGTCCTGACTGGCCTAAGCAATCATCTTATAGAGACTCTGAATTGCCCCGCAGATGTGTCCTCTTTCTTTGTCTGCTAGAAGGCTCAGAGTCAGTCTGCAGATACCTAAGTCAAATACATGGTTTTACTACCTGTCATAAATTCAAATACCTACAGCAGCGGTTATGTTCAAACTATTTAACAACAGGTATAACACAGGTACCGATCAAAATGGGCAATTGTTGTGAACAGTGAGCATCAGCCTGCTTCTGGGTGATGTAGCCAGGTAGCTAACGTACCGTGTTTCCCCGAAAGTGAGACCTAACCGGACAATCAGCTCTAATGCGTCTTTTGGAGCAAAAATTAATATAAGACCCAGTCTTATATTATATTATGTTAGACAAGACCTGGTCTTATATTATGTTAGATAAGACCCGATCTTATATTATACTAAAATAAGACCGGGTCTCATATTAATTTTTGCTCCAAAAGATGCATTAGAGCTGATTGTCCACCTAGGTCTTATTTTCGGGGAAACGCGGTAAACAGGCAAAATGAAGTGAGAATAAGAAAAAAAAATCTCAACTTATTTTTGTTTTATTCACATTTGATAGAGATCGAAGTTCAGAGAAACAGTCCATGATGATAAATGGGACTGACACTCCACATCAGTGCTGAGGAGACAATAGGGGATTGAAGGGACTGAGGTACACTGGAGATCCCAGGGCCTCTTAAGAATGGTGACTGGTCTTCAAATCCAGATCATTGTTACCAGATTAGAATATCGCTCAGAGCTCCCAGCATTTCCAGTATTTTTCAGGAAAAGCCAGAAATCCCAATTTTTAAGAACACTTGCATTTTAAGATTACAACTCAAAAAAAAAAAAAAAAAAAAAAAAAAGCAGAAATAGACAAACAAAACTGTAGGCCAAGCCAAACAGAGTTCAGCCAAACCCTGCCGCAGACTTGTGACTTATACTCTCTGCAGTGTATTTTGTATTAACCTCACTCCTCCATTTTACATTCCATCCTTGTGTTTCTTTCTTCTTTCTCTCCTGTGTAATGTATAATATCTCACTCTAGTTTATGTATCCTTATATATCACTTGAAACTCTACCCGGGACAGAGAAGAGTATAAATAAACTGAGTACAGGACATCTCCCCTTAGATAACTCATCAGCATCTCAAACTCCCAAGTCATACCAGACTGACGTGATCATTTTCACTCTCCTGCCCCACTCACTTATCTGGTCCAGATGGGATCTTCCTTCGTTTGCCATCTCAAGCAACAGCAATACCCCCATTCACTTCATGATTGCACAAAGTAGAAACCTGAGTGTCATGCTATTTCTGGTCCCTCCTCCTCTCATTGCTAGGTTTTACCTCCTTAGTCTCTCATTCCCTCCTCTCCATCCCTAGCACAATGGTTCAGGCCCTTAACACATCTTGCCTTTATTACTGTAAGAGCCCCAACTCACCTCCTGCACCGACTTTGCCCTTCTTCAAAATCAGCCTTCCTCAGCTGCTGCCGGGAGGCACACATGACCTCCTCCCTGCCTTAACCTCAGAGTCCCCACCGTCTCTGAGTTAAATCTAAGTTCAGGGAAGTGCTCCCACCCATCTCACCTGCCCCACCTGCCTCACACTTAACATTCTGGTCTTGGGACTCTCAGTTACTCAGCTCAGGCATCGGTCCTCCAAGGAAGCCCTCTGCCCCCCGAGACCCCTCAGCTCCCTGGGATGCTCAACGATCCCTCCTAGTGCTCCCGTATCACCTCATGCTTTCCTCTGTCCCCGTGCAGGAACTGGATTAAGTGAAAATAATAGTAGCTAATATTAATTAGCATCAACTCTGCCCAAGCACTGTTCTAGGCAGTTTAAATGCATCCTATTCATTTCATCCTCAAAAATCTTAGGACGCATTATGAGTCCTGTTTTATAGCCCTTAAGCAGAGGTACGGAGAGCTTTCCCAAAGCCACAATGGTGATGAAGTGAGGATTTGAACCCCGGGCACCAGGCTCCACCAGCACTAGAAGGTGCTGGTGGAGTGTCCATCTCAAGCAGCTTCTTGAGAAACTCAGTGCTTTACTATTCTGTTTACTATAGCTCGTCCTGCTTTCCCCTCCGGATAAGGACCAACGTGCCTGCCGTGCCCTGAGTCTGGACTCCCACAGCCATAAAGGCTTCCTCAGACCTGTACGATTCCCATCCAGGGCTCCTCGGTAGAAGACCGCTAATCTCCACCCTGAAATCAAGATAGGTGCATTCTCATCTTCTCAGAAGGCCCCCGTAAGGTTCAAAAACAAAAAAAACAGGGTGGAAGATTCTTGTTTCTAAATCTAGTACAGTAGTTGAAGTTGGAGGCGGGAGGCCTCCAGCCACAAGGTAGGGCTGGGGAGGGCAAACAGGGCACGGGGTGGTTGTCATGGGGCTTCCTCTCCATAAAGGAATTATGTTGGCCACAAAAAAAGACAGAAACAGAGAAAGAGCGCCAGCAGCCTGATGATGGCTCAGAGCCCTGAGGTTCTGATAGACCTTTGCCCTACAGTTTCCGTCTGGCTCCTGTGACCATCCTGGCCTCCTGCCTCTCACTTCACCTTGAGAAATTCAGGTTTCATGTTCCATCCAGGTGAAAGATCCAGAAGAACCTTCAAGATGTGGCTTGTCCTCCTTAGATCTCCCAGGAGATTTAATTTAGCATTGCTCATGTCTTCTCAGAAGCCCGTTTAAGACTCCTGCCAAAAGACTCAACAGCCATTTGTGTTCCTTCTCTTCAGAGTGGCCAGTGCAGGGCAGGCCTGGACCATCAGCCCTGGGCATATGATCACTCTTGGCCCAGAGAACCACCATTTGAAAAGAGAGAGGAAGATGCAGGTCAGGAAGTGTCCAATACACACAATATCTTGAAAGAAGGAACTCCAGGATAGGTTCTGAAGACTGAAACATCACTTTCTAAAATAACTATTCTAGTCTATCGCAACTGAAAATGAAAATTAAGAGGATCCAAACTGTAGAATTATAGAATGATGGACATTCTGGAAAGATCAGAATGAATCTGCAGGAGCAGAAGACACCCATGCAATGTCTGCATTGCTAGTTAATGACAAATCCTGTCAGGGTGGAGTTCCCAGGCAGAGCCAGCCAGATCCAGACGTTCTTCCATATCCTTAAGGGCATTAATATCACTGCAAGGCAACCACCAAATAGCAGAGCAAAATGATAAGGATTTTAGTATTCCTGATTGCTTCCCTTAAGTGCAAAGTGGACAGATGTCTAATCAGTCTTGGTCAACAGTCTTGTTTCTCCCGTAGTATGGTTTTTAAATTGCCAGTGGAGTGCAATTAGCAAAATCCAGAGTATGGGAAAAATCTACAAACAACCTGGTTTGTTCAACAAATAAATTGCAAGGGGAAAAAAAAAAAACCCAAAACATGAATTAGGAGACTGAAAAGCCACCTACCAATTGTAATGTTTGAGTTTTTCTTGGATTCTGATTTTTTTAAAAAAACTGAAAAAGGAAACCAATTATGACATTTGAGACAAGTGGAAATTTGAACACTGACAGGATATTTGATATTAAGGAATTGCTTTTTTTTAAGGTGTGATTTTTAAATTGCTTATCTTTTAGAGTCACTGAAACACAAGTGAATTAATATGATTTCTGGGATTTGCTTCAGAATAAACGGGATGGGGAGGCAGTTGGGGTAGAACTGAACAATGGTTGATCGTTATTGAGACTAAGTGACGGGTACATGAGCTTCCTTATGCAATTCTGTCAACTTCTGTGTGGGTACAAAATTCTCCACAACTAATGTTTTTAAAAAGAAAAAAGAAAAAAAATTCCAGTTGTAATTAACAGAAACTATTATTGGAAAAAATACCATTTCCATCCTTGCTCTGCATTTTTTTAAATTATAAATTCTGATAAGTCAGTTATACTTTTAACAAAGTACCCCTTTTACAAAAATCTTTGGTTGGAGGGAAAAATTGTTAAAAATAGGAACTAGACACAGTTCTCTCTGGTGCCCTGGTGGCTTCTGGGAGAGCTCAGAACACAAAGGCTTGGCTAAAACTACTTTCTTGGGATTAGGTAAGTAAGTCTATCTACCCAGTACTACATAGAAGCTATAATTAAACACTTTTATGGACTTAAGTCATTTACCCTAGGCTACATGGTGAAGCTGGAGTAAGGAGATTGGACCTGAGTCAAGACCTGGCAATGCTGAGAATTAATCTCTTAATCTCCAGGGCTCAGACTCCAAGGTTTAAGTACCAGCTGTAGTAGCTGCAACCATGCCCTCAAAGTCGCCACAAAAGAATGAGAGAACTTTCTAGAACAAAGCATGTTCCAAATGGAACGGAAATTTTCTGCAGCCCACCCAGAAGAATAATTTGGGTTTACTTCCAGAGATAACACAAAGAGAAATGAGACTGAATTTCCCCAAGGCCAGCACCTTTCAAATGTCACTGCCCTAGCTGTGGGGAGTTGCAGGAGGAAAAATATGCCCCAAATACAAAAGTAAATAAAGGAGGAAAGACATAGCTTCATTTCTTTCAAGATACTCATAGCTCTGCATGTGTTTAAGATCATGACAACTCAGTGTTTACAGTGGTGTGGGTAAACAGGCACAGTCCACAGGTGTGTGAACTGATGCGTCATCTCAAGAAGGCAATTCATCATGATCAAAATTACACATATCCTTTAACCCAGAAATTCTACTTCTAGAAATAGGGTATATCCAGACACTCCCATCATCAGTGTCTCTCTACTGAATAACATTCATCTCCATATTCTTAAGATAACAGACTCACTCTCTTTGCCTCTCTTGCCCCACAATCCTCTGCTCCTTTTCACAATTACACTTGCTGTACGAAATCATCTACCATCACTATGTGCACTTCCTTACTTCTCATTCTTTCTTGAACACCCCCTCCCGCTCCCCAATTCTGGCTTTCTATCTCCACCACACCACTGAGACTGCTAGTCTGGTCAAGGTCACCAATATTCTCCATGTAGTAAGACCAAATGGTCACTTCTCTGTCTCATTCGACCTCTTAGTAATAGTCCACGTGATTAACGATTCTCCCCTTTATGTCCCTTGGCTTCCCTGACAGACAGCATATTCTCTGGACTTTCTTCACTCCCAGTAACCCACCCTTCTGTTTCTTTTACTAATTCCTTTTCTGCTCAAAAGGTTTAAGTACTAAAGGCCTCTGACCTAGGCCTCCTTCTCTTTATCTATATTCTATCCTCCAGGGCATCTGACCAAGACCTTTGCTTTGAAAGTGCCAGTGATATGCAAAGACTCAAACCTGTATTTGCAGCCCTGAGCACTGTAAACAAATAAATTCAGATTTAGATATCCAAATGCCCTGCACATCAGTTCTACCTGGATGTCTAACTGTCTAACAGGCACCTCAAACTCTAGATGCCATGGCCAAAATAGAACTCTTGACATTCAATCCCCAAACTTGCTCACTCATTATTTCACCATCATCCATCAAGCAAAAAATCTAGGCATGATCTTTAATTCCTTGATTCCGCTTTTACTCACATCTGAGAACTTTACTTCCAAAACATTGCCCAAATTAGTTCCCTTCTCTCCATCACTATCATCACCCTGATTTAAGCCAACATCATCTTTTGCTTGGATTGGTAGAATGTCCTCCTGTTCTTGCTTCTCCTCTTGCCCTTCTGTAATCCTTATTTCACAGTAAACAGTGACTTTTAAAATTACCAGTAAAACAAGCCTATGGCATCCCACCTAGAATGAAAGTCAAGCTCCTTACTCCTTACAAGTCCTTCAGTTCTCCAGCCAGCACCCGCCTCTCTCTCCACTCATTCATACTACACTTCCCCCTCACTCATTCCCACAAAGCCCTTACTTGGGATCCTCCCATGGCTGGCTTTCTTGGCCTTTATATTACAACTTAAATTTTGCCTTCTTAGCAACCTTCTCTGAGCCCCAAATACAAAATATTCTTAGCATTTACCCTTTCTTAGGGTTTATGACTATTGGATATTTTTCTTCTTCTTTTTTTTTTTTTTTTTTTAAGATTTTATTGGGGAAGGGGAACAGGACTTTATTGGGGAACAGTGTGTACTTCCAGGACTTTTTTCCAAGTCAAGTTGTTGTCCTTTCAGTCTTAGTTGTGAAAGGCGCAGCTCCACTCCCAGTCCAGTTGCCGTTGCTAGTTGCAGGGGGCGCAGCCCACCATCCCTTGTGGGAGTCGAACCGGCAAACCTTGTGGTTGAGAGGACATGCTCCAACCAACTGAGCCATCCAGGAGCTCAGTGGCAGCTCAGCTCAAGGTGCTGTGTTCAATCTTAGTTGCAGGGGGCACAGCTCACCATCCCTTGCGGGATTCGAGGAATCAAACTGGCAACCTTGTGGTTGAGAGCCCGCACTCCAACCAACTAAGCCATCTGGGAGGCAGCTCAGCTTGAGGTGCCGTGTTCAATCTTAGTTGCAGGGGGCACAGCCCACCATCCCTTGCGGGACTCGAGGAGTTGAACTGGCAACCTTGTGTTTGAAAGCTCACTGGCCCATGTGGGAATCGAACCGGCAGCCTTCGGAGTTAGGCGCATGGAGCTCCAAAGGCCTGAGCCACCGGGCCGGCCCCTATTTTTCTTCTTTTCAGTCTCTAATTAGAAAGTAAACTCCATGAGAACAGAGCTCTTGTCTATTTTGTTCTCCACAATGTCTCTCACTGCCTTGAACATGACTTGGCACATAGTACATGGTGGAAGAATATTGAATGAACAAGTATATAAACATATAAAAAGATATTCACTCAAATATTGCATGGGTAGCAATACAAATATAGCAAAAAACCAGAAGCTACCCAAAAGCTCAAGGATTCCTTATAGTATGTCTGTACAATGGATACATTTATTTAAAATAATGAGGTCAAGCTACCGTGTTTCCTCGAAAATAAGACCTAACCAGACAACCAGCTCTAATGCGTCTTTTGGAGCAAAAATTAACATAAGACTCTGTTTTATATTATAGTAAAAAAGTCTTATGTTAATTTTTGCTCCAAAAGACGCATTAGAGCTGATTGTTTGGCTAGGTCTTATTTTTGGGGAAACACGGTATAAGTGCTAATATGGAAATAATGTGCACGATATGTTCATATTGTCAACCTAAAAGGGCCTTTCAGAGTGAGAGGCAACAAGCATTTATTTGGGATCAAGGGAGAGCTATTCAGGATGAACTGACTGGGGAGAAGCCCTGTTCCAATTAGGAGACAAAGGCAATGGGTATTCATGACAAAGGGGATCAATTACATCAACAAAAGGAAGGCATTTCTATTGGTGCAGATAACACAACACATTAACGTTAATTCTAAGTGTTTTTAATTTTCTGTCCAGTAGTAATCAGTCTGGTAGTCATTTCTGCTTCCTTGTTATCTTTGGCAATTCTTTGGGACATATGGTTGCTTTAGATCCAGTCCAAAAGTTATTTTGTCCTGTTTTAACACTCCAAAGATTTGAGGCATAAGACATGCAAGGCAGTTCCTCTGGCATGGCAGCTCCGTCTCCATTTTTTCTTTTTTCTTTTTGATAATATACATATTGCGGTAGCCAGCTTCCAATATGGCCCCCCATGATCCTTGCCTCCTAATGCACTTATGAAATCTTCTCCCAAATCGAATTGGAGCTAGTCTGTGTGACCAATAGAGGATGGTAGAAGTGATGTTTTGTGACTTCTGAGGTTAGGTTCTAAAAGAAAGGCTTCTTCCTTATTCTCTTGGATCACTCATTTTGGGGGAAGCCAACATTTGTGTTACGAGGTCACTTGAGCAGCTCTATGAAGAGGCCCACATGGAGAGGAACAGAGGCTTCCTGCCAACCTCCAGCACCAACTTGCCAGTCCTGTGAGAGGACCACACCGGAAGTGGATCCTCCAAACCCAGTCAAGCCTTCAGATGACTGCAACATGAGATCCCCAAGCCAGAATCATGTGGCCAAACTGCTCCTGAATTCATGATCCAGAGAAACTATTCACGTTAGTAAATGCTTTTTGTTGTTTTAAGCCATTACCTTTTGAGGTAATTGGTTAAGTATAAATATAATACATAATACAAATCCTTTTACTAAAAAAGTGTATTTGTACACATGTTTACCCTTGCATAGAAATCTCAAAGAATATACAAAAGAAGTAACTGGATTCTGACATGATAGGTAGGGAGAGGATATGTTCACTTCTAACTATATGCTCTTATATTCTCAGACTTATTTACAATAACTACTTATTTCTTTTATGATCTTAAAATATTTACTTTTTAAAAGATTTAAGTGTAACAGTGTTAAGAGGGATAAGCCAAAATAATGGCCCTTCCTAAGCCTTCTTGTCCTTTGTTTTCCTTGACTTTTTCCCACACTGAAGACCTTAAAGGCTTTTGAGTAGGCCAAATACTGGAGGACTGGTTGTTTCTGTTTTGTTTTGTTTTTAAACTTTTATTTATTTAAGTGTGTTTTCCAGGACCCATCAGCTCCAAGTCAAGTAGTTGTTTCAATCTAGTTGTGGAGGGCGCAGCTCACAGTGGCCCCTGTGGGGATGGAACCGGCAACCTTGTTAAGAGCACCAAGCTCTAACAAACTGAGCTAACTGGCTGCCGCTGGTTATTTCTGTTTTTAAGATTGATGCATTTCACTGAGAACATTAAGTCCCACGACTGGACTGCTGCTAAGGTAGGAATCCTGATTTAATTATTTGTATTTAATAGAGCAATAATATTATAACAACTCTTTACAAGATGAACAAACGAGCCACTCAGACAACTGCTGGGTGCTGATGGTTTGCTTAGAGTTTGTGATGGAGCCCACAGGCTTATGCCGTCGTTTCTGCATTAGGCATAACTCCAGTTGTGCCTAATTTCTCACCAATAAAGATAGAAGCTGGTAAATATTCCATAGATTGACCAACTGGTAGAGGCCAGGGCAGCTCATATCCAAACCACAGAATTCTTCATACTCGCCCTCAATAAAGACATTTCCAAAGAGTGACTCCAATTATTTACATTTAAACAGAACAACCATCTCAGTGAAGTTCTAAGTTTCGAATAAAAGAGAGGACTCAATTCCTCAGGGTTTGTTTTTTTCTATTTCAGAATTGGAAGTGGGTGGGGAAAACTAGACATATGCCTTTGACTAGTGTGGAATCAGAACCTTCTCTTTTAAGACATCCAAACTCTGCAGCACAAACCGATGTTAATCAAAGAGACTTGGAACTGCAGTGACAAACTGTACCTTTGATTCGGTAATATATTCATGCCAGTCCTAGCAGGGGCCTCCAAAGGGTGAAAGTTACAGGAACAAAGATGTAATCACTCAACTATGCATACTGATGAGATTATAGCCCCAGGATTTATGGAATCCTGGCTGAAACTCCTGCTGCAAACAATCAAACTGACATATAAGGAAATGCCCACTAAAACAACTCCAATCAAGTCAGTTTAGCATGTGTTCCGCACAGTGGGACACAAATCCACATTAAGAGAGCCCTCTTTTAGTAAATGGAGCCAGTGGAATGAAAAATATTCAAAATTTCACATAGTTTAGAAAAATCAGACCACAATCAGATTGCTAAGGCAAGAGCAAGGACAACCATGTCCAGGGCACTTCTCTGCTCAGACCTGGAGTTCCTCATCCGTGCAATCGGGGCCTAACTCAGGTAAACCAGGGACTTCCTAAGCCATTTCTCAAAGGCACAAGAAACAAAAATGATTTGAAAAGCTTTTGCTTCAGCAAACATTCTTATAGTTCTATGTTTCAAATCCTTTCTTTTACACTTCTTAATACAGATTTAAAAACTCGGTAAAAATGAACCAAGAAAAATACCTCATCTTCAATAATATAATGATTACATTCTGATTATCCATACATAGACTACTACCTAGTCATTAAAAATGAGGAAGATCCATATGAACTGATTTAGAAGCTGATTTTATTTATATATATACATATATACGTATATACATATACTCATTCTTATTTTAATATATTCATTCTTATTTGAAGAATATATTGTGTAGAAATATAAAAATTAGCCTCTGAGAAATGAGAAAGGGCACAGGTGGCAAAGAAAATTTTTTATTTATATATTTTTGTTCAGTTTGTTTTTTAACATCAGCATGTATTATAAAAATGACTAATAAAGAAATGGCAAATACCAAAAAATTTTTTTCCACTGAATCAGCCCATAGACCACCTGCAAGGCATGTGAGCCATTTGTTTCTGCTCCCTTTTATCCTGTATCCACCATCTTTTGCTTTCTTACCTGTAAAATGGGACAACCTCACAAGCCTGCTAGGAAACTCAAAGCAGAGAAAGCAAGGAAGGCAGGATACAACTGGCACTGAAGTAAAAAAGTGACAGATCAGAAATGAGATCTCATTAGCAGACAGAGGCATAATATAACAAATTATATATTTATGAGCACATAAATGTGCCAAACATTTAATCCTAATAACTCTATGAGGAAGATATTATCGTCATCATTTTACAGATGAGGAAACTGAGACACAGAGAAGTAGCTTCCCTAAGTTAACAAAACAAAAAATTGAAGGAGTCAGAATTCAGCCCTGCCTGGCAGCTCAGGACCTGCACTCTTAGCCACTAGGCTATGCTGCTTCAATACAAATTAAGAGTTGAGGTTTTTTTCGCCCCCAATCAGATTGGTAAAATTTCAGAAGACTGGTAGATCAAGTATGGATGAGCATTTCAGAAAATTGGTACAAATGTATTTTTTGGTAGAAGTATAAATTACTGAAGGCCATCTGGCAAGAGTTACCAAAATTTAAAACAGGCATCTAACTTTTCAGCTGGCCATTCAACTTCCAGGAACTCATCCTACAGAAATATTCACAAAGATGTCTGCACAAAGGGGAGGAGGGACAACTTCAGGAACCACAGGTAGGGAAATGACTAAATACATCACAATATATGCAAAATATTAAATAGTCTATATCCTTTAAAACTGCAACCTATAGATGCAGACATAGAAAGAACTCTAAAATGGGGTTAAATGAAAAACAATTATCAGAGAGCAATATGTACAGTACGATCCTATTTATGTAAAAATGTGTATCACATCATTTCTTCTTAGAAGAGCGATGTTGTTGCTTCCCTTATTACTTTCCTTCCTTCAAACACCCCCACACACCACACACACGAGCATGCACAGAAATAAGTTGTGAAAAAAATTCAGGTGTTATTTATAAATCATACAATAAGATAAACTTTCAAAAAATCACAAATACAACAGTTATATAAGGTCAGTTTGGAGTCAAGTACCTCTTAAATATATTGCAAATCACATCTATCTTACTGTTCTTTTCCAAACAGATGTGGTTCAAAACCAATGAAGACTTTATAACTTCATATTTGATAGCAAGAGAACAAAACTGACAATAAATAGTCTAACAATAATTCCTTACAATACTACATGGGCACTTGTATTCTCAGTTGTAAAACTCGGACTACCTGAAGAGTTTGCTGAAGTCAATAAAAAGTTACACAAAAATCTGTATTTCCATTTTTTAAATCCTTATTGTATTTTCCTTGAATTGACAATGATACATACAAAAGCTCAAAAGATTAATAAAGAAATTGAAAGCCCCAATAAGTCAACAGATTTCATTACAAGCTGAACAAAAAAAGAGACACAAAGCATTCTGTTTGCTTTTCGTTTAAAAACCACCATGGCACCTTGTCAAGTGGATGCAGCACCCAGACCAGTGGTTCACAAACCTTGTTGTGTGTGAGCATCAGGCAGAGGATTGTTAAAATGCAGGTTCCTGGGCTCTGTTCCCAGACTCTGAGCTCTCATTCCTAAGTCTGACGAACATTCATTTTTAAACAAGATACTCAAGGATTTCGATGAGTGGTAAAAGAACGCCCATGACCAATTCTGCTGTCCAATGCTAATTTGCTGCCATTGGCTGGAAACCCGACTCTGGACTCTGGACAGCCCCTTCACCTTTTCTTTTCCACATCTGTCAAGTCAGTCAAGTGGACTGATCATCTCTGAGGGCCCTTAAGCCCTAAGAAGACTGTGATTGATGTACAAGAAATGGATTTCAGCTAAGAAGTTAGTCTTCACACCAAAACTAGTTTTTTTTTGCAAGTCACTTGGTTTCTGTGTTTTCGCCACCTTCTAAAAAGTCTGTTTCTGTAAGTTCCATTTCCGGGAGCATCTGAGTAGAGGAATTCTGAAACTGACATCCATGTAATTTGGGGGTTTTCCTCATGCAAATAGGGAAGCTTCCAGCAATCCTGAGAGTGGCTGCATATACATGGTATGTGGTGAGAACTGCTTGGCTTAGGAAACAACAGAAACATCCCCACCACATTAAGCAGGCTCCAAACTCTCTTGTAAAACTTCCACCAGAGGAGCTGGAAAACTCAGTAGGAGGTTTTAACTGTGGTTGAACTTGAAGAGTAAGAGCTGGATTTCCTGGAGGATTTCTTAGATGAGAGGGATATTTGCATCCGCTTTACCGTGCGTACGCTTCGGCAAAGGACAGCATTCTTTGCATGATCCCTGAAGTCCTGTGACACAAAGTAATAGACAAAGGGGTCAATGCAGCTATTGAGGGTGGAGAGGCAGAGGGCTGCGATGTACAGGGCATACACATGGCTCTGGCCCCGCTGTTTAATCAGGAAATAATGCACCACAAGCAGGAGGTTACTAGGAGTGAAGCAGATCAGGTACATGGCCAGGACGGTGACAATGAGTTTGATGGCTCTCCTCCTCTTCTTTCCCGAGTTTTCATCTATGGCAGAAGATCGAAGTGTTCTGATCATCAGCACATAGGCAGAAGCTGTGAGGAAGGCTGGGAACAGAAAGATTCCAATGGCCAGAGAGAGGAAATAATTGAACATGTCCGCCACCAACACCTCCTCAGGCAAAACATCGTGACAGGTCGTGATGTTAAGGGCTGGGATGTGACTGGTCTGCTTCACGACATACAAGGGGATGGTAACCAGCAGAATCAGCAGCCATATTCCCAGGGAGACACCAATGGCAATGTTGGCCTTCTTCCTGGCATGCACAATGGGGTTCACGATAACCCAGTACCTCTGCACGCTGAGGCAGGTCATAAAGAGAATGGAACAATACATGTTGCCGTAGAAAAAGCCAATGAGTACCTTGCAAAGCGCTTCCCCGTAAATCCAGTTGTTGCCATGGATATGATAGGCAATCTTCAGAGGGAACCAGATGATAGAAAGTAGATCTGCCAAGGCCAGATTGGCCATGTAAATCACAGCGGGGTGCTTTTTCTTTGTTCGGAAAAGAAAAACCCACAGGGCCATGCCATTACTTGGCAAACCAACTATAAATACAATCGTGTAGACAATTGGAAGAAAGACAGTAGTCAGTTTTCCAGTGAGGATGGAGGCAGAAAACTCATCGATGGAAAAGCCTGGATCCACTTTCCCAGAGATCAGAGATGAGTCAGTCTTACCAATGAGACTTCTTCCTTTAGAGGATCTATTGAAGCCTGTACAAGAAAGGCAAGGCAGACAAGGGTCATTACTGAAATCAATGTTTCAGCAGTAATGCTGGTATGTTCAAGTAAAAGCACTTTATATAAAGATAGAAGGAGTACACAAAATGCTTACAGAGGTTTTCTTTGGGTGATGGGATTACTGGCATTTGTATTACCTGGTTTTATTTGTTTCTTTGTTTTGTTTTATAATGAGTTTTTTTTATCAGAGGGTTATGAAGTATGTGTGGAACATAACATTGATTTCTTTGAATCCCCAAAAAAAACTGACAGTATTTCAATTTATTTTTACAAACTGTCTACATTCATTAGTTCCTAACTGTCCTTATAATGGCCATTTCACTCTGGTCAAGACATGATCCAGCCTGGCCTATCAGTCATTCCGTGTCTCCTCCAGCTACTGGTGGTGGCTGTTGGAGTTTCTTGGCATTCCTCAGCATTACATAGGGAAATTCCTAGGAACACAAGAGACATTCCCTTTCCACCCACAAGGACAGCCTCGGCCAGGCGGGATTCCCCGCTTCTGTGTGGGCCTCCAGGGGAACTTCCCGTGGAGACCAGATGGCAAGCAAGTTTTCTGGCCTCAAGGTCACTGGATGGGTGCATGTACCAAAGACAAATTTGTGTTCTGACTTTCAAGCAAGGAACATGGCTAGCTTTAACAACTTACGCTCTCATCCCAATATTATGAATTAAACTTTAGACACCAGAAACAAATAAATGACATACCTAGCCTACAACCTGTCCCAACCAAATGCTCATGGACCTGCAAAAGAAATGAAGGGACAATTTCAAGACACTGAGGAATCTTACTTTAATTCTGAGAAACAGTAGGCCTTCACCATCCAGAGAAAACAGAGCCAAGTGTATCACTTTGAGGTTGTTAAACTTACTCATGAGTTTATCTGACAATTTTTATGCTTCGTCATCACTTTTTCCTTTTCGAACTCTGCACTCATGTCCAACAGGATGATTCACTTCACTTACGCCTTCTGTTAAGGACTGACAGTGCTTGGCCTGGGTGGATGACTGGAGGGTATGGAGAGCAACACTTCACTTTTCAATTAGTGTAGCAGGTTGAGTGGTGCCCCCCAAGAACCCCAAAAGATGTCCATGCCCTAATCCCTAGCATTTGTGATTACTATCTTACTTAGAAAAAGGATCTCTATAGATGTAATGAAGGATCTTGAGATGAGAAGACCGTCCTGAATTATCCAAGTGGGCCCTAAGTCCATTGGCAAGTGTCTTTATAAGAAGAAAGGCTGAGGGAGATTTGAGAGACAAAAAAGAAGAGAGGAGAAACTGATGTGAAAAGGAAAAGGAAGGCAGAGACTGGAGGAATGCTGAGGAATGCCAAGAAATTCCAACAGCCACCAGAAGCTGGAGGAGACAAGGACTTGCTTCTCCCCCGGAACCTTCAGAGATGCCAACACCTTGATTTCAGATTTCTGGCCTCCACATCTTGGAGCAGATAAATAGCTGTTTGTTAAGCCATCAGCTTGTAGCAATTTGTCATAGCACAGGAAACTACTATACTTAGGATAGACCTAGCTCTTGTTCCAATTTTTTAAATAATTTTTTAAAAAGAACATGAATTATTTTTAAGTAGAAATAATCCTGCATATTATAGTGTTCTTCATATGCTTGCTTATAACCCATGGCAAGAATATAACCCATATTCTGTA
This sequence comes from Rhinolophus ferrumequinum, assembly GCF_004115265.2. Classification (NCBI taxonomy): domain Eukaryota; kingdom Metazoa; phylum Chordata; class Mammalia; order Chiroptera; family Rhinolophidae; genus Rhinolophus; species Rhinolophus ferrumequinum. The sequence goes on along the minus strand of NC_046290.1, from coordinate 49,098,830 downwards.
TGGTAACCTAGTTCCAAAACAAATATCCATAAATGAAAGAAAAGTTTCCCCAAATAATAATTACCCTTATTATGCAGGGTACACTCTGATAATTTCTATAGTGTTCTATTTCATTCTTATAAAAAGCCAGTTACCACCCTCTACATTGATTTCATGAACCATTTCCGTATTTTTCAAAATCAGTTTGTGGAATGACCAATTTTGAAGCACCCCAGGGGAACAATGCCAATGCAGTTACAGGCCCCAAAATACAAAATAATAAGGGCCCCTGTATAATTCCTTTATGGTCCCCACAGCCATTGGCATAGCGCTGGATATAAAGCAGGTGCTCCATATACCTGTGATGGAGGGAAAAGTGCAGCAAGCCACACCATTTTATAGATGCAGAAACTGAAGCACAAAAAAATTGAGTAACTTTCCCAAGATTAAACAGGTGTCAGGTAGGAGAGTCAGGATTCAACCCGAGGTAGTCCATTTCTAGAACCCATGACTCTAACCACTATACCACACTGCACCTGAGGTTACATGTTAGAATCCATGGAGACCAACATAACCTGTGCTGACTCCACACAACATATTTTCTCAAACAAAAAAATTTTAAACATAAAAGTTTACCATTTAAAAAAATCGCCTTCTTTAAGTTAGCCCCTCCTCCAACAATTTATATACTTATTTGTATTAATATCAACATGTTCTAGAAGGCTCTCAGAGGTGTAAGAGAATCCTGTGGCAAAGCTGGTAACTGTGAATAGTGTACTAGTGTTCCGAGAAACTCTTCCATTCAAAGAGCTAGGACATCTATCCCAGAAATAACCCACCAGAAACAATTCAATAAGTTATCCTGCATTTCCGTAGGACATAGAGCCACCGAGATTATAGAATTAATTACCACAAAGGAAACCCATTTCTTTCCCTTTACTATCAAAAATAAAGTCTTACAACTTGCTTTATAAAAGGAAGGAAAATCGAGGCATTGATTGTTCACAGCTATTAGCATTACAAAAAATGATAACCAGATATTAATGTGTCTCCTACGGGAAGAAGCACTTGTGAAGTAACCTTGCAAAAAAACCAAAAGAACAAAACCTAAATCTGATCAAGCACCTGGATCCAATCACCATTTCAATGGAAATAAAGGAGACAATGGGACATGTCAAATAACACCACAAGCATGTGGTCAACAAAATCCGGACTGTGGAGACTGCTACAGGATAAAAGACCTAGTTTCTTCAAAGGCAAAATAAATTACAAGGCACAAATAAAAAGAGAAAGAGGTGTGGAGCTAATCCTTGTAGATGAAAATATTTAAAAGACATACAAACCTTACATAATACATGGACCTTATTGGGACCCTGATTCAAACAAACTATTACAATAATGTTTATGAAATTTAGAGATAACTAAAAATTTGAACACTGACTGAATATTTGATTATATTAAGAAATTATTGTTAGTGGTTATGCTTGAAAAAGAAATCTTCATCTTTTATTAATACATTTTGAAGTATTTTAAGATGAAATTATATCTGGATTTATTTCAAAATAACACAAGGATTGGAACTCCGAGACACGATTGGTGGGAATGTAAAATGGTGCAGCTGCTGTGGAAAACAATCTGGCAGTTCCTCAAATGGTTAAATAGAGTTGCTAAGTAACCCAGAAATTCCTAGGTATATATCCAAGACAAATGAAAACGCATGTCCACACAAAAACTTATACAGTAGCACTATCCATAAGAGCCAAAAAGTAGAAATAACCCAAAAGTCTATCAACAAAGGAATGAATAAACAATATGTAGTATATACATACAATGGAATATTATTTGGCAATAAAAGGAAATGAAGTACTGATATATGCTGCCATGTAGAGGAACCTAGAAAAGATTATGCGAAGTGAAAAAAGCCAGTTAAGGGGGTGGGGGGTGGGAGATGAGGGTATGGGGGATCGAATATATGGTGATGGAAGGAGAACTGAGTCTGGGTGGTGAACACACAATGGGATTTATAGATGATGTAATACAGAATTGTACACCTGAAATCCATGTAATTTCACTAACAACTGTCACCCCAATAAATTAAAAAGAAAAAGAAAAAGCCAGTTACAAAGGAACATGTATTGTATGATTTCATTTATGTCATAAGTCCTGAATAGGCCAATCCATAGACAAAAAGTAAATTAATGGTTGCCAGGGACTGGGGAATGGGGAGATTGGGGGTCAGATCCAAGGAGTGGAATGGCGTGTTCTTTTGGGGTAACAAAAATGTCTTAAAGTTAATTGTAGTAATGGATATACAAAATGTGATTAAAAGATACGGTGAATGTTTGAATTAAAAAATTCATTACAGTAAAAGACACATTGCCATTAATCCCTCTCAAAATACTCCCCCTCACTTTGAACACACTTATCCCATCATTCTTGCCACTTTCTGAAGCAGTTCTGGAAGTCCTCTTTCAGGAGTGTCTTTACTTCATCCTCCATCATGACAATGCTCTGTGTTCACACATCCCTTTTAGTTCTGCAATTTCTGTCCAATAAAAACATTTGGTGTGTCCCCATCTACCTCATTCACTGGATCTCGCACCATGCAACTTCTGGCTCTTCCCCAAAGTCAAAATGACCATGAAAGGAAAATGTTTTGAATCAATTCAGGGCATCGAGACAGCCACGACAGCACAACTAAAGACACTCACGAAAGAGGACTCCCAGAACTGCTTCAGAAAGTGGCAAGAATGATGAGATAAGTGTGTTTGAAGCGAGGGGGCATATTTTGAGGGCAGTGTGTCTTTTACTGTAATAAATTTTTAACATTTAAATATTCACTGCATTTTTTTATCACACCTTGTACAACACTGAAAATTCTAAAAGTTATTGAATTATAGAGTTTAAATGGGTGAATTGTACGGTATGCAAATTATCTTAATAAAACTGTTAAATAAATAACATGGGAGGAGGGCAGGAAGTAGACTGAGGTATAGTCATCAAAGCTGAGTGAAGGGACATGGCATTCACTGTAATATTCTTCTTTCATATTTTAAATTTTCCATAAAAACCAATACATACCAGGTCAGGAAAGTTCATAGAAAGAGAGATCACAATTTTTTAAAATGAAAATAGTAAAATAAAGATGGGAAAAAGAGCAAGAAATACTAAAATAAGAAAGGGAGGGAGGCATAGAGACAGAGGTGGGAAGGGAGGGAGGTAGGCAGGGAGGGAGGGAGGGAGGAAGGAAACAAAGAAGGAAGGAAGGAAGGAAGGAAGTTAGGAAGGAAATTCTGAGAATATTCCAACATAAACCATGAATGGTCTCAACCAAAAATATTGTTCATGGGGTGGCCAGTTAGTTCAGTTTGTTAGAGTGTGGTGCTACTAACACCAAGGTTGCAGGTTCGATCCCCGCACGGGCCACTGTGAGCTGCGCCCTCCTTAAAAAAATTTAAAAAATCGTTCATGTTAACTGTGGTCATTGTGCCTGTTGGCCAGTTGCAGAGCACAGAAGCAGCATGCTGCCTAAGTGATAAAACACTGGTAAATGTCAAGATGCTGCTCAAAGGGCCCTGAAGCCCTTTTAGCACAGAGCACAGACTTTTTTACCCTGTACAGTGTCCTATACCATTCACCAAACTCTTATCTAGAACTGATGCTATCTGCTCCCAACTGTATAACCCATCTGTAAAATCACTTCAATTCAGAGAGGGGAGAAAAAATTAAATGCACATATGGAATTGAAATGCATAAAGAAACTGGCTACAAAAGCATCCTCATTTGGGGGTTGTAATCAACAATCCTTGCGGAAGTATGCAAGAAGACACACCCAAAGATGCTCAAGGCAGCATGCCCACCTCAACTACAAACAAACAGGAAACAAGCAATGCTCACCAGCCCCCCATTCTTAGCTCACCATATCCGAAGCAGAGTCCCTTGCCTCAATAGTAGACACTATACTATTCAATAAATATTGACATGGAAAGAGAGCCACGACATACTGTCAATTGAAAAAAGCAGTGGCAGAATATGCTTCCATCTGCATAACAACATTATCATTTATTTGCAAAATCTGAAGTCTAGAAAGATACCCAAACTATAAATAATGGCCATCTCCCTGGAGTAAAATGGCTGGGGAAGAGAGAATTTTCTTTTTTTACTTCATATCTCCACATATTGCTGGGTTTCTTTTTCAAAGGAGTTTAAACTGGTATAATCTTTTTGGTAGGCAATTGGGCAAAATATGTAAAATTTAAAGTGCACTTTCCCTATGACCTATCAACTTATTTCTAGGAATTTGTCCTGTATAAATTCTAGCTAACGGGCACAAAAATATTGCATGAATATTTAAGAATATTACAAGAATATTGCAAGAATAATAAGAAATTGCAAGAATATTTACTAGAATACTGTTTATCATGGTAAAACAAAAGTATTAGTCTCAACACCCATCAAAAAAGTGACAACAGGACCGGCCCGGTGGCTCAGGTGGTTAGAGCTCCATGCTCCTAACTCCAAAGGCAGCTGGTTCGATTCCCACATGGGCCAGTGGGCTCTCAAGCACAAGGTTGCCAGTTCAACTCCTCGAGTCCCGCAAGGGATGGTGGGCTCTGCCCCCTGCAACTATGATTAAACACGGCACCTTGAGCTGAGCTGCTGCTGAGCTCCCGGATGGCTCAGTTGGTTGGAGCGCGTCCTCTCAACCACAAGGTTGCCGGTTGGACTCCCGCAAGGAATGGTGGGCTGTGCCCCCTGCAACTAGCAACAGCAACTGGACCTGGAGCTGAGCTGCGCCCTCCACAACTAAGACTGAAAGGACAACAACTTGAAACTGAACGGCACCTTCCACAACTAAGATTGAAAGGACAACAACTTGACTTGGAAGAAAGTTCTGGAAGTACACACTGTTCCCCACTAAAGTCCTATTCCCTTTCCCCAATTAAAAAAAAAAAATGTACAAAAAAAAAGAATCAGAGGAACTACTGCATGTTTTTTTTTAAAAAAAGTGACATCAGTCGTGTACCGTACAACAGTTGAAAGACAGACCGCATAAAAGATGGTGGTCCCGTAAGATGATAATAGAGCAGAAAAATCCCTATCACCTAATGACATCATAGTGCAATGCATTACATGTTTGTGGTGATGCTGGTGTAAACAAAACTACTGGGCTGCCAGTCGTATAAAAGTATAGCACGTACAATTATGTACAGTACATATTACTTGATAATGATAATAAAGGACTGTTATTAGTTTATGTATTTACTATACTATACTTTTCATCATTATTTTAGAGTGTACTCTACTTCTAAAAAGACTTTGCTGTAAAACAGTATGCTGTGTTACACCAGCAGCAGCCTCATACATTCTGTGTTTACTGCGTCTCTTGATTGCATCCTTTTCTCTTGTGCTTGTTTTAATTTTGTTTATTTGTATAGTAACACGCTGTATAGCCTTGTAGCCTAGGAGCAATAGGCTATACCATCCAGCGTAGGGGTGTCGTAGGCTCTACCATCTAGGTTTGTGAAGGTGCCTCTATGATGTTCGAACAACGACGAAATCGCCTGATGACCCATTTCTCAGAGTATCCCCATCATTGAGTGGTGCCTGACTAGTTCAATAATTTATGATATTTATACAATGAATAATATTCCCCCTATGAAAGTATGGACAGATTTCTACACACTGACCATGAATAGATTAACCAGGTTAAATAAATAAATTATAGGACGGCATGTGTAGTACAATCTTTCTATTGTTACAAAATATATCTGTGCATAGAGAAGTCTGTTGAGAGTGGAGAGGGGAGAGAATGGAGTTTTCACTTTTTTATAACCCTTCTGAATTGTACAATTTTGAAAAAAAGTGCATATAAAACTTTCAACTTTCATAGCACTTGTTCTTTGTTATTTTAAGCATCTTCCTGCAGCCTACACGCCCCACCAAACCAAGGGTAGAGCAACTACTTATTTGTGTTAACTTTCCTCTTGTGTCCTTTTCCCTACTATCTCTCCTCACTCCAAATCTCCTTTAGGAGCAGAGACTGAAAAATAAAAAGTTCAGTTGCCAAATACCCCTCCCTGGGTACACTTAATACATTCTCATGTGTTTTTTTCAGGATGAACTGTTTCCCTCAACACTTGTCTTGCTAATAAAACCATAAGAAAGTCAAACACAGACTTCACTAAAACATCGCCTATCAAGGTTAATTAGTAACTACAAGGCAAGCAAAGGAACCAAAACCACAAATTCAAAATCCCATCTTCATGCTCATTATAGTATTCTCTCTTATTATGAGACAGTGGAAATACCCCATGTTGTCTATCAACAGGACCAATTTAAAAATTATGACACATTCTCCTACAACATGTTTTAGAGTCATTAAAAATGTTTTATAGTTACTGACATGCTAATGGTTTATTTAATCCCATACTTGCATATAAAGACTTTCTATATTTGTGAATACATATTTTATGCATGGATGCATGAAAGCATGGAAAAGGATATAAACCAAAATGTGAGCATGGTTTCTTGGGTACTGAGGGTGACTTAATTAAACTTTTCCTTTTTTTCTCATTTTTCCTCTGTAGCAATCACATATTACTTGTATCACTAAAAACCAATTACAAAGAGAACAGAAGTTTCAGTCTCCAAAAGAAAAAAAAAGGAATGACTGCATCACAGGGGCCTTCCCAAGCTTACAATGTGGTAGAAAGAAATCAGTGCCTGAAAAAAGCTGATTTAAATGCCCAACTGCCATCAACCTGCCAGGTCTCTCTGGGCAAGTCCCCTCATTTCACTCTTCATTTGCTATTTACTGAAGTCCTTTAAATAATGAGCGTGCTGGACCATGGCAATGGAGATGACGCAAGGGTCCCTGGCCTCCAAGAGTTTAGGATCCAGTGGGGAGACAGATTAAACTTATTTACAAAAGTCATTATCAATTACTGTTGTGACAAATAGGAAAGAAAGCAGAGTCTGATGGAATGTTTTTCCTTGCCCCCCACAAATTCCGTGGGCTGCCTATGTAAAACGAGAAGGTTGTTCTCTAGGTTGAGTTCCCTTTCATGAGGCAGTCTTTCAGGGTAAGGCCTTTGGGAAGAAAATCAAAGCTGTTATCTGTCCTGTAGCAAATTGAGGAGCGTGGGTAAAGGTCAAGCTAAAAGGGGATGAGCAAAGACGTGGGCTGAGAAGCAAAAAAACTCTGGCGATGCTCTATTTCTTTATCAAAATTAATTTAGTTTCAAGTTGGGAGGAAAGCTCCATCTACCTAAAGTCTGTTACTTAAGTAACACTTCAGGAACCTTACCCTACAAGGGAATCAAAGTATGAAGATGGAACAAAACAAAACAACCCAAATGCAATATTAAATAGTTCTGGTTAACAAGTAACTTGATTTTGCTGTTGTTAAATTAAGTTCACCTTATACTGGAGGAATCCTCCAGCCCCAGCCCAGTCGCTTTGTAAACAAGAACAAGCCCATACTCAGGACGAACTTCCTATAGGAACTGTCTGAATCATAAAAGCACTGACTCACCTACACCCACATATTTTTCAAACGTATTTGCACATTCTAAGTTTTGCTCCTCAATTTTAACTTTCTAACTTTAAAAGACAAAGGTAGGGGCGACCTATTAGCTCAGTTGATTAGAGCACGATGCTCCGAATGCCAGGGTTGCGGGTTCGATCTCCACATGGGCCACCGTGAGCTGCACCCTCCACAACTAGAATGAAACAACTACCGTACTTGACTTGGAGCTGAAAGGTAAATGGAGAAGTATTAATCATTTTCAATACCTCCCGGAAATAAATAAATGCTGACAATAAAATGTAGTCAGTGGTGCAGTTCTCAAGTATACACCATAATCCCCTTTTCTGTAACTCCAGAGGGAAAAGAATTACATTCTTCAATCTAATTCAAATTCACATGCTCTTTTAAGAGCAAATTCAAATGCTCTTTTACAATATCTTCATGAAAAGAATAAAAATGAGAAACTGACCCTTTACAGCAGGTCGGCAAATTTCGCAGGGAAAGAAAAACTTCCCTTTGAAGACAACCCTGCCTGCCCCAAACTGTGGGGCGTCTGTTAGCATCACAGCAGCGCGATCTCAGGCCAAGGATTCCCCACGCCCTCAGACGCCTGCTCCGCCAGGGAGATTCCACCCCCAGCAGAACAACTTGGAGCACTCGCAGGGCAGTCACCCGCAGCCGCGAACAATTAGGCACCTGATCACCACCCAGTTGGCTCTCGCGCTGTTCAGTCCCCGGGACTGGCAGCCTCCGATCTCAGTGGCAGCCAGTGCACGCTCCGGGTGACAGAGAAGGGTGCGGGAACTCAGGGCCCTAAGATCACCTGGTCGAATATAAGGCAGAGTTCAAGAACTTCCATAAATCTGCGTGATGCCCAACTGGCCTAAAACTTGAAGCAAAGCGCCGGTTACCGCGAGAACCCGGCGGGGGCCGGCCCTGACTTCCATACCGAGCGGTGCATGGTGCCAGGGGAGCTGCGGGCCGGTGGGTCTTTAACCCCGTGGGCCGTTCCCAAAGAGGGAGCTCCAAAGGCTAAAGGGGTTGCAAGAAGCGAGGTTCTTGGCCGCGGGGCTCCCACCCACTCAACCCCGCTCCGATCCATCAACTCATAACTCCAGGGGTCCCCTGGGACCAGCCCGGAGGAAGTCGCCAGGGTGTGCGAAAAGCTCCTTAATGACCTAGTGTTTGCAAAGAAGCCAACCCGTGGGAGTCCTCTAAGTAGCCTTTAGACTCGAGCACTCCTTTCCCTTCCCTCCGTGAACTTCAGCCTCTTGGGATTGTCTCATTCGGTGGCTCCCTGAACGCGGGGATCCCCCGTGAAAGCGGCGGAGAGGAGACTGTGGAGTGTACGGGAGGTGCTCGGAGGCAGCAGAACACCCTGCGCGCACTGGCCCACTTCCCCCACCTGCCGACAGTGCCCAGAATCCCTGCTCCTTAGCGGCACGAGCCCTCCGCGGCCGTTTCTCACCTTGGATCGTGCGGTCACCCGAGGCAGAGGCCGCCAGCAGGATGGCGCTCCCCAGCAGCCATGCCGCGCTCGGGCTTCGCATTCTTCCAACAACCCGGACGCCGGGCGAGCGAGGAATTCGCCGCCACTGATTCAAAACTCAGAGCTCCACTCGCGGGTGGAAGAGAAAGCCACTCTCTCACCTGCCCCTAACTGGAGCCGCTGCGCGCGCCTTCCCAGAGCCTGATAAGTTTCAGTGAAACCCCAGCCGCTCCAGCACCTGCGCGAGGCCACGCCCAGGGGCCAAACCCGCGGCCCCGTCCCGCCCCTTCAGCTGTCAGGCGCTCGGGCTCGGCCCGGGGCCTCCAGGCTCCGAGCTACCCCGCCACTCGCCGCCCTCCCGGCTCCGGGTGGACGAGCTGCAGTTCCCAGCCAGCCCGAGCCGCCCGCGGGCAGGGTAGGCCGGTGAAGTAGCCTTATTGGAATGCAAATAGTAGGAACGCTGGGACGGAGGGTTCCTCCAGGCCTGCGCGACGCCTACAACTACCTTTCACCTTTAATTCCTACTGAGGAGCCAGTGTCGTCCATCGCCCCTCCCCTTACCTAAATGGCAAAAAAGCAAGACTCGAGCTCACTGCACTTACCCTCGGTAATTGGTAGAGGCTTCCCAGTGGAGTGGACACGTTTTTAATCTGCAGAGGCAAAATGGATGGCTGCGGACACCAAAGAAAGCGGTGGGGAGCAGAAAGGGGTACGGATAGGAGGGGTTAGGGATGTAGGATAGGTTTCCGCTCTGCTGTTAACTAGCTGCGACCTCCAACAAACCTCTTCACCTCCTTCTAGGCCCATTTCCTCGTCTGAGAGGTGGACGGGGAGAAAACAGTTGGAACAGTTACTTTAAGTGAGAAGTGCGAATGATTTAGGAGCCCTGTGTAGTTTAACCCTGAAAACAACCTGCGCACTAAGTATGATTATTATTCCCGTTTTACAAACGAGGAGATGGGGCTTAGAAAGGTTGGATAAATTGCCCACAGTTATGCAGTTTATAGATACAGGCTGTAAATGTCAACCACATTTAAACTCTAGTCTATGAGTGCCACTGTCTTCTATTAATCATTGCACCATAAATGTTTCCACTAGGGTCTTTTCCACATTGGGATCCTAGGGACCAAAGACATTTATAAGCAGATAGAGGGGGTGGGGATAGAACGAGTGTGAGATCGGTGATGAGCGCACAAGGGCCTTCAGCATATTGGTAATGTCTTCCTTTTTACTTGCTTTAAAAAATAAAGTTGACTGTTATCCATTTAAACTATTGGGTAGTGGAGGGGCAGTAAAGAGAAACGGGAGTGTTGTCTTCAGATATTTGAAGGATTAGCATGTCGAAGAGAATTAGATGTGTTTTGAGTAGGTCCAAGAATGCAGAAAGAGGTGGAAGCCAGAGTGGGAGGCTGATTTTCGCTCAGTGGAGAAACATTTCTAACAAGTCCGGCCAGTCCCAGTCCTCAGGCCTGCCTGGTGAGGTGGAGGGTCACATCACGGCCCAGCTTGCAGCAAAAGACCAGGTCATCAGTCCAGCGTGTGGGAGAGGGCGTTTCCTCCCCAGCTCCAGCCAGTTTGGGCGAGTCCGGATAGCCGGGTGACGAGCTTGAGCCCTCAGAGTCTGTGATTCTCCCTAGAAGACCAAAGTTTGTGAGTCAGTGCCTGTAACCACTACTAAGTTTTGAACCATTAACTGAATGGCCACAATCTTAGGCCTGTGAGTTTCTAGGATGGAGCTTACATCTGATATAGGCCCTGTGTCCTCTTACTGAACCCACTGTGGGGCCAATTAATAGAACGAATGTGGGTTTGAGATAATGCAGGCAGACAAAAGTATATACAATGTCATGCTAGCCAGTTGTTTAACCATATCCCCAATAAAACATTTCCCCAAAGTTATCGACTTGTAAGTGGATAGTTGGCATTCTACCTTTTCTCTCTACCTGGACAGAGGAGCTCCCAAGAGGAGGGAAATAAAAACTGAAAAGGAAGAGAAGCAAATGACCTTTAACATGCCATGGGAGTGGAATACTCGTTCCCTGAATAACAGGAATGGACTGACTCCTAACACACATACACACACACACACACACACACACACACACACAGATAAGCATGGCTAGGGAAAGCTGTTCTGTGAAAGACAATTCTTTTTAGTGGCTGCTTTTCAGTAGCCCATCCCTTAGGAATCCCTCATTGCTATATCTCAAATGAATTGTTTTTGGAATGTGGAAAGAGGTTAGCCTTTGAAATCATGTATTCCTGTGGGCAAATTCTGGCTTCTCGCCTTACCAACATCTGTGTGACGTTGGAGAAAGACTTACCCTCTCTAAGCTTCAGGTTCCTTAACATACAAAACGGAGTTAATATTCTTTTTAGTTCAAAGGTGTCTGAAGATAAAATAAATTGTGACTGTGTTTGATGCATGATAGAAGCCCAACACATTCTTTTTGATTCCTTCCTTTCTCTCAGGAATCTCCTTCACACACCCCACTTGCACCCCAGCTCTCAGGATGCTACCTCCCAGGGCCACATGCATCAGCCTGTGCCCTCTTTTCTTCCAGGAAAAGTTAACTTCTAGAAGAAGCACCAGGGACTTCTTGTCCAGGGGACAGTTCTGATGGGGATCGGTTTACACCTGAGGGTCCCTCATTAGGGGAGGTAAGCCCTATGATGTCCCCTCAGTCTTTCCAAGCCTCTACCATTTTCTCATTATAATCTATTACTATTACATCTAAAATCTGGGGGTGATCACAGTACCATTCCTGTAGGGTGGTTGAGAGGACTCCGTTTTCTAAATGCCCATAAAGTGCTTCTTTAGCAGTTCCTGGTATATGGAAATGGTAGCTACTATAGAATGACTTCCTCCAGGGGGAATCTTCCTCTTTTCAGAGAACAATGCATGAAGACCTGGCTGGTTTTGACTGTAATTTTCACTGGTGTTTTATGATTTTGTGCTCTGAATCATCAAAATTCCCAAGAAAATACGTTTTTGAACAATGTTGAGTTACGAGTAATTATCTCAAGAATGACTATAAACCAGCAGCCTGACTATCTAACTACATTCATTTGAGTTAGTTTGCAGATATTTTCCTGTGACTTTGAAACTACAAGATTTGTTCTTTAGATATTGGTGACTCCTTTGACCTGAAGGGCTTGGGATTTTGTACAGCTCTGTGCAGCAGTACAGGAAAATAACCACCGGCAATTCCAGATAGCCTGGCATCTGGGAATTGGGAACTTTGTGCAGTTTCCCACCCTCCACATTCTAAGGAAAATAAAGTAGGAACTGGGATAGGCCAGGCAGTGAAGGAAAAGCCATTTCATTCAATCAATTCTACAATCATTTATCAAACTCATCCAACTCTTCCTGGAGAAACAAAGATATAATCCCTGCACTCTTGGGTCCTGGCCAAATATAGATGGAGGAAACATTACATTCGTTCACTCATCAATTCACTGAATAAACACTTTGAACAAGGTTAGCAGTGACCTTCACATGGTAAGTCCTTTGGTCAATTCTCAGTTTTCATGTTGCTCAAGCTGACTGTGGAATTGGACCCAATTGATCTCTCCTTCTTGAATACGATGTTCAGTTGGCTTCCTGAACTAATCACACATGCCTTGATCTCGCCTCCTACCTCACTGACAGTTCAGAAGAGTTGGTTGTTTTCTGGTTCTCACTCACCTTCTTGAATTCTATACTCTGGAGTGCCCCTGGGTTTGTCCTTTAACTTCTTTTCAATGTACACTCATCTCCTGTGGTTTTTAAATAAATGTATGTGCAGACAACTCCCAAATTAGTATTTAGAGCCCAGATTTCTCCATTCCCTAAAAATAACATATCCATCCAGTTACTCAACAACTCCACTGGGACCTGACGATAAGCATATCAAGCATGTATCCAAAACTAAATTTCTGATCCACTACACCCCTCTCATAGTCTTCTCTGCTCATCTCCTTAAACCCCATCCTTCCAGTTGCCCAAATCAAAAGTCTTGGAGTCATCCTTGACTTCTCTTATATTCCACATCTGATTCATCAGCAAATCCCACCTTGAAAATATATCCCAAATACCACCCTGGTCCAACTTACTATTATCTTTTGCCTAGATTATTGCAATAGCCTTATAACTTGTCTCCCTCATTTTACCCATAAGCCTTACACAGTCTTCTCTCAACACAGTGATCAGAGTGAACCTGTGAAAATGTGCATCAGATTGAGACAGCACAGGGACTAGGCCCAGGGCCAAAGGAATGCTGGATAAACTGACCACAAGGGTGATCCCTCTACAGCAGTTGACCACCATCGGACCTTCCTGGGGTGGCAATAATGAGCAGTCTGCCATCTTGCCCCACAGTGCAGGCCTGACCATGGTTACCAGGCAATGTAGCTGGTAAAGGAAACCTGCCTTTTTCCGAAAGCCTGTCTTTTCACACAAGCCCCCGTTTTTGTTTGTTTTATTTTTTTGTCTCCAGCTTATAAAAACAGCTAGGCACAGCCCGACCCCGAGCCAGTTTGGAGGACCTTCCTTTCCTCTGTGCTACCTCCCTTGTGCTCGAGCATAAACTTAATAAAACCTGTCTGGAAATTTTTCTGAGGTTTCCTCTCAATTTCTATCTTGGGGAACCCAAGACCCACAAAGCCGGTAACATGATGACTTCCTTACTTAAAATACTGAAGTAGCTTCCCATTTCTGAGTTCAAACCAAAGTCTGTCAAAGGTTCAGACATCCTGAACCCCTCCCCATGAACACACACACACACACACACACACACACACACACACACACACCCTCCTTGACTTCATCTCCTCTATTCCCCTCACTCATTCTGCTCCAGCCATGCACACTCCCTTACCATTCCTTTGCCTGGAATGGTTTTCCCTTAAACACCTACATAGTTTCAGTCTTCACTTCCTTCATGTATTTACTGAAATGTATCTTCTCAGTGGGGCCTTCTAAGAACACTTTATTTAAAATTATACTCCTACCCTATATTCCCCATCTTCCTTCGATGCTTTATTTTCCTCTATGGCATGTATCACCAGTATTGGTATTCTACACGTATTTATTTATTATCTAGTTCCCCCTTTGCAATATAAGTTCCTTGAGAACAGAGGTTTTTTTGTTTGTTTCTTTGTTTTTGTTTTTGTTTGAGTTTGTGGCATTTTCAGAAGGATTTATTACGTAACACCACCTGAAGCTGGCAACTGCCTCTTACTGCACAGCCAGCGCTATAATGTCAAGTTATTAAGTCTCAGTTTAAATCACTTGTATTAAAACATAGGAAGGCAAATGTCTAAAACACTGCGAAAGTCAACCTTTAAAATGTAGAGAACAGGGATTTTGTTTTTTATCTGTTTTATTTACTGCTGTATTCCCAATTCTAGAACAGTATCTAGCACATAGAATGAACTCAGCAAATACTTGTGAATGAGTGAATTTTTATATATTGTACATCTACTATCTTTCACTCATTTTGCTAGAATCTAAAATTGCAAAGATCAGTATCTCTGCCTCCATTGAGCTGATGGTCAAATGTGAAGAGAGATGTGTGAATAAGTCAAGCGCTGGGGGTTTGGGGTATGTCAGTAAGCGATGCGTCTTTGAAGGGCTATGGACACACAGAGAAAGAGTGACTCTTGCTTACGGGAGTCAGAAACGGCTTCTTACAGGAGGGGTATCTGAAGAGGGCGTTGAAAGATAACTAGTTCACCAGGTATATTATTTAACGTAAGGCTAGCTGCCATAACAGATAACTCTCCAAATCTTAGCGGCTCATCGAAATAGACGTTTATTTCTTACTTACTTAAAGCCAAAAACCAAGGCTATTATTTTGTGGGAGGCTTTCTTTCAAGTGAGGGTAAATTAGCTGGGCTTTTCCCGTCTTGGGACTCTGCCATCTTCACTAATGGATTCCAAGGTGACTACAGTAGGAAAAGAGCATGAAGGATTGTGCATATAACATTTCCATGGCCGTGGCCAGAAAGTGGCGTACAATTATTTGTATATTCCGTTCACCACATTCAGTCGCATGGCCACAGCTCACTGCCCAGAGGGGAGAGGAGTGGAGAGGAGATCAGTGGAAAGCTAACTAGTCTATTATTCTAGGTATAAAGGGGTAGGGACAGACCCCCAACAGTAAGAACAGTATGAAAGTGTGGTGTGTTTGGGGAGCACTGTGGTGGGAACCCAGAGTATGTGAAGGAGAGTGGCTGGGGCTAAAATGAGAAAGGTAGGCAGGGCTTATCTATGAAGGGTTTGTGTTTACCATGAAAGAGACTTTAAACTTAATCCTGAGGGCATTGAAGTTTGAACCAACAATTCTCTACCGTGTCTTCAGAGCACTGAGATTGTCAGGATGGCCTTTCTGGGACCAAAAATGAAAAAGAGTAAATCAGGGAGGAGTTGTAGGTGGAAGAAATAGGGAGAGGAAAATGGGAAGAGAAGAGGGAGACACTCCTCCACGTGCTGCCTAGGTGAGCATCTCAGCCCCGCTGATCAACCGTTCCCATCTTTTTAATCACCACGTGGCATAATGACTATTTTCCACACCTTGCCCCCACCATGCACTTATTTCGTTCAGTAATCACTGGCACAGATACTATCACCGGGCTTTTCATGAGGTGTGGGTATCAGTCATGCTCCCCTCAGCATTCTCTTTTCTCAGAAAGGCGGATTGTGGCTGCATTTCCCATGACGTCCTGGCTCGCTCTGTCTACACTCCTCTCAGTGATGCAATGCCCAACCACAGTTCCAGCCCAGTTTTAAAGTCTTCATAACTCTTTTCCTTAAAAACATTTCCCCTAATTGTTTGAATGGCAGAAACAAAAAATCTAAAAAGTAAAACCACACACACACACACACACACACACACACTCACACACCCACCAACCAACTAAGGATCGCACGCCTCGATCACAAGCCTAGTGATCTAGTTGGTCACTAATTAGTCGATCACTAATGCCTGAAATTATTATCATTTGAAATTATATCTTTGGGTCCAGAAAGCCTTTGGGTAGCTGAGAGACCTCCATTCCCGTCCAATCTTTGGCTATCATCCAGATCCCTCTGCTCTCCTGCTGACAAGCTGAGAGACACCAGCGGAATAAGGCACCCCCTCAGGGCTTCCCTTTCTCACACCAGAGGGCCTCTAAGGACCCCTCCAACTGTAATTAATTTAAAAGTCAATGAAGAAAACTAACACCTCAGAAAGCTGAGTTGAGAGCATGGAGGAGAAGGCCTTTTGGGAGTGAGTCCAGCGAGGGGGGCAGAGCTCCACTCTAGGAGAGGAGAGGGGGTGCCAAACACAGACTTTGCCACCTCGCTCTTCTCCTGAGCTCTCTGAGTCAGAACTCACCTGGTCTAATCATCAGCCCATTTCAAAGAAGCCTAATTGCTAACTTTTCTTGTAAAATCAATCACAACATCCTCTTTAGATGAGTGGCCAAAAAATAAAAAGAAAAAGACATTTCAGTTGCAGAATACAATTGTGTTCCAATTTGGGAGCCGATAGACTAGTTGTTCTGTCTCCTCTGCCTCCAGTCTTGACCACCAGCTCCACCCGCCACTTGCAATCATTCCTGAGTGTCTCAGTCTTAGAGTCTCATCTAAAGAAGAAATGTTTCTCTTTTTTTTATTACAAATGCAATACATGCTTATTAAGGTTATTGGGAAAAAAAAGGGAAAGGAAAATGCAAAAAAGAAAGAAGGAAGGGAGGGGAGGGTGGGAAGAGGAAGAAAGTTATAGGCAGTTAGGGACAGGACCGCGGTGGAGGGCATCAAGGCTCAGATGAACAGTCTCAAAGTGAGATGGGAAAATCGTGGGCAGTCAGGGACCTGTGGCAGACGGCCACAAGGCCAAAGAGAACAGCAGCTCACAGAAAAAAAAAAAAATGTAGAAAAGGGAACTAGGCAGGAGGGGCTACCGCATCAGGCTGCAGGGTCAGCCAAGATACCAGCCCAGGTGCAGGAAGGGGAGCAGGGGAGCCCAACCGGCTCCTGGTAAACAACTTAAAGATTATGGATTCAAGGACATATGTATAGTACATATAGTCTCTGGCTCAGCTTAGCCTGTGGGGTATTCCATTCAGATCCCCCCTCTCTTCGGAGAGTTGTACCCTTGCATTTTTCGCTTTTGCAATAAAACTGTAAACTGCTTCAATTTATCTCTCTGGGTCCACATTCTCATCCTTCGAGTGTATGAGGCCACAAACCCCGGGCACCAAACATCAGAAATCCTACATCAGAAAGATCCAGAGATAACTATTCTTAACAGTTTAATACACATTATTCTAGTTAAAGCTATCTTTTTAAAAATAAGATTGAGATTACATTGCATAACTGTTTTGTTACTTAGTTTTCCCCATTCAACACATAGTGAACATTTCTTCAAATTCTTAAATACCTTTCCATAGCTCTATTTTAAATTACTGCAGAATATTTCATCTTCTGAGTAGCTCTCAATTTATTTAACCTGTTGTAGAATACCCAGATTATTTCAGGTTTTTTGTTGTGTTATAGATAACATAGAGATAAACATACCCTTGTACATACATTTCTTTCTGTAGTCTCAGACTATTTCTTTAGGAAAAAATACTTTTGGAGATGGCTGGATTTGCTGTATCAAAATTTCTGTTTATTTTTAAAGCTTTTAATGATTATCAAATTGCCCTTCAGAAACAATGCACTAGTTTATAGTCCCATCAGCAGTGTATGAGTGTGTCTATCTCCTCACATCTTCACCAGCATTAGGTATTACTACTTTAGAAATATTTACTAATTTTATCATTCTGCCATAATCTTAATATTTACTTACTCAAGCATCAGAGTAGGGAAAAGGATATTTCATGGAGGTGAGAAAAACCTAAGAGATGGGGAGTGGTGATGCTAAAGCATAATCTAAGCACATAATCAGTTAACAATTGCATAAATACTATGTAGATCTTTTTTATCAGAGTTACTTTAGTTTGGTGGATATATCACTAGAGTAGGAGACCTGCCTCAGAGTCCTTTGTACATACCGTGTTTCCCTGAAAATAAGACAGGGTCTTATATTAATTTTTGCTCCAAAAGATGCATTAGGGTGCATTTTCAGGGGATGTCTTATTTTTTCATGTACAACAATTTACGTTTATTCAAATACAGTCACGTCATCTTCTGGAACAACGGCATAACGTACTAAATGTGTCGGTCTGGCTAACGATCTTAACTGGGGCTTACTTCTGGGGTAGGTCTTATTTTCTGGGAAACACGATATTAGCTATAAAGGCAGATCACTCTGGCCTCTGTTTTCTCATCTATAAAATGGGGACAATACTACTTACAAGAATGTTATGAGTATTCAAAGGACTAACGATCGTTGCCAATGGAATCCCTTCAAAGGTGCTCTGCACTTGGTTGGGGCTGATAGGAGGCTTTCCCTGGAATGCCTGGTGAAACTGCAGAGAATGACAAAGGCCTATGAGAAGCCAGCAAGGAGATGAAGGGGCATGGAGAGGTGGGGGGTATGTGCATTTTATGCGAAATGCAACTAGGGGTTACACAGGCCCAGAGAGGAGTTACAGCAGCGGGCTGGTTCCTGGCTATTTAAACACAGCTGGTGGGAACGTGGATGAAGGAGGGTCTGGGAAATCTCAGGAAGGAAGGAGAGGGAAACTATTCCCAGCGGCTCTGGGCAGCAGAAACTAGTTTGGCCCTGCTGTTTAACATTTGTGAGCTCTCATTAGCATTTGAAGGAAGTGCCTGCAGAACACCCACAGAGCCTTTAGAGCCAGTGCAGAGGCAGGGAGGGGGGCTGGGAGGTTCTGTCTCTGACTTCAGCCCGATTTCCTCGAAATCAGATCCATCATGACTACTGGACTCTATAAGAAGGGACTGAATCTGTTTCTACCCCAGCTAAAGCCAAAATTCATTCCATTTACAAAGCATCCCAAGTTCTCAGCTACCTCTAGCACTGGACCAATATTGAAAGTATAGCAATTTTGGAAAGAAAAGCAATTATCGTCATAGCAATAGGTATCATGTTGAATTATGAACTCACTTAACCTTCACTATATCTTATAAAATAGAGACTAGTATTGTCTTCTTGTTAGAAATAACATGTTTCAGAAACATGTGCCAAACTCATAACCTTATAGTGGAGGCAGTCCTAGTAACACTATATGCTTGTGTTACCAGAAACTTCCCGGAATTTTTTTATATTCTAGTTAGAAATTAATTAGGTGTTTATTTCTTAGGGAAAAAAAAAATATCAGGCCAATTCTGGCTTTGGAGCCCAAGGACGGCAAGTAGGTATGTCCAGGGATTGTTTTGGTTCTTGAAGGATCACACTGGTTGTGACTGAAAAAACTCTCTAGCCCTCCTCACAGAAGAAAAACAATGTAGTGGGAGAGGACGGCGTTTAAAACACAAAGAATCCCAGCTCCGTCTGGCCGGCTCTACCGCCCAGTTACACACACCCACGGTTCAGTCTACTCACTCTGAAAATGAAACTCACTTTAGAAATGCAAATGACTCACCAAGGAGTGAGGGATTTTAGCATCTGGCAAGTGAAGTGTGGCTTTGAAGACTGGTTGGGAGCCAGCTATGTTCTGCCAGGAAAACCTCCCAGGGTTGCTGTTGGAGCCAAAGGAGATCAGGACGGGAAATGGGCTTGGCAAAGTGTAAAGTAACGACGGAACGAACATTCAGTTTAGAACGAAAGTGTTGAGTTCTGAGTAACTTACAGCCTACTGAACTAGCCAATGGAAAAAAAAAATTGCAGACTGTTGCACTGGCCAGGGTAGACATAGTCTTGGTCTAGAGCTGCCTTTACTCTTCAAATCTGATTTCTAACCTCTTATCTTTCTCCTTCCACATCGTGCCACATTGACTGGGGCCTCTCTTGGGTGGGTTCTGTGCTGGGTTCGGTTTGGCCAAGGACACTGCTGTAGCATGGTCAGAGAGAAAATAGACCTGCAGTCCCCAACAGGAAAGCTTGAGAAAGTCCAAGCAAAATCATTCAAGGCAATGTGAGGTAAGAGTGAGGGGGAGGAGCCAACTGCGGAGGGAGCTGTAAAGAGCAGGGTGGGAAGAGAAGCCCAAGGTTCAAGACACCGCAAAAGTGCCCGGTGCAAATTATTTACTGCTCAGAGCCCAGCAGGCTCTCCAAATGGCCCTCAAATCTACTACTGGCTTGTGCGGTGCTAAAGTCCCTGCTTCTATGATGAGGGATTTCCATTTCCAAAGGGAGTTTACTTTCAAATAACCGAATGACTTGAGGCAGCCTGGCCTCATTGGTTAAGACCTAGGACTCCTGGGCAAAACTGCTTGGGTTTGAGTCTTCACTTTTCCACTTATGAGCTGAGTTTCCTTGGGCAAGATAATTAACCTTTCTGTGCCTGAATTTTTCTTATCTGTAAAGCAGAGGTAATAGTAATAACATTTGGTTCTTAGATTATTGTACAAACTACAGATGTTAATCTTTGTAAAGTGCTTAGAACAGGTCCTAGCACATAGTTCCTTTATTGTGTGTGTGTGTGTTTGTGTGTGTGTGTGTGTATATACATACATTTTAATAATGCATCTTCCTGACTAGATATAAGCTCTGAGAGCAGGGGTCCTGTCTGAATTTGCTTATATTTGTACGTCCAATGCTTAGCACAGCATATGGTAAGCATTCAACTCTGTTTGGACAAAGGAAACCTCCCAAACCATTCGGCTACAGAAAAGGAAGACTTGAGCTCCAGCTCTACCCACCCAAGAAATAAACACACCTGCTAGCAGTCCACAAAGCTAGAGAAAGAATCCCAAGAGCTATGCCGTGACAGTTCTCTGTTCTCAGACCCTGGGACTTCTTGTCTTTACCACACAAGATGTGGGGCCAAGACAGTATTTGACTAGAGGAAGTGCTGGTCTGAGTCAAGAGTGTCTGCCCAGGTTCAGGTGTGGGCCAAGTATTTATTGCCTTGTCCTTGGTCTCCAACAGTTCTATAGTTTGTGGGCAGAGGGCCAGCCTCCCTCCCCTGCTTTCCATGCACCTGGATCCTTCTGCAGAGTCTTGGGCTGGATACATCTGTATCAGAGATAGAAATCCAGCTCAAATTTTCTAACTGGAAATGTTGACATTGCCCCCTCAGTTCCCAAGACAAACAGCGTTTACAGGATCCTGCTTGGCCCTCTCCAGTGGAAAATTCTAGTTGGGACCAAAGTAAAGTGACATCCCATAGTTCACTGAATCCAAGTCATCTTTGACGTAATTGTATGTAGCACGATATTGTATGTAGCACAGAGAAAGAATAAATACTGACAAACACTGCATGATTTTAACATTTACTGAAATTTCAAGGATGCTAAAATATGAAAAACATACATCTTAGATTTGGTGAAAACAGAGCACCAATTCTACATACAAACAGCAGGAAGAAAAGAGAAGCAATCAGAAGAGAATGTTCAGATGAGTCACCAACAAATCCACCCACCATATTCCTGCCCTCCCTCTTTTAACAATGGGTGAACTGTCCATGCCCCCCATCTACCCCAAACCCTACCCATGTGCACTGGGTCCCATCTTCTCAACAAGAGAAGGACATCCGTCCAGCAATCCTCACTCCTCTCCTCTTCACGGTTAATTTTTGTCTCTGTCCTGGTTCGTTTCCATTGCCTAAAACTATGAAATAATATCTTCCTTCTGGCTCCCTCTTCAGTTCCATTCTTGACTATACTTTACACAGATTCCTTAAAAGAGATGTTTTCCTTTGTTACCTTCTCATCCTCTCTTCCCATGTTTTTCGTTCTGTCCCCACTACTCCATCTAAACAGGTCTCTGTCAAGGTCCCCAATGACCTTTCCGATGCCAAATGCCACAACTAATCCTAGTCCTTAGTTTACTCCCCTTTCAACAGCAATTGGCTTCTAAGATGCCACTCTCTCCTGGTTCCCTCCTCCCACACACTGGCAATGCCCCAAAGACCTCTTCTCTGCCTGCCCCTATGGGTGACCTCACCCAGTCCCGTGGCTTTAATTATCATCTTTACTTTAATAACTACTGTCCCCAGCTCTGGCCTCTCCCTTGAACTCAGGGCTCGTCTATCCTGATAGGCATCTCAAATTAATATGCCCCAAACCAAACTTTTGAATTCCAACCTCAAGACGTCTTTCCTATCTTAACAAACAGCAACTTTCCCAGTTACTCTGGCCAAAACCTTTGGAATCTGAATCAGCTTCGACTACTCACTTTCTCTCATGTCCAATTCATCAGCAAATCCTTTTGGATTTTAAATATCTCCAAATAAGATTGTGTCTCACAATGGCCACTTGCTACCACCCTAGCCCAAATCATCATCCTCTTTTACCTGGACTGTCACAATAGCTTCCTACTAGTTTCCCTCTGTCCACCTGGTCTCCAGTATTCTATGCCTCAAGCAGAAACCAGACTTATCCTTAAAAAGTCACACTAGACCTCAGCACATGTCTGCTCAAACTCTCCAAGGCGCACATGCAGAGGAAAAGCCAAAGGCCTGCAGGGTCTAACCCCCGGCCCCTCTGGGCTTCCCACTCCCCACTCTTCCCTTGCTTGCTCTGCCTCCTTGCTGTTTCTAGAATACACTGAGCACTCTCCCACTTCAGTTTCTACTTCCGTCCGCCATTTCTTCAGCCCCTCACTCCCTTTAGGTCTTGGCTCCCCTGTCATTCCACCAGAGTGGTTTTCCCTGACTGACTACAGAATAGCCCTCCCCAGTATCATTTTCCTCTCTTTACCTTGCTTTCTTTTCCTTTACATGTCACTCCTTCACATACAATGGTCCCACTTACCCATTGGGCAGATATGTCCCAAGACCCCCAGTGGATGCCTGAAACCTGGGATAGTACCAAACCCTATATGTACCATGTTTTTTCCTATACATACATACCTATGATAAAGTTTAATTTATAAATTAGGCACAGTAAGAGATTAATAATAACTAATAATAAAATAGAACTTTAATAAAAGTTATGTAAACGTGGTCTCTCTCTCTCTCTCTCTCAAAATTCTTATTGTGCTGTACTCACCCTTCTTCTTGTGATGATGTGAGGTGATAAAATGCCTCAATGATGACATGAAGTCACGTGAATGATGTGGGCATTGTGACTTAGCTTTAGGCTACTTTGTGACATTGTGACCTTCTGATGGTATGTCAGAAGGAGGATCATTTACTTGCAGTAAATGCCCGGGTATCACTCATTTCAGGGGTCGGGGGTGGGGTGGGGTGCCCCTTCCTGATGTCTTCATACAGGCTCAGTGCTCTCCGGTGCAACACGTTGACATCGATCACAACATGTTTTGTGTTCATGTCATCCATCCACAAATTTAATGCCTTTTCCATCTTAACTAAGCAATTACCGCACACGGTGGCTATAACTTTTGCAGTTTGAAGTGCGACAGCAAAACGAGCCCAGATTTCTTTTTCCTTCTTCACGATTTCATGGACAGAAGAATCATTCTTATCGTAGGTCTTAGCAACCTCAGCATACGGCTTTTTCTTCACTGATTAAGTCAAGAGCTTTCACCTTTTTCCCTTAAAGAAACCACAGCTTCTCTGTGGCATAGCTGAACTGCCAACACCATTATTCTTGTGCATTGGGGCCATTATTAAGTAAAATAAGGTTACCTGAACATGAACATTGCAACACCCTCAACAACTGATCTGATAGCCAAGATGGCAGCTCCTACGTGACGAACGGGCAGGGAGCATATACAGCATGAAGACACTGGACAAAGGGATGATTCACATCCTGTGCGGGACTGAGCAGGACAGCGTGAGAGTTCATCGTACTACTCAAAATGCTTTGCAATTTAAAGTTTATGGATTGTTTATTTCTGGAATTTTCCATTTAATATTTTACGACTGCAGTTGACTGCGGGTAAGTGAAACCGCGGATAAGGGGGGACTGCTGTATCGTATATCTGGCTGTTTTTTGGCTGTGTCTATGGCCCCCACTTGTATGTAAGCTGCATGAAGTCAGGGATTTTGTTCACTGCTGTGTCCTCAGCATGTCAGACACTGCCCGGCAGATGGTGGCACTCCGTGAAGATTTATGGAATGACTTCTGATGTTGAAGAAAACTTCCTTTGTGCAGAAATGTTAGGAGACTGACCGTTGTTCCTACATCTTTCTACAACTAGGTCACTGGGAGTTAAAAGAAATGCATATGTGTGTTTTCTAGAAGTTGCCTGCAAACACAGAAAACAGTTGCCTTGCTAATCCTATGAAAGGATCGTGTCTGAAGGCATCTGTTTATGGCTTGAATGTATTTGTGCAACTGAGGAATCTGGCCAAGCTTCACTTGAGTCACGACAATGACCCAGCTGGCCTCTTCTGCCAAGGATCTCCTCATCCTGGCTGCCAATCCCTCACCCCTTGTCTCACTGCCTAGAAGGGCCTGACCATCCTTGCTCCACTTATTTCTCCCATTTCCCATTAGTTCTCCCTCTATGCCCCCTTGGCTCTTTCTCTAGACTCTTCTTAAGCTATTTATAAGCTTGTGCTGCACATATCTGTGTCCCATCCATGCCTCTCTGCCCGCTCCCCGCCAAAGCCACCTCAAGACTGCAAGACATTTGAAGGCTGGGATTGTGTCTTACTCATCTTCATATCCCTAACCCCCAACACAGTGCCTGGCACAAGAAATGTTTGCTGAATGACTGAATGAACTCTCCATTTTCGACAGATTGGCTTGTTCACAATTTCTGGAAGACAGGCTGAGCTTAGTCTTGGCACAGCATTGCTCATACCATGCCCTCCAACCAACATTCCCTACCCCCTCATTTCTACACACACACACACACACACACACACACACTACCCTTGAATAGGTAGCTGTTAGGCAAAATATTTCGGTTCAGAATGCATTTGTCTGTTTACCACGTTCTAGTTGATTTATTGGTTCAAGTTTCATCAACTGCCGTTTTCTTTATTGGGCCTTTCTTTATAACTCTAAGCAATTCACATCTTTCGCCTGCCAGAGGACGCACAGCATGGAGTTCAGAGAGAGGCGGTAAAGCACTGCATGTGGTTATGACTGTGGTGTGTAAGGGCTGGAGTCAGACCGACCAGTTCACGTCCAGGGTTTCCTACATACTGGCCTTGGCCAAGTTACTTCCTATGTGAGCATCTGTCCCCTCACCTGTAAAAAAGGACCAATAATAACATTCTTCAGAGGGCGGTTGGGAAGATTACATGGAATATTACATCCAACGACATAGATCATGATCAAGAAACGATAGTTGTTATTATCCTCATAGTTTAAACTTTTGATATGATTTATTATTTTATGAGAGGTTGTATTGTATTTTCTAATTCTGTCTTATACATAGATTATCTCTTAAATGACAGTTCAAGTTCCTGGAAGTCATGGTTCATGAACAAATAATAGGTCTAGAATGAACATAGAGGAATTACGTTGTTCCAGTGATATGAGTTATTTATTAATTCATGGTTCCCAAGGCTTTGTCTTTTTTCATTGCTAGGTATGTCTTTTTCCTAGACTTGGGTTAGGGAGAAGGGGTAAGCATTTCACGTATGGTTACACAAATGATTCCATATTTTACATATAGATAAATAAGTCTCCATGGCTGATGGGAGAGTGTTGGGTAGGGGAGGGTATAAGAGCCTTTGGCTCAGAGCTGCCATTCTTTTTCCTAATCAGTAGGAACGATGAATAGAAAGCAATGCTACACAAGGTGTAAGTCTACACAAAGCCTCGGCCCTGGTTTTCTATGCTGGTTCTGCCTCTGTCTAGCAGTGTTACTTTGGGTAAGTCATTTAACTTTGGATAAGTCATTTAACCTCTGCTTCCTTATTTGCAGAGAGAAGATGATGATAATAGTCCTGTCTTGTAGGATTAGTGCAAGAATTAAATGTTAAGTGCCAGGCACACAGTTAAGAGCACAATAGACCGTTACCACTTTTATGAGAACTTCTTTATTCATTTGCTCCAGTTCTGGGACAAGTCTTAGAATGGAGCCACCATTGGGTCTGTTTTAACACTTCAGAACACACAAGGGACCAGTTTGATGGTCACACAGCATTTTTATTAGGATAGAAGCTTGTTCCTCCTTGCCCCAGGAGGCTCCTCTGCCCTGAGAGAGTGCCCAGATATCCTTAAATACTTCTCCATTAGAGAGCAGCCGGGGCACCAGGAAATAGGCAGACTTCTTATTGCTATTATTTTATTTACATTTCTCTAATTAACCTGGCATCAGAATCAGAATTTTAGAGCAGCAAGAGCTCTTGGGGCAGCATATCTGAGAGGTGATAAAGGCATTGGCTTTGAGGTCAGACTGAAGCTAGGTTGGGTGGGAGTCTGGTGCTGATCCTTACCATCAGCGAGACCTAGGGCAATGGCCTAAGCTCTCTGCCTCTTGCTGCTCAGACTGGGGGCTTGTTAGACTTGCAGAATCGCAGGGCCCCTCCCCCAGACCTACTGAACCAGGGTCTGAATTTTAGCAAGATCCACAGGTGGTTCACAGCACTTTAGAGTTTACAAAACTATCATCTGACCCCTCACTCTTCTCATCTGTAAGACTAGGTGAACAGTTAAATGAGAAATTAGTACCTTAGCCTGTTAGAGAGTTATTCGCTCTCTCTTTTTTTCCCATAAAACCCTTCATTTTCCTTTTTATAACATGCATCTTTGTGTTTTATAATTTTCTGGTTAGCCGTCTGTGTCCATCATCAGAATGGGAACTGTAAAATCAGGGACCGTATTTATTAGGTTCACTGTTATATACTCAATGCCTGTCATGGAGTAAGAGTCACATAGTAAGAGATGGACTGACTGAATGAATAAATGAACAAGGTCCAGGAATGTTTCCTACTCATCCTATGGCACACACAGGACAGACACATTGCTGTATACCATATGCTCAATGACAATAAACCCGTGACTTTATCCAGCCTCCTCATTTTATAGATGGAGAAACTGATGCTCAAAATAGTTAAGTGATTTGCCTAAGGCGCTCACATCTGTATATTATCCACCTCAGGGCACTAGTGAGTGCAGTCTCTTCTGCTGACATCTTTACTTTAAACATCCCTCATGCAGAACAGCTGTCTAGAAGATTGTCCTTCTGCTTTGGAGATGGACGGACTGCCTTCATTTTTTAGAACTAACATATTTAGAACTAATCCATTTGCCAGATGGGTTGCTTTCCAGGGTTATGAGATTTTATGAGTGCTGCCTACTTATTTATTTTATATATATTTATTCTGTCTAGTGGAACAGCATTTCTACCATTGTTTCTAAAATAGCTGAATATCTGTTCTGTTGATTCAGCTTTGCTAAGCTGCTATCATTGCTTTCTCCTAATTTATATTTAGGTTATCTTTATCCATTTACCCTCAGGTCTATCTTTGTAGAACAATGTTAATCCATTTGCTAACTCAAACAAAATAAGGAAAAACCCAACAACCAACAGTGCTAATACTGGTAAACCCACTGCACACTTCACCTTGAAATGCGGCACCAGAAGAAAGTGGTTCTTCTACCTGTCTGTTAATACATCAGATATTTAGGAGATCTCTATTTCGGCAGTATATTACTGAATTCAGTTATCAGATGAATTATATTATCCTAAATTAAAAATAAATCACTTCGGGCAGGCCCGGTGGCTCAGGCTGTTGGAGCTCCATGCTCCTAACTCCAAAGGCTGCCGGTTCGATTCCCACATGGGCCAGTGGGCTCTCAACCACAAGGTTGCCAGTTCAATTCCTCAACTCCCGCAAGGGATGGTGGGCTCCGCCCCCTGCAACTAGCAACGGCAACTGGACCTGGAGCTGAGCTGCGCCCTCCACAACTAAGACTGAAAGGACAACTTGAAACTGAATGGCACCCTTCACAACTAAAGATTGAAAGGACAACAATTTGACTTGGAAAAAAGTCCTGGAAGTACACACTGTTCCCCAATAAAGTCCTGTTCCCCTTCCCCAATAAAATCTTAAAAAAAAAGAAAAAAGAAAAAAAATCACTTCCTTGGTTTTTTAAAATTCATTATGGGATGCAGGGGGAGAATAAAACATAAGAGGGAAAGGAAAGGAAGGGAAAGGAAGGGAAGGGAATGTTATCAGAGGAAGGGGAGGA
Organism: Rhinolophus ferrumequinum; assembly: GCF_004115265.2. Lineage (NCBI taxonomy): Eukaryota > Metazoa > Chordata > Mammalia > Chiroptera > Rhinolophidae > Rhinolophus > Rhinolophus ferrumequinum. Next base: position 49,070,729 of record NC_046290.1, on the reverse strand, counting down.
GGAATCAGATGGAAAGAGGAAGAAGACAGGTGGGAATGAAGATGGATCTGAAAGAAGATGAGACTAATAAGGGAAAAGGCAATGAATGCAATAGAAAGGTATAAGATTTTTTTATAAAATTATTTAATTTTATACATGTACAATATACATAAAAGACTGGAAGGAAATAATCCACATGACAACAGTACTTGTGGTGGATTAAACTACTGCTCTTCATTCTGACGTGCTGTGCGAACTTACAGTGCTCTGGCGAGATGTATCAATAGCTCTCTACCCCATGGATGTTGGGCTTGGCCAGACGACTTGCTCTGGCTCATGGAATGTGGGTGGAGATGACAGTATGCTAGTTTCAAGTGAAGACTTTAAGAGGCATCGTGTTTTTCTAGTTACTCTTTTGCATTCTTGTGATCTTCCATGAGAAAAAATATCTCCTGATAGCTGTTAGTCTAAGGAAAATGAGGAAACACAAGCAGGGGCAGCAGACCCAACCTAACTCAGCCTGAACCCAAGCCCAGTGAAGTCCAGCTGAATACTATGAGTCTCAGTAGACCCAGCAAAGAGAAAAATATATGTTTGTTGTTGTAAGCTATTGAGATTGTGGAATTGGTTGTTATATAGCAAAAACTGGTTCATTGTGATCCTCTCTGAATGATGGAATAGTTGATTTTTATTTTATTCCTTATTATTTTCTGTATTTTTCAGTACATTTGAATGAGTTTGCTTTACTTTTAGGGGAAAAGAGTACATAACGTGTGAAGAAACATGCATTTTCTACTAGGTTCTTCATTGTTATGACAGAAGATCAAAACTATATGAACTGTACACACAAAGTACGTAACTTATAAGACTGTTAAAAGGCAACTTTGAAAAACACAAGTATGCTAAGTCACATGCATGTTCTCACATATTCCTCTCGCCATTAACAATAAAGCTCACATTTCTATTGCCTTAGCATGCAAGTGTTTTGAAAGAGCAGCCATTTCCAAGATTATGTTTTAGGATCTGACTGTATCACACACAAAGGCAAGTTCAGAGGCTTGGGAGACCTTATTTAGTCTGAGAGGATTAACACAAAGTTAATTCTCTGTTATGGATTGATTCTCTAAGAATCCCTTCCAATCTTTTGGTCAGAATAATTTTCTACTTTCTTGATTTTTCTCATTCATTATGGGACATAGGGGGAAAAGAATAAAATGAAGGGGGGCAGGAAAGGAACCATCAAAGGAAGGGATGAAGGAGGCAGATAGGAATGACGAAAATGAATCAGATAGAGGAAATTGACGAGGCGGGGTAGTAGGGAAAAGAGGCAGTGGGTAAAATGGGAGGGGCTGGGGCTGTAGGCAGGACTAGCCAAAGTGGCTCTGATACTTTGTGTTTTGGTTCCTCACAGTCTACACCTGCACTAAACCAGTGCCACTAAGTCAAACTCTCCCTGACCTTTCAGCCCTGGACAGCCTGACTCACCCCTCTTTCCTCCACTAACCCACCTCCACCTCCCTGATCCCGGCTCAGTCACTCTGTGTTACGCCTTCTTGTCTCCTTCCAAAATTCTCCCCCGTTCCTCTTGCTCCTTCCACACTCTGACCATCCTTCAAGGCCCCACGCAAGCCTCTCCTGCTCCCTGCAGCAATCCCAGCCTACACCAACGTCACCCTTCTCTGAACCCTGAACTCTGGCCCAGATCGCTTTCCTGAGCTCCAAAATCATACATCTGATCTCCCCATCAGTGTTTAATAGTATCTTACCTGTATCTGACCTGTCCAAACCCTTCATTAGGATGTAAGCTCTACGAGGCGGGGATTTTGGTTTGTTCATTGCCGCATCCCAGGGCCCAGAAGAGTGCTCAGGACTATGCAGGCACCCAGGGACTATGTTCACGGAATGAATGAATAGACTCTTATCGCAGTGACAGACAGGAGACACCATTTGCTTTTATTGCAATGCATATTGATATTTATTGGTCATCTAATTTTCCCAGCTTAACTGTAAACGCCCTTTAGGATCAAGGACGCTGTGCTTTTGTTTTCCTGTGGGATTTTAGCACAAAGCTGTGCCCACAGGTGATTTATTCACTGATTAAACAGCCAAGTCCCACAGAACAATCCCAGACCAAAGCCACCTTTTCAAATCCTAGGAACCACATGCTAACTCAAGAAAAGAATATATTCATTCCTATCCACTAATTTTTAAGCACTTTGGCTTGAGTCCTGTATCATGTCAGTATAATACTTTTTGTGTGTTTCATTCTCATCATTCTTTAATTGGGTACGTTTTAGCTATACATCTGGGTTGTGAGTAGGGTCTGAGTTTTATTCTCCTCCTTTTGAAACTGAAGGTCCTTACGACTTTGATTAAATACAGGTTTAAATCCTAGCCCTAGAAATCATATTTCTCTCTGTCTATATGTATATACTCCTCAGACACTAGCCTTTCACCTGATAATCAGCAACCCCTAAGTCAGAAGACAGTAGCCTGGACTTCTGGCAGGCTAAAGATAACATCTCGACCTGTTATATTTCAGCTCCTGAGCCCTAAGGTGGAATGACTCCCTGGCTACTTTCCCATGAAACCAGACAGAGAGAACTGAAACAGACCTCAGAACTATTTTCAAGACCTGAAGAAATGATTCATTACCCTTACCTCTCCTCCGACCAATCAGCTCCCAGCATGACCCTGAACCCCCAAACCCACAGTGTCTTGTGATTTTGCCCTATATAAGCTGTAACCTACACGCCATCAGAGAGTTTGAGCTTTTGAGCATTAGCTTCCCGTTCTCCTGAATGGTACCATTCATCAGTGAATAGCCAATATTTTTCCACTGCAATTCTTGTTGTTTAGTGTTTGGCTCTGCTAAGTGGCAGGTGGACAAACTCCTAGTCAATAACAGTTTCCACCCTTCAGGGGCCCACCAGCACCACCTGAGACATTAGAGAAGCTCAGCACAGGCCTGCCAGTGGGCTTCTGACTCTAATTAAAGATAAAGGCCATGCAAAGCTGGCGGCTCATTTCTTCCTAGGGCACATGCCCTTCAAGCCCGTCAGGCTGAAAGAAAAGGTTCTGATTTGCTGCCAGTGACGTCATACTTCTGGAAAACATCCTCTCCAGATGTGTCTACTCTGTTTCTCATAGCACCCCATTTCCCAACAGCGACAAGACATAACAGGAAGCAAATGTCTAGAGCCGTTTCATACACTTCAGTTTCAGGGTTTCTCATAGCATCACTCTTTGACACAAGAGCGACTCGAAGTCAATTCACTAGGGACTTTTTCCCACAGAGTTATTGTTGTAGTTGGGCAGGCTTTGTGTTCTAGCTTATTTGCTCTCTACAGGGAATTGCTATTGGGATGACTAATACTTACATCATTGCAACAATAAGAAGCAATTATCTGAAAGCAAATTTATTTCTTGAGTCATCCATAGCCTGCATCCCTCACTCTTTTCAAAAATTATCTCAGCAGGAAAGAAATCAAAACTTCCTATACCATCTCCTGCTGTATTTGTCAGGAGATTAGATACCTGGTTTAGAGGGATTAATACAGTTATTACTTTTGCCTGTGTTAGTCAGTCTGTCCTATTGTAATCCTGGATTTATTTTCAACAGACAAATGGTTTTCAGAATTAATTTCTTTGCCTTCCACACCTTTGTGTGATAAATGACTAATACTGCATTCAGTAGCTCACCAACTGCTCAGCTTGGTTTCTTTCTTTCTTTCTTTCCCTCTGCTCCTAACGCATTCTTTCCCACCTTTCAATTTGTTCTAACGATACAAATACTTTCATATCTTCTTCATGTTCTATATGAGTTTTCTGTGGCTGCTGTAACAAATTTCCACAGACTTGGTGGCTTTAAAACAACAGATACGTATTCTTTCAGAGTTCTGGAGGGCAGAAGTCTGAAATCAGTATTGCGTGGTGGAAATCAAGGTGTCGGTGGGCCGATGTGTCTTAGAAGCCTCGAGGGGAGAATCTGCTCCTAGCCTCTTCCAGCTTCTGGTGGCTGCTGGCATTCCTGGATTTATGGCTTTATAACCCCAATCTTTGCCTCTGTGGTCACATTGCCTCCTCCTCTTCGGTCTGAGTCTAACTTCCCTTTGCCTCTCTCTTATAAAGACACTTGTGATGGCATTTAGAGCCCACCTTGATAATCCATCATAATTTCGACATCTTAAGATCCTTAACTTAATGACACATGCAAAGACTCCTTTTCCTTGGAAGGTAACATTTACAGGTTTCAGGGATTAGGACCTGATATCTTTGGGCGACCATTATTCGGCCTACTACACTTTCCATTACCTGCTCCTGCAATGCACAGAATATTTTGTATCTGCATGAAAAGTTTGGTGGAAGATAATAAGAAAGCAAATCTAAAGGAAGCAGAAGATAGGTTAAAAAGTGTTTCCTTGCTTGTTAATTCCTTCTGGCAGTACGGTGGCTCTCCTGGCACCAGTTCCTGCTTCCTGAGGAAATATGGAATGGTGGGAAGTACCCCATTCTACAAGCCGAAGGGGGCACAGATATTTCTCTCCCCTCTCCCTTTGTAACTAGGGCACTGACATATGACACAGGTTTAACCAATCAGATGTTCTCATCCAGGAGTTTTGACTTTGGGTCAATACACTGACATCTGGAGGGTTGGAGATGATTTCCAGGACAGCAGAGTCAAGGGTCAGGATTAGCACCAGCCAGCAACAACTGGTAGCAGCCTTGCACCTGGAGTCCTGCTCGAACAGGATGGGGCTGAGTTCTCCCTCTGCCTTTTTGCCTCCCCAGGTTCCTGCCCACTTCTCCACCCTGGTTCTCCAACATTTCTGTCATTTCTGTGAGATACTGAATACCCTGCCAAAACATTCATTTTCGGTTGAAGTTAGCTCGAGTTGGTCTATGTTGTTTGGAACCAAGAAGCCTCCCTGACTGAGAAACTGCCAGCTCCAAAGCTCTTTTATAAAGCTTAGCAGCAGCCTTTACTCAAGGTGGGGATCTCACTAGAGGGGCACAGGCAATGCAAGAGCAAGTCTGTTATATCTATAGCAGGACTTTAGGAAACACCCAAATATCTGTGTGATAAAAAAGAAAGGGATTTCGTGTTATGAATTACTATGCAGAATTTGAAAAGAAGGAAACATATATGGTTCTCGGCTATCAGACTTTGCACCCTTTAAAAAATATTTTAATGTCCTCTTACTATCCCGAAATGAAATTCATAAATAATATAAGCTGCCTATTTATATCGTTTTAGAAGGTCAACACAATATAAAGGAAAAAATGTATATAGTTATTTGTGTATACAAATAACAATATAAATTATTAAAGGAAATAATTTGTATATAAAAATATGTACTTCAACATGTAAATGTACACATATTACTACATTAGAGGACTCTAAATTTACGACCCTGCAAATTTAAAACACTGAGAACTATGCCCCACTGAATGAAAAATGTGGATCACACAACCAGGATAGACTATGATTAAATGCCCTCTGCAAAACAAAAGGTATAGGTGCATATTACCTACCTATGGATATAGGTACAGAAAGGGAAGCTAGAAGGATAAAGTGTTGACTGAAGTTACCTGTGATGAAGGAAGTGCTGGGAGAGTAGTGAGGAGGAAAAGACTTTCACATTTACTTCTCTTTGATGTAGCCTTTGCATTTTTAATAAAGTTAGTGTTACTTTTGTAATAATTTAAAAAAAATGAAAGGAAGAAAGTGATCAGAATGGCATGGTGTGCCTCAATCTGGGTGGGAAGTAGCCAGATCAGAAAAAGAGAAGGGAACGGCTAGGCTATTGGGTGATGAGACTCTACAGCTCCAGGGAGGAGAACACAATGATTGTTTTCTGTCATTGTCATTAGAATGAGCTTGGTAATTAGTGGCTGTAGGATCTTAAGGAAGGTCACCTGCCAAGTGCACTAACCTGAGGCCCTGGCACTTCCTTATTTATAGTATCCCAGTGTTGTTTGTGGTACTATTATAGCACACCTGGGTAGAAGCCCTTACCTGTGGAGGGGGCAGCTGACGTCAAACAGCCAAGTGTCCTAGTGGTCCAGGGCTGTGGAACTGTAATTCACAGGCACTGTGGCAATCTGTGAGCCAACTGCCTGGAAGGCTTTGATTCTTTGGTGTATTCAACTGACGCTGATTGACTACAAAACCAAATAGAACACTTCTTTGCTCACCAAAATCCAAAAGCTTTGGAATCAGCATTGAATTTAAATTTCTGCTCTACGATTGAATATTCCTTTCTTTGTCTGTAAAATGAGGATAATAATTTATTTACTTCATAGCATTTGTTAGGAGTAATAAATAAGATAATGGATGTCAAGCACAAATTTAAAAAACTGAACAGAGATTTCAGCTGTTTCCCACCATAAAAAAGACAAAATTTGGAGTTTGTGTTCAGCCAAATCAACTGCCTACTAAACCAAACATCACGAATCTTCAGAGGAACATAACAGAGATCCATAACCTTTACAATCTACACTCATATTAGTCTGGGTTCTCCAGAGAAACAGAACCAATAGAATATATAACAAGGAAATGACTCACACAGTTATGGAGGCTGAGACGTCCCAAGACAGGAACCTGGAGACTCAGGAGAGCCGATGGTGTAGTTCAAGTCGAGTCTGAAGGCCTGAGAACCAGGAGAGCCGATGTTAGAAGTTTTAATGAGTCTGAGTCCAAAGCAGAAGACTGATGTCCCAGCTCGAAGACAGTCAGCCCGTGAATTCTGCCTTACTTTATCTTTGTGTTGCACAGGCCTTCAAAGAATTGGATGAGGCCCACCTATTGGCGAGGGCTATTTACCTTAGTCTTCTGTTCAAATGTAAATCTCTTCCAGAAACACCCTCACAGACGCACTCAGAATAGTGTTTAACCAAATATCTGGCACCCTCTGGCCCAGTCAAGGTGACACATACAATTAACCATGACAACAACATCCAAGATAAAACCAGAACCTTAATGGCAGATGCGGGAGGTGGAGGAAGTTTGTTAAAATGAAGATTCTTGGGCTCCACCTGTGACCTCCTGAATCAGAATTGTTGCTCAGAGAAATCTGTTTTAAAAAGTTCCCCCAAAGGCGTGTTTACATTATTTTCAAAGGACGGCTGCTTTAGATTCTGCAAGATTTGGCAATATGGACTTAGCTTGCAATCTGAAGGATGTTAGAATCACAACAATAATCAGGGATAATAATAATCAAAGGCTTTTTCCTGATGACATTTGGGCCATTTTCCAGTGGGAAGGGAGGAGTTTATGTGGGTGTAAGTGTTGATCGTCCACAGGACAGAAACCAATCTGAGTGAATAATGCTCCAGGGCACACCTCTCACTCACCTGCACCTCAGGATAAGTTAATGGACATTTGTTCAGAGTCCAAATGACAAAGGACCGCACTGGATCATTACTGCCCTTGGGTGAGTCACACTTTATTGCTTAACCATTCCTCTTTCTCCTCAAACTTACTTTCTTCCTGTCTCCTGATGTCCCCCCCTCCAAAAAAAAATCATACTCCATAAATGGGAGCCTTTTTTCTACTATACTGCCAAGATTGCTCCCGTCCTTGTGTCCTTGTGTGTGTGTGTGTTTCTGGAATTTGGAAACATTTATGAAGTTCTATGTTATATAAAAAATATTTTTTTACTTCACAGTGAGTCCTGGCTTTAAAATATACGTATTTAATATTTAAAATGCATGAAAAATTGTTGAAGCATCACACACCTACAAAAATTTATACACATGTGTGCAGCTTCATGAATTTGTACAAAGTGAATATGCCCATATAACCGTGACCAAATCACGATGCAGAATACCACCAGACGATCCCTCACACTCTCTTCCCGTCATTAGTCCCCACAAGAGTAATAACTGTTCGAACTTCTCAACGGATAGATTAGTTTAGTCTGTTTTTTAACTTTCGAATTTTATAGAACTGGAATCATACCGTCTTTCCCCGAAAATGAGACCTAACCGGACAATCAGCTCTAATGCATCTTTTGGAGCAAAAATTAATATAAGACTTGGTCTTATATAAGACCCGGTTTTTTATATTATATTATATTATATTATATTATATTATATTATATTATACTATGGACTCGGTCTTATATTATAGTAAAATAAGACTGGGTTTTATATTAACTTTTGCTCCAAAAGATGCATTAGAGCTGATTGTCCGGGTAGGTCTTATTTTTGGGAAACATGGTCTTCTCTGGCTTCTTCTCATTTTGTCTGTGAGACTCATCTGCTTGGTTGCTTGCAGTTGTGGTTTCTTCATTCTCACTGCGGAGTACCATTCTATTAATTGGATATACCACCAGTTATCTATCCATCTGAGTTTCAATGGGCATTTGATTTTCCATTAGTTTTAAATAGTTTAGGGCTATTGCATTTTGATTTTCCAATAGTTTAGGGCTATTGCAAATAGTGTGAAGCATAGTTTTTATACAGTGCTGGTTGTAGGAGGGATTGTTAGATATTCAAATTAAAAAAAAATAATGAAATAAAAACTGCTTGTGGCAGATAATAGAAACAAATGAACATTCCAGATTCCTTTGCTCTCCCTGAAAATACCTCCCAGGGCACAAGGCCTGATGGGAGGGAGGGAAAAGAGGAGAGAATGATTCACAGTTCTGCCTGTCAGCCCTATTTGCTTCTCCAAGGCAACTCCTTGCCCATCCTGCTAATTTGCCAAAATCAGTAGCTTTTCAAAGCACCTTCTGGGCATCCAAATGGACCCATTGAAGGGGCTCTGTGATGGATTCATTGTTTTTTGGCCAACCTACCAAGAGAGGGGTGGGTGGTCTGCCAGTCCAGTTAAAGCCCTACCAAGTGCTCTCTGGTGCTCTGACCTTCCCTTCAAGGGTCAGAAAAGATCTATTTCCATAGAATCAGGGAAGAAAGCTGGAGGGACCTAAAGCTGCATCTAGTCCAACTCCTCAGTTTACAGATGAGCAAACCGAGTCCCAGGCAGCTGGAGGGTTTACGATCACATCTAGAGCCACGGGTTGAGCTGGATGATGATTTAGAAGCACATCTTCAACTTCAGGGTTTTTGCTTGTTTTGTGTTTGTTTTCCCAGGCCACCTGGTGGTGGTGTTACTTCTTCATAGTATATTGTAATAGGATGCTGGTTGCTTTACTTTTCTGATTCCTTACATTTATCATAGCTTCTTTCTGGTTAAAATGTTACTATGCTCTTCTATGCCCCTGTGTCATTTTGGTTTTGTTTTGTTACCTATTGTACTCAACAGTGTACAATCCATTAGTATGGCTTGGAAAGGGGAGGTGGAATCCATGTGCTGGTATCCCTTAGGAACCAGGAGTTTTCAATAGTCAAACAATGAAAGAATGAATACTTTTTAAAAAAGTGCAGTTATGAATATGTATATGTATAATATACATATACATAATATATTAGATGCAAATATATTTTTGCATATACATTATATGCAATAATATATTAAATATATATAATATATATTAACATAATTAATATATTAAATGCAAATTTAATTGCATGCTGTATTTTTATAATATATATTTCTATGGATATATGAAAAGGAAAGATCTGGAAGGATATAAATGTTAATGTTTTTAAATCAGGTTTATGGAATTATGGGTAATTTTTTTTTTTTTTTTTAGAATTCTCTGACGTTTTACAACCAGGGAAAAAAAACTGATAAAGGTAACAAAAAGAAACTAATACTTTTAAAATGGCACTCTCCAACTCAGAGCCTGTAAGTTACGTCAGAACTTACAGTGGCTCAGGGGTACAATTTTAGGGGCTAGATTGGCAAAACAAACGAACATGCTTATTAAAACTACCAAGTGGGTAGAGTGTGGTGTCTCCCATCTTATTATTACGCCTAACCTCCACGTAGCACATTAACTATCACATAGCTCATCCAGTTTATAGAATAAATTTGTTGTAAACATTGCTTGGCAAATACTCATCTGCTGCTCAGTCTTCAGATAGTTTTGCCCATATAGGTAGCAGGATGGTGATCAAATTATTCCAAATATGAAGCCAGGTTTTTTGCTGAAGGCCCTTCTGTAAATATCCTGGTTGCAAGGAAGGTACCTAAGAAGGTTTTAATTTCTTTTTCATTTTAACATTAAGAACTTACTATTTGCCAAACACGAAGCCAGACATAAAAGCGAATGAGATGAAGTGCACTCAAGGAGCTCACTCTTCTAAGAGGAGGGCACAGGCAAGTAAACTAAATGCTGGGATGGATTTATGTACAAGATGCTGTGCGAACTCTCTGGGGGTGGGAGTGGGTGGCGGATGGGAGGACCCATCCAACTCAGACTTGTGGGACAGTCAGAAGAGATTCCCAAAGGTGGTGCCCAAAGGTTTGCTGTGGAAGAAGGAATCAATTACACCTCCCCTCAGAACTTTTGTTTTTCTCCCCTTTATAGGCACTCACTCATCACCAAGGTGTTAACTTTTCTCGATACTGTTCTCCATATAAATAGTTTGGGGCTTCTAAGCCTGCATAGTGTTTCCTAGCATGTGCCCCGCATTTTACTCTCTGTTTCCACAGCGATGGTCACCTAGGTTACTTCTAACTCTCACTACCACCAGGAATGATGCACAAACATTCCTGTTCCTGTGTCCTTATAGTTTTGTGTGATCAATTCTCTAGGATATATACTACTGAGAAGTAGGTCTCTGGGTCATGGGGCATGCATATCCCTAATTGTACTAAGTACAACCAGATTACTTTCCAGAATGCTGGGATCATTTACATTCCTACCAACAAGGGCATCCAGTCTGCTGAGGGGGAAAGGATGCGTCAAATGTATACCAGCTCTTATGGCTTTGCCATGGATGTGGTACATATATTTCATTGGTGAGAAGTGGTCACTTTGTGCCATTCAACAAGGAGTCTGGGAAATGTAGTCCTGGGCTGGGCAGCCACTTCCCAACTACAAATCAGTTATCACAGGTAAGAATGGATTTTGATGGGAAAATGGCCTTGTAGGGCTTTGGCTTTACCTCTGTATAACGGGAGAAGCCATTGAGAATCGGTTGCAGACGTTGTATTTAACCTCTAAATACTGGAGCATGCAGCCCCTAAAATAAGGACAACTGTACATAATTTCACCCTGGAATGCTGCCCAAGAAGGTGCAGTTTGCCAGCAGGACAGTAGGGGGCCCACAAGCTCATCTGCTACTCGCCAGAGCTGGTGATTTCCCTAGCTTTGCATGTTAGGGTAATTCCCACCGTGTCACAGGTGTACCTGTGATTTCAGGGTGCAGTCAGGACCCCACAATGTCACCAGTTTCCTTCTGGGAAGTTATAAAGACTTCAAAGCAAAATTTTACTTTACTCCATTGCAAAGCCAGCCCAAGCCATGCATCACTTTTTCTGGGTAATTTTCCAAGCTGTGCTGTGGAACCAAATAAGCAAAAAGCTATAATTCATTGAGCTAACTAAAGGCAATGACCGTGATCATTTCAAAGATGGTCTTACAAGTTAAATTGCCAGTAAGTAGCCATAATTCAAACATTACATGCAAATTTTTAAAATATCAAAATATATATGGACATGGTTAAAAGAAAAAGAACCCAACTAGTCAGAGTTTTAAGAAAAAGCAATTGTTTTCTCGCTTCCACTTTTTTCTTCCTATTTGTCAGAAACAATCACTTTTTAACGATATCCGGTTTTAGTTCTTCTGGATGTTAGTTACTACCATAATGTTCTATTTCTATTTCTTTTTTTTATTTTTTTTTACTGGGGTAGGGGAACAGGTCTTTATTGGGGAACAGTGTGTACTTCCAGGACTTTTTTTCCAAGTCAAAATGTGTCCTTTCAATCTTAGTTGTGGAGGGTGCCATTCAGCTTCAAGTTGTTGTCCTTTCAGTCTTAGTTGTGGAGGGAGCAGCTCAGCTCCAGGTCCAGTTACCATTGTTAGTTGCAGGGGGTGCAGCCCACCATCCCTTGCGGGAGTCGAACTGGCAACCTGTGGTTGAGAGCCCACTGGCCCATGTGGGAATTGAACCGGCAGCCTTCGGAGTTAGGAGCACGGAGCTCCAAACGCCTGAGCCACTGGGCCGGCCCTACTTCTATTTCTTGATTCTTTAGAAAGTATCTGTTGACTTCTACTAATGAGAGATTAGAATTTTGTTCACTTACAGTAAATCTCACCTTTCTTCTCCCTCTCCTCACAATTTTGTTGATAGCTACATTATTGTTTTAAATTATTTTAACTGGTTATTTTCATAAGTCTAAATAATATACTTCAATGTCTATTTCTTATTCCATCCATTTTAGATACAATCTCCAGACTCCTCACAACGTAGAATGAGAATATTAGTATCTCCACTCTTTCCTCTACCTTCTCTCCCTCCTTCCACCTTCCAACCTCTGACAGATGTACCTTCGCTTTTATACTCTCAAAGCTGACAATGTTTTCCTTCTGTTCTATAATCATTAAGTTCTCTCTTTTGGGTAGGGTCTAAAAGTTGAGAATCAGTAAAACACAGTTATATTATTATGGCTATGTAAATATTGTTCACAGAAAAATCAAGTTTCTTTGTTTTGAGCAGTGATTCTGTTTTCTTCTCCTTAGACACAATGTCGTATTCCCTATGCCACGATGAGAGAATATGTCTAGCATTAAGGCATAAAGATTCTCTTTTCTCATACTCCATGAATTGCTCAAAATCATGCTACAATTTAGCTTAATATTAGGATTATGAATTTCTTGCATAGACTTTTTCTGCTTGGAGTTTCTAACTGCCTTTCTTTTCCTAAGCAAGCACATCTAACTGCCCTTCTTAATGAAAGAAAAACATGCCTTTTCCACCAGTTTGCTCCTCCCAGCATCTTACTTATTTTATATATTGCCAGGAATCCAATCTGTTCTGGATGGTATTCATGCAGCCCACAGACTTCCTTTGATAATTTGCATAGCTCTCATCCTGGCTTGATTTTTCCATTGCTTGTATCTCATATCCTTTTTATACTGGAGTACATCCTCAAGTAACCTCTTAAGAAAGGGTAGGTAGCAAGTAAACTTTATCTACCTTCTGAAAATGTTTATCTGTGTTAATTTTTTTTTTTTTTAAGATTTTATTGGGGAAGGGGAACAGGACTTTATTGGGGAACAGTGTGTACTTGCAGGACTTTTTTTTTTCCTAAGTCAAATTGTTGTCCTTTCAATCTTAGTTGTGGAGGGTGCTGTTCAGCTTCAAGTTGTTGTTTCAGTCTTAGTTGTGGAGGGCACAGCTCAGCTCTAGGTCCAGTTGCCGTTTCTAGTTGCAGGGGGCGTAGCCCACCATCCCTTGCGGGACTCGAGGAGTTGAACAGGCCTCCTTGTGGTTGAGAGCCCACTGGCCCATGTGGGAATCGAACCGGCAGCCTCTGGAGTTAGGAACACGGAGCTCCAACCACCTGAGCCACCAGGCCGGCCCTATCTGTGTTAATTTTTGACAGATGTTTTGGTTGACATAGAATTCTAAATCCTAAATGATTTTCTCATGTCATTTTGAAAATCTTGCCTTTTAGCATTCTATCTTCATCCTCTTTCTCAGTTTCTCCCTCTTATGTTCAGACTCTAGCCCAAACCCTCTCTGGGCATCTGTCAGGGAGAGAAGCTCCACTCCCCTGGAGCTCCTCCTGCACATAACCCTGTACTCTCCTTCCTCTGTCTACACGTTCACGTCCTTCTTCCATCTCCCAGAAATTTCCTGAAATTGCTCAACCGCTGATGCCCAACCCACCCTTCATTGTCTTTGTGACTATGGGTTTACATTCTTTTAAATTCTTTATCGCTTCAATAGGATCTTGGGAAAGAGGATGACAAACCTACATACTCATATCATTTTCTTGAATCAGAACCCATTTCATATAAATTAGTTTTTTTCTTGCCTTTTTGTTTACTTGTTTGTTTTTATAAACACCAGGGCTGTGTTTAACTTCACTTTGCTATATGCAGAAACTATTGCCACCATGTTTATATAGCAGTTTTGCAAACTTGACCAGGTCCTTTGTATGTTTACGAATTACTGACATATTAACTGATTGCTAAGGCTGAAAAAGAAGTACACAAGGAGTGCATGCTTCCCACAAGTTAGAGAATACAGCCCTGATTATTTCTCAGAACAAGCATTTATTAATCCATAAGCTTCCTGGAACTGCACTCCATATAGAAAAACAATTGTTCCCATTCCTAATAAGTTAATAATTTCCAAGAACAAGACTGAAACATTTATACGACCAACTAAAGAGAAAACCCACTAAGGATAAATAATTCCAATTAATAAAGTCAATATGAGTCACAGAACCCTTTCATTTTCATAATTTGTTTGTTTGAACAAAAGTCTGTCTGAATAAGTTAATCATGACTATAAGAGAATTGCAATGTTTAGTTTCTCATACAATATGTGTAAATTTTATGGATCGTACCTTTGTTGCAAGGACTGAGAATCAGTTGGAATTTTTATCTTATTCAGGCATGGAATTTTACTTAAGATCAATGATAGCTGGCCTTCATATAACAGCTACAAATAATATAAGAACTTCAGTTACCATGTTTCCTCCAAAATAAGACCTAACTGGACAATCAGCTCTAATGCGTTTTTTGGAGCAAAAATTAATATAAGATCCAGTCTTATTTTACTATATTTTCTATAATGTAATATAATACAATATAATATAATCAGGTCTTATATTAATTTTTGCTCCAAAAGATGCATTAGATCTGATTGTCCGGCTAGGTCTTATTTTCAGGGAAACAGGGTATTATAAGAGCTAAAGAGTACAATAAGTCCTCACCTAATGTCACTGATAGGCTCTTAGAAACTGCAACTTAAAGCAAAATGACATATAATGAAACCAATTTTACCCTAGGTTAATTGCTATAAACAAGAGTTAAGTTTCTACAGCATATTTCTGGTCACAAAAACATCACCAAGTTTCTAAATAAAGACCCAATATACTTCTATCATTAAACACTTAAATAAATATGAGCTATATGTACATTTAAGAAAGACTAATAAAAACAAATAAGATAATGATTTTCCAACCCACTTCCTCCAGTTTGGGGTCTCTGGTGGCCGAGCCTCTCTTGGCAGCTCTGGGCACAAAGTGGGCACCCACCCAGGACAGGACGCCCTTCCATCACAGGACCACTCACACCGACACTCACTGAGACGGGGACAACTGAGACACGCCAATTCACCTCACATGCACCTCTTTGGGATGTGGGAGGAAACCTGAGTCCCCAAAGAAAACCCACAGACATGAGGAGAACCTGCAAACACCACACAGACAGTGGCCCTGGCTGGGAATTGATTGTTTTGCTCATCAATGTCAACACAAAACGACATTACACCAAGTAACGTTATTTGAGGAACTGTTATCCTTTGACTTCTTTAATTATTGCAGTGATCCATGGCTAAATTAGCAGAGGTTTGCTAATTTTCTGTAAGAATATCTGAATATTGTGTTTTCATGTGGATAATAGCCTTTTAAAATAATACATGCATATTGTGGATGGTTGGAGTGACCACATTTTAAATGGGTTCTGCCGAGAGCCTGCTGGGCTCACATTTCCTTCTGTATTTGGATTCATTGTGGTCCAAACGAGCAGTGGAGTGAATGAAAGAAGAACCAAGGGGAACTTAATATGGAAATGATGAGCTTATGTCAGGTGATGCCAAGGCAAGCTGCATGAATGAAGGTTTAGCAGTGGTTCCAGTGGAGGAATATGGGTGAGAGAGAATGGAGCCATCACACGGCCCATGGTGGTTCACCTGTGCTGAACTCAAACAAGAAGCTGCACTTGGCAGCCAGCACCTAGAACACAGTTTGTCAAGGGTAGAGGGCAAAGAAAGTAGAGTCCCCGGATCAGACTCCCTGGGTTCAAAGCCTGGCTCTGCCACATTGTAGATGTGCCTCTTCAGGGAATTATTTAACTTCTCTGGGCCCATTGTCTTTCTCAGTACTATGGAAATAACAATAACAGTACTCACTTCTGTAGCTGTTGTGGGTTGAATTAATCAAGTAATTTAAAGTACTTTGGCCAGGAACATAGTATTTGCTCAGGTATATTAGTTATTATTATAATTACTGCTTGGATTGGAAATTAGCTTCAGTTGAAATCAACCTCATCCGACATGGTACATCAACATTGTTAAATTAATTGGGCTGTTTAATTTAGTTTTGTTTGTATTTAATATATGCATTTGTTTCTGTATTTGTATAAGCATAAGTTATTTATACTTGCTTTTGTGAGAGGCCATTATAATAATAATTCTAGTCAACATTTTAAGTCCATGCCTTCTTCATGTTTTTCTGGATGGAAACCCTGGTCTAAATCTGTAACATGTGCTTTATAGGAAAAGAGACTTTGTTACTCTTTTTTTTTTAAATGTTTTACCAAGGAATTTGCCATTGTAAGGTTGTTCTTGGAGGGAATAGACTGTGCGCTGGGTGAGGGGGAACCGGAAGTGGAGAGCTGGTTCTGGGTATGGCAGGTAGCTGATGCTTGGAGCTCCTGCAATCCTGTCCCTGGGTGCGTAGAGGGGAGCAGAGAGAGCAGTGGAGAATGGGGCCCATGGAGAATGGGGTCAATGCAAAAGCAGACTTTGCATTGACAGCGACTAGGGCTGACCCCTTAAGATTGAGTGGGCTTCTCTGGAATTCCTGGACCTATATAGAAATGGGATTTGGGCAGGAAAGACAGATTTTCTTACTCCAAGGAGGGTGGGATCACCAGGTCGCGTTAATTTAAACATTAAACAGAGTGAAGTGTGACACATAAGTTATGCATCTACTAAATTTTCTGTTGATTTTTTTCTCTCCCTTAGGAAGTTGAATTGGAGAAAGGAAGTGAAGTTGTCTGAGAGTCTTACCTGGCAACCACAGCAGCAACAGGGACCCCTGTACACAGTGCTGGCTGCCTGGCAATGGAGACAAGTCCATGAAATGAGAGGCAGCGGTACAGCCTCAGCACTGCCCTGACCCAGCAAGGGAACCACGAAGGAATCCCATCCTCTGTTATTCTTGCTAGTCAGACCCTTCTAACCTTAAATCAGCTCAGCCACAAATTAAGAAAAACGAGGGACTGGTATCCATAAGGGATTGTGGTGGGGAGGAGTGGAAAAACATGTCACTTCTTTAGGAATATGAACAATGCATTGTCTGGAGAGGAAAGAAAAACTGGGTTATGTAATAAGGACATTTTTTGAATTGTCTGGTAGGGAAGACTCTTCTTTATCTGCAGAAGACACAAGTCCTGTCAGACGCTGGTTAAGGAAGATAGCTATCAGCTTCGCTAAACTCTGCTGGGCTCTCTCAGACTGGGAAACTGAAAAACTGAAAATGACCTGCTGGGTCCCATTCCCAGGTTGTAATACTTCTGGGATGTTCGTGTCTGCCTCCATTTGGAGAAATCTGTTTATCTGTTCTGCTCTGTGGAATGGGAAAGCTGTTCCTTAGATAGTCACTCATCTATTTTGGTCACAGATGTGGTATCTGAGGTGCTGCGCAGGTCTTAATACTGGAATGACTGGCAAATTTTAAAGCCCATGTTCCCTACAGCAGTCCTCAAACAACAATTACCCCTTCATACACACCCAATATGGCTGCAGGCCAACTCTGAAGAGGTGCTGTGTGTGTGGAATGAAAACTAAGTAAGTGAGCATAAATTTCTCCCTCACCCTAGACCCACAGAATGAACAAACGCAGGTTCTGGCTAGTTGTCAACAGTTGCAAATTTCACACTTCAGAAACCTTTACCAAGAATTTTGTCTCCTGTCATTTTAACTGGTGGTGGTGGTGGTGGTGGTGGTGGTGGTGGTAAGGGGGGCAGGGTGCAATGTGTGCTTGCATGCTGCCTGCACACCAGTAGCTTTCAACAGCCAGGGTGTGAAGGGAGATATAGAAATAGGGCTCTGTCTGCCCCTGCTGTGAACCCGACAGGGCTGCAAAGGTTAGACTGACATTCTGAAGAACTGTGCCAGACCAGGGGCCAAGGTCAAACCACTGGTCCTCCAGGGAAGCCAGCTCATTCAAATACTAAGTTAATGTTCCCTGAAAGAGACTGACCCCAAACATGAGATTCTTTCCTAAGTTAGGTCATCTGCAAAATAGTTTAGAGAAAGCCAAATGAACGGACTTGAATGGATGACCTTTTGAGTAACATGCAGTTTGTGGGATAGAAATTCTTTGCTTTAAAAACAAATCTTGGCAGCTTTCTGTGTTAGCACTATCTTCCCTTGGCCTGAGGTTGTCAGATGCGCAGCTTGAAACACTGTCCTTATCCTATCAGTTTCAACAATAACTAAACCACAGTTGGATGTACGAGTAGAACTCTTTGTGACAGTTGGATGTCACAAAGTAGATCTGATCTTAGGTTCTTTGGATGCTTTGTCATTTATTTTGCAGAGGAATAGACACCTCAAGAGCTTACCTAGTGTGAAGCCTGTGAACTAAACCCACAGACTTAGTTTTATCTGTTAGGAGTTTACAGTCTTACCTATCAAAAGTTTCTATCCTCCGCCTCTCTCCTTTCCTCTTTACCTTCTGTCCGCCCTTCTTTTCTTCCTTCCTCCCTTCCTTCCAGGTGGTTTTACTAAGTTTTGGTGAAAGCAGAAAGGAAGATTAAATAAATTACATTCTTTAGTGGGTAGTTCTTGATCTGACCCTAAACACGTTGCCTCTGAACTGGAGAGAGATGCAGACGACTTCTAGGTCATTCTGACACCAGTCACTTCATCCTAATTGTGGGCCTGTATAGAAATCTGCAGGCAGAGAGCACTCTAATTTAGCATGCAAACACATGCACAGCTCATACGTGCACACTGTGTGGTCTCTGGTTCTGTAGGCAGAAGGACAACTTTCTTATTAATGAGGTCTAAAAAAATCACATCACTCAGAAGTACTCTGAAAACAAGAAAATGTAACCCCAGGATTGTTCTATTTGCTCAGATTTTTCCTTTTCACTTTGAACAGAATTTTGAAAGTATAGTTTTAAAATACCATTTTAATACAAGGTTTGAAAAAGCAATTCTGAGGGAGCTTCTCCTGGCAGTGGGAAGGTGGGTTAGCTTCTTTGAAAGCGGGCCTGGTTTAATTTACAAGTGTGGCATAGAGTGAACAACACTGGAGCTGGAGCCAGCAGACCTGTCACCTGGCATATCTGTCACTAACTGATTATATGTGACCTTGAGTGGTCAAAACCTCCCTGTAAAAGAGGACTCTGCCCTAGATGATTGCTAAGGTTACTTCTCTGTCTTGTAAACATGGCAGAATTCTGGGAGAGGCTGAGCACCTGCCATCTGGTGGACATTCATTAATACCACTACTGTTCTGTGTCACTGCTGGAGAAGGAAGTCCGTGAGCTGCAGAGAGGGGGGTATCATGGTGGTGCTCACATCCAGACACCCACAAAGCTGAATCCAAATCCAACATCAGTGTTCACCCTTTACCCTCCCTCTTTGCTTGAAATGAATGAAAATGCCTGCCTACGTATTCATTCAACATAGCTCCTGTCTCTCTCCTTGCTTGGGTTTGTGAGGCACAAGGATTGGAAATCCTTGGCCTCTTTGCGCTTATTGAAAAAGCAATCGAGTCTTGAAGACAAACATGACTAAAGCTGCACTCAGTTTATAAAAGATGAAACTGGAAGAAAGCTATGAAAGTACAGCTTTTACATCCACATAAGGCAACATCTGGAGGAAGGGAGGACATCTCTTCCATTTAAAATCCAGGAAACTTCTTTTCCAGAAGTTTCTAGAAGCCCTCCCCTTCTGCGTCATTAGCCTGAATCAGGGCACAAACCCATTCCTAAATAACTACTGGGCCCAGGGGAGTGGATTACTTTTAGACCTATTAGGCCCACTTTTGGCTCTGGCGGTACGGTCAGCCTTTCTTGAAACATACAGGGTGTGTGGGACGAATATAACTTCACAAAATAGAGAAAAAATCTTGATAAAAATCAGAGAACTGTTAGGAATAGAAAAAAGAAAAATGGATGTTGGGTTGGTGACCAAAAATATCTACTGTAATTTTCTTAGATCGCCTTTCAGAAAGTTTTATCTGGGCATTAAAAGTACTAATAAGGGTATTTATTGTACCTTACTGTCTGCCAGGTGCTGTGTTTTACAGATATCTTTTCATTTTAATCCTTAAAACAATGTGGTGAGAGCAGGTATTATGAGCCCCGTTTTATACATTAGAAATCCAAGCCTCAGAGGACTTCAGTGACAGTAATTTGCCTGAAGACACAGGACTAGTCAAGATGGAGATGAAATTCGGAGTGTGGGTCCCGTGGGTGTGAAGAATGTTTAACCGTGACCCATTCTGCTTCTCCCACGCCCCCAGCACGTACTGAGCCTCTCTCAGCTCGTTGGTTCTTCCCTGCTATGACCTTTACCTCTACTCCCCTTCAACACCCCCCCTTGTGGCCACAATGCCACCTGCCACGTCCCCAAACAGTTCCACTTCTGAAACTTGGGACTCTTTGCCTTCTTTGTGCACAACTTCAGGTATTTTGCGTTTTCCTTTCCTGCTTCCCCATCAAATCTCCTCTGCAGTTACCACCTGTGTCGTTTGTCTCCCGCCCATGGTCCTAGCCTGTCAGCTCCTCCTGCTTCTTTTCCTTCTCTAACTTGCTTGGACTTCACAGTAACCATTTCACATAGGCTCTCATCAGCCCCTCCATTTTCTCACACTGGTTGCCCCAGGGCCCTGGCCTTGCTAAAGCCCACCTAGGAATCCATCCTACCCCAAATTCCTGCACTAGAATTTCTTAATGCATTGGGAGAAAAGTCATAATCACTGTTTTCAGCCTCAGGTTGGTCTTCGAGGCTCTTTGTCAATGATCCCTTGTTGAGAGACTCTCCCCAATATACTGCTGTCCTTCCCAGCAGACAGGTGACGACTGGGCATTCTGCTTTACAGAGAAATGGGTCCCTCAGGGGTGTATTCACTACGGAGCAAACGCCTCCCTTCTCCATTCTTACCAGGCAGGAGCCAGGCTCGCCTGAGGAAAGGCCTGAGACCATGATGATGGGATATTATTGCCACTTAGGAATGTGGCAAACAGACGCTAAGGTGTAGTGAGGGTGGAGTTTCCAGGAAAAATGACAAAAGTAAAAACCAGGAGAGCAACTCCTACATTAGTCACTAACACCTGCAGCTGGGCTGATGGTGAAAGCTGAGACCTGGAGACAAAATGGGGCCTTGGGGGAGGTCACAAAACCAGAACAGCTGGGAATGAAGAGTGCTGGAAGGGGAGAGAGGTGGTGGAGGCCCACAGAAACTTTGAAAGCAGAGCGGGGAAGCCTGAAGCATTTTCCATGGCCCGGGCAGGTTCATTTAAGAGCAGGCGTCCCAAATATACGCAGACATTCTCTCCCTCAGGTCCATTCTGGATTTTCCTCAGTATTTTCCTTTCCTCCTCCTGATTTTCTGTCTTCCAATGCTCCCTCCCTTCCTGCGTCTTCATTCTTTTTCTTTCACAAACCTGTTCAGACCCTATACTAGTCACTTCAACACAATGATTTGTCTGGTTTCAACAAGAGGCAGAATTGGTTCTGAGGAGCCCGATGACACACAAGCTTTTTAGAATGCCCAGAGATCTCTTGACCGTATTGCCATCTTTTTTTATCACAATACCAACACGCTTGACTATCTATCTGCTTTCCTGTTCCCAGCAGAGAGTCCGAAGGTGAGAGAAATGGTGCTGCTGGTGGCAGGCACACTTCTTACATCCAGAGGTAAGAGAGGAAGAGGCAGAAGAACTCCCAACAGACAGAGACACAAGAGCTCAGAAGTCTCAAAAGGCTGACAACCCTGTGGTTGAAAGCAAATGATTCTACCACCTCAATAACAGCTAAGAGGTTAAAATAACTGATGCTCTTTAGGACGCTACTTAACCATGAAGCAGGGATTCAATGATGTTCCGTGTACTGTGCTGAAAAACTTCAGGAGGGCTGAAGTGCGTTTTGGGATCCATACAATGCAGCAGCTGCTCACATCCCTCGGACCTCACTGAGTCTTTCTCCTCTGGCTGACGTCTAACTGTCCATATCTGCGCTGAGGGTTTTTCTGAAACCAAAGGCCACTTTCCTGAATGTGGTCCTGCTCGAAGGTCCAGAAGTGCCAGGGAATTAAGACCCTGCCACCCCCATCCCTCGGAGCAGCACTCCACCAATAACCCTTAAATACTGGTGTAGAAACATTTCAGCTCCCTTGCCCCTCGAGGGGGTTCATTTACGCAGTCTCCCCGAGTTTCCCCACTGGGTTAAGCTCCAGTCACCCTCTGTGGTAACTAGGTTACCAGTGTGGCCTTTGGTGGCTGCTGTCCCAGCCTGTATCATTTCCCCACTTCCCTACAGGTGTTCCCTGTACTTCCCACATAGATTATTTGTACTTACATCCTGTCTCAGGATCTGCCTCTGGAAAATCTACACTAACATACCAAAGTAAGTTCAATTATGTAAACATTCATGTATTTGAAACAAGACTTTTCCTCCAATGTTGCGCAAAATGAAGTGTTCATAAAAAAACAAAATGCTTTTCCTACCACCCACCTTTTCCGTGGGCATGCTTCCTCTCTCTCTCAATATGTATAAATAATCCCCTCCTGCCCTTCCTCCCTTCCTCCCTCTGCCTTCCAGCAAGTCAGCTCATAAATTACTTAGGGACAACCAGGCATTTTCCTTTGAATTCTACCAGGCCCCAGAACTGAACAGTCTTAATAAAACAGCCAGGCCCACAGCATTCAATGTCTCCTAAGGTTTAGCAAAATGGCCTAAAACTCTTTCACTCCAATTACAAGAAAGGCTGAGCAAACCTTACCGGGCACTGCTTTCTTCTCTGCGCTGTTTGGATCTTGGTTTTCAGGTGTCTGCAGCATGCTGGGTGGGATTGCAGCCCCTGGGGTTCTGGTAGCTGAGCTGCGGGCTGCCCTAGCCCCTCTGGGGAAGTTGGGTGAGTGTCCTCTGGACCCAGGCCCGCCCCACTCCTCTGGGCAGTGCGGAAGCCTCCCTCGGCCCACTTGTCCTTTCTCGGGATGAGCATTGAATACCAGTCACTATCCCTGAAAGAGGTGTGGGCATCTGCTGTGCTGGGAACCCCTTTTTCCTCTTAGGGAGGCAGCCACAGCTATCAGCAGAGCAGGCAGAGCCTTCCTGGCGTTTCTCAAACTTGCCTGGTTATAAGAATCACCTGGTGCCCTTGCTCAGCATACAGATGCCAGCTCCAGAATTCCTGAATCAGCATCTCCAGAGAGGCCTGGGGAGCGCTGTTTCACAAGCCCCCGGTGATTCTTATGAGCTGGCACACTAGGGAAACGATGGAACAAGGAGCATCGTCAAAGCAGACAACTCAGCTGGCCAGGTATGTTCCCTCACGCTAAGACCTCTCCCATCCATAATGAATCCAAGGGAAGTCACTCACAGCATGGAGGCCTGCCAAGGCCTGCGATGGTTCTGAGAGCCCAAGCAGGCTCTCGTCCAAATAAGACTTCTTTGAAGTGACCCTCATAGCCCAGGCTGATCTTTTATGTGACACTTCTTAGGTTTGCGGTAGAACGATGATTCCCAGCTGATTAGCGAGTGGGAGAAAGGAGGGTGAGAGGGACAGTATACCACAGACTTAGAAAGGTACAGTTGAAGAAGATATTCTTTTTTTTTATTGGGGAAGGGGAACAGGACTTTATTGGGGAACAGTGTGCACTTCCAGGACTTTTTCCAAGTCAAGTTGTTGTCCTTTCAATCTTAGTTGTGGAGGGTGCCGTTCAGGTTCAAGTTGTTGTCCTTTCAATCTTTGTTGTGGAGGGCACCATTCAGCTCCAAGTCCAGTTGCCGTTGTTAGTTGCAGTGGGGGGAGCCCACCATCCCTTGGTGGGGAGTCGAACCAGCAACCTTGTGGTTGAGAGCCCACTGGCCCATGTGAGAATCGAACCGGCAGCCTTTGGAGTTAGGAGCACGGAGCTCCAACCGCCTGAGCCACCGGGCCGGCCCCCAAAGAAAATATTCTTTATTAGGAATTGCTTCAATTTGTTTTTAGTCATAGGTATTTTGAAATTTCTGAAATGTTAAAAGGGTGTGAGATTTTAATTTTTTTCAAAATGGGATATGACTGTACAATGTTTGCTGTTGCCTGGGATAAATCAAGAACTACAGGGCAGATTGGCTGGGGACAGCTCCGGAAGAGCGGGGATCTCCTGAGGCTCACCCTCCCTGGACCATGCCTGATTTTCCCCTCTGCCATCTTTCCACAACTCAGATCCCATCAAATCAATACCCTGCTTGAAGTCATTGACTGGTTCACTGCTGCCCATGAGATAAAATCAAACGACTATAAATATGATCTTCAAGACTCCAATTCCTCTGGCCCCACCCTAATTTCTCAACTTTATCTCCTGATTTTGCTCACCATGTGCACTTTATTCTTGCAACATCAGGCTATTGGAATTCTCTGAGCACCTTAGGTACAATCCCACCTCTGAAGCTCTGCTCAAGGTTTTGCCTTTCCTCCATGTCCCTGAATGGAAAGCTCCAGCTCATCCTTCAGATACCTTTCCATTAAGTCCCTCTTATCTGCCTGGCAGTGACTTGCTTCTAAAATGAGATATGTTGTTGAAAGAGAAGTCAGTGGGGTCTGACAGCGGTACACTAGCCCAGTTCTGCCCCAGGACAGGCACTGTTGGTCAGAGCATCTTTTCCTCTCTTTCTCCCTCCATTCCTTCCTTCCTTTTTTCCTATTGTGCAAAATACACAAAACATAAAATTTACCATTTTAAATGTATAGTTCGGTGGCATTAAGTACATTCACACTGTTGTGCAACCATCACCACCATCCATCCACAGAACTTTCCCATCTTGCAAAACTGTTTTACTTTCTGTCTCTATTTGAGTCCTCTAGGTACCTCATATAAGTGGAATTATACAGTATTTGTTCTTTTGTGTCTGGTCTATCTCACTGAGCATTACATTTTCAAGGTTCATCCATGTTGTAGCACATATCAGAATTTCACTTGTTTTTTTATGTTGAATATTATTCCTTTGTATTTATATGCCTCATTTTGTTTATCCATTCATCTATTGATGGACATTTGATTGTGTCCACCTTCTGGCTGTTGTGAATAATGCTGCTATGAACACGAGTTACAAACATCTGTTTGAGTCTCTGTTTTCAATTTTTGGGGTACCGAAATTCCACCTATGAGTGGCTGAATCATATGTAACTCAATGTTTGCTTTTTTCAGGAACCACCATACTGTTTTCCATAGCCACTATACATTCCACCACCAATGCACGAGGGTTTCAATTTCTCCACATCCTTGCATTTTTATTTTGTTATTTTATTTGTTATTTTAAATAACATTCATTCTTTTTCTTTTTTATTGGATAATAGCTATTCTAATGGGTAATTTTGGTCTCAATTTTCCTAATGATTAGTGATGTCAAGTCTTTTTCTTTTAAAGCATCTATTTAATTGAGGAATAATTTATGTACAATGGAGTGCACCCATCTTAAGTGTACAGTTCAATGGATTTTGACAAATGTATACACCTATGTAAGCACTATAAGCAAAATACATATTTCTATCAATCCCCCACCCCTTGTCCCTTTACAGTCAATTCTCCCCCTTACTCCCAACTCCAGGCAACCTCTGATCTGCTTTCTATCAGTATAGATTAGTTTGCATTCTCTAGAATTCCATAGAAATGGAATCGTACAATATATACTCTTTTGTATCTGGCTTCTTTCACGAAGCATGAGATCCATCCATGTTGTTCCTTTGTATTTGTTTATTCCTTTTTATTGTCAAGTAATATTCAATTGTACGGATACATCACAATTTGTTTATCCATCATCTACTGATAGACATTTCGGTTGTTGCCAGTCTTAAGGTTGTTAGGAACACAAGCTATTGTAAACATTCTTTAATAAGTCTCTATGTGGAATATGCTTTTATTTTTCTTAAGCAAATACTTAGGAGTAGAATTGCAAAGTCATAAGGTAGATGTATGTGAAATTTCATAAGAAACTGCCAAACTTTTTCCCAAAGAGGCTGTGCCGTTGCATATGCACGCGCCACCAGCATGTAGGAGAGTTTCAGTTGCTTCCCAGCCTTATCAGAGCTTCCTTCTACCTGAAAATCTCTGACTTCCTCTGGCTGAGTTTAGAGGATCACCAGTGATGGGTCCTAAACGATGCCTCTGGGCAACAGTGACAAATATCAAGGGAAAGGACAAAGTGGAGAAGATAAAATTATACAGCATTATCTTGCACAGATAATGCTATATAAAGTTTGTATGTATCTCAGAATATGGTGAGTGCTGGTAACCCCAATCTGATGTCAGTAGACAATTTACAAAGGAAATACTGGTTCCATCAAGTGCTAGTATAGGCCCAAATCCCACCTCCAAACCTATAAAACAGGTTTCAATCTATTAAGTGCATGTCTAGCTAGACTCACTGAACTATAACCTGATTACTCAGTGTAACAAGTCCTACCTTTCACCTATCAGAGACAAATGCTTAGTTCTTCTAGTTACTGTATACAAAACAGTAGGACTAAACACAGTTGGGTCAAGAAATGTTAACTGTTTAAATAATTCCACAGGCATATTAAAGTACTTGAAAATTCTAGTTAAAAAGGTTACTTTTTTACATAAAAGGATGAGGTTACTGATAACATCTGAGGCAGTGTTATCTTAAGGAACAAAGTTTATCTGTTAAAATAAGCAAAATGGCAATTGAAATTAAGTTAAATTGGCAATAGAAACCAGTATGCCCCTGACATTTGTTTCATAAACCCTTCTTAAGGGTCACTTTGAGAGCACGACTATTTTTATTTTAAAAATCCAAAGATTTGAATCAGTACTGAAACACTAAAAATAAACTCAAAAAACATGTTGACACAGAAAAGTGAAAACCAGACTTGGTCACACTGTTTTTCCCCAAGTAGCTTGTTACATCAGCACCCCGTCAGAGGAAGTCAGACATTTAAGAGCAAATCTTTAATTAAAACCCTACTGTTCTTTGGTAGGACTTGAAGCATTATATTTCGTGTTTCCTCAGATATTCCCCTGGGGTCAGTTCTCATCTTTTCTTCTTTTCACATATAACAGTGGTAAGATGTGCTATGTGAGCTGAGTCTAGGACCCAGGGCTTTGAGATGTTTTTTATAATCCTTCTGTTGATATTTTAAAAATATTTAAACAACGGAAAGATCTTCAGAAATCATGGCCATGTTGGTATGCAAGTACAGTACCAGGAGGCTAAGCCATGTCTTTAAGGCCATTATGTTTTTAGACATCGTGTTTAGTAGATTTCACCGATGGCCTTCAATTCTTCCTCATTCCCTATAACCATACCTTTACCAGTGACTTTGAAATTCCTTTCACTAAAGGAGTGTCTACTTCTCCATCCCCTTGAGTACGGCCAATCAGATGTGACTAGTGAGGATGAGCCAATTCCAATCCTAGACCTCAAGACGTCCTGCGTTTCCTCTTGTCTCTTGCTCCTCTGCCATTGCCATAGCATGCTTGGAGATGAGAGACCCGTGGAGCAGTCAAGTCATTCCAGTCAGCCCAGCTGAGGCCTTCCTAAATCAGTGAATAGGTGCCCAGATATCGCAGTAGAACTACCTAGCTGACAAGCTCCGACCATGAGCACTAAATGTTCATTATTATATGCCTCTGGGGTTTTATGTGGCTTCTTACGCAGAAATGCCTGACTGATGTCTCTGTGTCAACAGGAGTTTTTAAAACGCAAAGATACAATTTTAAAATAAAGGGGCCTATTGTATATTCTCCTTTTGCCCCATGAAAGGAATGAGTTTCCAGGTTGTTTTTTAAATACATCCAACACCATAAAAAAGCTGTTAATTGTGGTTGCCTCTGAAGAGATGACAGGCTGCCTCAGGTTGCCTCTGAAGAGTGTGAGGGAAAATTTTCACTGTACATTCTTCTGTTCTTTTAAAATTTGAACCATGAGTGTTACCTATTTAAAAAAATACATGAAAAATCCTACATGAATACATGTAGGTTGTATTCATGTAGGTTGTAGAGATACAATTGAGTTGTATCTAGAGGAGACGGTATCTGTTTCTATACATACAAAGCAAATAATCGAGAGACAATTATTTGTGCGGCTAAATCTTTCAATGGATACTGTCTGATATTTAAGGCAAATATCTAGGGGGAAATACCTAGAGAATCTAATACTCTATTAACTTTGCAGATAGACATGATAATTCATAGCATAATTCTGAAAAACTTTAGCATCTTAACAGATATAATGTGGTTTTCTGCTTGCTGACTACAAAATATAGTAGGTCAGAGATTTCTTTTAAACACTAGTTCCGTGGTTCTCAAAGCTGGTTGTGCATAAGAATCACCCCTGTTCCTTGTTTAAAATGTGGATGGTCCAGGTGCCATCACAGAGATTCCTATTGTAGGTGTGAGATAGAGCCCAGGAAATCTGTATTATTGCTTTCCTAAAGCATGTCCACCGGCATTGTCTTCCTTTTGCTGGTATGTATATTTTCCTTCTTTCCCTTCTTCCTTAGAGAGCAGTTTATAACCATCACAGAAAAAAAAATCACTGCTCATTAGATAGACGCCAGTGCTATCTTATATATTTTTTGTTGTTGTTGTTTATTTTTTTTTTCAGAGGGAAGGGGAACAGGACTTTTATTGGGGAACAGTGTGTACTTCCAGGACCCTTTTCCAAGTCAAGTCGTTGTCCCTTCAATCCTAGTTGTGGAGGGTGCCATTCAGCCTTAAGTTGCTGTCCTTTCAGTCCTAGTTGTGGAGGGCGCATCCCAGCCCCAGGTCCAGTTGCCACCGCCAGTTACAGGGGCACAGCCCCCATCCCTTGCGGGAGTTGAAATCGGCAACCTTGTGGTTGAGAGGACGCGCTCCAACCAACTGAGCCATCCAGGAGCTCAGCGGCAGCTCAGCTCAAGGTGCAGTGTTCAATCTTACTTGCAGGGGGCGGAGCCCACCATCCCTTGCGGGACTCGAGGAATTGAACTGGCAACCTTGTGGTTGAGAGCCCACTGGCCCTTGTGGGAATCGAACCAGCAGCCCTGGGAGCTAGGAGCATGGAGCTCCAACTGCCTGAGCCACCGGGCTGGCCCCAGTGCTATCGTATTTTAAATTGCAGCTATTTGATTATTGCTGAGATGCGACAATTTTTTCTGTACATTTTAGTTCCTTTCACCATTGAGTGGTTTCTTCATTAAGTTGTAACAGGGCTTCAGTAATGAAGAATTTACCTCAGGTTTATTGTACGTGCTGCAAACATGTGTTCCCAGCGTCGACTTCCTAAATCTTTGTTTTCCCCTCTGCCCAGTGGAGTCATGGACCCCCTCGGGATGACCTCTGGGCTGACTCATTTTCCTAAGGATTTCCA
The DNA here is from genome assembly GCF_004115265.2 of Rhinolophus ferrumequinum. Taxonomy (NCBI): domain Eukaryota; kingdom Metazoa; phylum Chordata; class Mammalia; order Chiroptera; family Rhinolophidae; genus Rhinolophus; species Rhinolophus ferrumequinum. The sequence goes on along the minus strand of NC_046290.1, from coordinate 49,041,335 downwards.
GAGCTACTCATTCCAGCAAGACTGAAGCTACTGATGCTGACTTCCACCTCCAGCATGTCCCTGAGGTCACCATTTTTCAGCTAAACACAGAGACAACAAACATATCCACATCTGCTTTCTGGTAATCAGGCACTGCTGTTATCTGCTGGGAACTGTCTTTATAAACAGGAATCTGGTTGCCACTAAACCACCAGCCTTTTTTGAAATGGTTTTTTGTATGAGATTAGACCCTTTTAAGCTATCTTTCCCCCTAGAAAAGAACTCAAAAGGGGAGAAAATATACAGCAAGATAAATATCACCCAAAATAAATTTTAATTAAGAACTTATACTACTACTGCTACATTAAAATTGCCTCAATTTTACCAGTTTTTAATTTTTTTTCTTTTTCTTTTTTTAATGAGGGCATAGCTCACAGTGGCCCATGTGGGAATGGAACCGGCAACCTTGGTGTTATCAGCACCACACTCTAACCAACTGAGCCACCCGGCCATCCCCTTTCACAATTTTTAAAACTGCTCCAGGAAATAATTTTAAGGACATGAGAATTGAATTTTCTGAGGGCTCAGATCTCCAACATGGCCAAATTCTGCCTCAAGGCCGTATCTTAGGGCCCTGTTACTCAAAGTAGGGTCCAAGGAACCTAAATGTCCACATTGTCGGGGAATTTGTCAGATTGCAGACCTCACCCGGACCTACTATTGTGTTACCCTGAAAATAAGACTGGGTCTTATATTAATTTTTGCTCCATTAGGGCTTATTTTCAGGGGATGTCTTATTTTTTCATGTACAACAACCTACATTTATTCAAATACAGTCATGTCATCTTCTGGAACATCGTGATAAGGTACTGATTGTGCCCATCTCGCTGAGATCTTAACTGGGGCTTATTTTTGGGGAAATGGTACATCAGCGTCTGCAGTTGAACAGTATCCTCAGATAATTCGAATGCATGTTAAATTTGAGAAGCACTATCTTAAAGCAGTGGTATCAACTCTGGCAGATACATTAGAATCGCCAAGCTTGAAAATAATATGCCTAGGCCCCGCCCCCGAAGATTCGGATTCCTATTGGTTGAGAGGGGAACTGGGCACTGGAAATGTTTAGGAGCTTTCCAGTGATTCCATATGCTGCCAGAGATGAGAACTGACTTAAATTTTCTAAAACTTTCTTGCTTTCTTGTAATAAGGCACAGTTGATAAAACTGTAAAATATAAGGTCTTCAAATTCCATGCTTCTTAGCTATTATATATTATCATTAAATCCCAAAACCTGTTAGCTCCTAGAAGACAGGGTATAGTAAAAAAACAAAACAAAACAAAAATTGGCATTGTGTCAGCCAGCTTCAAAAGCAACTTGGTACCTCAGGATAAGAAACAAAACAACAAACACACACACAAAACAATTGAGTTCTCGCCCTTAAATACATCCCACCTTTGGTCATATCCTTACTACCCTGGGTGAGTCACACAGCAGCACACTAAAATGGCCAGTTTTGTGGTTATTAAGAGGGGCAAAACAGCCAGACTGGCCCTACCACCACCGTCTTCAGGATACTAGAAATGCAGCTTTCGAAGCTAATCTCTTTGGGGCTTATGAGTCATTTCCTGAAGTGATAAACACATAGGCAGCTAGGTAGAAATATGCTCTGTTATTTAAGTTCCAAGACACTGCTGAATCTGCCCTCTGGTTTTCTGTGTTTCCAGAAGAGCAGCATGCAGTCAACAGTCTCCATGACAAGAAGCATGGAACTTGAAGTGTACTTTATAGTGATGGCACGCACCCTGGGTGGTTCACAGCAGCTGGATGGAAACCACGCCTCACACACCACTCTCCAACATCTAGGCCACACTGGCCCTTATGCCTTGAATCACTTTCTATTGCTCCAAGATACTGATCCCATCAACTGTGTGGCTGCCAGAAACCCAATGTGGTGGCCTGCAGCTGTGAGCCAACTGTTCACCCCTCCGTGCTTTAGAATTATAACCAGTTTCTATGTCTTCTTGAAGGTAAAAAAACTAAAAAGTCTTGCATAAGAGCAGTGTTTTCAAACATTTTTGGCTCAGGACACCTTAATACACTTAAAAAAATTTTTTTTAATTTAAAAAAATTAAAAATTTTTTTTAGAGTTTTCGTGTATGTAGGTTATATCCAGTGGTGTGCCAGACGGAGTCAGCTGTACCAGCTCATAAAAATTCAGCATTAGAGGAATTTTTCTAGCCAACTGTAAAACCATTGGAAGCTTCAAATTGGTAACGGGGGGGGGGTATTTACACTATGGAAATTGGCAAAAGCTATAAATCTTCCCCCCCACCCTGGAGATCTGGTTTAGCAGCAAACCATTGATTATATCTACCAACAGTTACCATATTAAACATTAAAATAAATAACTTAAAAATATTTCTTTCACTTAAAAATAATACTCATTACACATTAAAATAAATATCACATTTTTCACAAAAATATTTTTTCCACAATGATTGAATGAGGAGAGTTGCATTGTTTTATATTTTTGCAAATCCATGAATGGATGGCTTAAAAGAAGACAGATTTTCATATCTGCTTCATCATTCAATCTGTTGCACTATCACATGACATGTAGCTTCCGGAACACTCAACACTACACTCATGAGAGAATCAGACCGAAAAAGGGCAAACTATGTCTAGTGTTTTATGACCGTTTTGACCTTGTACATCTAAAAGGGTCTCAAGGACTCCAGAATCACAGCATTGGAGCATTTCTCCTCTGCTTAGATTGCAGCTTACTAAACTGCATCTCCTTCATAAAACACAAATAAGTTTATTCTGTGGTCAACTACTCTCCGTGAACATTTGGTCTAGTAATTTTGAAATGAACAGCCACACAGCTATGCAAATTCTGCCAAGAAATTACTGCTGGGTATTGTTTTTCTCCTTAATTTTTACTATGACACCTAGATGAAGATAGCTACTAGTGGAGGGTCCAGGCCTCAGAAAAATTTAAAAAGCTTGCTCATGAATACTGCTTACCATTTTCCACTTGCTCTCAGAACTCAAGTCTTCCTAAAGAACGTGCAAATATTTTTCTTAATTTCTTAAATTCAGAAGTACAACCTAAAAATTTCCACATGTATATTCAACAGCCAAGTATTCCATTTCCTTAAAAATCCTATTTTGACTTGGAGGAAAAAATAAACATTGTCGTGTTAAGAAAATCCAAGTGTGTTTATTGGATTCAAACATATTTTGAAACATAATAGAAAAGTTGAAAGGTCCCTTTCTGGTTAGAGTGGGGATCCTACTTCTGGTGGCCATGAGTTGGGCTGACTTCATTTAATGTATCCATTCCTGAAACACTTGTGAAGAGTCCAGACTTAAGAAACTTAAGCCTGTGTGTTAACTTAAAAATTCTGTGTTAACAGAATTCTTGTTTCGTTGAAATGATTTTACTATTGGCTATGAATCTAGAAATACATTATCACAGAAGTTTTGACTGACTTTCAACTCTCAGAGATACTTGCCATTTTGCTTTTAATTTCCTTTCCTCCCTTTTACCCCCGAGAATGTTAGATGGCAAAAGACTGTCACTCAAGGGCAGCCCTTCTTCAGGTTTCGACACGTCGTCCTGGCTCTGACATTTAATTTGTTTCTCTCTTTACTATGAAAGAACTGCAGACTCTGTCCTCTATGCCTATAACTCAGGAATCTGAACATACGCTCAATGATATAACCTGGAATTTTCCTAAGAGGGGATTAAAAATAAAAAAGACCTAGAAGGCTAATCACCCAAGGCCTTTGGTAGAAATGGTGCTCTCCTCCCGACCCCCAGATTTATTCTCCACGCTCCAAGAAGTTGACCTTTATGGACTATGTCACCCAGGTTCTCTTGACCTTTGGGTTTAAGATGAGGAGCAATGGGACGTACACCGGCAAAAAGTCAGAGAACAAGGGTCAGTGTATTCCCTCCCCCATCCCCTTTGAGCTGGGTGGTAACAGCTGCCCTTAATTGCTTGTCCCCAAAGCGCTTCATCATCCCGTTGGCTACCTTAACCCTGTCCATACCTCTGCAAATCACATCTTCATTAAATACTCTTCAGCTAAACCTTTAGACTGGCCTTCCTGCCAGGACCCTGCAAGATACAATAAAAATTTATTCCAAACAGATACCAAGCAAACACTCATGTTTATTAAGATAGGTTACATATATGTTTTAAAAAGAGAGAACATTAAAAACAGTGACATAATATTTTATAAGTACAGACTGATAATACAGTAATAATAGTCATATTAAGTCAGAGGTATTTTAATATATACAAACTGAATAAACAATGACAGTAAATCTCCACTGTGTTTTATGTAAAATGAATATAGTAACTAATAAAATCAATGCTAGCTTCTACTTATAATATGTACTTTAATATAAGTTATGGCATTTGGAAATAGTTTTTTCTTTTAAATAGGTAAGCATTTGCCTTGCAACTTTCTACTTTGTTTGTTTGATGTTAACATCTTTTCATATGGAAAAAACATTTCAACCTAATTTTCAAATCATTTTGTCAAATCCATGAGGACTTTTGTACTTGATACTCATTACGGGGTTAAAAAATGCTTTTAAAATCATCTCATTAACTACTAAGAAAAGTGAATGGAAAATGCCACCCATATCATATTTTTATAATTTAAAGAATACAAACTTTGATATGTTTAAAATGAAAAACTTTTTCTACAAACAGATAGTACAAACTAAGTCTTATCTCTCAATAACTTAAAGCTATCGAACAATTTCAAAATACGCTTACTTGTAAAAGCTGTGTAAGTCCAAATTACAGAATCCCTCACTATTGACAGGCATCTTTAGATGTTCAGGGCTAAACTCCACCAACCTAAATGTTGCATATTAAATCAGAGAATCAGAGTTTATTTTCATAATCTCTGGCGAAAAAAAGAGGGTTTCAAAGTGCCTATTCTATACTGTACTGCAACCGATACAAGTGTGTGCATACATATGTATACACACATATGTACAGTAAGTCACCTAAATATACCAAAAAGTGACATTCAGTTATTATTGTAGCACTATAAATACTGTCTTGGAATAACTGTTTTATATTCATTTATCCTTTTCTGTAAGTAACAAATATGCTTAATGGCTCTTATAAGAAGGAGGTATGCAAATCATACCATTTGTTATTTTAGATGGTAAAGTAAATACTTTTTGGCAGGGACTAATAGAATCCTCAGGTTATTTGCTCTTTTACCCTTTTCTTTTTAACTCACCAGCAGTCCCTTTCCCTAAGTTAACAGCTTTTTGTATATGCTGTTATTCAGGTTACTGGAGCAAGTATCCATTTTACTTGCCATCAACTGACCACTGCTGTTATAACTGCTGGGATCAGAACTTTCTTTGCAGCATAAGATACTGTAGAGGTACCTCTGGCACTCAGAGGAAGCATAATAGTAAATCAAGGGATCAATGCAACAACTTATGCTGCTGACACAGACACAGAGGAGGTAGGCGAAGTAGACGGCTTCTGTGGAGGGATTATGAGAAAGGAACGCATAATGCAGAATCAGGAGGACGTTTGTGGGTCCAAAGCAAACGATGAAGATGCAGAAAACAGCAGCCGATAAGAACAAAGCTCGGGACTTCTTGTTCCGGGTGGCAACTGTGGAAGAGCTAAGACATTGGATGATAGACACATAACAGACTGTGGAAATGATCAACGGCACGAAAAAGAAGACAGCAGAGAAGGCTGAGAAGTAATACGCATAGTAGCCTTCGAGCAGGGTTTCATTGAGCACATCATGGCACGTGGTTATGTTGAGCCCTGGCACCTGGGTGGTTTGTTCCTTGAGGAGAAGAGGCACCACCCCGGAGATGGCCATAGCCCAGATGACCAGACAAGTGAAGGAAGCCCTCCCCAGAGTCCGCCAGGAGAGGGACTGCATGGGATACACCACAGCCAGGAACCGGTCAATGCTGATGACTGTCATGAGCATGATGGAGGCGTACATGTTACAGTAAAACGCTGCCGTGACGAAGCGACACATTTCAGACCCAAATTTCCAATCACTTCCAGAAAAGTAGTAGCTGATCTTAAAGGGGAGTACAGACACAAACAGCACATCTGCTGTGGCCAGGTGTAACATGTACACCACGGCAGGCTTCTTGATCTTCATTTTCAAGATGAACACAACGATGGCCATGATATTTAGAGGAAGGCTGACTACAAACACGCCAGTGTAGACAGAGGGGATAAAGAGAGTCAACCAAGCGCTGGTCAGATATCCTGAGGCATCTTTTGAGATGAACACCGGGGGTCGTTTTTGAAGAGGACTGCTTTGATTGATGGAGCTTAATCTGTCTTCAGTTAACCTGCTTTGATTTTTTTCTTCATCCTCATCCAGTAGGAATGGTTCATATCCATCATTGGAATTCCTCAGAAAAAATGACCGAGGAGCTGCAGAAGCATTTGTTGGTTTTAACTCTGAAAAGTTTTTTTAAAAACAGAAAATGAATTAAAATGGCCAAAGAGACAAGTAGAGAGTACATTTCACTTTTGCCTTTTGTTTTCTTACTAGGAGAGTAGGTGGTAAAGAGCAGGGGAAGCACAAATGGATTACAGACTTTATTAGAGAATACTGTATAACATTATGTTTCGGCACAAGCAAACACGTTTAAAACTCTGCCCCTCAGAGAGACACAGGTGAATGATACACTCTCAGAGATCTGGCCTGCAGATGTCAGGAGCAGCTGTACCTGACAGGAGGGAGAAAAGCAGTGATTTTGATACTATACTTTCTACACTAGCCACCATCTATATAAAGGAATCACTCCCAGGCTATATGACTTCTCTTACCTCCATATACCTTCACATGTACATTTTCTCCATTTAGTTTGCAGCACCTCTTGAAACTCATCAATTGGATGAGTTTTTCAATGGAAAAATCCACAGAAAGTTGAGACCTCCTAAAGGTTATGGAGAGGCAAATTCAGAGTAGGACCGAGGGCTCCAATTGCCATGACCATTATCCAGGTGACAGTAGTTTTCCTCTAATATCTTTAATTTGTCTACACAGTAGAATGTTCCAAATCTCTCATCACATTGGGTCCAAACCACAGTCTCTTGGGTTATCTTCTAATATAACTACAAGGTACCTACCACCTGAGTCATCTTCCTGTCTCCTTCTTCAGTAGGTCAGCGGAGAAACAGGTATTCGAGGCCGATGGCCTTCCTCAGCTCAGTTCCAGAATGCTACATGCATCGAGGCAGATGCCAGGCCAACCAGACTCTTTTGAGTATCAACCAGAAGTCAAAATAAAGGTTCAGTTGCATCCTTCCTCATTTTATCACCTTCTTCCACCACAAACATCTACTTGAAATGTTCATCAAAGAAATGCAACACTTAGCCACTGGAATGCAACCAGCTTTTCTTTCCAAGAACTTTGCTAAAATTCCGACATTAAGAACCTTTGTTGGGCTTCTGAAGCTGGGGAGTAGGGAGAAAAACCCCCCGGGGGTGGGGGAAGTGCAAAGTCTCTATCACTGGGAGTGTTCACAACAAAGGCTGGACATACATGTCATGGAAAAGTAATGTTAGAGAATTTAAAAACTGGCTAGAAATGGGATAAGTGGAGTGAATTTTCAAACTTTTGATTTTATTTTTCAGTAGGGGAACCTTCCTGCTGACAAAAACTTAGAGAGAGGCATAATGCAGTAAAAGAGACAGTTCTGATTCTGCTGTGGCTCTGTAAGGTCCTACCAGACCCAACCATTTCTTAGAATAAAATTACAAACTCTGGAGTAAAATTACAAATCCCTTCACTCCCAAATCAATGACCTGAAGGCATTTAGATTCACAGAGTAGAGCTGGGGAGGGGAGGAACGAATCTTAAAAGAAAGGATGGTACCCAGTGAGTTTCTCTTGCTTCCTGTGGCTTTTAGCTTGAGAGGTCAACATCAGTGCCTTAAAGGATGGCTAAGACTCAGATAGAAATCCCAGTCTTTCTGGCCTGAAGAACCAGAGGGCAGAGTTCAGCACAATCACAGACAATGGAAAGTAAAGAGAGATTCCCAGGGAGGGACAACCTTAAATTCCAATGTAAATTCTGCCCCAGGCTTTGGGTGAGTCTTCAACTAGGCTTGAACAGGGAAAATGCAAAGCAGCTCTGCTAAAGATAAAAGAACAGAAATGCTACTTGAACTTTTTGCTCATGAGGGAGTTTGCAGTGTGAGTCCAACCAAATTAACTGCCCGCTAAAGCAAAAACACCAAAATTCTTTGGAAGAATAAAACAAAATCCAGTCTTTACTGTATGACAATGTCCAGCATACAATCTAAAATAACTTGATATAAAAAGAATCAGAAAGTGTGACCCAGTCTAAAAAACAAAACAAAATAAAAACAATGCAAACCAATCCCAAGATGACCCAGCTGTTGAAAGTAGCAGATAAGAATTTTAAAGGCTGTATTACAACGATGCTCAATGAAGTAAAGAAAAATATTTCATTGAAATGGATGAAAAGAAAAATGGAAAATATCAGCAAAGAAACCAATCAACAGAAATTCTAGAACCAGAAAATAAAATATGATAAATTGGCGTCTATTTCCAAAATGAAAGGGAAAGCTAGAGTAGTATCAACTAAGAGACAGTAGCAGAACAGGGCCTGACAGTGAAAAGGGTGAGGTCAAACTATCTCAGCAAAGTCATGATTGGACCCCTGAGGGTGAAGGGGTGGCCAAGCAGGGGATCTGTCACAGGGAAAGGACAAATGTTTCTAGTGACGAGCCTCTAAGTACACAGATATGTGTAGATTGTTCAAGGGTAAGAAACTGTTCTTATTCATCTTTGAGTCTCCAGCACCCTGTACATGGTAGGTGCTCCTTAAATTAGCTTTTAATCACAGATTTGCATTCTAATATTGGCTCTGCCAGGAGTCACTTAACCTTTCTGAACTCAGTCTCAGAATCATTAAAATAGAATTCCAACACGTGTCTAGCCTACAAATCTGGCAGGCAGGAGCACCCTGTGTGAAGCTGAACATGCATTCACTCTGTAAACTATAAAAATTAATCAGTGTAAGAAATTATTATCTTTCCCCTCTCACTTCAATGTAGCTTGCTTTTAGACTCAATTGTTTGCTCATTCTTGATTATTTTAAACTAAAATGGAATCTAGGCTGCTCTTGCTTAGTCTTACAGGAGGACGAGGGACATGAACAGGTTGTCAAGTGTATAGCGCCAGCATTCAGAGCTGTAAATCAAATTTCAAATTCACAGCCTCTTCCAGAAGCATCACTTTCTTCCCTTTGTGATGCATCTAACTTACACTAATACCCACCAAAACATGAAATTTTTATAGGCTGGAGCCCATAAGAATGCATAATCTGTTAATTATTGCCTAAGGTGTCACCTTTTCTTGTCACTACAGTTTTGATATTCTGAAAGCTTTTGTGGAATTAAAGAATGCCAGCAAATTTGTTTTTTGGTTAAGTATGTACCAGCATCAAAAAAAGAATAAAATCAATTCTAGATGATTAGATATATCCCAATAGCTCCAGCCCCTTAGGCTGAAATTCGAGTTTGAGTATCGCTTTTCCTCCAGTCCTAGTACAGCTCACAGGTCAAGAAGAAAGGGCCTGTCAGTGTGCCAAACGCGCTTGTGATTCATCTGTGTTCTTGTTGTTCAACTATGGTTTCACACACAAAAAAGCAGATTAGATCCTAAAATCAATTCTCATACTTCTTTCTAAGTTTCGCTTAATTTCGGTTTCTCTAAATGACTCTTAAGTAGTGTTGTTATTGAATATGTTATTAATTAACATATTGCTAAATAGCTTCAATATGGACTCTCTAGCACTAGAGATTTAAAAACATTAGTCAATCAGGCCATGTGTTTTCTGACTTTGATGAGATCTGGCCTGGCAGCAGCTTGGTGACCAGAGGCTTCCTGGGATGTACACCATGCCAGCCTTGGATCTGACTCAGGGCTCTTCCCTGTCGGCTTTTTAGGAATTAGCAAAGCAGAAGCTCCAGGACGTTGCCCACATTTGCACACAGAGCAGGATAGTCATACCCTACCCTGCACTTCTCCACAAATGAATCAACACTACAAGCTCAAGAGAAATAAAGAAGAGGATGATGGAAACATAACAGAAACATACTAACTCCATCAAAGGGAAAACGGCAGCATCATTGGAAAGCTCCAATGCCTCAAATGGAGACGAACACCATTTTCCAGTGGAAAGAACCAAGGCTCCTTAAAGAAATGGCTGGTCCCAGATCTGGGGTAGGAAATACACAAGATGAGCCTTGAACATCCTCAGAGAATATTAGGATCAGGTAAGAAAGACTCTGGAGTCAATCTGAAAGGGATCCCACTGGCCAAGGTGTGACAATTAATCAAAAGAATAATGATGGAAATGCATTGAAGCATTTGAAACATGTCATATATGTTGAGATTCATGAGTTCATAATGAGACTCAAAGGAAAATAAAATTTTTTTGGTCACCTTTGGAAGAAATTAGGGGATTCAGTCTAAACATTTGATAAAGGCAAGATTCAAGCATTGTATTCTGCCATTTGTATATAAAAACTATTTCAGGGAAACCAAATAGTCAATGAGAGAAGAAAGTTCTTTACAAAATAATTCCAGCTTATAAACAGACAGTTTAACAGATTTAGAAAAGCATCATTTTGAAGCTTGTAGTGAAATAATGGATTTAGTTCAATGATCAACAGTAGTTGCCAAAACTGTTAGGAGAAAGGGTGATAAGAGAACTTTATAACGGCTGGATCAAGTTGACAATACCTGAATCCACTTGAGTAATCCTACAATCTCAGAAAGAGAGACAATGTGGAGGTGATGTAATAGGAAGTACACAGCACCACTGCTGAGGTAATCTTGCAAAAAACCAAACCTGTGTTTGATTACGTCTCTAAATGCACCTATCACATTACAGGAAATGCAGAGGACACATGAACCTGTTGAACAACCTTGCAAGACCCAGCTGGCCAGATCCAGCATGTAGGAAAGTCTGTAAGACAAACGACCCAATTTCATTGACAAATAAGCAGCAATTAACAAAAGAGGAGGGGGAAAGTTATAGATTGAAAGAGACTTAAGAGACATATCAACCAAATGTAACGGTGGGCCTTCTTTGATCTTGATTTGAATAAACCAACTGTAAAAAGGCATTTATGAGACAATCAGTAAAATTTGAACAGTGATTGAATAGCACATGATGTTAAGAAATTGTTGTTCTCCTCTTCCCGAAAGCAGCCTGAAATGACCTCTGAAAATGGTTCGCTATTTGCTTGACCCAGAGAACCCACAAAATCATGTAAATCAAAAGGTTCAAATCTACGGGTTCATTTTAAGGACCCTCGTGAAACTGCCCAGGCATCAGGGGTATGCATATCCAAAAAGCCACCAAGTATCTAAAGGATGTCATGTTACAAAAGCAACGTGTGCCATTCCATCGTTACAATGGTGGAGTTGGGAGGTGTGGCCAGGCCAAACAGTGGAGCTGGACGCAGGGTGGGTGGCCCGAAAAGGGTGCAGAAATTTTACTGCACGTACTTAAAAATGCAGAGAGTAATGCTGAACTTAAGGGTTTAAATGTAGACTCTCTGGTCATTGAGCAGAGCCAGGTGAACAAAGCTCCCAGGATGTGGTGCAGAACTTAACAGAGCTCATGAGCGGGTCCACCCATACATGAGCTCCCCCTGTCACACTGAGTCGGTCCTCATTGGAAAAGAGCAGATTGTTCCTAAACCGGAAGAGAGGGTGCACAGAAGAAAAACATCTCCCAGAAGAAACTGAAGAAACAAAAACTTATGGCCTGAGAGTAAACTCAGCATCAAATAAATGCTAATAAAAGCAAAAAAAGAAATTTTGTTTTTTCAAGGTGTTATAATGATATTGTGACTATGTGAAAATAAGAGTTCTTATCTCTAAGAATATATGATGACATATTTATAGATGAAATGATACGTCTGGCATTTGCTTTAAAAATTGTCCAGTTCAGGGAGGAGGAAAAGGAGGGTACAGATGAAATAAGATATTTGGGGGAGGGTGTAATTAAAGTGTTCATTTTGGGATATGTTTGAAAATTTCCATTTAAAAACAAAACAAAACAGAAAAAAACGTAATTTTTTGCATTTTTTCTTGCCACTAGAAACTAAGGAAAGGGTTTTTGCTTTTGTTTTTCCTTTGTATTAGTTTTGAAGGGGAAAAAAAATTCTTGAATGTTTGTGGGAACACAGTTTTACATTTAGAGAATTCATTTTATCCCATCTCCTCAAAGGCTTTTCTGGAATATGGAAGAACTGGTGTCTGAAAAACATTTAACATTTGTTGTGCACCTACTATGTGCCAGGTACTTCACTTACCTTACCTCATGTAGCACTGACATTTTTATGAAATAAACATTATAATTCTCACTTTATGGACAACATGGAGGAACAGAGAGGCTAATCCAAAGTTTTGGCTTCGAGGAGGCCAAAGTGCAACTTTCTTGGGTGGTCCCGAATCCGGGTTCATCTGACACCAGCTGCTTCCACCATGCTGCTGAAGTTCAGCCCCAAGGAGATCAAAGTCATATACCTGAGATGCACTGGGGGGAAGTCGGTGCCATGTCTGCCCTGGCCCCCAAGACTGGGCCCCTGGGTCTGTTTCCAAAAAAGGTTGGTGATGACATTACCAAAGCAACCAGTGATTGGAAGGGTATGAGGATTGCAGTGAAAGTGACCATTCAGAACAGACAGGGCCAGACTGAGGTGGTACCTTCTGCCTCTGACCTGATCATCAAAGACCTCAAAGAATCACCGAGAAACAGAAAGAAGCAAAAAAACATTGAGCACCATGGAAATATCACTTTTGATGAGGTTGTTAACACTGCCTGACAGATGTAGCAGCAATTTTTAGCTAGAGAACTCTCTGGAACCACTAAAGAGATCTTGGGGACGGCAATCTGTGGGCTGCAATGTTGATGGCCGCCACCCTCATGACATCATAGGTGACATCAACAGTGGTGCCGGGGAATGCCCGGCTAGTTAAGGACTGCAAAGGAAAATATTTCAATTCAAGATCATTTGATAATCAATGGCAAAAACAAACAAACAAACAACAACAACACAAAGTCACACAGCCTGTACGTGAAGGAGCCAAGATTTGAACCTAGATATGCCTGGCCCCAAGGCTTATGCCCTTTGAACCACACCACACTACCCTGTCTCTTTTAAAAAAACTTGTGAATTTAGGATCTCCTCCTAAAAGAGTACTACTTTTTTTTTTTTTTTTTTTAAAGGAGGGCACAGCTCACAGTGGCCCATGTGGGGATCGAACCGGCAACTCTGGGGTTATTAGCACAGCGCTCTGACCAACTGAGCTAACCAGTCACCCCTATATATATATATATTTTTTGAGAATTTCACCAAACAAATGAATCTGCCCATCCTTTTAACTGTAGCAGGCAGTACACGGCCATGTGCACGTATAACTTAAGTGGGGGATGCTCCCAGCTGTTCCCCGTGAAGCCAGAAGTCTTACTGACCTTGGCAACACACCAACCACATACCAACCACCCAGCCCTCACAGAAAGGACAGATGTAATAGAGGGACATTCAAGGACAACACGGAAATAGAAATCTTTAAAATATTGTTCAAGATCAAACGGAAGCAAGCACAGTAAGTGGACAAAAATCTCTGCTGCAAAAGAGATTAACGGTAAAAGCCAGAATTAAAGGTAGAAGAAGGTAAACACTGACAGCACAGTTAAGAAGCTGCCAGTATCAGAGGTTGCCTCTCCTCCTATCCCACATCCTGGAGGGGCTTTCAAAGCAAACCTAGGAGGAAGCTGGCAAAGGGGAGGTTACAAGGAAGTACCAAGTAAAGACAACCAGAAAGTGTAATCGCCAGTGCACCCAAGGCCATTGCAGGCACAAAGATGACCTGAGGGAAATGTGGGGGACCCTTGCTTGGAGCCTCCCGAAGGCCAGGGCCTGACACGGGAGGGTAGGACACTAGCAGGCTTCTATCTGTGAACTACTCTGACTCCCTTGCTTCCCACCTTCCCCCAGGCCTGTGCTCCCCACAAGTGACAGGCCTTGAGCTCAGTGCTCTCTGCTCTCCAAGACAGCAGGCTAAAATGAAAGCCAATTCACAGTCAACGATGGTCATAATCACCAATTCCTCTGATACAGAGCTGTGTCCATCCCAACCCCACCCGTGTCCTATTGCAGTTTGTAAACCTGAACTCAAACAAAGGGGATTCCAGACATGATAAAAACAATCATTAACGACACTTCCTGGAAAGCAGAACTCTTCTGGTAAAGCAAACCAGACCTTCCATTCTGCCAACGACAGGGCAAGTCACAGTATCTGCTGTGCTAGGTTTTAAATGATGGTAGAGACTTGATAGTGGTTATGAAATCAATTTACAGGGTTGTAGTAAGAATTTTAAAAAATAGAATAATGCTGAAAATGCATATGGCAAAATTGAGTATTTTCTGGTGAAACTTTTGTTTGCTATCTATATATACACGATGATTGTCCATGAATATTTACTGCACACACGCAGCTACTGTGTCATAATGAAAACTGTATTTCTTACAGTTCTTACTGTTGGTTAGCAAAAACACAAACAAACTGGAAAACACTCTTTTACAATACTTTAACATCTGACTTATAATTCATCAAGACTTCACATATACATGGATTATATAATGTCCTTTCCTAAAGTTAAATAAGCTTCTTTTCAAGTGCTAATTACAGATTGTTCCTGTTATTTCAAAAGGCAGCTTCTTTTGAAAGCAAATGAAGAATGTATAAAGGGGGGTGGCCAGGTGGCTCAGTTGGTTAGAGCCCGAGCTGTGAACAACAGGGTTGCCAGTTTGATTCCTGCATGGGATGGTGGGCTGTGCCCCCTGCAACTAAAGATTGAAAACGGCGACTGGACTTGGAGCTGAGCTGCGCCCTCCACAACTAGATTGAAGGATAACGACTTGGAGCTGATGGGCCCTGAAGAAACACACTGTTCCCCAATAAAATTTATTTAAAAAAAAGAAGAGAAAGAAAGAAAAAGAATGTATAAAGGCCTGTAATGTATAAAGGCCTGTGATGGCCTTTTAAATGGCAAACTTCATGAGGTGCCTTGGGACGGAGGGAAAGGAGCATAACTTCAGGGAGGTTTCTCCAAGTACATTACAAGGTCAACGTGGGAGAGGGTATTTGAGGGAAATGAAAGCTCAGATCCAGAAAAAAATCTCAGCCTACACATAGAGCTATTTATTCTGACAGTTCTAGGCCTAAGACAGAGAGGGCAAAAGGTAAAATGAAAGAAACCACAAAACAGGAAAACAAGTAAAATTCTGAGTGTTGGAACTGCAGCGTCCTCAATACTAGCATCAGTCAAAACTAAAGCAAGGCCGTGGTTCTTAATGACTCTTCTAAGGTGTTTTTGTGAGCATCCCGCAGCGCAGAGGGAGCCCAGGCACTCATGAACACGAGTTCAAGGGCGGTTCCCAGCCACAAAAGGCCACTTACTGTATGACTCCATTTATAGGGAATATGGAGAAGAGTTAAACCCATAGAGATAAAAAGAAAATTAGTGGTTGCTAGGGGGAGGGGAATAGGGGTTGAGGGCTCAATCGGTGCAGGGTTTGCTTTTCGGGTGATGAAAATGTTTCAGAACTACACAGAGGTAGTAGTCGCACAATACTATAAATGTACTAAAAACTAGTAAATTGTATGCTCTAAAATGGTAAATTTTATGGTACGTAAATTTTACCTCAATTTAAAAACTAAAGGGGGGGGGAGAGAGAGAGAGAGAGAGAGAGAGAGAGAGAGAGAGAGAGAAAGGAAGGAAGGAAGACAGACTGATTCAAGGGAAAAGAGGGATGTGTATCCCAAATGAGGAGAAGGGGAAGATTAGAAACGCAGGGCTTGGTGACTCCAGTCTCAGTGGAAATCCAGCTTAAGGCTCAACTGCGTTGCAGTTAGTGAGGGTGATAAGAACAAAGGGGAGCTGACTGAGGGAGGAGGGAAGGGGCAGAGATACACAGGCAAGACGATTGGCCAGAAGTACTTTGTAAAAGGAGCAAATTCAGAGCTGCTGAAAAACTGCAAGTTAGGGTTCACACCACACTGATCTGCCTAGACATAAAGGAGAGAGAAATGCTGAATTAGAAAGATGAAGGGAGGGGTGGAAACGAAACCAGCGGAGATGACAGGAGCATATGCCTTGACAAAGGGCTGAGAATGCCTCAAAAATGCCCCCCACAAAGGAAGAAATGGACAAATTAGGGGAACCTACTATCTTGATATATCCTTGAAAAATAAAGCCAAAACCATGAATGAATGAATGAATGAATGAATGAAAGGGAGCGAAAAGGATAAAAGGGGATTTAAGATACTGGAGTAGAAAATTACTTGCTGGTTCATATGAAATTTGACTTTCACAGGTTGCTGGTCTGCTTAAAGCAGAATCACTATTCAGTGTTGCGTCTTTTGTTTGGGTGGAAGACCACAGTCTCTCAGTAACAGCCAATTACTTAACATTCATGATAAGGATCTATTTATAGCCCGGTCTTAGCATCCGTTTTCTAAAGTAAATGGCAGGGTACCACAATCCATGCATAAATGTTTACTAAACACTTCCTTGTGCGAGGCCTGGGCTACTAAGCCAATGGGGTGCAGACTTTGCCTTCTAGGGGTCCTGGGGAGCATAGCAGGGTTACTTTTCTACCATAAGAGGGGCTGGGGGTCTGGATGGCTTCTTCTCTATAGGGGGTGGTAGAGAAAGACTGCATTTCTGAAAGACTTAGGAGACAGGCCTGTGGTCAAATCCCAGTTCCACTCCTAAGTAGACTTGTGACGTAAACATGCTGGCCTCATTTTCCTTACCTGTAGAATGGGGATGAAACCTACTCAAAGGGTTGCTATGAGGATAAATAAGAGTACGTGTAACGTACCTAAGCAGGGTGTTGGCTTAGGGCGTTCTTGATATAAGGTAGCTGGTTTTATTTACTTATTTATTTTTAAGGCAGCTGTTTTTAATTAAATGTGAACATGTAGGGTGTGGGAAGAACATTCTGGCCAGAGGGAGTAGCAGGGGGACAGAAGCCAGAAAAAGCATAGCTCCTTGGGGGAGGAACTAGAATGTGGGGCTGAAATACAGGTAATGTAATAGATTGTGTAATGGAGGGAAGATCTGTAATCAGGAAAGCTGGACAGAGGCTGGAGACCCAATCACAAGAGGAGGGGCACCTCACTCTAAGCTAAGAAATTGGGCTTGACCCTGTGGGCAGGAGGGCAGCATGTGGCATCTCCCACCCAACCCCCTCTGCCACAGTCATTATCAGCCATTCTTGAACCCATTCACCCTCCAGATCCTTATACAATTTACAAATATCACCTCTGGTACACTGGCCCTCTTTGATGAAGGCAAGTCATCTCACTTAAATTGCCTGGACAATGAAATGTAAACTGGGTATTGAACTTCTGAATTTCTCAATAAATATCTGCTGAGGGAACATCTGGTCTAGACTCCCTGGGGATAATGGCAGTTTATAATCTTAGCCAGGGAAATGACATACCCACAAAGTGACAATGCAGGAAATGCAAAAAACGAGTGGGGACAAAAAGTCAAGAGTGCTTTGAGAAGGCTCAAATTGATGGGCCTGGCCAGCGCCGGAGGGGTTTCCTGTGCCTGGGGCCTCACAGTCTCTCTCATCACAGAAAGCTGGTTATGACAGACATTGTTTAGAATTGCCACTACACGATGATGATAATATAAAGGAGATTTATTTTTTATTACTGACTTCAAATGCTTTAAAGACAAGGCCCCACTTACTGCCTGCACCCAAAGCCCCCTCCTTCATTCGGAATTCTGGTACACTGTCTGAGCCTTAGCTAGTTTCACAATTGGCAAATGGGGATAAACACCCACCTAACAGGGTGTTTTGAGAGAGTGAAATGAGATCATCTGAAGTCCCAGGGTTTGACACAGAATATGGCACTTAATGTGTTCCTTTTCTTCTCTCATCTTTCTTCTTTCCCTCCCAAAGTGGTTCCAGAGTCCAGTATAGATAACGAATGTTTGCTCAGTTACTTTTCTGTCTACATCAGCATTGCATCTTAGCATGCACAATCTAAACTGGTGAGAAAATAAGAGGCGTAGCAGAAACAGTAGCCTTAACTTCACTCCCGATCAGGCCAAACATCTTCTTGGGGCTGCCGTGAGGAAAGATGACTACAATGGATGCAGCATTTATATAAACCTGTTCTCCACTCCATCGCCCAAATCTCAAACAAAAATTTGTATTCTTCAGGGCTTGTCTGAGAATAAAATTCACTATACACAATTTCCCAGGAGACCTCAAATGTTTCCCCAAACACTCCAAGAGCTAATGCTCATGTTAGTCACAGCAGGCTGGCTAGTTGCTGCAAAACTCTGAGCCTCTATCTGAGGCTCTTATTTTTCCCAAAACATCACCTCAAAACTCATCCTGAGCAAAGATGGAGAACAGAAAAAATGCTGTCTTTGTCACCTCTTAATCTTGTTGCACCACACTATTTCCAGTCTGAAAACAATAAGAGCACACAATCTTTCACAAATAACAGAAAAAGAAAACCATCTAGAATTTTTTTTCTCCATGACGTGGCTGAAAGCTTAGAAAGTATTATTGCTATAAAGATATTAAAACATTCCCCCACCACCACCCCCACTTTCTAACTAGTGTCTTTGCAGGCTAAAACCAACTTCTCTGCACTGTTTTTTTAAAGATGTTGGAAAATACATTAACTCCCTCAAGTAGCCAGATACTTAAAAGTACACTGCTGGTGGTAAATACATTCCAGTAAGCAATCTCCTTGCAGCTGATCAGAAACCCAAATACTGAAATTCCATGGTGTCTGAGGGAGCCAGGTTCAGGGGAGGGATCTCTTTCCTCAACTCACTTGGGAGACTGGATTCTAGGTAGCAAACAAACAAATCTCCCAACCACCACCACCACCACCACCACCACCACCACCACCATCACCCGCGCCCGGCGGCTATACTGTTATCATCACTCTACAACCCCAACTCGCATCATGAGCTCCTCCTGTACACAAGCCCCGTGCTGGGGCTACTGGTACTGTTTTCTACTAAACGTGCCAAAAGACTGAATTTTTTCTCTACACCACCTTCCTCGCCTGTAAAATGTGCAAGAAAAACAATTCCAACAAAACAAAATTTCAGTAGGCGCGGTTCTCCATTTTATATTTAAAAGGCCGCAACGTTTAGGTATTGGTGGAACGACGTGAGACTTTCTTTTTGGGGTGGTCCTGGGAGAAACAGGCCACACAGTGACAACAAATGGAAGGAGGCTTCCCCAGGAAACCTGACCTCTGCTTCGTCCATATGCAACCCTGTGGGAGGCCCGTGCGTCCTCCCAAACCAAGTGTAAAGGGGCTTCAGCTGAGCCCGCGAAGCGGGGCGAGTGGCTTATGGGTACGCCCCACCTGGTATGATGACTGAGGGAGAATCTGGATCCCAGCCCAAACGCCTACTTTGCTTCTGGAGGAAACTGAAGCAGAAGGGGAGGTCAGGGGCATCCCTGCCCCCAAGTAAAGCGCAACCTGTACCCACTTAGTCACCCAGCAGCGTCCCTCCTCCTCCCGCCCGCCCGCCCCAAGCCCGCGGAGGTCCCCAGCTGCCCGGCCGGAGGAGGGCAGGGAGGGAATACCAGGGGCCGCTCTCACCTGGCTTGCGGCCTCCGGTGCTGGCGGATAGCGGGGGGCTGCACAGACTGAGTCCCGCGGCGACGAGCAGCAGCAGCCGCCGTGGCCCCATTGTCCCAAGGCTCCGCGCGCTCCGCGCGGCGCTGCTCCGGGAGACTGTCCCCGCCTCTGGGAGGCTCGGGCTCTGTGCTTGCCCCCTCTTCCCGCCGGGTCCGGCAGCCCACCGGTGCGGGAGGACTGGCAGATCGCTCACCGCGGGTCGGCAGAAGGAGAAAGCTCAGCGATGCACCGCGGGTCGGCGTGTCTGGCGGCGTCCGGTGAGCTCAGAGCGCCGGGCGCCCGCGGGGCGGGGCGGGCGGACGCCAAGTGGCGGGAGCGGGGAAGGGCGCCCCCCGGCGCCGACTGCGCGCCTGGACTCGGTCGTCGGACCCCACTCCCCGCCTGTCACTCTGCGGCGGCTGAGCTGCCCCCGGGGCTGGGCGCCGCTGAGCCCCTTGTCCGGTGCGCCGGCCTCCCTCATCCCTCCCCCGCGCCCCTCCCTGCCCCGCAGGGGAATCCAAACTAGACACTTTTCCCTAGGGGCGCCTTTGACCCGCTAAATAGCAGTGACTCAATCTGGCGGGGGCCTTGGAACCGGCCCCGCGCCTGGGCGGCGGCCCCACTTGGCCTTTCATTACCCTCCGGGGGAGCAAAGACCGCTGCAGTGGACCTCGGATCAGGGATGCGCTCAGGGCGCCGGCCGCCACGGCCGGGACACCCCATGCAAAGCGCCGGACCTCCCTCAGGAATTTGGAAATTCGAAATTTAGCTGAAAGTTTGACAGTAACTCGTGTTTTTGTAATTTAGGGATAGTGGATTTAAAAGTTTATCTTGTGACAAGGTGAGAAGGGGCCTACGTTTAATGAGAAGGGGCCTACGTATGGGCAGGCTTCTTGACATTTCTTAGTCGTTTCTCCTTATTTCGCGAAGTTAGACGTTTCGTGCATCAGGCACTTCTTTCACCGACACCGTGACTGCGAGAGGAACTATCCACCCAGTTCCCGAGGGCAGCCTCTCCTGCCTCTCGCTCTCGCATCAGTCACGTTCTGTCCTTTAACCACAGCTCTCCGCGGAGCTTCCCGTTAGAATCACCGGAGCAGCCTTTCTTGGGAGAAGGTCTGGCTGGCATCCCCGGTGGCCCGGGCCCTACGAGGCGCCGCCGGCGAATCGAGTGCTCAGAGAGCGAAGTGCTCTGGTTAAGAGGAGCCCACATTTTCTTGGACCATATATCGTGGGTTTAATAGAGTTGGGCCAAATTCAGGTCACAGAGCGGGGGACCTTGGCGCCGCGCGCTAAGGTCCTATGGAGGACGTCTCCGCCAAGGCCCAGCACATTGCTTATTTTTCTTACAGAGCCTGTCTGGTGAGTGCGTGTTTTAGATCGCAGCGGGAAGTGGGTCCCCTCCACCGGCGGATTCTAGGAAAGATCACCTGCAGCCCTTCTCCGCTCAGACGTGTGGGCGTGTTTTGCACCCTTCGGCTGATAAACTTCAATTGAGAGTTACTGGTCAGGTTTCTGAGCTTTTTATATAAGGAATTTCACATTGACAGTGTCGTTCCCCAAAGAGCGCCAGTGGACACTTAAACCAGTGGAGAAAATACAGCAAAAACGTGCTGGTTCCTTCCTATCTCTTCCCCTCACCACCCATCGTCCTCAGCACAACACTTGTCTTTTGTAGAACCAGCCCAATAAATTACTGAATAACCTAATTATATAATGCTATTTTAAAAATGTCCTTGTTCAATTCTCTGAGGAAAACATATCCAAGAGTAGATATGAACCACTAAAACCATATATTTTCCACTCCCTGTTAATATTATTAATATACTATTTTCATCAATCCATTGATTTTAAGACATCCTTTTAATTCATGTACCACAAGCAAGAAAAAAGGCTGTCAATTAAACTATGTCATATTATTGATTGTAAGAAACATCTCAAGTTCAGTATTGTTTAAACATGAAAAAAGGCACCTTAGCATCAATGAGATACAGTCTAAAATATAAAAGTAATCAATACACATGGCAACAGCTTGGGGATACAAAGTGAAAAGTCACAGTATCTCCACCCTTCCCTTCTAAGAACCACACACATCTCCATGATGGCCAGTTAAAAGTTTCTGTCCATCATTCAAGAAATTGTAACCACATACACAGTATATAAGTAAGTATATCTTTAAAATAAGAATAGACTAATACTGTCTGCAACATTTTCAAATTTTGTTTCTTTGGTGGAAAATTTTTTTTTTTAACCATTTTACAAAACTGTAAAGTTTAAAAGGATTTTTTAAATTAGTTTTCAAAACAGAATGTACCTCTAGTGACAAAAAGACGGCTGCTGAAATAATGAAATGCTTAAATTCTTTATGCATATTAACTAAAGTATCTTTTACAGTGGGGCTGAAAATAAAACGAACAAGGAGGGAGAGTGGTACAAGAATGAGATATTTCTGTCTCACTTTGTTTTCTAAAGATTGTGGTTTGCTAATTTAGTGGCCACCAAAAGTTAAACCTACCTTCAAAAACAGTGCCTTTAACTTTTATCACACCCAAGTGGACCCCATCCACTTGGACCCCATCCCAGACCTATGAAATCAAAGTCTACATTTTTGACAAACACCCCCCACCCCCACCACCCCCCATGGTGATCTCAGATGCCAGACACAAGTTTAGAGAAACCTAATTCTAAGATTCTAAGACAATGGTTCTCAAACTTAAGCGTGGATCAGAATCATCTGGAAGACTCCCTAAACGACAGGGTTGATCCCTATCTCCAGTGTTTCCCATTCAGTAGGGTGTGGTTTGAAGATTTGCATTTAACAAGTTCCTAAGTGATGCTGAAGCTTGGGGTGGGGGTGGGGGGTGTTGGCATGTGTGCAAGGGACATCCTTTGAAAACTGCTTTGAGAGGTAAAAAAGAACTGAACAGGATTTCATATAGTTTATGTGATTTTTAAAAAATTACACAGTATTTTAAGCATATAAAAGTACAGAGCCTAATATCACACCCATGGGCCTACAACCCAGCATGAACATATAATATAACATATAAATATAACATATAAATATAACATACACAGTTATCATACCAGGTAAGCTTTTTTGTACCCTTATTTCATTCTTCTTCTTGCCCAGGAGAGAAATTCTCTCTCCATGTTTTTGTGCTTTTAGTATATTTATGTTTCAAAAATATTGTTTTATATATTTTAAATATTTACAGAAAGAGCAACACCCTCTAGGAATACTTCTGCAGTTTGCAGTTTTCTAGATTTATCTCTTACTAGTACATGCATATTGAATTCTTTTAAAACTCTTTATGGTATTCCCTTGTATTGCATACCACATTTTATTCTGCTAAAGCTATCTATTTTATCTGCACTTTATCCCCATTTTTATACCTACATAGTATATTTTTGCTTTTTTTTCTTGATTAATGTGGCCAGAGGTTGAAAAATGACCATTTTCCAATGTCCCTCTTTTCGTTTTGTTGCTTTTAGTTCCTTTTCAGTGTTATTAATTTTTACACAGGCTTTAAAAAATTCTTTCTACTTTCTTTGGATTTGCTCTTTATTCACTTTTTGAACTGATTGCTTAGCTTAATTTTCACTGCTTCTCCCTTACACGACCACTTCAGCTTCATTTTGCAAGTTTTGATATGTAATGTATGCAAGTCAGGTCTAAATATTTTGTTAATTTTATTATATCTTCTTCAACTCATATTATTGAAAGTTTTGACTGGCTTTTTGTGATTGGTTTCTAATTTTGTGTTATAGTCTGTTGGTGATGTTTTTTTCTGTTGTGTTTTCTGTTTTTCTCTTTAGACTACAAAATTCCTATAATATTTGTATGCTCTTTAGAGCTTCTTGAAAAAGCTATCAATCTCTTTCATTTGTTCCATGTCACTCACACCAAAACCTCTTTGTTGCCAGTTTTAGAGCAAATCTGTGTAGCTTCCCCAAAGTAGACAATTTACCTAGAGATGGTTACCTTACATGTCGGTATTCCTCAGAGATACAATGTCAACATTGCAGCATCACTTATATTGGAATCACTTGATATCTATTCCCATTTTTCATTTTCTTTGTTTGAACTTGCCTGGCACCAAACAGTGTAAGTCATTAGCTATCCTTTCATAGTGTTTGTGGTATTTAGTAGTGTTTTAGAACAAACGCGACATCAAAACGGTGAAAGTTTTGATGTAGGTGATGTTGAATCTGTCAACAGGTTCTGGGTGTGGGCCGGAATTGTGTCTCGTGAAGCCAAAGAATGGAAAGACGGACCAGGGAGAGGCAAAAAGTTTTAAACAGAGGCAGGAAAAGAGGTTGCAGTTCCTGAGCCGGAGGGGGTCCCGAATGGGGGGTGCCCCCTGACTGAGGCAAAAGCTCTTACTTTTATACCTTCCCTTGCTTGCTTGGGGAAGGGGAGCGGTTTGGAGAAGGGAACTTGTTTGAAGAAGGGAACTGGCGCCTTCTAGTGAACTTCGTATACCAGGATTGTTCTGCTTGTCCATCCTAAAGGAAGTAGCAAAGTAACCCACTCTTTATCTATCAGATCTGCTCCGTTTGTCAGGCCAAAATGAATTTTATAATTAACCTCAAGGCCTTGTTGCATTATGTCCTGGAGCAAAGGAGTGATTTCAAAACCTGAAGTTTTAGGATGTGACTGTCTTTGTTTATTCCACGAGGGACCTCCCTGTCTACCTAGGGACATGCTAACTCTCCTGTATCAGTTTTAACCCTACGATGACATGAAAAGCAGTTTCTTTTAACCCCTTAGATGATCTAACTGCTTCGGGTGTTCTGGTTACCACTTCTCTATTCCAAGCCCTGCAAAGACAATAGCCTATCCCAAGAATTTGCCTAGTAATTTACTTTTGGAAGCTAATGGTATTGATACCGGGGCTCAAATGAAATGAAACAAAGGTTTCTTCACAGTCAATGAGAGATACTTCAGATTCTTTGCAGCTATCTTCGCATTTGTTTTTCAAGCAAACAGTAGGTCTATAATCAAGTTACAAGTTAACCAGCAGGAGAACTGTTTCTGCCTGTTGTTGTCATAAACCTGCATTGGTATTCTGGGTTTAGAAGTGAAGTTAACCTCATAATGCATCAACCACAGTATTTCCACTATTTATATACCGTGGATAGAATGGTAGACTACCCCTGTGATTGGGGTGGTAAGAGGTCAAATTTTCTGTTAACAGAAAAATAACAAAAACTTTTGAGTTATATAAGGTGAACTCGATATCTTTTACTTCTCATATTTGCTCATTTCCCTTCTGTATTAATGAGGGTTCCCCCAGAGAAAGGGAACCAACAGCGTATTTGATATATAGAAGGAGATTTATTATGATTAAGGAGGCTGAGAAGTCCCACTACTTACTCTCTGCAAGCTGAAGAACAAGGAAAGCTAGTGGTATGATTCAATGTGAGTTCAAAGGTCTGAAAACCAGAGGAGCTGATGGTCTAACTCCCAGAATCTGAAGAAGACCTGAGAACCCTGAAGCTCCAATGTGATGTCTGACATCAGAAGACAGATGTCCCAGCTCAACAAGAGAGAATTGGCCTTTCCTGGGCCTTTTTATTCTATTGAGATTTGGTCTTTGAATATATTGGATAATGCCTGCCCACGTTGATAAGGGCAACCTACTCAGCCCACAGATTCAGATGCTAACCTATTCTGGAAACAACCTTACAGACACATCCAGAAATAATGTTTTACCAGCTGTCTGGGCCCCCCTGAGCCTGCTCAAGTTGACACATAAAATTAACCATCACACCTTCCAATGTATTTTAGCTAAGAGATTTTATACTCTAAGGAAAACAACAATGAGGCATCCTAGAAAAAGCTGTATGAGCTATTTTATTTGGAGATTGAGTTGAGAGCATATGCATTGTTAAACTGAGGTAATCAGTAGCTGTCCCAATTATACCAGGGCCAACTGAAAAGCACTACTAGGAGTCCTGGGGGGCAGTGAGAGGGTAGGGTATGTCTCCTTCTCAACCCACTGTAGCACCTGCCTCTGGGACTTCTCTGCCTTTTACAAGGCACTGCCAAGGCCCTGAACTCACAGCAGTGACTAACAATTTGTGTCCTCTGGAGCTCAGAGACCATTTAAGAGGGCTCTATCTTAAATTGTTACTGTCTTGGTTTCAGTAACAGAGGCAATAGATGTTTCTAAAAGCTGGTCAGCAGTAAGATCATCCAGTGATCACTAGAATCTTTCAAAATATAGACAACTTTCACCATTCCGAGTTCTGTGGTTTGCCTCTTGGAATGTTTGAGGAGCACCACAAATCCCTACTTAACCATAGCCCAAGTTGTAAAACTTACATTATGAATAACACCTCTAATTAGTACCTAACCTCACACACATTATGGTCCTGTTCTTTCAATGACGTAGAGGGAGATGAGTCATGTCAGACAATGATCACACTGCATTGGTCTCTTTCTTCACCACACACTTCCAGAATATTGGAGTATGCACCGATTTCCCCCCTCTTGGAGATCATTAAAGCGTATCTTTTGAGAGTACTGAGGGGAAGCAGTTTGCCACCTCAAAATATGCCTTTCGAGATATTATTTTAAGCTGGTTATTTTAAGAAACAAAAGATTCAGAAAGAAACTTTGACCTTCCCCCTTACCTGCCTAAAGGGATTCCAATAGAAAAATCTGCTTGAAGGAGGGGAGCTATTATGTTAGCATAATATGGACTAAGTGTGACAGAAGGGAACCTAGCAAGGCTATTTCATAGACCCCCTCTGTGTCCCATTGTTTCTGGGTGGCCTGGTGAGAATTTGTTTACCACATGTTTGCTCTTTCTCATCTACCTACGAATTGCCAGTTGAGCTTTGAAGTCCCAGATACCTACCTTCTTCTCCTTAGTCTAGAACAGCATCTAAGCCTCAACTGCCCAATTTGTCCTGGTGTCCCATACTCTTAGGGAACTACCAAAGGAAAATTATTTTTCCTTCCCCCATAGTAGTTAGAGTGCTCCTTAAGTCTGTTTTGCCTTTTTACATTCCAGGTGCTAAAAAGTGGAGTTCATGGACCTTCTCAGCCTTCCAAAGGCCATTTTCATAACAGTGGGAACTTGATCAAATATACATCAAAATACAGGAGCAAGTTATGTAAAAATCAAGTTATTGTTTCAATTGCTAAGTGTTTTAAAAGCAAATAAAAGAACAAAAAAATTTTTTTTACCTTCTGCTTCCTAAGAAAAGCTGGGTCCTGGGGAGGAAGATAGAGACAGGAAGCAGAATGTGCCACCTCAAAATATGCCTTTTTGGCATAGTCGGATTATTTTGAGAAACTGCAGACATAGGAGAAGCTCTGAAAACAGAGTAGACGTTACCCTTCTGTAAGAGAAATTTACATCGGAAAGGAAGCCTGTACCAGGAAGACAGCTATTACCAGAGATGACTTTTTCGCCCGAGATTTAGCATGGCAGGGCAACCTTTGTTTTCTCTTCTTACCTTTCCATGAATTGCCTCTTTCGCCTCTGGCTTGGGAAATGGTTCTGTCCTCCTGGGAGAGGCACAGGCCTTGGTTCCAACAATCTCCGCCCCAGGCCTCCACTGGTTTCTTGTTCTTGCTCTTTTTCTTCATCACCTGCTTTCTTCTCTGAGTCACCCATTCATTCACATTCCTTAAAGATCTCAAACAGGTAACCAACCATTGGTAATATCTTCAACAATAACCGCATCTTGTGGGCCAACAGAGAGAAAACGTTCACAGCTCTCCTTGAGGGTGTTGGCATGACAAAAAGACCATTATTCACACAAATAAGCCTCAAGCATTTCATTCACTGTTGGAATAAGTTAAGACAAGCTCATTTTAGAGGGGCTATGAAAAGTTAGCTTTTGCCTCCAGACATCTTTCCTGTTTTGGCTCCTATACATGTCCACTAAAAGTCTTTCCTGGAGCATGAAGAGGGAAACAACCTACCTCACTGCACCTGGCTCCTGTGCCTCACCTAATGCTAGCTGTAGGGAAGGGGAGGTTCATTCTCAAGGTGAACTTAACTGTATGTTTACTTGACCCCTTCTACGTAAGTCTGTATTAAGGTTAATACAGTTAAAAGACACATCCACAAACTGTTGAGACAACAAGAATTGTTTCAAGGTATTTAATTCTTTGTGAAAAACATGTATAGCCTGAAACAATCACTAAAGTAGTAGATTTTACTTTTTAAAATTTGAATTTTCCAATTTTTATTAGTTTTACACTGAGAATTCATTTGTGCCAAATGTGGATAACTCACGTTCTCACTATTTGATAATCCCTGTGGGAAATTAAAGCCTGTTGAATGTGATGGAACAGAATACAAAGTGTGTGTGGGAGTTCCAGCCTAAGAGTCGGGATTCCCACTGGGGTAGAGACTGCTAAACTGTCCCCAGGAATCACTCTCCCTTTCTTTTAATAATAGAACCACCTCCTTCTCTAACCCACATTTTAACTGGGGACATGGCTGCCTGGTTGGGGACCACATTTCCCAACCTTTCTTGAAGTGAGCTGTGGCCACATGACTAAGTTTTGGCCAATGGGATGTAAGCCAAAGTGACATGGGTAACTTAAAACAAAATGCTTGCCCTGGACTTCTGTCCTCCTTCCTGATGGCCAGGAATCGGCGACAGGGACAGAGCCAGCTGGCTAGCCTGGATCCCTGGCTACTTGTGTGCCTACTCACTTACCTTGGAATTACTGAATGTGAGAAAAACGAACTTCTGTTTCATTTCAAGCCACAGAGTTTTGGATCCCTTGACCACACCAGCTTCCTCTGTACTCCAACGCATACAACTATAAGTGTATTATTTCTTTTCCTGATAAGCCCCACCAAGAATCTTCTCCACTAAATGATCTGGTTTTATTAAGATAACTAAAGAGCCAAATTAAGGTAATTCAGTAACATTTATTTTACATGAAACAATTTCCAAAGAATATATTTAAAAACCATCTAGATACTGATTTTATTGCATTACAAAAATTTGAGAGGCACAATTGAAGTATTCAAATAAATTGTGAGGGGTGCAGGTGGGGACCTAAGGTTGCTTGCTGTCCATGTGGTTCCTTAGTCACTTAAAGGCTCTGGGTAGAAGAGTCTTTACCATGAGGCAGTAGTGCACTTCATTTAATAGGAATAAATCACATAAAATATATACTTTTATACAGAAAGTGTTATTGTATTGTCACCTTCAATTACTTATAAAAACTTCATTTTAAATTGCACAAAGATTCTCTTTAAAATTGACAACTCCCAGAAGACAGGGCTGGCTTAGAACTAAGGAGCCATCCAAACAATGCATTACAAATAATTAGGTATCCATTTCTTCACAGATAAAAAAGATCTATGAAGAATTACATTATTCAAATGGGACATTTAAAATCTTTTTTTTCATAGGAAAATAGGTTTATGCATTTGTCCCTACTCAGCTAAATTTATTTTCTCCCTACTTTAAAACAAATCACAAAATGTTCAAAGTTTAAAATTAGAGTACCTATCGCACAGTATAATGTGAAAGTGTTTACATTAATTCATTTTTTGTATCATTCTACCGTAGTATCAAATTATTAACAAGGCACAATGGGTACATTCTTCAGAACAGTTTTGGTCTTTTTAAAAAAATCACACATTTATAAGCAGTGATTTCAATCATGTTTAAAAACAAAAATACTAAACAGATTCATTTCCTGATCCAGATGATGCAGAATCCATGAAATTTCTGGAGGCACTTCACTTTCCATAGAATTTCTTATTCAGTAGGTATATGAGAAGGTTTACATTCACTTTAACCTTATCAAACATTTTCATTACAGCTACTCCTTCATATTGCATCTCCAGTAAATCCTGAAATTATAACGAATGTTATTAAATCTCAAACTTGACATCTAGCACATTTAAAACACATTCTAGAAGAATTTGTTGACAAAAATAAGATTCAAATGACCTAATTAGGTGGGGGTTCTTACACTTTAACATGTATCAAAATCATCTGGTTAAAAACACAGGCTAGTTAAAACACAGATTGCTGGGCCCCACCCCCAAGAATTTCCGATTTTGTAGCTCTTAGAATCTGCATTCTAACAAGTTCCCATGGAATGACAATATTTGTTGGTCTGGGTGGCATATTTTCAGAATCACTTACCCAGATGAAAGAAAATAGATTTTTAGAGTTGAAAAAGACCATATGAAAGAAAACCATTATGATTAATTCAGATATATATAATTTTAATTTTTATTTGAAAAATTCAAAACACAAACGTTCTAGCAAGATGGGGTATATCCTTTAGAATGGCAGTGTTTTCTAAAGCAGAGCAGGCCAATTCTTGGGGAGTGAAAAAGCATATCAGAACCATTTATTTTTATTTCTTCTCATTCTTTAAATATTTAAATTTGGTATATATTTTATAAAGGTCATTTTGAGTACAGTGGTAGGAGCATGTATACTTTATGAATAAATATGTACAAATGGGGGGGAAGTGACCATGCTACTAGGTTGGTGCAAAAGTAATCGCAGTTTAACAATTGCAAAAACCGCAATTACTTTTGTACTAACCTAATATTTATCGATGAGGTTGTGTGATTGAAATGTGGAGAAACACTGTACAAAGCAATTCCTGATCTAGACTACTTCTGTTCCTATACTGAGAACAAGCCCTCATTCCCAAGTCAGTCTGTCATTCTGTGTTCCATTGCCGCCATATAACAAAGGAAATAAACTTTCCTGCTAAAATTCATAACTGGGTCACACCAGCCACATGTATGAGACTAAGCAGTAAAATTTCACAATAACACAGGACAGGAGGCCTTTCCCAAATAGAAGATATCATTCTTGAACTGCCCTAGACTAATACCCAGGGCTCATTTTCTTGTTTCTAGCTGTGAAAACTTCTTGGACCTTAATGGTAATATCTTGTGTCTATATTAAGCAAGGCCACCTGCAGAAGTTGGAGTCATCTTTGAGGAAACTGGGCTCTTGCCAGCTTCCTCCCCCACTTCTTCAATTACCTCCCACTGCCTTGAACTAAACCCCTACATTATTTAGATACACATCCGGGACAGAAATTCTATAGGGAATTGAAGTTCTTTTATCAAGAATGCTTTTTTTCTGTTAAAATGTAGTGGAGATTCACTTTTCCTTTGGGAAAGGCAATATCTGTTAATCCAAGTCCCTTGGAAAAGAAACCAATATGGTTGAGAAGGAATGGTATGTTGCAGGGGAATTAGTTCGGCCCCAAAGGACTGGAGCAGAGAAACTATAATCGCACTTGTGGTTAGAAGAGCAGATTCCAGTCTTAGCTCCGCTCTGTGCTACCTTATTATCTTGTAATATCACATAACCTCTCTGAAGTTGTTTCCTTGTCTGTAAATTGAGGCGAACACTCCCAACCTCACAGGGGTGTTATTGGGCATATGAGATCAATCTTTTGTAAGCCACCCTTGTCTTGCCAGGATCAGATGGAACAGGAGGATCAGTAGGAGAAGCAGTGGAGCAGTGCGACCAAGAGCCTGGGCTCCAGCTGCCTCTTCCATCATGCACTCTCTGAACCTCAGTTCTTCAGCTGGGAAACAGAGAACAGCAACCCAGCAGCCCTTGATAAACACGGACCATTATTTGTATAAGCAGAACGTCTTCATGGAAGTCTCGCCTTCCTGTTATGTATGTGGCCTATAGCTATATAGCGTGTAAGTAGGATATAATCTTTAGGAACTAAGGGAAGAGTGGGCTGTAGAAAACCTAGACACATAATGTTAGAAGCGATTTCCCTTAGAACTCTTAGGAACTTCTATCCTGTTTCCAGCCCTTGACTCACACTAAAAGACCTGGACAGCATGTTTCTCTTTGATAATTCATTTGATAATGTAATTGTCTCAAAGTCATATGTATAAATGGAGGTCTGATTTTATGTCTGACAGTTATTATATTCAGGGCCAGCTCCTTGGGCATTCAACCTGTGCAGGGAGGGTCTCCTGATCAGAAGAGTCCTGCACTTAGTTTAATGCTGTCATCATCTTGAAATTCTCAATAATTTTGAATAAAGAGCTCTGCATTTTCATTTTGCATCGAGCACTGCAAATCCTGTAGCTGGTCCTGCCGATACGGTAATGACTTTAAAAGTCTGGGGCTTATTAGCCATCTGCATACAGCTGGGGAGTAACATTTCGCAATAATGTGTATAAATGAATGGTGTGAATAGCTAATCCCTCTGCACACTGAATCCTTAACAAAGGAACAAATGAAGCTTGGTATTTGCACCAGTGTTCAAAGGAAGTCGCCTAGAATTACTGAGGCCTCTCTAAACAGGAGTCTACTGGTCACTTGGGATTCATTTGTCCAGTTGACATTATTGGTTTGGCTCATTTCCTTCCTGGCAATCACATGGTATGTCTGCCACCTCTAGAGAAGAATCACTAAGGCCCATTACCACAAAAACATTCTCTTCTCTTCCCACATTTACCTAAGTGTTACATAAAGTAACTCAAGACTTTCAGTTAAATTGTTAGATGGATACATCTAGTGACATTTAAATTAAGTCAGAAAACAATACTGTTTACTTATACTTTTCATAATTACATAACATCTTTAATTTTCTCTCTGTACTCTAATTTATGATCTCAATGTCCTTATCATGCCCATTTAGCTCCCATTTTTCTTTTTAAGCTACAAGGAATGCTAGACAGAAAAGAAGGGGAGGAGAGATTATTTCAGGGCTGTCAGGCGTGGGCTGAGCAGGCAGTGAGGCTGGAACTAATATCACTCCCAGTGGCTTATCCAAATCATTCATGTGGATACACACAGAATACCTGGAAATCATTTTACAAGTATTTTGGGGCCCAGGTAAGTAGGTATTATTTCCATCTAAAAACTCATACACGAAAAAGAAAATCTTAATTACTTCCCTGAACTGATTCTGTACTAATGATTAAGAAATTGAGAGTAGATGAACATAAACATTTGATTGTATCCTCCTTTCATTTTTTTTTTTTTGACACACAGTTTCTCTTCAAGTATATTTGGCTTAAATGTGGTTCTAAAAAGAAAACAACAAAAATCCAGACTGCAAACATCATTTTTCTATTTACAGATTATCTGTTTTGCATAGTGTCTTTCATTCATATGATCACAAATGTTTAAGAAATAGATTTAAGAAACTGATGTAAGAATAATTCTAGGGGGTGGCCGGTTAGCTCAGTTGGTTAGAGCGTGGTGCTAACAACATCAAGGTTGCTGGTTTGATCCCCACATGGGCCACTGTGAGCTGCACTCTCTTTAAAAAAAAAAAAAGTAATAATAATAATTCTAGCAGGGAGAAAGAAGGCGCAATGGAACCAGAAAAGCTCCAGTCTTAGGCATACATACTCTTAGAAAGAAATGAAACGTTCTAATAAAAGGAAACTTTCCTGAATACTTTTATATTATTTTCTTTAAGCTTCAGAATGGAAACATGACTTCGAAAAACTGACTGCTATGGTTTTACCATCTAAAAGCATTTCAAGTTCCAATAATTTAAAAAATCATAGCTTTTAAAAAATAATCAATGCTTAAAAAGCTAATATTGACAAATGAGGCTTACATTGGTCATCTTTGTTGGACTTCATTGTCGTCACGCAGAGTGCAAGCCAGGGGCGCCACAAATGACCCACATTGTAGCACTCCCGCCAGTTTGCAGAAATTCCAGCTTACCTGAATATTGAGCTGCACCTTTTCCATCTCAACACCCAGGAATTTTGATTTGACATCGAAGATGCCCACATCTTCAGTAGATATGATATCAAATGTAACATTTTTAAACCTAGTGAAGAAAGGGACAGATATAGAACTGCAAATATATGCTTAAAGCTGAAACAAATTAATGGAATCCTAGGTTACCATTCTTAGTGAATAGTCTACTGGGAAAACCCTAAGAAATCATCCAAAACCTCCCATCTTTTCCCTCAATCTGCTCACTAGGTTTGATGGCTCTTGTTGAGTGCTGTAGCTCACAAACCACTGAAGCAGGTGCCTTATTATGAAAGAAGTGCTAAATATGGTTCTTGCTCTTAAAGAACACGAAATTTAGTTGGAAATATGAGACGCACAGAATATGAAAATTATTCAGTGACTTATACCACTGACAGGCCAGTTGAGCATTTCAGATGATAAGTTTTATAGAAACTTCTAAGAGGAAGAAGAATTTTCTCTGAGTCGATTCAGTCAGAAGGTTTGATGGGATAAATGGAATAGGAGCCATGCCTTGACGGAAGGCGGGAGTTAGAGAAGAGTAGTGGGTCTGGCTGCCCCCAGACAGAGAAGTAGGGAGTGATGGGGTGTGGGCGGGGATCACGGTCCCTTTAAAACAGAGAATCCAGTGGCACCTGGGGTGGGGCTGAAGAGGAGGGGTTTCGGTTTTCTCAAGTGCACCCACTGACAGCACTCTGCTGGTGGGGCTCTGACCCAGGCATTGGCACACAGTCTGTGGCTTTGAAATTAGAAAGGCACCATTTTTCAATTGTAAATGATCTCATCTATCAAGACCAAAAGACAGCCTTTATTCTCACTGTATGACTCAGTTCTCTGGAGGGAACGGGGAGGCTGGCAGATCCAGACGCACTGGACAAGCCATGGGAAACACAATCACTTGATCAGCACTTCATACAGCCCATGGCACCAGATGCTCAAGGCCCGATGGGAAGACAAGAGATGACAATACACATGCTTTCCCCGGTTGTCTGTAATCAAGGGTACGCCTTGAGAGACCAAATGAAGCTCTCTTCAAAGGCCACAGGAAACCAAAGAATGTGAGTCAGGTTTTATGGGGGTGATTAGAGGGCGTGTGTGTTCTGTGCAGACTCCAAGTCACACTCACTGGTTTGTCTGCAGATCGTCTATGCCCAGCAGGACACCCTTCTCATGCAGCTTAGCAGCCGTGTACTTCACTGGCTTCACTCTCCTCGTCCCCTTGGGTTCTCCTTTTCCATCCAGTTTAATCGATCTCCGAGAATTTCTAGCAAAGTAACAACAAATAGTCTGTTGTTCATGATGGCAAACTCAGATGTTGCTGGTTGTGCAATAGCCACGCCCAGGGAGCACCCCACTGTTCAGATCTGGCCCCCATGGCATAGAATGCATAATTCTTTATTTTGTCGTAGTAGGTGACAATTTTCCCCACTCAGTAAAACCTCACTGTGAACTGTCTAAGGGAAAGCTATTTTCAAAGTGACTGAAGTTGGCAGTACAGATAATGTTTTTCATAAAACTTATATTCTGTTTTCTCAGGCATAGTGAACTAAGTGGATATATTAAGTCATTTTGCAAGCAGCTTTGGTGCAATAAGATGAGCTGTGTACTCCTACGTGAAGGTACCACTAGGACTGTTTTAATTAATTTAACAAGTACTAAGTAGCCAGCACTGTTCTACGTGCTTGATAAATATTGCTTCATATTTACAAAATTAACATTTCCACAGTACTTTGAAATAAATAAAATTCCTTTCTTATATGCTTTTTCAGTTAGCTCTCATAACAGTACTTGTGAGACTGCTACTCCTAATCCCACCTTAAGGATGAGAAAATTGAGGCTCCAGAGAAGTTCACTGGACTGGTTCAAAATCACACAATGTGAGAGAGAATTAGAACCCAAATCCAGCTCACATGACTGCAGAGCCTGTAAAATGCTTTCAAGTCATTGTAGTAAATATGTAAAGAAAACCCTCAGTAACTTTATTTCTAGCGAATATTAGCTCAACTAACTTTTTCCTCCCAGGAATAGAGTAAAAGTAATTTACAGGCCACAAGCAAATTAACTGAAATTCAGAACTAGTGGGGCCTAAACCAATAAGGTTTAAATTTGGTTATTTGCCTTCATCAAATCTTCTAAGATTAATGCAATTGATTTTTCCATGCAGCACCATTTCCTACTGTCAATTTGACTGCAAAGATTACATAAAAATATTGTATTACATATTTAAATGGGTAATTAAAATTTGATTAGTATTGACCTTAGTCTAGGGATAAGAATTATTATGAGCAAATCATATTCATAAAAGTGGCTATACTGTATATTAAAAATCTATAATATATATACTCATGGGTAACAAGAAAACTGCCAAATTTTGTCTTTGTATCAATATGATTTCTTAAAACCACTAAGTAATTTAAAATCATTAAGCTGCACTGTGCAATTAGCAAACATCTGACATTGTCTAACATTATCAAAAATATAAAATACTGTTTATTGTAAACATTCCTAAGAGTAGCTTTCATTTTTGTTTTTTTTTATAATAGTGCTCTAAAGACACCTTTGACTAAAAAAAGACAAAAGGAATAATGAAAGTTCTTCCCCAAGTGTTAAAGCTACTTGCTTAAAATACAACAGGGTAAACTACTTTAAGTATGAAATTATGCCAATGGAGAATTTAAAAAGTTTCTGAATTCACCCCTGACTTCTTAGTTCACAGCGGCAAATCACAAAATTGAGATTTTAGTTTTTAGTTATAAAACAAAAAGTTTCCTTCCAAATCCAACTCAACAGCCCAGGATCATAAAAGAATTGACACCCCTTATAAATCATGACACTGTAAATGAATATATGATTTTAACTTACTTTATTTTCAAGTTGTCTAAGCAAGTCTTTATGTAGGTGTCATAATAATTTATTTGCTCTTCATAAAATGCTGCCTTCTCGTTAAGTGCTTTCAAGGTTTGCTGAAGTTTTGCCAATTCAGCTTTTCGAAGCTTACGATAGTTTCTTTGATTTCGAATATCCTAAAACAACAAGTAAGGGCTATGATATGAGACTGATGCAGAAGTTTGCTTTCTGATTTTGCCTGTTTGGGACAAGAACACTATCAAGTATGAAATCACTATTTGGACTGTTAACTGGTAGTTTATCTCAATCACCTTATTTTAATCTCTCACACCCTTCCCTTTTCACTTCAGAACTGGCAAGTGTCCTTATTTCACTTTAAGAGTTGCTAAAATTTATTTTTTTCTTGATGGAAAAGCAAAGAAGCAATTTTAAAATGACCATACAATTAATTTAAGGAAAAATCATGTTTTAAAAAGGGCACAAGGAAGACCTTAGCAGGAGACAAGCAATTGCTTCAGGATACTTCGAACATTCCACTTTGAAGAATATACCTGCTGAAAAGGTTTAAATTTAATCATTGCATTCATTTTAGAGATAAGTAAAAATCAATACACTTTTAATCTGGGAACTATTCTCAAGGTTTACAAAAACAATAATTGGGCTCTCAGGACTGACTGAAAACATTGAACACTAATAATTATATAACTAATATTTGGATTTAAACAGAGTTCCTGAACATACTGTTGTCCAAGCTGCTTACAGCTTGTAAGAACTATGCTACAATTAAACTTACAGATATCCAGGTTGTTTTTTCCTTTTTTTATAATTCTAGTTGATAAATTATGGAAATGTTTCATTTAAGAGAATGGTGCCTGTTTAATATGATTTTTCCATTGTGGACAAATTAAAAACATTCCCCTAGGAATTCAAACATAGACAACACACACTCTTCTTAAGTAAAAATTCTTCACTAAATAGAATCTTTTAGTGGATGTCTTCTTGATAGCTATTTTTCTTTTTTTAAGGCAAAAGTGTCATTTTCTCTACTGCACATTTCCAAAGAGAAATATTTTCCACCCCAGAGCTATAGAAAGAAATGTTACTTCCCTTGAGTCACTCAGGCAAAAAGGAATAAGCGTACTGCCAGAACTGACCATGACTTTCCATAGAAGCATGAAGTGGAGTGCATTTCTCTCCCAGAAGTTAGACAATTTATTTATTTTTTTCTGATCACTTAACTGCCCTTAACTTCCAGACCCATTTAAATTAGCGTGTTTGGATAAAAACAATGAAATGTCTTTGGAACCCAAACATCCCTTGAAACCAAATACTTCCTTATCCTTGGCAAACAGATCTCAGCCAGTTCCTGTGATGTTTCCTTGCACTAATTTGAGATCCTTTTCTCAGGAAGTTTCTGAACTGTCAAAATATGGGATGAGAAAACAGAAACTAACATTTAAGTCAAAACTGCATTTAGGCTAAATTGCATAGAGGCAAACTCTCCAGTGACAAAGTTACCATCTCAGCAGGAGGCCCTAAGGACAACTGGGCATTACAACTAACAACTCAAGAAGGAACTCTTCTAAAAGTGTCATTTTAAAAAGCAGTAGGTATTGCTCAAAGGCATAAATGAAACTTGTCTATTGCATTTCCTAATAATTTATTTCTGGTGTGTGCCAACTCTTCTAATGACTCGGGAGAGTTGTGATTATTCTCTATTAAAAGTCATCAACTGCTCTGCAACTTTTACAAGTCTGTAGTATTGACCATGGCATATACAACTATCAATCCCTCAGGTCACCTCAGATTACCCTGCAGGTAACCAATGATTAACAAATGTCTGCTAAGTGAAGAAAGAATACTGTTTCCAAAAACCTTGGCAATTTCATTGAGAATGTCTTGGTATTTATTTTTGGATGACACGAGTCCCGTCTGTTCCAATGTCCGAAGATTCCTCTGGATTTTCCTCTTCTTCTGCTCAAGGGGCAGCTGTGCATCTTCAACCATAGATTGGCTATGCTTCATTTCTTCTGGAGTCTTGGAATCTTTAATCGCCCGGCTCACCATGTCTGTGGCATGATCTGTTTCCTGAAAAAGGAATATCAAGATGTTGCTTTTCCTCTGATTCCCTAGTCTCACAGATTTAGAACCTGCACAAGGCAAGTTAATGTCAAAAATGAGAGAAGTCCTCAAACCAAAGTCCAAAGACCAGACTGTATTCTTCATGGGTTTCAAAGTTGATCTTTTCGAAGGAATTACTTCACATTTTTGACAAACATGGGAGGGGTGGAAGGCCTAATTTGGGCAAAATTCTAATAGCTATTTTATTGCTAAGGTGACAAATCACTTTAGTGATAAACATAGTACAATGGATAACTAATATTTTCTAATTCCCTGGATGAAAGGATTTCAATTCCTGGATAGTCCCATTGAGGAAACTAAAACTAGATTATCCATTAAAACTTGGCTATGACAACCCTGAACATCCAGAACCCAACTAAACTCTCACACATCAGCCAGATGTATGGCGATTCATAAGCCCAGACCGCAGAGACCTTTGTTCAGATAAAGGAATCAGTCTCAAA
Organism: Rhinolophus ferrumequinum; assembly: GCF_004115265.2. Taxonomy (NCBI): domain Eukaryota; kingdom Metazoa; phylum Chordata; class Mammalia; order Chiroptera; family Rhinolophidae; genus Rhinolophus; species Rhinolophus ferrumequinum. The sequence continues at coordinate 49,002,440 of NC_046290.1, read as the reverse complement.
CTACCATCTCTGAAAAATCTGCAGGGTTTCTTTGAACCAAAGGGAATAAGAGTATTCTAGCACATAATAAGTTCCCAAATAAATGAGGAGTAAATGAATGAATACAATTTGGATAGTTTGTTCAAAAGAATAGTAATAAAGAGAGACTGGTGATCTTCCCACTTCATTGTACCAGACAATTGACTGACACATAAAATCTAAAGTACAAATGTTATCCGACACATGATGGACAGGTCAACATCATGGACACAGGAATAGTTTACCCTGTCAGCGGTAAACAACAATAGTACTAGCAGCAGCCGCCAACGTTATTGAGTACTTAATATGTGTCAGGTATTACTCTACCCTCTTAACATATTTTAACTCATTTATTTCTGTCTGTAAATTGGATACCATTATTATCATTCCAATTTTACAGATGAGGAAACCAAGGCACAGAAATATTTCTAAGTGCCTAGCATTACATAACTAGGAGGTGCAGAGCTACACTTGATCTCGGAAGTCTGTGTTCTTAGCGACTATGCTACATTTGGGGAAGAATAAAATATCAATAAGGACTAAAATTCTCGTCCTTAATTTGTAGGATATTCTACCTACATTGTTTGAAAAACATTCATACATTAATAAATATCAGATAACTTGGCTTTTTTAATGGTTTTTAAATGGAAAACTAGGACAGAATGATTTCTTGGCAACCAATTAAATTAAGAATGATTCAGGAAAATTACGTGTAGCTCTGCTAAGAAGTAACTGATTAGATAATTTTGTTAACTTTAAGAAGTGGCAATTATTGATACTAACGCAATAACACTGAAATTAATTCAGAACGAACTAAACAATGATGCAATTTAAAAGATGTTGATAAAAAGTTTAATGCAAGATTGTTATGAAACTTTAGTTAGTTACACCAGGAGAGTGATGCTCTGAACCAACAGACTCAAGACAGTCGCTTCTGAAGCGTTTAGAAAACAGTTTTAATGGGAGACACTTCTTCATTTCTTCAAACTGGGAAATACGTAAAACATGAAAGGTATTTTTCTATATCCTGTTGACCAGAACTGTCTCTTAACTGACTTATCTACCCATCCTCTGACTGATAAAGTTTGTGATGAATATCCAGAAGCTTTGAAAGACCCAGAACTACCGTCCTAGTCTAGGATAAAACTACGTTCAGCATAAGTTTGGTGCTGCATTTTCTATTTCATTTCCATTGATACTCCATATGGATTTTATACAGAGCTGAACTCAGTTGGCCAGAGTAATAGATAAAAGTCTTTACTTTCAAACTACATTAGATATCGTTTCTCTGAGATAACAGTAAACATTTGGCATGAAGATTGATAAAGTCAACTCATATCTACGGTACTTATTATTTTACAGTCAAAGACCAATTACCTGTTGTGTAGTTGCGGGGGTCTCTAAGATTTCTGTCAGTGTGTTCCCTGGTTGGTTCCGGATCACATCGATTATCAGCTTTTTGGTCCTTACAAAACAGAGAAAGAAGAGACAGACATTCAGACAGCAGTCCTGACGTACAATAGTCTGCTTCTCCTGAGGGAGTGCACAAACACATACAAAAATGAAGCTTCAAAGATAATCCCTTAAAATAAAACAGTCTTGCAGAAATTTACCGCATCTGTGCAAAGGCTCCTGAAAGTTTGTGAATGCTTGATAATTGAAGTCTGGGTTTTATATGCTTGATGTGGTAGGATTATATTGTCAGTAACACGGGCACAAGTATGCCATAAGGCTCCTTATCTAAATACTTTTTCTTCTTTTTGGACTGAGACTACTTTTTGATGAGCAGGAGGGACAAGTACTGCCCATTTGGCCTGCTACTGTAGAGGCTACAAGAATGATATCTAATAATCCCCCTTTCCTGACTTTAACATTTAAACTTCTGAGCCTGTTTAATACATCATAAGACTTTAGGATCCAAACCAACTGTTAGCTTTCCTGCTCTGAGAAAGTTCTGAAACAGTTGGAAGGCGAGTACAAGTAGAATTCCCGGGTGGACTGTGGAGCTTTGGTGGCTGGCCGACACGGCAGCTAAGAGGATGGGTGTCTAAGAACCTTGCATGTGGCAGAGGAACTAACAGATTGTTTTGGGTCCCTGACGTCAGGTGGGAGAGAATAGAAGAGCAGCTCAGTAAAATTTATGAGCTGGGAAACTCCTCTGGAAGTGCTAAAACCATGTATTTTTCCCTATGTGGTTTTTTTTTTTTTTAAAATTAGTTTCAGGTGTACAAAACTATGTAATAGTTAGACATTTATTATTTATATCCTATATGTTCTTTACGGTAATCAGCCACCCCCTTCCTAATTAAAGATCAGATTACGTAATTATTTAAAAGATTTTAACATAAAAGACAAAGAGTCAAGTTTGTTCACTTTTACATAAGTAGGAACAGTATTATTGACCATAGCTTTCCTTCTGAAAAAAAGGAAACAGAAGTTGCCTTAGTTATAAACATGTCTATTCACTGTCCAAAGTTTCACTTTTATTATAGTTCTGTTGTTGTAGTTAACCTTGGTTCTTTCAAAGGCATTACAGGGTATCACTGGATGATAAATTTCTTCCTCAGCTACAGCAGGAAATGTTTGCTCAGTATGAAAATTGGAAAATGAAAACAAAACATTGTTCCCAAATGACAGAAGAAACCCTCCAAGTTAATTCCTAAAATATTATTTTTGAAAATAGGATAAAATCCAACAAACCATCTGCAAACATTATTTTTCTCACTTATTTATTGCAAGTCTGTATGAGAAGAATGATCACAACTATTTCCTCTGGCTCATGAGCCTTCACTGCTGGGGATTTACAGGCTGTCTGGGAATGCACAGATAAATACTCCCAGGAGTCAAAGGTGCGCACCCAGCTAATTATAGCCACGTAGGAGATGGCACTCTTCCTAAGGGGGCTGTGGCTTAGAGAGCCAAGTATCGTTTCCTCCCCACACAACCCCTTCCTCCAATCATCATTATAAATATATTTAAACAGGAACATCGAGTTAAAAATAAAAGCTTTAGATGATTTAAAACATGTAAACACGGTGACTGTTTCTTATTTGAAATAATATTCTAGGAACTACTTATGATACTGTTCTAAGAAAGTCCCCGCTCATCTCTTTAGAGAAGCTATCTGATGACCAAAGTGACTGGGGTTACTAAAGCGTGCCCTGCCAGGGACAAAGCATGCTTATTTGTTTGGGAGTTGCTGGAGAACAAACTGCCCATACATCCTCTTTCCTTGGATTTCTACTTTATGTCAGGCCTGTGGAACCCACTGCCCAAAGGTCTATTCCAGACATCCTGCGGATGTAACTATCCAGTTTCAGGACAGGGAACTCACTGCCGCCCCCTGCAGCATGCCTAATGGCTAAGAACATTGGGATCAGACGGATCTGAGATCCAACTGGGACTCCTGTTGCTTACTGGTTGGGTGGACTTGGGTAAATGAAATAATCCCTATAGGTTTTCCTATTTATTTATTTATTTATTTATTTATTTATTTATTTATTTATTTATTTATTCATTCATTCATTCATTCATTCATTCATTCATTCATTCATTCGTTCATTTATATAATGGGTATTTCTGAGGACTGATGCAAGGACTGAATGAAAAGATGCATGTCAAGCCTTTCACTAGCGTCTGACATGTGGTAAGCACTCACATGTTTACCGAAGCTGTGCTGCCCCAGATGGCAGCCACTGGCCACAGGTGGCACCTGAGCCCTTGAACCATGGCTAGTCCACAGTGACATGTGCTAGAAGTGTCAGACACACACTGCATGTTGAAAGCTTAGTATGAAAAAAGCATGTACAATATCTAATTAATAATTTTTTACACTAATTACATACTGAAATGGTAATATTTTGGATATACTGGGCTAAATTTAACATAATTAACTGTACCTGTTTTTTAAAAATGGGGCTTCTAGAAAATTTCAAATCACTTGTGTGGCTCACATTACATTTTCTTTGGCGAGGGCACCATTGGAACATTGCATTCCTAAATGGGAGACTCACTCCTGAGAGGTCTGCCTTCCAGTGATGTCCACTCACTGGACCCGATTAGTCACAGGACTTCAGCACTAGGGGGACCTTTGGGAAACAGTCCAATCAATCCTTGATTTTACAAACGAGGCCACTAAGACCTAAGGGCGGCAGGCAGGGTCTCTAGTCCCGCTCCCCACATAAGAATGCAGGACATGGTGAGGCCAAAAAGGAACACCCATGGAGCCATAGCTAGGGGAGTCATACCACTATAGGTGGCTGAGTAAGAGAAATAGGAAACAGGAGCCACATGATCCGCAATCCTCACTCCGCTGCTGGCTAGCTCAGCCACCATCTCCTTGCTAGCCCCCATTTTCTGCTGGTGTAGCCATGGCAGTTATATTAGTGGCCAATGGCTCACTGGTTACAGCTGACGGCCAACTAGCCACAGCTAATGGCCATCCAATCACAATTGATGGCCATTTACTACCTGAGCCAGCACCTTTCCACGTGAGGCCGAGAGCCTGGAAACTGCACTCCTGGCTCTGTCCCCACAGAAGTGCAATGGTTACACCAAGGTCACACTCTACTTTCTAGAGGCACAGAAAACAAGTTGAATGCCCTTTCCACATCATCAGCCCTCGTAACCTGCAGGGGTGCCAGAACTGTTCCCCATCCCGTCTTCCACCACCTTTCTTTTTTCTAAGTGAAACCCCTTCGTTCCTGAAGCCTCTTCACAATAAGATTTAAAGAGAGTTCACAGTCCTGCTCACAGTTGTTTGCCAGTGACCTTACGACGTCCCCCTCCCCATCCCAATGCAGACAGAATATTCTCTATGTGGCCAGACCAGCATGAATACTGATGAGAGAATTGATCCCGTGACTGTTCAAACCACATGTAAGACAGGCTGATAAAAACAAGGACTCTGCTGCCCTAACTGAATGGAAGTATTTCTAACTCTGAGGCAGAATTTAAAAAAAAAGAAAAAGAAATGCACCAGGGAGTTTATTCATCATAGCTGTGCTCAAATCCCACTGTCAGTAAATGAGACCACATGGTGCTTGTAAATGGCTGTGGCCCCCTTGGTTTGGCTATTCCACTCATATGGCATCTGTTACTACACTCTGACCAGTAGTGGCATTCCTGAGCACCCCCACTCCTCCCTCTCACCCCCATCATCTGCTTTACAGTGTGTGTACTCAAAGTCGAAAAGAAATTTGTGTACATGGGAGCTAAGGAGTATTTCCAGTTGTTTAAAATTCTAATAACATGCTTATATATTTTTATCACTTTACCTCAAATATCACCTTAGCCACTTAGTTCTCATGCCAGTTTGGACCAAAAGCAAGGACATCTGTCAGTTGAAATGATGGATGCCTATACTGAATCATGTGATCGGAAAAAATTCTTAAGAGATGACAACTTAAGCACTCAGGCAGCTAAGTGTGATTAAAAACCACAAATATTGCCTTCTACTTAAACACACATACTTTTGTAGAAAAACAGGCTTAATAAAGGCCATAAGGATCACATATTTTAAGTTGAATCATACGTTACAGTAAGATTTACAATTATATAGTTCTTTCTAATTCTTTCTAATTTATAAGGTGTTAATATATGACTTCATTTGCTCATCATAGCCCTTCCTCCTCCTACTCCCTCTCCTCTCTTCTCCATTTGATGGACAAGAAAACTGATTAGATGACTTGCTCTGACTCCTATGGCTAATAAGTGACAGATTGAGGCTGTGATCCCAGGTCTTCCGAGGACTCTTCAACCAGGCTGTTTTCCCACCTTTATTAAATTTATTGGGGTGACATTGGTTAGTAAAATTATGTAGGTTTTCAAGCGTACATTTCTATAATACATCATCTATATATTGCAGTATGTGTTCACCACCCAGAATCAGTTCAACCAGGCTTCTTCTGCTGCTTCTTTTAATATCACCATGCTTGGTAGTATTGGCAAAACAGCAATCACCCAAACTGAAGCTTCCTGTTCCACAGACATACTCGTACAGAAGGGAAACAGAAATACAATGTTTCTTCCTGCTCCAATATGTGCCTTTAGGTCCCTCATATCTATCAGTCATTCCTTCTCTTTGGCCTAGATAGATGCCCCAGCATCAGTTATATGCACTAACTGCGTGACTACCATATTTCCCCGAAAATAAGACCTAATTGGAAAAGACGCCCTAGCATAATTTTTCAGGATGACATCCTCTGAACATAACCCCTAATGTGTCTTTTGGAGCAAAAATTAATACAAGATCCGGGCTTATTTTCGGGGAAACACAGTATCATTCTCATTATTTATTCTAAGATTCTTAAGAGTACAAAGAGCAATGACCTTGCCCTCCATGAGCTGCAAAACCTTGTGAGCAAGAGTGTAGGCCATGGAAGACTTATGATCCTCTAAGTTTGAATCTATGCCCCACTTACTAGCTACACTTCCCAGAAAAGGGCTGTTGTCTGTTTTGTGCCTGGTTTCCTCATATGTAAAATATAAGTAATAACCTCTACCTTCTGAGAGTATTAGATGACATAAATGCTATTCTCTATATCTATTGCACAGTCCCTGGCACATGGTAAGCACTGGATGTTTCCTATCATTATCATATCCATATTCATCTAGTTAGTAAGAATTATGAAATTAGCATGGAATTAAATTTACAAGCATAAGGATTAACAATGCCCCATGAAGATGACATACTCATCACTGGGGAGCTAATGATTCTGTAATTAATCATGGGGGCATTTCTGAAAGTTGATAACACAACCCCTTTAATAAGGAAGCAAACTAGTTCTTTGATAGAGAAAAGCCAGGTATTTTCATGTCCCAACGAGTCTGCATTCCGTGATTATCCACTTCATAGTAACTTCTGCAAGGCATTGTCTGAGTTTAGTTTGGTTAAATTTGGTTCTCTAATGAAGGGTCTCAAAAGCTATATTGTATGTTTGCATTAGGAATTTGGTTTATTAGCTTGGAAGAAGATCATCCCCATAAGTCAGTATTTCAAAGTGTGTATTAATGGAATATCAATGGTACATGACATGAATTTAAAGCATGTTAGATACTAGCTATTTGCTTCTCATAATTTTAGTCTTTAATTTCCTCACCTCAAAGATAAAGACTCAGACTAACTGGTCTCTAAGCTCCCTGTCAATGACACATTTTATAATTTTGTTAGTAGCAAGATTTTTAAATGTATACTTGAAGTATAACGTATTTGGAAGTTAAATCTTGCCTAACATCTGGAGCTAACTCTATTGAATCTTTTGGGCAATACCGAAATTCCACTTTCCGGGGAGGCTATTTGGTAAATCTTCATTTCAAGTTGTTATTCACATTGATCACTGAGCTGCTTAGTAAAGGACTCTGCCAACAGCAGGACTTTGAAGTGTACCCACCGGAAGGCTTTCTGGACCTCAGAGGTCTAGGAAAGCAGTGAATTATCAGGCACTAGACCAACAGCCTTTTTTGTATAAATGGAAAAGTTCATTCTACAATTCGCATGGAATTGCAGGGAACCCCAAGTAGCCAAAAGAATATTGAAAATGAACAAGTTGGAAGACTCACACTTCCCAATTTCAAAATTCATTACAAAAGTATGGTGATGACTGCATTATGCTATTAGCACAAGGACAGACATACAACCCGTGGAATAGAGCTGAGAATCTAGAAAGCCATACATGTATGGTCAATTGGCTTTTGACAAGGGTGCCTAGACCAGTGGGAAAAAAGTCTCTTTAAGAAATGACGGTGCAATAAATAGATATCCACATGCAAAAGAGGACAAAGTTGGACTCCTACCTTACACCATATACAAAAATTAACTCAAAAGTGATCATAGACCTACACGTAAAAGCTAAAACTATAGACTCTGAGAAGAAAACATAGTAGTAAATCTTCATGATCTTTGATTGGCAATGAATTCTTATATATGACACTAAAAGTATAAGCAACAACAAAAAATAGATAAACAGGACTTCATCAGGTTAAAAAACTTTTGGGCAGCAAAGGACATTACCAAGAAAATAAAAAGACAACCCACAGAAGGGGTAAAAATATTTACAAATCATATATCTGATAGGGGTTTACTATCCAGAATATATGAAAAACTCTTAACAACTCTGCAACAAAAAGACAAACAATCCAATTAAAAAATGGGCAAAGGATTTTAATAGACCTTTCTATAAAGAACATATATAAATGGCTGACAAGCACATAGTAAGACATTCAGCATTATTAATCGCTAGGCTAATGCAAATCAAAACCACAGAGAGATACTACTCTTCATACCTACTAGGATGGCTATAAGGAAAAACAAAACATGTTGGTGAAGATGTGAAAAAATTGAAACTCTCATACTTTGTGGGTGAGAATATAAAGTGGTGCTGCCACTGTGGAAAAAAGTTTGGCAGTTCCTCAAAAAAGCTAAACATAGAATTACCATATGACCCAGCAATTCCACTCCTAGGTATATACCCAAAAGAACTTGAAATGGGTGTTCAAATAAAAACTTGTACAAATGTTCATAGCGTTAGTCAAATACTCACATTAGTCAAAACATGGAAACAACCCAAATAGACATGATAAATGTGGAATACCCGTACAATGGAATATTATTCAGCCAAAATTACTATGCTGAGTAAAAGCCAGATGCAAAAGGCCACATATTGTATATGAAAGTCCATTTACATGAAATTTCTAGAATAGACAAATATATACAGAAAGCAGATTAGTGGCTCCCAGGGACTGGGGAGCAAGGGCTCGAAAGATGCCCCAAAGATATTGGGAAGTGAATGCTTAATGGATATGGGGTTTACTTTTGGTGTGATGAACTAGATCGTAATGATGGTTGCACAACATTCTGAATGCACTTTAAAATGCCACTGAATGCTACACTTTAAAAGTTTAAAATGGTAAATTTTAAAAGGTAAATTTATGTTGTGTGTATTTTACCACAATAAAAAAATAAAAATAGAACCACTGGCTGGCTTCTCCTTAGTAGGGAGATGAAAGGGGTAGACTGTTTCCAGCACACAGTGGGGAGCTAGGAGAGAGCCATGCAAGGTCTGGGACAAGTAGAACAATGCCCAGATTTCCCTGGATAAGACACATCACTGCCCAATGCGACTGACTTTTTTTTTTTTTAACTTTTATTTATTTTTTTAAGTGTGTTTTTCCAGGACCCACCCACTCCAAGTCAAGTAGTTGTTTCAATGTAGTTGTGGAGGGCACAGCTCACAGTGGCCCATGCGGGGATCGAACTGGCAACCTTGTTGTTAAGAGCACCGTGCTCTCACCAACTGAGCTAACCGGCCACCCCAAGCCTGACTTTCATGGTTTTGCTTTAAAAATGTGAATTCCAAAGCTTTGCAGAACCATGGAGACTCACATTCAGAAATAAGCATAAATGTATGTGACATTCAAATTATTTGATATTTTAGACTACCCCAATTATGATTTCCATTCCTCAACGCAGACATCTGAGTTGACCGCATTTAGAAAATGATGTTCCAAGAACAGACAAAAACAATTATGGAAACATTTTCTCTCATTACTCCCAAGGACAAAGCTTATGAGATCATAGGATACTTGATCTAATTTAATTTGCATGGCGGAACTACACAGTCTATATTTCCAGTTACCTTTATAATTGGCACTTGCTCAGAGGAATGCAGAGAGTGGACTGCACAGTTTTCGCCCTTTGCTCTGTTGCCCCGTCCTGAGTCCTCGCTCTGCAAATTCAATCTGACTAGGTAATAAGTAGTCTAAAAGAACTGCCCTCGACCTTTCTGAGGCCAAGGATGTGTGCAAGTCCTGCACCTTGTCCACTGTCCTGCAGGTGGCCATCGTTACATTTTAGATCACTGGAAAGCAGGGACCATTGCTGCTGTCTCTCCAGCATCAAGCCCAGTGCCATGGACACAGAGTAGGTACTCAAACATTTGCTACATGAATGAATGAAGCTTTAGATAGTCTGAGGACAAAATAAATAAGCCTAATGGAAGCAGCACATGTCACAACATAGCACAATGAGTAAGCTTTTTTTTTTTTTTGACTTTTTCATGGGTGACTGAGTATCTGGAAAAAAAAAATCAACTGGAAATGAGTCTGTCTGAAGCATGTCAGTGGCAGAAACAGAATGTTCTTGTCACAAAGGAAAATAACCTCAGAATTTAGGACGTGTAGCTTGGAAGTGATGTGTGAAGTATTATTTAAATATACATTTATTCCCTTTTGTCTCCAGTTCCCATTTCCATTCTCCATCTCATCCCAATACACAACTGTTCTAATGTGCTAATATGCATCCTTGTATTTATGTAAGTTCTTAAAAACTGTATTGTTTGGTGAGCCAGTGTTTTTGGCATATGGTGTTTTAATTTATGATGTAATCATGGATCTCATTCTTTCTTGCTCTGTGTGTAAAGAATTGGTATGAACTATCCATGAGGCCTTGATAGAAAAATACTCTATTAATTGCAAATGTGAATGCTTCATTTGAAATCTTTGGGGGCAGGAAGTAAGGTATAAATAAAGTCAAAGCTGGTAAACATATCCAGGCTTACTTTAATAGGAAAAAATGTAATAAATCAGATGATAGCATTATGTCTTATCATAATGTGTGTACTTTTTACATTACCGTTTTATACCACAAATTAAATTTGGTTCAAATCTTTTGACCACTCTGAAACAGATATTTCCCTTGAGTTACCTAAGGATTTTCACAGGCTGAGTTAATCACTTCATTTCTTAAAGGAATCATAATACAACAGGGAAAATTAAAATATAAGTTAGGCTATATAAACTATTATGATGTTTACTTTCCTCTTAAATTATAAAGGGTCTATTATCCTTTGCTTGGTTAGATATTTGATGGATAAACAGAATGTATTTCAATATTTAGACATTTTAAAATGAATTATTTAGGGATTTAAGCCTTATTTGAATTTGCACGGTTTACGATGCTTAATTAGAGATATGTGCTCTTTAAGCCCCAAACTTACTTTATCATGAGTCTTTGGCCATCTATAGCTTCACCATCCCTTAAGTCGTACTTGCTTGTTAAGGAAAGGGAAATCTCAGTCTTTGAGAGTTGACTTAGTGTATTTGCCTTGTTAGGATCATTGGGGTCAACGGTTCCTTCCCCTGTAGAAAAAAACACTGTTATTTTCCCAATTCACTCATTGTGATGGTTCATGAACAATGGTAGATAAAGGTTCTGTGGGAAAGACAGGCTCAGTAGTTGGACAGGAGATCATGGTCTTCATAAAAAAAATACATTCCAATATACTTAAAGTGGCTTTTAACATCTTTGATTTAAACATTAAAATAACATGGGGCATAGATATTTAAAATTGGAAAAAATTAGTAAAAGAGAGAACTGCTGAAATCAGAGAACACAGCAAGAAATTTCTAGTAAGTGTGGCTCTTTTGTTTATAATATAGGTTGACAAATCCTTTTTTGATGTATCTAGAGCTTACCTTCAAGAATATCAAAGTGTTTCACAATCTAGGACAGTACGAATTACAGAACCTTTAATGTAGGAAGTGGCTACTGTACTTATTATCCTTTAAATAAGCTTAGGTAGCAAATTCCAAAAATATTTTGATCTGGGATAGGAAAACCAACCAACCAACTAACCAAACTACTAAATACAACCCAGAAGGTAAGTAGAAGGAACAAGCTCTTACCAAGAAAAGATTCCACATGAGGTACTTCTCCCAGCAATTCCAGCAGTTCATTCAGTGAATCATGTTTTTCAGGTGCAATCGCATCCTGGTGCTCCAACAAGAGCTTTGTATAGAAAGCAACACACAAAGATAAAAGTAAACTCTCAACTGCTACCATATTTACATAGTTCCCTTTCCAGTTTTTCATAATTTTCTTCTGATATTGTTTGAATCTTAAATACAAGTCTGACATTTATTAAAATTAGAGAGCTCAGAGAGAGACACAGTTTTTATTTCATCTTAGAGGGAAGTGCCTACTCTTCATCAAGAAATTGTAGCTTTGTGAAAGGTGCTCATAAACCCTCTTTCGGCAAGATCTGCTAGGGGCAGCTTTCTTCCACCTAACCCCAGTGCTCCACTCCACTTTATAGAAAAAAATCAAAGTTGGGGGAAAAGAGTCTAATAGGAGTCAGAAGTCTCTTGGTTAACACTGGTAGACACGTGGAAGGGCTATTTTATTAACTATTTTAATTTCTCTGGCATTGAAGATCTTTGATGAGTAGGAGTGCCAGAAATGCCTATCTGGTTCCTTGGCCTGAGACCTAGATGTACCAGCTGGTTTCCCCTTTCACCACCCCCGAAAAAGGGTCAGAGGTAACACTGCTCGGGTATTTTGCCAAGTCTTAGAGGAAACATTCTTAACTCCGGAGGAGCAATAGCACTGGATGGTAAAACTGTGAAGGACAACACATTCGTTTTTGTTTGCATTTAGCATTAAAACAATATTTCCAAAGTATGGCACTGGTGCCTTTGGTCGATAGGAAATATTAGTTGTTTTGAGTAACTATCTTACAACATTCTGAATCACGATGATCAATGAAACTTTTTCATTTTTCAATCTGTTTTTTTCAAAAGCTTTATGTAGATATAACATACCATCAAATTCACTCATTTAAATGTATGATGTGATTGATTTTTAGTATATTCAAAGACTTGTGCAACCCTCACCACTCTCTAATCCCAGAACATTTTCATCGCTCGCTCTAAAGGAAACTCTGTTCCCATTAGCAGTCATTCCCCATCACCCGTTCCTCCTGGCCCCTGAAAGGATTCTCGTGCTTTCTGTCTCTATAGATTTAGCTGTTCTGGCCACTTCATATACATGGAATCATACAATTTGTAGCCTTTTGTACTGGCTTCTTTCACTGAGCATGATGATTTCAAGGTCCATCCATGATGTAGCATGAATCAGTACTTCATTCCTCTTTATTTCCAAATAGTATTCCATTATTCGGAGATATCACATTTTATATACTCATCTGCTGATGGTCATTTGTTTCCACTTTTTTGGCTATTATGAATAATTATGTTATGAACTTTCACATACAAGGTTTTGTGTGAACAGACGTTTTCTTTTTTCTTGAGTCTATCCATACCAGGAGTGGAATTGCTGCACCATGTTTAACACTTTAGGAATTGCCAAACTGAATCCCAAAGTGGCTGTACCATTTTACATTTTCACCAGCAGTATATGAGAGTTGCAATTATTCCACATCCTTGCCAACATTTGTTATTACCTGACTTTTTGATTCTAACCGTCCCAATGGGCGTGAAGTTGATTTCACTGTGGTTTTGATTTGCATTCTCTGACTACTAATGACATTGAGCATCTTTTCATGTGCTTATCAGCCACTTGTATTCTGGATATCAACCACTTATCATATATATGATTTGCAAATATTTTCTCCCATTCTGTAGGTTGCCTTTTTACTCTATTCATTGTGTTCACTGATGCACAGTTGTCCATTTTTAAACTGGATTATTTATCTTATCGTTGAATTTTAGGTTTTCTTTGTATATTCTGGATACATGTGCTTTATCTGATATATTATTTGTAATTATTTTCTCTCTTTTCCTTGGTTGTCTTTTCAATTTCTTGATGGCACTGTTTATAGCACAGAAGTTTTTAATTTTGACGAGATCCAATGCATCAATTTTCTTTTTTTTTTTCCTTCTTGTGCGTTTGATGTCATAGCTAAGAAACCAGTGCCTAATCTGAGGTCACAAAGATCTACCTTGTTTCCCCAAAACTAAAACCTAGTCAGACCATCAGCTCTAATGCATCTTTTGGAGCAAAAAGTAATATAAGACACAGTCTTATTTTATTATAAGACCAGGTATAATATAATATAATGTAATGTAATGTAATGTAATGTAATATAATATAATATAATATAATATAATATAATATAATATAACACATAATAATGTAAGACGGGATCTTATATTAATGTTTGCTCCAAAAGATGCATTAGAGCTGATGGTCCGGCTAGGTCTTATTTTCGGGGAAACACGGTATTATATTTTCTTCTAAGAGTTTCATGCTTTTAGTTCTTACATTAGGTCTCTGGTCCATGTTGAATTCATTTTTGTGTAGGATCGAAGGAAGGGGTTCAACTTCATTTTGGCACGGGGATTTCCAGTTGCCCCCAGCACCATTTGTTGAAAAGACTATTATTTTCCCATTGAACTGTTCTAGCATCTTGTTGAAAAAACATTGACCATAAATTTGAGGGTTTATTTCTAGACTCTCAGTTTTAGCCCACTGATTGGTATGTCTATCCTTATGCGAGCTTTACACTGCCTTCGGTGTACTTCCTTTCCCATTCTCTTTTAATCTTTAAGATTGGTGGAGAGAGTATCTGTTTAATGCTGGGTTTTCATTAACATTCCTAACACTTGCTAATTGGGTTTTTAAGAAAGGGTGAGGAGGCCTCAAGATACATTGCTTCAAGGAGACAACTATATCCGACGACTCAGTTTTCATTATACTTATTTACTTTTAAAGTTTCTGTTTATTGCAAGGCATGCCAGTTTTTCCACCATGGTCAGGGGTATTTTGTTTTAAAGTAAAGATATATACTTTTCTTTTTCTTGTAAGGATGAGTTGATTTAAAGAAAGACATTATACAAATAATAGAGGTGATATAGAGAACAGTGAAATCTGCATGGATCATACATAGGATACTTTTCGGGGAAGGTAAGTTAGAGACCAGAATAAAATAAGCAAGATGGATAAATTTATGATCTTGTCCTCTGCAGAGATTTGGCTGCTGTCCTTGGAAAAGGATGGTCAGTTTCTACCCTTTATTCTGATAATTACAGAACATAAAAATTGCCTGAAAAGGTCTCATTAAAGAGCTTATTTTGAGGTTCTACATATTTGTTGGAGAACAAGGGGCAGGCCACAGGCTTGGCACGTCATGCTACTGCTGTGCTGGTGTCTGCATGTGGACACCTCTTCAGTTGAGTCAGACAGTAAACAGGACAGTCTTTGCAATTACACTACTCCCACGTTATTACAACTGCTTCCACCCTAACACATGAAAGAATTCCAAAGCAGTCACAAGCTATGTTTCCCAGGATTGGATTCTGTTTTCAATTTTTGTTAACAAAAGGAACAGACTATTTCTCCTTAGAGAGTAACAGTCTAAATTAACACAATCACATTTTCTCTGTGCTGTTCTTGGGAAGGAAACTCTCGTTGTAAAAGAGAACTTCCAGCACTTTTCCTGCATGAGGATATTGCCCTTAGCAAATATGCAGCCAACATGTGGACATTTTCTTTGAAATGGATAATCTACCACAGAAATAGATCCATGGGTCACTGCTCAAACAGGAATCTGTCCACTTGCTCCTTAGAAAGTTATGTTTATAAACGATGCACTGCTGAATATGTTTTCTTTGTGATTTGGGGTGTTTATCGAGAAAAGAAGTATAGCCTCTTTGTTTAATCCACCAACTCATGCTTTCTGTTGGTCATTCAGATGTGTCTTTGTTTAGGGTCACTCACAATACTTCTGGAGAGTGTGTTGCAAATGTGAGGAGGTTCCCTGTTCCAACGCTGAAAGAGGGAAATTCAAAGTGGATCCACTTTCTTCCAAACCTATAGTCAAGCTTTAGTTTCTTAGAAGAGCTGAATAATAAACGCTGAAATTTTGAGCAGCCAATGTTGCCATTTGTTATTATATCTCATTTGATGGGGCCAGGAGCAGGACCTTTGAGAAGAGTGTATTTGTTTTGCTTTACTCCTACTTGTGTGTATCGTCCTTAACCAGGGCTTCTTGACCTTTAGTGTGTATCTGAATCGCCTGGGATCTTGTTAGAATGCAGGTCCTGGGTACATTTTGAACACATCTCCAGGACCTGGCTTGGAGTAGCAAGATCCAAAACTATTCTTGGAAAGGTTCCCTTTGAAGAA
The DNA here is from genome assembly GCF_004115265.2 of Rhinolophus ferrumequinum. Taxonomy (NCBI): domain Eukaryota; kingdom Metazoa; phylum Chordata; class Mammalia; order Chiroptera; family Rhinolophidae; genus Rhinolophus; species Rhinolophus ferrumequinum. The sequence goes on along the minus strand of NC_046290.1, from coordinate 48,986,500 downwards.
CCTCGATTTTTCAGGAAATAAGTTCCAACTGTTTTTTTAAAAACAAGCAAAAACCTTCTCCATGCTTAGCCTCCCTTTTTACTTTAAATGATTAAAAAGCCACATAAGGCTTCTCAATGCCAAGCAAACTGCCCTGCCCTCAAAAGGCCCCTAATACATGCTCATGGCTCATGGTGGTGGTGATGTTTGCACAAGGACCAGATTGAGACATTACGACATTGCACAGACTGAAACTGCTTGCTTCTAAAAAATTGGGGGTTTTGGAACAACACAAGTGATTCTTTGTCGGCAGCTATTGTTGGGTGGGGGTGTCTTCTCTTCCTAACCCTGAGCAGCCTGTTTATTTCCTCTCTCCTTATGTCCAAATATTAGAATAAACATTCTCATTTTTCCAGAAAGTTACTGGAAAAGCTGAGAGGATTCCTGAAATGGAGAGAGATAGAGTATATGGATTCAGGCAGTGTGGCCTCGGTGGATGGGGAAAATATCAGGGCCTGCCCCTGCTCGTGGCTTCCACCACATATTCACAATCCGACTGTCAATGGATCGTGGAAAAAGTAAACTTTCCCTGTTTTCAAGAAGGAATTTTACTAATACAGAAGAGTCAGGGAATAAATACTCAAATATTTCTTAGGAGTAAGAATATGAGTATTAGCACATGCTTACAGTAAACCCTGTAGAGAGACTAAGCATTTTTAAGAAACAGATGTCTGAACAATGGACCCATTGCTAAGACGCTCTTCCAACCCCACTTACTGAATGTGTGCTGATGATTTCTTCAATTGAAATAAAAATGACTGGTTTGCTGACTGTCACCACATCTGTGTATTTATCCATATTAAACTTTTCTTCTGGCTCAGGGACATCACACGCTTCTTTGAAATATTTCCTAACAACAACATAAAAGTCTTAAGACAGTCAAATTTGTGAGTTAAACAGCTTCATAAATAGTGAGAAAATCTTGACTGATGGCTAGTTTTTTGTTTTCTCCCCCAAACCTTGGGAGGACTTGTTATAGCATCGTCTAGGCTGGCTCTGAACTGTGGAAGCTGAGTCCAGGTTTCTAGATGCTGGACCCAGCCCCCAAGAAAGGAATGGAGAGAGCAGTAGGGCCCTGCTAGTGACTCACTATAATCAAATTATAGGCACATTGTTTAAAAAATATGATTTAAAAAATGGACCCTGAAATTTAAGCAAAAATGTCAAGGTTGATGTTCCTTGATCTAAGAATCAAGACTTTCTAGAGAAAACAATCCGAAAAACAATAAAATTGTCTGCTTTAAATGGCACAAGCTCTTGGGCCTTCAGTAGCCAGCAACCCTTCAGAGGTTCTGTTAACCAATTGGATAAAAATTCGAGTTAAGCCTACTCCACTTAGTTGATCTAAACAACCATTGCCGGCTGCTGGGAAGGCTGTTAAGGATAGACACATAAATAAATGTGTACAATGTCCAGTACTCAGACTCTAAAAAGTCTGCTCTTTTAAGCTATAGCAAATTTAGACAGAGAGATCAAGAAAGCCACCTGTGCTGCGATCACAGCTTCAGAGTGATCCTTTGCACCGGTAGAATAGGTATTATATTCTATAAAGCTGTACATGTTTCAGTTGCCTCAAGTCATCCTTGGCAGATCTCCTAAGGCTTATACACCAGACTTATACACAAAGGCTTAAACACCAGAAATGACCTCTACTTTTCCACCCCAAGGCTGGAGGTTAAATGGCGGGCCGCCATGCTGGGGGGCGGCGGAGGGGGCAGAGCATGTTTCCATGTGACAACTGGCCTTCTGCACTCTTGGCTATAATTTCTCATGAGTTGCTGAGATATACAAAGGATAAATATGAGTGGAAGAGAAAAAAATGGCTTTAAGAGGAGGTGAGGAGAGGCTTTTGGTTTTGTTTCTTTTGAAATGAAAAAGAGTTGGGAACACAGATGGTTGATAGAAATAATGTGAGAAAAAAAGAAGTACAGGGAAACTGTAATAGCAGATAAGGGCTAACAGGGAAATGGATATTACGTTTTCAGTCAGTGAGAAGACCTAAAATTAGCAGCTTGAGAAACTGCAACTTTCTATAGTAAGAGGATTTGGGGATTTCTTTTTCACAAGAGGCCATACACACCAAATAGAGATTCATAATCGTGAGCTATCTTTGCCAGTAGATAAAGCACTAATCCAGAGGAAAACCAAGGAACAGGAAATGATCATTTTCCAAGTGAGGAGTGAAAGAGGCCACATTTATGTCACGCTTCTATGACCTGCTGACTAAATGGCAGACAGAAGGAAAAACGAATGCCAAGATGAACGTGCTTCCTCAGAGAGCTTCGGGTGAGTGCATATTTCTGCAGGACTTACTCCTTTCATGTATGTCCCTGTTGAATGATTAGTGATATGCTTTGGAAATGCATTTGAAGTCAAAAGACTTACGGTCTCACAGATATAATTAGGAGCAGTTTGAGACTAGAACACATATAATCCTCAACAAATATAAAAGCTGGGTTTTTCCAACCTGTCAAAACTGAATACCCAGTTTCCTACTATTGTTTGGTGCAGACAAGGCAAGTTTTTCCTGATTGGACAAGTTCTTGAAAACAAAACAAAACCCTCTTAAGTTCAACAAAGAAGAAATCAGCTCTTTTGATTTTTCAATTCTCACCACTATAAGCCTGTAGCATACCAACAAGATTAATATTTCATTTTGTCGACAGCAGAAACCATACATATGGGGACGATTCAATGTAGCAGGGGCACTGGGGCTGAGGGTGGCATGGGCACCGCCAATAGAAGGAACCCAGCCAGCGCATCCCTCCCTCCTCTTTCCCCACTGGGCCTACTGGTAGAAGAAATGCATGCAGCCACCTGATGTCCTGTCTCCCTCCCCCAACTCCAGCTTTGGGCACAGGACACACATTATTTTTCTCCAACATCTTGCAAGTTTCTCCAAAAGTAATGACCCCTCTTACCTGAACTTTTGATACGTCTCTGATAAATAATTGTTCATAGATGAGAGATGCTGATTTTCTCCTTCAAACAGCTTATTGGAGGCTGCATGCTGAAGGATCTTGGCCACTGATCCCAAGTTTCTCCTCTGGTCAGAATTTATCTGCCCTCCGGCTGTCATGTCGATGATATCAAAGCCGTCTGGAGCTACAATAGCTGGGTTCATGTACCGATAGTACAGGAGGTTTCCAACAATCTGGAATGATGCAGAAGAAAAGATTATTTTCAAGAGAGATAATTCAAGGGTTTGGGTTTTTTATAACAGTAAATATTAATTAACATTTCCCAAGAAAGCAAATTATTTTGTGTTTTGAATTCCAATGAGGAGTTAAATAAAGGTAGTGAATATAATCACATATTACTCATATAGTTAAAAAATTATTTTTGGTGAAAAATATGTTATTGCCCTGAAAATGCTCTAATATAAAGAATCGAAATAATGTATGACATCTCCAAATTAACCTCAGCATAATCAATAATCATGATAGTCATTAGAAATAGAAGACCTGAGCTTATATAAATAGTCATACAAGGGGAAAAAAATCTTACAAAATGGTGTGTTGGTAATTTTGGCTCATACCCCCAAGAGAAGCTATGGTGAGATTACTCTTGAAAATCTACCTTTAATAGCTCATCTTCTGTTGCATCGGGAAATTTCTCATGGATCGAATTCTTCAGTACTTTGGCTATATACCTCAATCCATAACTACATGTAAAACAGATAACAAAAGAAAATAATGGAAAAAGACTAAGTGAGGAAGAAACACACAGCAATTGTTCCAGTCAACTAGAGCCCAGCATTTTCCTAAAAATTAAACATAAAATGAGATGGTAACGGAATCACAGGACTTCCATGGATGATAGTAACTGAGTACTGGTTTGCATCATTCCTTCTTTGGAGAATAGTTATGAATTTAAAATGCAAATATAAGCAAATGTTCAAAATAGTACACAAAATATGAGAGAAAAACTCCTACCTTCAGTACCAAGGTTTATTTTACTTATGATTTCAAGAACTTTCAGCAAAGACTGTTAAAGTTGCTACATATACAACTTACGGCAGTAGATCAAGGGAAGAAATGATAGAATTCAGGACTTTGTCGATGACCCTTCTCAGGTTCTCATTGGATGCCTCCAGTTTATTTCTCACTTCAGGGTATGTCAGAGCTTGTTCTGTGGTCACATCATAAGGCAGATTGCTGAAAACACAACAAGGGCTTTTAATTCATGGAGCTTAGGTACAAGCGTTTGTATCCTTGCCAAGTTGATTCAAACTTTTTATAGTGAACTGGATTTTGCCCACTGACTCCAATGATAAAATGTTAGCTAAGTGAGGGGAGGTCTCACATGCCCAGATGGTACCCTCGGCCACCAGTAGAGCATGGGCATTCCAGGCTCTCCCTCTGAGATCATCTGGCAAAATAAGTGGCATACTGAGGTAACAAGGACCCAGTTAACTTTCTCTTTCCCTTAAAAAAAAATTATAAAAAGCAGTATGTTCTTTACAGAAAAAAATTACATATATGCAAACAAGAAAAAAATGCCAACTCGTAGGCAACCACTTTTCATATCTTAGTCCATAGTTTTCTGGGTCCTCTATGTATGTGTGTATCTGGGCCTCACACCCGCATAAGCATAATGTAGTTCGTGTACATACACATTCCATGAGGATACTACATGTGCGTGTAAATGCTTGCACATTTCTTTTTTTAAACTGCAACTAAAAACTACATCATAAACATTTTTCCATGCCAATAAATATATTTGTATACCATGATTCTAAATAGTTACTTACTACCCCGTAATGTGTTATACAAACATTTATTTAACAAATCACCCAAAGCTAAATATTTTGACTTTCCCCAACTTTTGCTATTACAAACAGTGTGTGAAAACCACCCATGAAATTCTCTGTGCATATCTTAATGATTTTACAAGGTATCTTTTTGCAGGAAATAAAAAGCTGGGATTGCTTAGATCTACAAACCACCACCTAGAACAAGACAATCCCACCGGGCTTGTTGATGCTCACATGTTAAAGTTACTCAGTAAGTGTAAAAAAGTGTGTATTGTCTGGCGAAGAGAAAGTGTGTTCCATTTCTAGGCCTTGATTTAGAAACACACAAAGAATAACCAAGGGAGAGAATTATAGAAGTTGTGGCCTTGGGGATCACCTGGTACTGAGATGTGACAATATTGTGTATTATCAAGATGAGCAAGAATCGGGGGCGGCTGGATGGCTCAGTTGGTTAGGGTGCAAGCTCTCACCAATAGGGTTGCCTGGTTCAATTCCCACATGGGTTGGTGGGCTGAGCCCTCCACAACTATATTGAAGACAAGGAGCTGCCACTGAGCTGCCAGGGGGGTAGCCGCATGGGTCAGCTGGTTAGAGCGCGAGCTCTCAACACCAGGGTTGCCGGTTCGACTCCCGCATGGGATGGTGGGCTGTGTCGCCTGCAACTAAAGATTGAAAAACGGCGACTGGACTTGGAGTTGAGCTGCGCCCTGGAGAAACACACTGTTCTCCAATATTCCTCAATGAAATTTATTTAAGAAAAAAACAAACAAAAAAAACGTTGAGCAAGAGTCCAAAAATGTGACAGGCATGATATGTTAAAGGGAGGGAACATCTTGGATTGAAAACAGACTTTGTACAGTAAATTTTGTTCTTTTAACAGTGCTTAACAGAGTTTAAGTACATATAAATACACATGTAAAAATGATCATAAAACATGACTGAAAACCAACATCTTCCTGGTTTTGTTACCTGGCTTCTCCAGTCTGCGTTTCCAGTTGGTTCACCCAAGCCTTGTACACATCTATAGGGTTTGTGTTGATGATCAGGGACTTGTCATCGATGATCTCTCTCACGACTGGAGCCAGGAGCTGGCGCAGCGTGTTTTGTCCACGCGCCCCTCTGTTGAAGCTGACGACCATCTTGATGACTGTAGGATTTCCAGTAACGATGTCCTGTACTTGGTCCACCTTTGATCTACAAAAAGCCCAAACCAAAACAAAATGATTTGTCTCTATGGATAGAGTTTTAAACAGTATATATTCTCTCTGGCAAGCAAGGGCTTTATGGGGCTATATTTTCCTCCATGGAAGATCAAAGATAGTGTAATCTAAAAGGAAGCTATCGTTGGTAACATGAGTGTTTCTTATTTGAGAAATTTAAGTATTTAAAAATAAGTTCTCAGCCTTAATTTCAATCTAGAAGGCAGGAATGAACTGAAAATGGACCAAGACTAATAATTCTGGGTGCCATTGTACAAGTGTTGTGCCCTCTCTAGTTATCAAATTTCAAAAATAACTTTCTTGATTGAATGAACTATCTCCACTGCTTCAAGTCCCATTCAAATCCTATGCAATGTGGCTTCTCGCTACATCACGTGGGGGAGAGAGGTCTTCTTGACTTCCCTTTGCTAACTCCTGTCTCCTCCCTTTCATCTCTGTGAAACCTCTCACCCTCCTCCCGCTTGACCACTTTTTCTGTTTCCACCTGCTTTCCCTTTAGGGTCTGAGAGGGCCACATTCTCGGCCTTACCTAATTCCATTTGTTTCTTTTGCTGTCTCCTCTTCCCGCATTTTAATTGTTTTCTTTCACTTTCTACATGCTCTCCCCTCAGACCTCATTCACACACACAACTTCAATTACTGTCTCTCTGGAACTGATCTCAATGTCTAATCCCCATCTCTTTCAAGAATTAGTCTTGAATTTCCAGTTTCCAACTGGACATTTTCACCCAGATGTTCCACTTAGTGTGTTAAAAATTCTAACTATCTTTTTCCTTCTTACTTCCCCATTTCTCTGACCTGTGTCATTCCAATTCATCCTGTTCACATACAGCCAGTGGATCTCCTCTAAAAACCTAACGTGGTCATGTCAGTATATCCTTAAAAGCCTTCACAGCTTTCCGGAAAGTAAAAAGCCTCAGCACTTGGGTCTGGCCTCAGGTCTTCCATGATCTGGCACAAACTATCTTTCCAGCTTCATTTCCTGGTAGTAACTAATTAAGTCAGATCTTGGTGAAACTAATCTATTTTTCTTGCACCTTGGCCCATGCTATTTCTATCACCATTGAGCCTTATTTCCCTTTTCCATTTCTTCTTATAAAACTGTAGACATTCTTCAAGGTTTTGGGCCAACTAACTCCTCTTTCTTAAAATCTTTATCAATTTATCTAATTGGAACTTTTCTTTCCTTCCCTCTGATTTGTTACACTGTGTGTCATTTATTTAGCTCTTACCTTATGCTATACCTCCACTGCATAGCATTACTATTTCTCATGAATCCTACTTCTCATGCTGGCTTATAGACACGCTGAGGGCAGAGGTCCCTGGCTAATATGCTTCAGACCGATAGGAACTAGCATAGCTTCAGGTATCAAGAAGTCAGGAAGGCAGTTAAGGTTCACTAGTTGGATAAGGGCATTTCTCATGTATTTGTTTCTGGCTCAGCTCCCTACACGTTTTGTTTGTTTGTTTTTTGTTTTATCAACTGAGTAAGAAAAGAAATTAGCAAAAATAAGTTTAAGTTCCAGTAAGAAAGGAAGACTCTTTAGCAGAGATCCTTATTTTCATTTCACCCATTTATGGCGTTATTACTCACAGAATTTTTACTAAGTTAAAATTTCTCACCGACTTTCAAAAAGTTCTTGATTTTCTGCTGTTGTATGGTTGCAAAACCAAAAGTTAGTTTAGCACTAGAAAAGGTATCACTGGTGGGAGAAAACTTTCCTGAATATATCTATAATGATGGAGAAATTTCTCAAGAAATTTGACATATTTTAATAGTATAAATGACTTATAAGAATCATTTTAAATTATTTTAGTAAGTCAGAGATAGCCACTACTAACAAAAGGATCTGTTCATTGGTATTTTTGTATATACGAAAGTTTGGACTATTCAGTTCACGAACTTTCCACCGTGTAAGTGCATGGTGGAAAGTTTGCGAACTTAATTGTCCTTTTCATATATTTACATACGTACTTTATTTCTTCCTCCAGAGCAGTTTTAAAAAGCTTGAGGAGTAGATATTCTTCTCGTTGATTGGAAGCATAATTGTATATTGTGAAAATAACAGTATCCATAAATTTAGTGGACTTGTTCTGCGGCATCTGAAAAATCAGCTTAGCAAGGTATGAAGGATTGGTCTACAATGAAAGAGGAAAGAAAAAAAAAACAACCCACAAAACTACATGTTAATATATTATTAAATCAGGAGTACCCAGTTCCATGCTCTTCAATGACTTAATAATGTATACAGCAAATAGAAGAGTATCTGGCACAAAGTAAGACTTTAAAAGGTATCAGCTAATATTAATACTATACTATAAGAAGTTATATTAGAAAGTTACAATAGCATTTAAATTATATACTATGTGATGTATACTTAATAAAATATTATATACACTGTACACTGTTAACCATTTTGAGCCACATATTAATATTTATTGTAGAGATAACAGAAGAGAGAGGTGGTAGCCAATAGAATCTGGTATCCGAAGAGACTGGCAGGCATGGACCAAGGGCTCAGCTAAATATACCGTCCTGGAAGGACTGATGAATGAATGAAGGAAACACATCCCATATTCTGAGACTAGAAAGCAAAAGAAAAGGATATGTTTCCATGTGGCGACAATGGGATGGCCATGACATTTTACAAGGAGTAAGAATGTAGGAGGGAGGCTAAAGAGAGAGGTGAAGGTCAGGATAGTTGATGGGTGAAATTCCAGAAAAAACTGACAAGAAAAAAAAAAGACAACTTAAAAATTGACAAGAATTTTTAAAAAACTGAAATGGGGCCCAGAGGGCCTAGCTGAGTGAGGGTAGAGTCCATGACACGTAGCACCTGTCTTCAGAGTGATATGGTTTTTCTCTAGTAGCTACAGCAACCAGATGGAGGTTAGCAGAGAAAAAGTAGTATTTAGGTTATAGAGAAATTAATTTTATACTCCCACTCTTCATCTTTGTCCTGATGAGAAAAGAAAATTTTCCATACGTTGAAACTAATATTCATTTAATATGCAGTTGGCTCTCTGTATCCTTGGGTCCACATTCATGGATTCAACCAACCACAGATCAAAAATATTCGGAAAGAAAAATTATGTTTTTACTGACAGGTACTACGCAGTCAGGCCTACAATGGCTGCATCTATAATTCTGAACGTGTACAGACTTCTTTTCTTATCATTATTCCCTAAACACTATAGTACAAAAACTATTTACAATGTATTACGTATTAAAAGTAATCTAGAGATAAAGTGTACAGGAGGATGTGCATAGTTTATATGCAAATATTATCCCATTTTATATAGGGGACTTGAGCATCTGTGAATTGTGGTGTCCTTGGGGGTCCTGGAACCAATCCCCCATGGACACCAAAGGACAACTCTACTCAAGTAGTTTTGTTTTAGTTTTTGAAAGAAAATCCAAATTCTAGTTTACTTTACTACTTCGACTTACTTTCAAGCTTATAACAGATTGGTTGAAATTTTATGAATCAGCAGCTTAGGACAACTTTTTCTTTATAGATCTGTAGTGATTCTTTTCCCACACTAAGCATATGGGGTTATAAGAAAGAAACTTACTCTAAAGCTCAAGAAGCCCACACCTCATTCTTTCTCAGATGATCTAAAAACATTAAATTTAGGCTCATACCGAAGAGACAAACCCAAAACAAAACCTATACTAATTGATTGGCTACTTTGGCCAAGAATTCTTGCCAAGGCATGATCGAAAGGCCAAAGGAATCCAGACCATTCTCTATTCTATAGTTTCTTCAGTGATCTTGGGCTCATGTCTTCAAAGGAGAGAGAAGAAAAGGTGAAGAAAAATACGTGATTACAAGAGACACTTCACTTGGTACAACTGAACGGCCGTGTCCTGGGACTATCAGTTTTTGGATTGTTTGGGAAACAAAACTTGGTGGAATTATTCTAAATATGCTCCTGTGCTTCTTTCTCCTTTCCATTAATGAGCCTCTACTTACATAATAGGGTAGACAACGTAAGTCTTAGGCCAATGACTAAATTTTCACTTTCTTTATGACACATATTCTATCAAAGAAGCTTCATACACTTGGAAGTTCCCGGATGTCAAAAATGGTAAATATCTAAGAGCAAATTTCCAACTGGTGGATAACTATTAATCTAATTTAGGCAGACAGAAAAACCCTTCCCTGCCTAGTGTGAGCCCCCTTTCATTCTGGAAAGGTCGCAGGTGTCCAGCAAGTTTCCCTTCTATGCTGCCACATTGTGGCCCTCTGTGGCACTACACCTGTCTTCCAATCTATTATTTCCAAATAGAGAATTCTCAACTCTACCAACATTGACAACTATTCTCTCAGTGAGGCTAGACACACCTCATTTATGGTTTGGCTAACAAGTTCTCTGCACACCTAACGCCAGTGACATCCTCCAGCACAGACTCAAGTGTCACCACCAACAGCAGTGGCCTCACACATAGGGACACCTGACTTTCAAGGAAGAAGTGCTGGTCTACCTCTGTTGGGAAAGTTTTCCTACTGAAAAGGACTTTGTTTATGTCTATCTCTGTCACATACTCAGTTTTCTTTAGGACTGTGGTAGGCTGGATAAGGTAAATCATTGGTCAAACAAAACAGTAACTGGTCCACCAGAGTCCAACCATAACTAGTTCTCACCTGCACTCTGGAAGCAATGGAAAATTACTGCTCATTTAGATCAGAATAATGCTATGGAAATAATGAAATAAAAAAGATACCCTATGACGCTAGTCCAAACCCTCTGGCTCTTTCCATAAAAGAAGGGCAAACTGGTTCTGTTAAACATTTGTTTTTCACATAGTTAAATTTTTTCAAGGTTGATAGTACCGGCTTATGTTACTAGATTTATACCATTTCTGCAGATAACTGTGGTATGATATAGTCAGGAAGACCAGGGGCTCTGAAGTACCATTTACTGGCTGTGTCTCAGTTTTCTGATAATGTAATACGGGAATAACAATAGTAATTATTTTCTGATGGCTCCCAGGGTTATAGTAAGAATTAAATGAGATACTGTTTATGTAAATAACCTAGAATAGTGCTCGGTACTTAGCAGGTGCTCGAAACATGTAAGCTATAATAGTTTTAGCATGGGGATAGATCCCTTGTAAAACACAAACATGGAATGTAACATTTATCCAAGATTCACAGCAAAACAAATTGTTCTCACCTGTAAAAGATAAAACAGCTGCTGATATGTTTCTAGTGTTTTTCTCCTCTCCTTACTCAGACTTTTGATTCCCTGGTTGTCGCTGTTATTTAGTATTTCTCCACCTTTTTTCTTATTTAGCTTCGTTCTGTGTGAAATTACATCCTGGAAAAAATTTTTATGAAATTACTACTTTTTACTCTGGTACTCTTTACCTCCTCCCTTCACATACACCCTGAAACACACATAGTTGGAAAGAGTAATTTTACACATTTCCCTTATGAAGAAACAAAGGAATAGAGATTACTAAACAAATTAAGGAAATCCAGCTTGCAGGTGAATTTGGCTTTTGTAATATTCATTCTCCAAAGTTGTACTTATTTGCTCTTAATCTGTAATATAGGCACCAAGACAATTAAATAAGAATAGTCTTTTCAACAAATGATGTGGTACAACTGGATAGCCACATTCAAAAGAAAGAAGTCAGATTCCTCTCTCATATCATAAGCAAAAACTAACTCAAAAGAGATCAAATAACTAACAGGTAAGAGCTAAAACTATAAAACTCTTGAAAGAAAACCTAGGTATAAATCTTTGTTACCCTGGATTAGGCAATGGTTTCTTAGATATGACCCCAAAAGTACTAGTGGCAAAAGAAAAAAATAAATTGGACTTCATAAAAACTAAAACCTTTGTGCTTCAAAGGATACTATCAATAAAGTAAAAAGACAACCCACAGAACAGGAGAAAATATTTGCAAATCATGTATCGAATAAGGGACTTGTATCTACAATATATGAAGAACTCTTAAATCTCAAAAACAAAAAGACAACCCAGTCAAAAATGGGCAAAGGATGTGAACAGACATTTTTGGAAAGGAGATCCACCAATGGTTAATAAGCTCATGAAGCTCAATATTAACAGCTCTTAGGGGAATGCAAATCAATAATACAATGTGCTACCACTTCATACTAATTAGGATGGCTATAATAAAAAAAGACAATAACAAATGTTCTTGGGGTTGTGGAGAAATTGGAAACTTCATGCTGGGACAAATGCACAATGGCACAGCCACTTAGAAAAACATTTTGGCAGTTCCTCAAAAGTTAAACGCAGAGTTACCATACGACCTAGTAATTCCACTCTTAGGTGTATATCCAAGAGAACTGAAAACATATGTGGACACGAAAATGTGTACATGAATGCTCATTGCAGAATTATTCATAATAGCCCAAAAGAGGAAACAACTCAAATGTCCACCAATTGATGAATGGATAAACAAAATGTGATATATCCATACAATGGAATATTATTAGTAAACAATGAGGAATGAAGTATTGATTCATGCTACAACATAGGTGGACTTTAAAAAACTATGCTAAGTGAAAGAGCTGTTCACAATAGACCACATACAATGTGATTCCACTAATATGAAATATCCAGAAGAGATGAATCTATATAGAGGCAGACAGTAGATTAATGGTTGCTGTGGCTGGGGGACGGGGAATAGGTAGTGACTGTTAACGAATAGGGGTGTTCTTTCATTTCTTGAACTGAAATGTTATTCACATGCTATTCAATTCATCCTTTTAAAGTGTACGATTCAGTGTTTAGTATATTCATGAAGTTTTGTGACCACCACCACATCTAATTCCAGAACATCTTCTTTGTTGGGTGATAAAAATGTTCTAGAATTAGATAGAAATGATGGTTGTACAATTTTAAACAATGCTGAAGTGTACATTTTAAAAGAGTGAATTATATCTTATTAACTTATAAAAGCACGTTCAAAAATATGTACTATAGAAGAAATACATTAGAGATAGTTCTCTCCCCGCCTCCTCCAATCACATTCCTTTAACCATTTACAGGGAACCTTGGAAATACGTGGCTGGAAACCTCAGGTTGTGTCTTCTTGAGGAGCTAAAAGGGTCATGAGCAAGAGTCGGTCCTTTAGATAAGAATCTACCAAACATTTTTACAGAGACCCACAGTAAAAAAATACATTTTACATCTTTAATTGGTAAACACACACACACACACACACACTCACACTCACACTTACACACAAACACACTACTGATTCTTAGTACTGGGACATACTCTCATATTTTCAATTTGCTTTTATTCTACTCCATTAAATATTGCCGATGACACACTAGATTGATTTCATGACCCACTAACGGCACATGACTCACACGAAAGTCACTGCTCTAGAATGCCTCCTCTGCCACTTAACCTTGGGTCACTGTCCCACAGAGTAGGTGGCAAGAAAGATGTTTTTCTTAAAATGACTTCTGTCTGCTTCCTTGTGCTCTTAGCCCTACTCCTACCTGAGGACTCTCTTGGCAGTCAGCATCAGGATGCAATCGGGACATTTCAGACACGACAGTACTTTGCTGTGCACGCACTGCTGCCCGTGGAGCATCCCCATTGCCAGTAGAGACCTGGAGTCATTCTGACAACTGTGCCTGCCCCCACTTCCAATTGCCTCTGGGGATGAGAACCACTGTCAGCTCTAAATCTTCTTGGTATCTCTTAGCACCCCATTCTCCATAACCAGTGTTAGTCCACAGGCAGAAAAAGCCCCTTGGAGCTCTGAGGTAAGATCGTTCTGTGTGGTTACGTCCATTGCCTTCCACGTCTATGATTTCCTTCTTCCTCATTCTCAGCTTAGAGAGAGCCAACCCTGACTTAACCATTTACTTTTGTCCCCCTATTTGCTTATATGGGAAAAGAGGGGGATTTGATTTGCAAGTCCATAAAAATTTTAAAAAGGCAACATTTCCCTCTTTATTTCACAAATATATAAAATACATTATGATGAAGAGAGGGAGCACAGTTATCACTAGATGGAAGTTAAGGGGAAGTCTACGCAGGCGGCTGCTGGATTTCCAGCCTTATCTATCAGAAGTCCTAAGACGTCGCTAGACTAACTGGCTTACAGTTCCATTTAACCCAGGTTTCTCCTCTTCAAATAACTGCTGATGTGTAGATCATGCAATTCCCTCAAATACATGTAATAAATTGATTATCTGGATTTTGAATAGATGGTAGGAAAAAATCTTGGTACTTATAACCCCCTCCCAATTACTTTCAATGGAAACGGGACTTTTCATTTGTTTTGTTCCAGACTTCATCTTCAGGATAATGGTTCTTGACATATAGAGAAGAGAAAAGAGGGCATGGGTGGTAAGCAAGCTCTGGGGCAGAACGAAATTCCTTTCCATTAGAAATAGATTTGGTGAAGACAGGACAGGAAGTATATGCCCACAGCTCAGTGTTGCCCTAAATGCCACCGTATTTTCCCTTCCCCTGATAACAGGATATCTGCATGTAGGTAATATGCGATAATATAAACATTTTTGCAGAAAGTGTGAAATAGTACAAAGGATATGGGCTTTGGAGTCATAAACACATGGGTGTCTGCAAAACATGATTCGCTCTGTGACTTTGTCCTGGTTACACTCGAAGGCCCACTTTCCTAAATCTATAAAATGGGCTTAATGATAGCAATCTTACTGAGCTGCTGCGAACACTAAAACAATCTACATATTTAGCACTTTTTCCAGTGAAGAAAACAAAGCTCAGAGAGGTTACGAAACATGCCCAAGGAAATATGCTAATAATATAAGCAGTGAAGTGGTAAAATCAAGCAAGAAAATAAATCTCAATCCTGGGTTTCAGGTAGCCCTGGTTTACAAGTCTGCACTCAGATGATAGAAACATCACACTCCCCAATGGGAATTTCAGGGATTCAAGATTACTTTTAGTGTCTATTTAGGTTTTCCTGCAAGCTGGTTGGAATCTATGCCTTTCTTCATCCCTATGCCTCTAAGAAACTTGTGTTCAGTTGCTTTGTCTCCCCCATCTCTATACCATTCCTTTTGCCTAAAACCAATGTTAACCACTTCACTCACCCTTGACTTTCTGAGATTTCTAGGAGGAATGTAAATTTTAAAAGAATTGTAAAATGCATGGTTTACTAGAGAGATCTAGAGTTACTCCATAAGAACTAATCTACTTCCCTTTAAAGTCTTTTTTCTCACTAAATACGTGCTCAGTGGAAAAAAAAAAAAAAAAGGACAAAGAAGATAAGTTTAATTCTATCGCCCAAAGAAAAATCACTTAACTTTTGTTCTTCTGGCTTTTTAAAAGTATATATTAATATATATACTTAGGACAATAAATGAAATTGTACTGTTTTAGGTACTATTTTCTTCCCAATTACATTGTGAATCTTTTCCCCTGCCTTTAAATGTTCTTCAAAAACACTTTTAAGGGCTGCATAACATACATATTAAGTTAATTCTATTGTCCTCTGTTGTTTTTGTGTTGGGTTGTTTTCACTACTTTAAATAAAGCTTCAACTGCATAATTGTTATCATCAAACTAAAAATGCTACTATTAATAATAAGACTGACTATATTTTTAATAATCATTAGTTTAACTTCTAGTAAGTGTTTGATACTTAGTGTTTGAAAAGGTAAGTTGAAAAATTAACTTTGTTTCACAAAAATGTTACCAATTAAGAATACGTCTTAAAAAAGTCTTACATTCATGAAGATCTGAAACTCTGCTATGATTGTATTTCCACAAGCTACATATTATTTATAGTACTTAATGTTTTGCAACTAAGCCTTTATTTTGAAAGGCAAGGCATTTCCTGTTGACAACTTTATGGGAATTGAGTAAAACAGGAGTTTAAGGCTATAAAAAGCATTCCCTGACAGACCTTCTGGAATATATTATACTTTAAAAGTTCTCACATGTGTCAAATAATACAAACTTTTTTTTTTTTAAAGAGTAAAGTACTGTTACTTTTCTGGATAAAATAATGAAAACAGTTAAATAAAGAACGTTTAAGTTGTAGTTTTATTCCTTAATATTTAGGAAAAAAGATCATTGTTCTATATTACAAATTGTTCTAGTTTCTTTATTTTCTCTTCAACTATTTCACTGTTATCTGTGTGGGGGCTGAAGACAAGAGTGGGGCATTCACATGTCCACTTATCTGGTAGCATCCCATGGCTGCTCATCTCCTAGTTTTCCAGAACTATGTATTCAGGCCCTGGCAGTTGGCTCTCCACCTCTGACCCACTGTAGCTTTCTGAGAGCTTCCCCCTTGACCTACCAGTTTTCTGAAAAACTGATGTGGCATCGGAGCAGGGACATGGAAAGAGGCTTTACCCTAAAAGTCTCCTTTTCTTGATTAAAATTAAACTTTTTACATGGTCTTACAGAGCTTTGATGTTGTCAAGTTTCACACAAATCCAAATCTGCAGCACTATTTATTTAGAGACTATTATTGAGGCAGTTCTATTCTGGAGGGGCCATTTCGAAAACGCGTAGGGGTTATTGTTTTTATCTTTTAACATCTTAATGACTGGAAGGCACTACTGGCTTCTAGTGAGTGTTGGGTTAGGGATGACAGATTCTCTGCTGCCTGAGTAAATAATTTTCCCACATCCTGAATGGCCGGAGTTTTGAATGTCCTGCTCGTCATTCATTCATGCAGATAAAAATTCTCTGTGCAATTAGTTAAGCCTAGAATAGAATTGTTTTACATATAAGCACAACACACATCCTCCACAATTTTAATATCCAATTAATTTTCTGCAATTCTGCAATAAATTTTCTGCAATTCTGCAGTCTGCAAGGACTGCAATTCTGTGTAAACTGGGGGAGTGGATGGAGCCACGCTTTGCGTATTCTGAACTTTACAAAGAGTTTTCCTGCATTTTGGAAAATGAAATCACCAACAGTTCTACCACTCTCCCAGGGGAGTCTCTGCAGCTCTCTCCACCTGTGTTTATTCTGAGAAGAGGCCCCAGCATCTGTCAACGTTATCACATCTAATGGCATCAGGCCCGTGTATTTTCAGTTTGAAATATGTGTTTTTATTATAAATTACTTTCTATTTCTCTTTTGTGTTTACATAAAGGACTTAGTCTTGTTATTAAGGTACACATGGAAGTAGATGTTATTTCATATAAATTTCACTTCCTAATGGTAAAGAAGCCTTACAAAATGTTATGAAAGGGGGATACAGAATTTTGCAATCTGAGAACCACTGCTTTGTAATAAAAATGGTAAATAAACTTTGGATCACTGATTCCAGATTCCAAATGACCTTAGCTGGACCAAAGCGCTGTGCACAAATATACCTGCATCTTCTCTCTTCTGGGAGCCAACAGTCCCACGAGCCCTACTGACCTCAAGTGTGATCCTGTTCTTCACCAGAAGCCCAATCTTGATGTCCATCAGGTTCAGGTCTTTCTCTAGCTGTTGATTGCCCCTGATTTTTGTCACCACTTCTCCCCTTAATCGTGCAACCTCTAGCTCCTCCTGGAAATCCAAGTCACTTTGGTCCAACAGATGCACAAATTTGCGGATTACTGTTAACGGTGGGTTTTCGGAACCAACTGCAGGGAAAGAAACAGGCATGCTTTAATTAGGCATGTTTGGAATTATTATCAATAGGAAAGAAACCAGGTCTTCAAATAAAGCATTACCAGAAAAATACAGCAATGGAAGTACTTGGTTTTCGGAGTGAATCATTCTGCCTCATGTCAAATCGGGACAAGGAAACTGATCATGTAAATAAATGTCTGGCCTCACTATTTTCTAGTTATCTAACACTCATTTATCAGCCCTCTCTCACACTGTTTCCAGGACGTAGGCACTGAGAAGACAATTCTATCTATCCGTGCCTTACTGATGAGGAACCTGGGAAAGAATGTTAATGTTTAAGTTACCTCGACTCAGAGAGCCTGTGGCTGAGTCAGATAAGAGATGTATATTCTCATTACAAGAAGCAGAAAGTGGCGTCTCTTGGCCCAAAAGACCTTCGGGAAGGAGCAGGAACTAGGTGAAAAATGAATCAGGAAAGGTCGATGAAGGGAGAGTTGGCCAAACAGGAGCCAATGGAATCACAAGCGGATACATATTCTACTTGGCAGAAATAAAAAAGTGTAGAAATTGAAATTTGGTCCTTGTTCTTTCTGCATGGACCAAGGGGAGGCACTCATAAACTAGGAGGTGACCCCCTGTTGTCGAGAGGGGCATCCATATAAATTCTGAAGGGGCTTTCCCTTAGTGCCTTGAACATGAATTATGCTTTACTTCCCTGGCACTCTGACTTTTGAAAAGGTGTATTTTTTTAAAGGTGTCTAATGAGATCTACTCTGGGTAAATTGAAATAATAAACTGTCCAGACCTTCAGTGATGAATGATTAGACAGAGCGATACAACGATGAGTTGAAGGTAACCCCATTGTCGTTACCTCAATACCCAACCTCTCCTTCACATCTAAGGCCCTAGTCAATCTTTCTTTTCCTTCCAGCTTGGTTCTGTGGTGTTTCGACACTCAAAAAAAATTTAAAAAGTTCAACCAACAACATAAACAATTAATAACATGTACCCGTATGAACCACCAAATCTAGAGTCATCTGTATTAGTAGTTTGCTATTTCTTTTTTTTTTTTTTAACGGCAGACGGGTAACGTGCCGATGTCGTAACAAGATTTGAGGTAGGCACATCTCACACCAGAGCGTGAACACGCAATCATCACACTTATGAACTACAAAAGGATAGTTTGTTATTTCTGATGGTCTATTTTGGAGAAGTTACCTTGGATCCTGGGACCCTTTGTTTCCCGGTCACTGAAACTTATGTGAATTTATTTTCTTCCCATTTCTGGCATGATGTTGCTGATGACATGACCCTTTCAGGAAAAGCCTGAGCGATGCACCAGAGTTCATTTGTGTAGCTAAATTGAGAGAAGATGGGCCATCTCATTTGTGTCTAAAGTTCTCTCTCCCTGCTCCTAGGGATTGTGTATCTTTTTATGTTTTAATAGGCCAGTTGGAAACAAATTAGTATTTTAGCTTTACTAATTGTTATGGCTCAAATTTAATATTTCCTCTATCAACAGTAGGCTTTTTGGCATATTCATGCCACTGTGTGGTATTTTAATTTCAGGAAATCATAGAACTTCACAGTCATCAGCGCTCACAAGTGGCCATATTACAGTTCTAGCAATTTCCAAGCTTAAATACATTCAATGGCTTTCCAGAAGGAACGGGTGAAAATGGTTGATTGACTAAGAAAAGTGATCTTTTTTTCAGATTAAAAAAATAAAAGCCTTACTTTTTTGAAGATGCTGAATTGAGAAATGACAATTTACATTTTAGTTACCATGAAATCACCCTATTTGCCAAAGTCCAGAGAAGCTTAGGTCTAATTCATTCACTAACATAGTTTCTATTTACTTTGTTTGCTTTTAACATAAAAATCACCTAGATTTTTAAATTGGAATTTCTTTTGTTTTTGTAATTAAAAAAAGTAAGTAAACGAAAAGCATCACTATAAGCACCCATGAAAACACATTACATATAATGAAATGAAAATCAGCCAGTGTTCATTTGGAACATTTATTCTTAAATTGCCTTCCATGTGCAAAAGCAATAGCAAACCTCTTTTCGTGTGTAAGGGCTCAGAAAACAAACCCCTGACTCAGACTTCTAGTAAAAAACTTAAAGCCATCTACCATTTGAGAGACGAATCTTATTAATTCAAAGTGAAGTGTGGCACCGAAAAGAACAGTTGACCTATCCTTACTCAGCTTGCATACTAACTCCTGGAATTTAGCAGAATGAGGTATTAACCAGTGGATTCTGCACGCTAGAGACAGAACCAGGCCTCTAAGCTTTTCCTTAACAAGTACCAGGGAAGATTTTCTTGAGTCGTGTGTTTCACCCCATAATTCAAATAGACTTTGAACAATAAAGTATGTTGTCTAAAGTATTTACTAGGCACTATGCTAGGAAAATTATTAGTTTTCTACTTTCTCCAAAAAATAAAAATAAAAAATGAGGCAGAGTTAGAGACAATATAATGGCCATTTTCATTACCGAGCTACTCAGGTAGTGACTTTTTTTACTCTCTCAAAGCTATTTTTGAATGACCTAAATAAAATATTTTAAAAATTTGGGCAGTACTAATACTTTTATCAGCAAGCTCTTCTCAATGCAATGTGGGATATGCTTTTTTTTTTTTTAGCTGACTTTTTAAATTTTTTATTTAAAATTTATTTGGGTGACAATGGTTAGTAAAATTACATAGGTTTCAAGTGTACAATTCTGTAATACATTATCTATATATCGCATGTGTGTTCACCACCCAGAGTCAGTTCCTAATCTATCATACGTTCTTGTGATAATTAGAATGTTAAAAATTCAGCACGTAAAGAATGATTGTCACTATGTAACAAACAATAAAAAACATTGCAGAGTTGGGACTGTAAAGAGAGGTACAAAATGTGATTGTTACTCCTGGGTGATTTGTATTTTTTTTTGCTTTTTCAAACTTTCTACAAATGGCTTATATTCTTGTAAGAAAAAATACTTTGAAAACCACAGCTACTGTGAAAAGTCCAGAATGAAATTACAGGAAGATGTTTGTAGTTATCTTTGGGAGATGAGACTACATGTTTTTTCCTTATTTCCAGAACTTCTTACATGAATGTTTTATTCTTAAAATGAGGGGGGACAAATCACAGGCCAGCTGATAAATTCAATAGTTCAAATGTAAGCTTATCTTCTGGCTAACTCTTTTGCATTAGATTCAGAATTCTAGCTCAAATTTAACATAAAATATCAGACTTTATGCCTATGCCATTCTTTTTGAAGAAATTATATCCAATCCACTTACTCCTTCCACTTATAATAGGAAAGGCCTTTTCTGTCATTGCATGTTCCTTTGTGCCCCTGCTCAGAACCTGGAGCCTGCGATGGTCAAAATCTACTGGAAACTATGGGCATCCTCCTGGAGCCGTCAGTCTCTGAAGAGACTAAGAGGGAAATAATTTGTCCTTGCCTGGTTTATAAGGGATCCATACTTTGTTTCAGAATACTCCTACTTACCCAATGTTTTGTAGTCATCTCTAGCTTTGTTTGCTCTCAGTAGCGACTGGATTTTCACGATTTCATTTTTCTGCAAAAGAATGCGAACAGTCATGATCTCCCAGAGTCCCATCTATGCCACTATTTTAGAATTTTGAACTATTTAAGAACTGGCAGTATTTAAGAATGGACACTATTTAGAAATGACAGTGTTTAGAGGTGGTGTATGTAATGTTTAGTTTTCCATTTTATTTGAAGACAGGGTCAGATAAGTTTAGTTAAAAGTATAAACAAGACTGTATGGGGACTGGTTAAATAAAGAGCTCTAAAAAGGCGAAAGAATTTTTCCACCAAACTTAAGATGATGCAATCTATGTTCACATAATCTCTTGCTTAAAGATCCTGAAAAAAATTACTCCTGCAGGCTTCCATTTAAGTTAATTGGGTAGCAAGTAATGTTGGAAAATTCTCCTTTAAAATCTTTTCTCTTTGGTAGTCGTTTCCTCTCATCCATTTTTTCTGTCCTGTCCTGACTGGTTGAAGGCTCTCTGTGAACATGAGTTCTGAATAAAAAAATGTAAGCCTCCGAATATTATCACATTGCGTTCTAAGGCCTATTTTTTTCCTCCTGGTATTCATTTTCACCATTTAATAAGAATCATTCAACGCTAACATCTAACAAAGCATTCATTTAGTTCATTCTCAGGCAGGATAAAAATCCACATGCACATCTCTTACATGATCGCTGAAATACTGTAGTCGAGAAAGGTAATTCTTCCGTGCTGTTATCATCCGGAACCAGGACTGAATCTAAAAGTAAGTAGAGAAATAAAGGCAATCAACGAAGAACTCTGATATCTTTTTATGCATCTTTCTAAAAATATTAATATTTGATTTGATAAAAAAAGTAAAAATTAGCAGTCTGCCAAATAATAAACATCTAAAGCCTAATCTTCATCTACTTCTTTCCTTGCTTTTTCTCTTAAGGGGTTCAACCCATGTTATACTTTATGGTGGAGAAGGTAATGTAGCATTGTACTATTTTGCTTTATTCACAACAAATAAAATCCAAGAGGGCAAGGCATTTTCCTGAAAGTTGCAATGGGTCTAGCCATCCAATTAAACTAAATACAGGGTTTCTTCCAACATCCCTTCAATGCATCCAATATACTTTACATCTTTACAGAAAAACATCCAAAGAGGTTTCACGAGGTACCAACTGTGACCAACAGTTTTCTGAGAGAACAGACATGTGTTCTGTGGTGAGCACAGGACAGCACTAAGGAGCTAATGTATCAACACAGCGGATCTAGATCACCTCATTCTCTGTCTTCACAGTTTAAAAGGTCTTTTAAACTAATCTGATTCCATTCTCTCTCTAACCCACTATTCTGACTCCTACCTGGATTTCCAAGTTGTCTACAAGTTCACTTCTGTACAGTCCCTTGGTTTGCAGTTTTGAGAGAGTGCACATCACAGGGCCTTTTCTTTCTCTAAGCTCAAAGCAATCAGCTTGGGTGGAAAGCTGGGTTCGCCCTGGCTCACCACCCAAATTCAGGTCCTAACTTTTGCATTTGCCTTACAATTAAGCTTCTGTACTGCTAAGTATGAGCACTCTAAGTATCATTAGGGAACATTGTAAGAGGAACATGAAATAAAGTTGGGTTTCCCCCAGACTTTAAGTAATCAATTTGGACTTTCTAGAGCAAGAGCATTTATTTACTGGTCACTAAGCACTTCCACCTCGGATTCTCACAACCACATAAAGGACCTGAGCCAGTTATAGTTCTTAATGGACTTGCTTGTAGATGATCAGCTAAGGGAGTCGTGGAGGTGGGATTGAAACCCGGACTTGCTTCTGATTTCAAGGCTCACACCTAGTCTTTCCAGTCTGTTTTCCAAAAGCAAAACTAAAACGAAGGGAAAAGTTTCAATCAAGCACTTGATAAGGCGGGAATGGATATTTACCTTCACAATAGAAGGAATATGATCAATGAATGTTTGTCGCCTGTTGATATATGCCATCCGTTGTTTATGTCCCTTCCAAAAAGACTGTGGAAAATAGTAAGTTACAGAATTAATTATGTGCAACAAGTTTTTCAGTTTATTTTGGAAAGTGCCAGAACAGAGGCTATCTCAAGAGACACTGAGTTGGAATGCTGGCAGGAACCCTCCCCCACAGATCTCATCTGACACTATCTCTGGGGGTGGATGTTAAACTGAGCAGAGCATGAGGTCACATCTGAGACTTGTCCCAAGCTTGGGAAAACAAAGTTACCAGATAGAAGCCCAAATTCCCAATCAAAAGCTTAATTTTACCAAGGCACTGGATAACAAGAGAAACAATAAAGTGGAATTGCCCCAAAACATACAGGTTAACTGGGTGCTAATATTATTTGGTAACAACATAACGTGCTTCAAAATAATAACTATTAAATATCTTAACTCCGACAAGTGGCCCTTTGTGGCCTAGACTGGAACGGAAGATGCTTTACTAACTTGTGACTCACAATCCCTAAAAATAGGAGTGCTGTGATTGAACATTAATTATTTCATCCATTTCTATAGTAAGTTTAATGCTGCTCCATCAATATAGCTTTACTAGGTTATCATCCATCATTAAAGAGAATTTTTATAACATTTACAAACACTGGACACAAACTAGGATCTTTAGAAGGATTAAATCCATAACTGTTATAAGTTTATTCCAGTTCATTTATGAGTAGCTTTTTTTGGATATCTTTGTAAGTCACCCAATTCTCTGATTTTGCTTTTCAAATTAGAAATGAAACACAAGTTTCTTGTTAAAAAGGACAAATACAAAAATTATATTATTTTTATAAATTTCTTTTCATGTTGCATATATCAACCTACCTCCTTCTTTTAAAAATGTATGTGGAATTTTATTATCATTTAAAAAATAATATCTTTTTTAATAATAATTCAAAACAAAATAAGATGGAATAAAAGTGATCAACTGAGCACCGCCCCAGACTTCCCCTCTCAGTGCAAATCTCTGGAAATGACAAATATGCTTTTTATGAAGAACTTTTAATTCTGAAATAATTACAGACTCACAAAGCTGCAAAAATAATACATTTGAGTTCTGTGAATCATGTGAGACCCTTTACCAGCTACTCTCAATTGTAACATCTTATAAATATGCTTTTCAAGCAATCCACAATAGCGCTAGAAAATGAGAAGACACTGGATCAAAAACTATGAGGGATCCTGGAAGAGAGAAGGCAGTTGGAATTGGATTGAAAGAGGGAACCACAGAACAAAGTTCTACAAAAATGTGGGAATATCTTACAAAAAACGTTGGATGGTTCTAAGCTTGAGTGAGGCTTGGGCAGCAGTCAGAATAATTTTGTGAAACTTGTAATCTTATCCACTTGCCAATCAGTGAACAAAAAAGCATAGGTGGAGGAGTGGGACTTGGGAAAAGTACAAAAGAGTATAGAGCCTTTTTGAAGAGAATTTCGCAATATGAAATTTAAAGTTATTTAGCCTTTCACCTAGTGTTTCTAATTTTCAATATATCTAGCCTAAGGAAACATAAATAACTGTGCAGAAAAGCTATATATAAGAATTTTTGTTGCATTGTTCATAAAATATATATATATATATATATATATATATATATATATATATATATAGAGAGAGAGAGAGAGAGAGAGAGAGAGAGAGAGAGAGAGAGAGAGAGCGCGCGCAGAATGTTTACAAGTAGGGGAACAGTTAGATAAATCGTGATTGCATTTAGACCAAGGGATGTTATGTAATAGTTGTGTAGAATGAGATAGAGTCACATATATTGACTGGGGGAATGTTCCGTATATCGTGGAATAGGAAGATCTCCAAGATACACTAAGAGAAAGAGGAAATTATAGCTTACTGTACATCCTATGATACAGCAGGTTGACAAAAACCCCCATAAAATAATGCACATTTCTATGCAAACAATCTGTACTCAAAGCCTAGAAGACGATCTATGAGGATATACAGCAAACAGAGAAAGGTCATAAAGTAAAATGTGCCTATGCACCGATCCTGACTTCAACTCAGCTATTCTTCAAAGGAATGTCTAATTTTTTGCTATGTAGCCTTGAAGCAGGCAAAACATAAATGCATACATATATACTTTATTGTGGTACACAAAAGATAAACATATAAATATGTGTATGTGTTTATGCATCCTTTATTTTTGACAACATGGGATCCAATCTTATGCTAAGGTTTGCTTTTTTCCCCTCTAAATTAAATATAGCATTGATATTAAATATAGCATATAAATTAAATATAGCATTGATAAAAAACCTGATACTCCCGATGAATTTTAGTGACCACACAGTAATCTGTAGTATAGATTTACTATGACTTTATTCCTCTACTGGTGTGCATTAAATTGTCGTCATTTTTTTTTTTTTTTTTGCAGTAAACAACTTTGCACACACCTCATTATGTGTTTTGTACACGTTTCCATCAAGATAGATCAATAGATACAGGATGACTGGGTCAATCAATAATTGACATTTAAAATTAGCATTTATTGTCAAATTGCTCTCCAAAGACTGTGTGAGTGATACCCGTTTTCCAAGGGTCTCACTGAACTGGCAAACAGAAGACTGACGATATCCAACTGACTGATGAAAACTGTTGTCTCATTTTTATTTATATTTTGATCTCCAGCAAGGTGTAGAAAGCTTACCTTCCTTCATGTATCTTTGCTCTCTTTATAATACAATTGTTTTAAATATTTCCTCTATGTACATGTAGAACTATATTGAACAGTGTTATAATTTTTGCTTCAACTGTCAAACATAATTTTAAAAATTCAAGAAGAAAAGGGAAATGTAATTACCCATATGTGTACTCTTTTGGTTGTTCTTTTTTCCTTCCTGGTATTCCAAAATTCCTTCACTTATTTCCCTTTTTGTTTAGAGAACTTCCTCAGATATTCTTATAGGGCAGGTATGTTAGTGGTCAGTTCTCTTTGTTGTCCTTCATCTGTGAATATCTGGATTCCCCTTCATTCCCAAAGGATACTTTTGCTGGATAAAGAATTCTATGTTGACAGCTCTTTCCTTTCAGCACCTGAAAAATGTTGTGCTTCTTTCTCCTGGTCTCCATAGGTTCTTATAAAAAAAAAAATCTGTCATGAGAACTGTCTTCCCCCTACAGATAAGCTGCCATTTCTCTCTCATTGCTTTTGAGATTTTTTTCTCTGTCTTTTGTTTTCAGAAGTTTGACTGTGATGCATCTGTGTGTGCATTTCTTTGAGTTTATCCTGTTTGCGGTTTGTGCTGCTTTTTGAATCTGTGGTTTTATGTGCTTTTGCTACACTATGGAACTTTTCAGCCCTTATTTCTTCAAGTACTTTTTCAATACTGCTCATTTCTCTTCCCTCTGGGGACTTCGATGACACAAATGTTAAATCTTTTGTTAGAGTCTCACAGACAGCCCTGGGGTTCTGTTCTTTCTTTTTTCAATTTTTTCTCTGTTTTTCAGGTCTGCTGATTTCTTTCATTCTATCCTCTAATTCACCAGTTCAGTCCTGTGTTCCTTTTATTTTGCTGTTGAGTCCACCCATTGAGTTTTTGACAACTGTCATTCTATCTTTCAGTTCTAAAATTTCTGTTTGATTTTTCTTTATATTTTCTGTTTCTTTGTAGATTACAGAATAAAAAAAAAACCAGAAGTGTGAAGAAACAGTTATAATTCAAGAGGGTCACCTGAAAAACTATTAAAACTTCCAGATGACTAGTTATAAAATGAATATATAAACTTGATAAATTTTCTTTATGTCAAAAATAAACTATATAATAGAATGAAGATGACATTCACAATACCAAAAAATTAAATAACATAGAATAAACTTAATAAGAAATATGATAGAATAAAATTCTAATACTATACTGTAGGACAGATTAATAAATGGAGAGATATATTGGTGTCTGAACTGGAAAATTCATTATTGCAAAGATGCAAATCTCAAATAAACTAAAACTTCAATGCAATCATAACAGAAAATTCAGAATGGGTTCAGAACTTCATCAAATTCCTTTGGCCTAGCTATTGAAATGAGCACATGGTTTTTCTCCTTTAAGCTATTATGGTGATAAAGAATTATGCAGGAAAATAAATTATCTGAGGGTTTAAAACTGGAGCAAGCTTCACAGTGCTTCTCAAAACGTAATGTGTAAACAAAATCATTTGAGGATCTTAAAAATGCAGATTAGGACTCAGTAGATCTGGGTGGGGCTCCAAGACGATGACAGTGCCAGTGTATGTTCCACACTTTGAGTAACAAAGATCTGAACAAAGCCAAAGAAGTTTTAATTGATCATTGATTTAGAAAAAGCCACTATGGGATTTGTCAGTGTGGCATTTCTGAGACACGGGAGAAACTGCTCTCTGATGCTACCAACAATTGCAGGTCACTGGATTCCATGGCAACCTAACCAATATTTGTTGCAATGAGTCTCAAGGGTGGTTCATATGTATTTGTGGGTAACACTATTCAAAAGCACAGAAATGCAAATATATATTATACATCCTATTTCTTCGTCAAAATTGAAAGGCAAATAAGATATTGGGATTAGCACAAGTTCTCATTCTACTTTTCTGGAATTATCTCAAGGAACACTATTAATCTCCATTAGCTCAGATTTACAAACACTCTGGATAGGTAATCTGTCATAACAGATGATATAATATTGAAGCATTCTTGCACTGGTGGAATAAGCACACATGTCCATTCTGTACTTTTAATGTATTAAGGATTCAATGCTCACCAACAGTATTTTCCTTGAGATTTCATTTTGTATTTAATCTCTTTATTGATTATGTAGATTTTTCTGGAATCCTTCTATGTTTATGAATATTTTATTATTACCTCTCTAAACCAAGGCAACTTGGCTGGGTATAGAATTTTGGGTCTATAGAAGCAGAATTACATGCCTCTTATTTGTCAAAATTCTTCAAAAGTCTTCTTTTTCAGTTTGTAAGTTTTGGTTCCATTAGGACTGGCTTTCCTTATTCTGTGCTAACAGAACTCCTATGCAAGGCCACGAGATTGCAGGCTCTTTTACATAGAGGCTGTTTATTAAAAACAATTATGGATATAAAGTTGGGAGGAAGGAGCTGTTGATAAAAATACAGAAGGAGACAAAATTCTCAACCACAAAGCCAATTAGAAGCAGCTTTTTAAAGACAAATAGAGACAGAAGGCATTTACAAAAATACCAGTCTTCTCTTGACTGGCATGAAAACTTGTGGGAAAATTTATAATAGTCATCTTTGTTTTGTTTTTTTATTATTACCATAAATACATTTTCTGTGTAATGCATCTGTAACAAAGGAGTCTTTCAAAATACCTAGCCCTCAAGGTTTACTCCTTTGTTTTACAGATTATAATTGTTAATCTCTAGAAAATCTGGTCTGCTAAAATTGTTTGCTGTTGCTTGTCAATTGGGCACCCAGGACAGTAATATCCAAATTACCAACTCCATGTTTTGGAACACAAATTCTTGTGTGATCTCTCTGTTAGCCAAGAAAGCCCTAAACGTTTATTTCTTTCCCCTCTCAGCTTAAAGGTAAAAATCCAGCAATCTACAAAGTCGTCAGTTACATTAAAAGGATGTCGTGAAGTTCTGTCACATCCTCTTCCTTGGAGCCTGTAGACTCTGCCACTAAAGCTCCTGGCACTGTGAAGTTGCTTCAGAGAAACTTGTTTCTTTATCTTTGCCTGGATGTTTGCGGCACTCTTTGATCTGAAGTTCAATGATTTGATAATTCCCAGGGTTAAGTTTTGATGTTTGTCACTATTCTTTGCCCCCCGGCACCTCCCAAAAAAAGCGGTATTCCCTCTTTCTTCAGTTCAAGAAAAAACAAAATTGTAAGCTATCTATTTTTCCCTGACTGGGTTTTTCTGATCCTTTCCTGTGCCATACCAACAATCTGTGTTGGTTCCCCATTATCTGTCTCCATCATCTTGAGCCCGTCATCATTTCTAACTCTTATTGAGCACTTACGAGCTACATACTTGGCAAAGTCTGTTATGTGAATTTCTCATTTAATCCTCACAACCCTACAATAACATGGGTATTATGATTTGCAGATGACATAATGTATTTTAAATCATCTATTCTTTTCCTCAGCCTTTTGTGTGATTTTTCTCAAGTTCTCTATGTGTGTCAGTTATTTTCAATGTCAGTTCTGCATTCTGCAGTTATAAACTTATTTATATTCAGTGGTGTCACCATTTCTCTTTCTCTCTTTAGCTGTCAGTTATCTTATTGTGCTGTCTTGTTTCACTAAGTCCATGTCTTATTAAATTTCTTGAAAGCATAAAGCAGTTTCAGTATAAAAATTTCTTTTGTCTCCTAAAATAAGAGCATCCTTAAATGTTTACTTCATTTGTTATTTTACAACTTATATTCATCTTTCTTTTTAAAAATTTTTTTTTGAGATATTTTTTTCTGGTTCATTCTGTTTTCTTTTTTTTTTTTTTCACTTCCCTTCCACTCAGCCTGCCTCACTTACATCCCTTCCTCTCTCTCTCTTTCCCCGCTCCCACCCCACTTGGCTCATACCAAAATCTTAAAAACACCAAAGATTTATTGAGAACCCTCACTGAGTAAGCTTTCTGTTCACATTACCTCATTTCAACCTTTTAGCACCAATGAGGTATGCAGTATTGTTGTCCCCACTTCACAGGTGAGGGAAATGGCTCTGGGCAGTGACTTGCCCTAAGTTACAAATCAAGGAAAAAGCAGAACCCAGTTTCTTAATCATGAAAGGAGTTAGTCGTGCCCTCTACTGTTTTCCAAATCTCTTCTTTGGGGTGAAATTAGAGGCGTTTGAGGTCTGGAGACAGAAGAGGGAAGAGTGAGGACAGGATCTGGACAATTCGGGAAGATGGATTTCCTGGTTCTGCTGGGGCCCATCTCACACAGCCTTGCTCACCTCTCTGCCTGGCAGGCAGTGTCTTCCCATCTCCCCACCCCCCGTCTTGGTCCACCTGCTTGCTCCAACTCCCACATCCTTCTTCACCTCCTTGGATACCGCTTGCTTTGTCTTTCAGGTTCTGAGTGATGTATTTGTTCAGAAAATGCCTGGATGCACCAGGACCCTCTGGAAGCCCTTTAGATAATTCAGGTATCTGGAGAGGATGGCCTCCCCACTCTTCCCGCAACTCTAACAAAAGGGGTCTGGCCTCCCCCTGGGCTTCCAAGGCTCTTGGAAAGGTTAGTCCTCCCTACCTCATCTCCCACTGCCTAGCCCTATCTGGTTCATTCTTAAATGTGGGCAATTTTACCAGAGCCTTCTTTCTGCTCAAAAATATTATGGCTATTTTTCTCTCACTGCTCTCAAGATTCCCTCAAATTCTCTCTTCAGTGAGAGAGAATGACATTTTACCTACAGGGGAGAAATGATACGAATGACAGTGGATTTCTCATCAGATACCTTAGAGGCAAGAAGGAAGTGGCACAATATTTTAAAGTGCTGGAAAACAAGAACTGTCAACTCACAATCCAGCAGAATTTATCATCAGCAGACTTACCTGAAAATAATGTTCTCTAAACAAAGTAAATGATAAAGGAAGGAGTTCTGGAACATCAGGAAGGAAGGAAAAAAACAGTAAGCAAATATATTGATAAACACAATAGAGGTTCCTTTTTGGGTTTTCTAAATTATGTTTGGCTGTTGAAACAAAAATTATAAAATTGTGTGATATGGTTCAAAATGAATATATAGGAAACATATAATACAATTATAAAGAAGGGAGGAGTAATGGGATATAAAGGAAGTTAAGATTTCTGCACTCAAACTGATAAAATGATGACACCAAAACATTGTGGTTATATATTATATACAGTATATATTATCTACATATCTATCTGTCTGTCTGTCTATCTCTCTATCATAATACCTACAACAACCACTAAGAAAGATACACTCAAAACACTGTAACTAAATTGGAGTGTAATTTCAAAAATGTTTAAAACCAGTAACTCACAGGAAGGCAGGGAAAAAGAAAACAGAAAAAAAAAAAAAAAAGCCAGAACAATAATGTATACATTAGAAAAGGGAAAAGTTTCAAATCATTAATTTCAGGTCCCACCTCAAGAACCAAAAAAACAAGAGCAAAATAAACCCAAAGCAAACAGATGGAAAAAAGCATAAAAATAAGAGTAGAAATCAATGACATTGAAAAGAGCAAAATAAGGACTATCAATTAAACAAAGATCTAGTTTTATGAAAAGATCTATAAAATTGACAAACCACTTGCAAGAGTGACAAAGACAAAAAGAAGACATGAGAGTAAAATCATAAGCAATCTTACCAATGAATAGGAAAACAAATATCTTAAATAAAACATTACTAAAGTATTATATATAGTCTATGTACTTCTAGATACTCACACACACACACACACACACAATGCATGCAGGAGTGTTTGAATGTGTGTATATATGGATACACAAACACACAAAGTTGTGTTTGCACAAAGAATTATTTATGAATGAAACGTCTAATCATACATTAATGAATTAAAATAAAAAACAAATTATCTCAATAAGTGCAAAACATTTTTGATAAAATTTATATTTCTTTTTCAATTTAAAAAGAAATTCAATAAACTGAAAGTAAATGGAAACTCTTAACCTTAATTTAATCCTGCGAAAAAGATTATCTAACAATAATCTGTATTATACCTGGTGAAATGTAAGAATCATTCCCTTTAAAATCAGAATGAGAGAAGGACGTCCATTATTAAAAAAAAGAAAGAAGAAACAGAAAAAAACCCATATGGCTATATAAATTCTTCTTGACTTTCCATGTTTACTTGGGCACCTTCTGATTTGTTCCATAAGCACTTGATAGAGGCTTAGCTATTGATGACATAGATTCTCTGAACCACTATTCAGTTTCTTGGGAGGAGACTGAGGGAGGAAGGGTGGTGGAGCTGGGATGTGGCTGTCTTCAGCCTGGGAGTTTTCTCTCTGAATTTGTTAAGACTACTGTGTCTGGGGCTGATTCAGCCAGTTAGGAAGGTTGAGCTGTTCTATGGAGGGGAAGTCTTTAGATTTCAGATCATTTCCCCAATGCAGGGTCAATCAGCCACTTTGAGAAGAAATGAGATTAGCATGATCCCCTTTGGTTCACGGTCCTTTGGTTTTGTGGGTTAGCAGGTTTCTATTGACTACATATTCATCTGCAGTCTATAGCTTGCCTTTAGACTTCATCTACCTGCTTGTTAGAAAACTGTCAGAAGAGTAAAAAAAAGGCATGGTGGAGTGACTTCATAGCTTGATGGCTAGCTTTTTCTTCAATCCTGCCACCTCTGATGGAGGAAAAAGGCTCCAAATGCTTGTTTCTGTCCTTCCCCAGCCCTGTCATGACTTCAGCCCTGGGTCCTGATATCAAACAGATTTTATGTGGTGGGCTCTTCAGAATGTCTTCCAACTGCACCACTGCTCCAAGCCCACCCAGGACTGGAGAACTCAGGGTTTGTCCAAATTGTGCCACATTGGCTGACACTCTTTGAATTTTGTGCAAATTAGAGCCTTAGCATCAATGTACATGATTCTATTTTTACGCTTTTGTTCACTTCCTGTGTATGTTGTCTACCATTTGTTTAAAGAAGGAATAAACTGGAAAAGTTATTGGCTCCTCTAGAAAAATCCTTTTGAGTGTCAGGTTTACAGGAGAAATTTCTTCTAAAAAAATGAATCATTTCTGTCTTCTAAAATCTTAAGCTCTGAGCAACTGCAAACATTTGAGCACCTACCATACACAAGACATAAGAATATAAAAGTTTAAAAACTCATTTTCTGTCCTGAATGATATTATAGTTAAGTGAAGGAAGCAGCTAAGTACACCAATGATCACAAAAGAGAAGATTTTCAACTTAAAAACTTTCAATTTAGAAGAAATTTCATTGTTACTGGCCAAAGCAAAAACCTGTCAAACTCTGTCCGTCAATAACAGTATCACTTTGGATGCACACAAAAGGACAACCTTTTGGAAGCCAGCATGATGGTTAGGAAAGGCTGCTAGGGCAACACAGAGGAGAAACACCTAAATCTGGCAAGGTTCTCTCCTGCCAACCAGGAAGTTTGGACAAGTCAAGCAAGTATAAGAACAACAACTCACAACAAAAAAGTTGGGACTGAGGATTTTCCTGCAGGACTAAGTGAAGAATGACAGATTCTATAAGGGAGAAGACACTCTTGCAGATACTCAATTGATTTCATTAGCTCTTGTATTCTTTCAGACGCCACTCAACCTCCACTAATCACTAAAAAAACCAATGCACAAAGCACCTGAGTCAGAAAGTAGGTGACACAAGGAGATCCAGCTTCGCAGACAAACATGATTTCAGCTCTGATCTGAGATGTTCCTCTGGCTCCGATTGGGTTGGTGGCAGGCGAACCTGTGGGAATCCACAGTCCCCCCCAGTACTCTCTAGAACACCAGAGGAGAAAAATCCTTCAACATTCTTTCCATCTCGGAGCCTTAATAAAGCAGACTCAGGCGCACTGATTAAGGAAATAATCTGCAGGCAGTTTTGTTTATTAGAATGCTGGTCGTTGACTGTCCTATTATCAAATAAAACATTTTCAGCAGATATGACAGTTGGCTGTAACTAGTGGTAGGTGAGTCACATACCTGTATTTTGACCACATGCTCTTCTTGTTCATACAAAAATGATTTCCTAGCTTCATATTCTTTCCTAAGGAGCGGTCCTGAGCTTGTGGCTTGAAAGCGAAGAAGCAAATCTTCGGAAGCAGACCACATCTTCTCACGAATGTAATCTGCTGTGACTTTCTCAATAATGTCCTGGTAAGAGACATTTCTTATGGTTACACTTCACACATCAGGTGAAAGAAGCATAGAGAACAGCTTCTGGAAATTTTATCTTTCAGAAAACGATATATGGATAGCTTGTTCTGGCTTGGTTTAAAAACAGGTTTGACCAGAGCCAAGGGATGAACTGGCTTAGCTTCTTCCTAGTGACATGATTTTGGAATCCTCTAAACTTTGTGCTGAGCTGAACGCGGTTGAATGATCGCAGATGTATGGATGATGCAGGCCTTTGCCAGGCGTGAGGCCTGAGCGCCACAGAGTTATAACGGACAAGGATGATCAGTTAAGAATATGCATCACTCCTCTCTCGCTCGAGCTGCCAAGGAAAAGACTGCCGTGCCCATGAGGTCCTCGGGCTTCTCTGCCCGTTTTGCCCGGCCAAAGCAGGCAGACCCCTGTAATAAGTTGGGGAAACCTCAAATTTGGGGGAAAATAAGAGACATGGCGCAGAAGGAAAGGGGTTAGGGGAAGAAAGATAAGCACTATCATGGGCAGACAGCGGAAACCCAGATAAATGAGAAAAAAGGAAGAAAGGGAATTGTGAGAAGTCTTTATGTGGATAGGGAACTGGCTTTTTGTTACGTTCTTTGAGAGATGCAAACAACGGTTGGATGCCTTTCTATGGCTGACACCTCTTATGCTGTGTGACCGGAATCAATGGATGGTTAATTTAAAAAATTAAAAGTGAAATCCTATAAAAGATGAAGCATAAATGCCTTTAAGAGAAGACATATATGTCCATTCACTGAATAAAATCAGTAATTTCAGATTGTTTAGAAGAAATCAACTTTTACAGGGTAGATCTTCCGCTTGTTAATAATCTTAACAGACTGATGCTCAATTGCACAAAGTTATTCCTGGGACATTTCTGGATGTCACATGTAGTTTTTGGCTCTGAATTTTACCCCTTCGATGCTGCTTCTTCACAGTTTGATACATCTTCTCAATTATAGCATATGGTTTTTAAATATTGTCCACACTTTCATTTTTCAACAAGTAGCTCTAATAATTCATTGCCACAATGCCATTTTCCTGTAAACTGTGGGAACTTTGCACATTTGAAATTAGTTAATACACTATATTCTTCGCTATCGTCTTGTCAGTCAGGATTTCTGGTGGCATTGTCAGCCCTGGGCCACAGGTTTTTCTCTGAGTTTTAGTAAATAGGGCACTGGTGATTCTGTCCACAATATTGCTATACTGTAGTATCTTTGACGTTGGTGACTTTGAAGAATTCTATAAGATCTGCATTGGTACGTTCTATTTATTTTTTTCAAAATGGAACTCAATTATTACCAGTATTTTCTCTTTAAACATATTTCAATGCCTGGATCAAACAGCAATTTTCACATTTTTTGGGTCTAACTTTTGGTCTCAGGTCCAAAGCAATCTTGGTGAACATTCTTTTGAGTATTTCCCCTTGGGAAGCATTACTCACTCTGAAAAAACCTACCTATCTGTGTTGTAGGTTGAGAGGGGGAAAGAAATAAGACATTTTGAATACCGACGATGAAAGAATTATTACTAGTTTTTGTGTCAAGGAACACCTGAAGATTGATTTCTTAGGATAATCTACCATCCCCCCAAAAGTCACAAAAGCTTTCTTCCCCTGCTCTGTTTGGTGGTGTTATGTCAATACGGAAAAAATTCTGAAAGTTAACCACGGAGCCACATCCAATTGCACTGCAGTTCATAAAGACTTTGCAACATATCCAGCCTCCAAATAAATCAATTAGGTCCTCCCATCACTTCCATGATTCAAAAATAGAAAAATAACCACACTTATCTTTATAGTACAGTTTTCCATCAAACACCAACCTCCTACCTCAATTTCTTTTCCCGTGAGCCATGATTCTTTAGGCAAGCAAGATTCGGGGGTGATCCAGGAACTCTCTTTTGAATCGACATTGTAGTAGTAATCATATTTCTCTTGAAGGGTGAGTTTGAGCCATGAACCTTCGGTAGACACTAAAGAAAAAAGTGTGTTACACTCTAGAGAGGAACACTGAACACTTGTACATTAATACAGCTTCTTCAATGTGTAAAATAATCTAATGAAGACATTTTTCACCAAGCATTCAGATAATGTAAGATAAAATCATTAGAAATGACTAAAATAGAATGAATGCTATGTATTCAATGGCAGCTCCCTGCTACGCCAAACAAGGAGAGAGTGATGGCTAATGCTAGCTTTGGATCCCAAAGTTTTCATGAGGAGGCTAGGAGTCACAAATGCCAACAAGAAGGACAAGCACACAAGGAATTTATGCCCCAGGTAGATGTGAACAGCACCATAGTATACAGAGGATAGCAAAGAGCAAGAATCCTCTTTGTTTAGAAAGTCTAACTTCTCTGAGAAGTGCCCTACAAGAACTATAACCCGTTATTTAAGGAGGGTCAGTGATCTGCATTAGAAAAAAGCAGAAGTGACTCATCTTGGCTGACAACTTTACCCAAAGGACAAAATGACTAAGGTCACTAAGTAGGGACCAGAAGGAAAATTCTGGTTCCTCTGACTCATCTTGCTCTACACAACCACACAAAATGAGGGAAAAAAAATGCTGTAAGGACTTAATTTGGGGGTAGGAGAGTACTGGAAAAATCTATGGCAGCCATGGCTTACATTGGTTAATAATAGTATCTCCTTCTTACCATCCATGGGCTACACTTTCTGTTTAGAAATCTGTTTATTTTATTGAATGGTCATGCCTCCTGTCCTAGACTAGAGAGCTAACCACCCCCCCCCAAAAAAAATCAATAAAACAAAAACAAAAAAACAATAAAAAGCACTGACCTAGACCAAGCTAAGCAATCTATTGCCAAGTGAGCATTAGACAAATTGCCTTTATAAGTAAATCAAAGTTCAAGTGAAGTTTCCCATAGAATACTTAGATGGATTCACATAACTAAGCAGATGTAACTTGACAGCTCTTCAGTATGTGTTGCTTCTTTATTTGACCTTAAGTGGCCCTCAACTGTTCTATTTGTCAGTGCCCAGGAAGAAAGACGTATCTTTTTTTCAAATGGGCAGTCAGACAGCTGTTACCTATTTAGAAGTGCTGGTCTACTAGAAAATATATTGTACAAATCAGGACGATCACAAGTAACCATTATATTTTCAATTACCAATAGTTGTAAGATGCACAAATGCTTTCAGAAGAATAAACACCCTTTTTAAGGCAACTCTCTCAGTGGGACGGAAAGAAGGCAAACAAAGATGGTAAAATCAGATATTTTCTCTCATTTGCGTAAGAACTGAGAAGTAGAAAGGTCTTAGTTGGTTAACAGCCAAACACATGGGCACTGGAAGGCTTTCTTTGGGTTGGGATGTCAGTGGATAAAACGAAAAGAGAATTCTTATCATTTTCATACTGGTTGAATTTATAGTCAGAGGAAAGACTGAGGAGGGTGTCTCTAGCACGGGCTCCGAGTAGTTTTCCTAAGAAATATAGTTGGGTTGTTACTTAGGGAAAAGACTAATTAAAAAGCCATGAAAGAGAAAGATTCCAGTTAGTTAAGAGGTGATGAGGGTTCTAAAAGGAGGCATATTTTCTAGATGCCTTCCAGACATAATTATACCTACATATAAGAGCTAAGCTGAGCTGTAAGGGTCGGTGAGCCACCTGAGTGGACATTTCAGTTTGGGAAAGAACAGACATCCTAGAATCTCAGGAAAAACAGACAAGAATAAATCATTGTATTTATCACCCAAAACAATGTTCATAGCACTATTTGGGGTTGAAAATCAGTCTTTAATTGCCTAGAAAGTGTCTCCTCTTCCTTCTAGAACAGACGTTGGCAAACTTTTTCTGTGAAAGGCCAGAGAGTAAATGTTTTCAGCTTTGTGGACTCCAGGTCTCTGATACAACTACTCAACTCTGTCACTGCCTCATGAAAGCAGCCGTAGACAATATATAAATTAATGAGTGTGGCTGGGTTCCAATAAAACTTGATTTACAAAAACAGGTGGTGGCCCAAGGAATCCACTAAAAAACTAGCATAAATGAGTTCAGCAAGGTTGCAGAATACAAGATCAACACACAAAAATCAACTATATGAAAATATGTCCATGCAAAAATTTGGACACAAATGAATACAGAAATGTTATTCAGAATAGCCAAAAGTAGGGGGAAAAAATCCAAATTCCATCAATTGATGAAAGGATTAACAAAATGTGGCACATCCATACTATGGAATATTATCACCCACAAAGAGGAATGAAGAACTGATATATGTTACAACATGGATGAACTTTGAAAACATGCTAAGTGAAAGAAGCCAGACACAGTATGATTCCATTTATATGATCTGTCCAGAATAGGCAAAACCATTGAGACAGAAAGTAGATTAATGAGTTGTCTGGGGCTCAGGGTAGGGGGTGGGGAGCAAAGGCTAATAGATACGGGGTTTTGCTTGGTGTAAGGAAAATGTTCTGGAATTAACTAGTGGTATTATTAGCTGTGCAAGTTTGTGAGTAAACTAAAAACCTCTGAATTGCAGACCTTAAAATGTTGAATTTTAGAGTATGTAAATTATATCTCAATTTAAAAAAATCAATTGTATTTCTATATATTAGCAATAAACAACTCCAAAATGAAATTAAGAAAACATGTATAATAGCATAAAAAATAAATACATAGGAATAAATATAACAAAAGAAATACAAGCCTTACACATTGAAAACTACAAAACATTGTTGAAAGAATTAAAGATGACCCAATTAAAAGGAAAGACATCACATGTACATAGGTCAGAAGACTTAATATTGTTAATATGGCAATACTCCTCAAATTGATCTACAGATTCAACACAGTCCCTAACAAAGTCCCTGTTGTCCTTTTTTTTTGTTTTCTTTCTTTCTGGCAGAAAATTGAATCCTGGATACTTCCTTCCTAGGCTTTTGAATTGGATGCCTGGGGGTATTTTGATTCCATTCACCAAAACCTGGCACACAGGAAGAGGAACAGGCATTTAGGGGAGAGAAGATAAACTAATTTGGAGCCAGGATGGATTTGAAATTATGATGGGTCATCTCTAGGAACTCATCCTCTGCATCAATACGGTGTGCAATTCTTTCTCATGTAGGATGAGGTAGGGGACATTACGGTAACTCCTGAGAAAGAGGGAACAGAGGGGGGCTCAAAAGAGACCAGAATACCAAGAGGGAGTGGCCAATAGCCCTCCTCACATTTCGTTAACAGGAAATCTGCTGAATTGGACAGTGCAATCTCCAAGTTAGAAATACATCAGACAAGCTTTAAAAAGTAAGTACAGAGGGTACAACTGAACAGACTTCCAGTTAAACTGAAAAAAAATTTTTTTCTCAAGTTCCACTTCTAAGGTCATATATATGGTCACAGTAGTTTCCTGAAGGTGAAAAGTACTATGTACACGACCTATGATGTGTGCAAGTAAACACCAGTCTTGGAGTCAGGAGACACTGGGATCCTTGACACTAAGACATAGAAGGTGCTCAATAAAAATCTACTAAAGGAATGATGGATTAACTCTGTCAAAAATTTACCTTCCTGGGTTTGTCATTTTCTCCCTCTGTCTATAAAATCTCATGAATGTGAGGTTATAAATCTGAAAAATGAGTATTAAACTTATGATCTCACAGATACTTTTCAGAGCTAACATTTCACGATCTGCCATTGGATTGACTAGGAAGAAACATTTGCCAAGATTATTGATCTAATAATCCCTTGGAGACCAATTCATTGTACTTTATTCCACATTTTCAAAATTACGCTTTACGCCTACTAACTATTGTGCAATCATTTATCATTTGTTTCAAAAAGGACAGAAATATTAGTGTAAAAATCAGTTTGTATCACTGGAGGAATGGATCAACAAACAAGACCTACATAAAGCAAAATCTCCTTAACTATTGTCTTTTCTCAAGTCTATAATGTCACCCCTGCATAGCTACCAAGTTAATGACAGCTTTCCAAAAACAAAGAGGAAAAGAAACATCTAAAAATTTTACTTTGCCATAGAAGACAAAAATCATTTTAGAAATGTTCATTTGAAAGCAATTATTTGTCTTAAAATTAAGAAACTATAATACCACAGAAATCATCATATTCAAAATAATACTTAGTTTGTGCTAAATAATGAAAATGCTTACCACTTTTAGATTTTTGCTCTTTTTTCTTTGCCAGGGCATCATAGTACCTGTTAGCACATTCAGGGAGTACGTCATTTGTATTACAAACAGAAGACTTCAAAACAGACAGAATATCACTTGTTTTTTCTTTCTCCAAACACTGGTTAACATCAATGACCAGTGTAACCCCTGGGTAATGAAAAAAAAAATTTCTGTTAATGCTTCTCTTCTATTCACCCAAGTGGCATGCAAGATATAATTCAAACTTTTAGGAACGCACTGGAATCAAACCTTTTCACCCTTTGAGAGTATGTACACATATGCCTGAGAGATAGTCACAAACTCACCTACCAGTTTAGGCTTTAAGAATAAGATCCCACAGAAGCACGGTTTATTAAAAATCACAGTATTTCCTGGTTACTCTTGTGTGGTATTAAAGCACTATGTTTTGCTTACAGTGATAATCTATGAAATGAGGTGAATGCCCACCAATAACAGATACACAGGTCATTAATCAGTATCTGAGAGCTAGCTTTACAAAGACATTTATTTTAGAACAAGGAAAATGCTTAAAGCTATGGAATTCCTGATATTCTCCAGTACAGTGCTAGCATACTTCCAAGATTGTCATTAGCAACCGAAACGAATGTTCTAGAAAGGCAACAGTTACAGCTAGTGGATATGTGCATTGGAGACCAGAAATTTAATTCTGGAACCAAATTAGACCTATGAAGCATTTTATCCCATTTCAAATTTCTGCCTCTCCCCAT
This sequence comes from Rhinolophus ferrumequinum, assembly GCF_004115265.2. Lineage (NCBI taxonomy): Eukaryota > Metazoa > Chordata > Mammalia > Chiroptera > Rhinolophidae > Rhinolophus > Rhinolophus ferrumequinum. The sequence goes on along the minus strand of NC_046290.1, from coordinate 48,945,665 downwards.
AAATAAAACCACACTGGTTGCCTGAAGTTAACAAGGTGAATTCTTTATTATCCACTTTAGCTCCAGGTAAGAATATTCTGGCCCAACCAATGGAACTGTTTTCACAACCTATAAATGCACTGAGTTAGAAATGTAGGAAAAAAATGGAAGAAACTAGCTTAAAATACTTTCTAGATGAAAAAAGACCTTGAAAAAGGGGAGAAATGGATATTTCTTTTTTTAAACACACACACACACACACACACACACGTCAAACTCTACCATACAAATGTGAAATTGTGTATTGTTGTTAAATTATGTTCACATGTGCATAGAACTATAAAGGCTCAAGGTACAAGAAAAACAGAGTTTGATTTTCAAAAGCCGGGAGTCAAAGTCGCGCAAATCTGGAGGAGCATATAAAGAACGAAGGAGAACTTGTGTAGCAAACTCCAACTGTTGCTGAACAAAAGGTATAGCAGTATGTCCCTGTGCTTATAGAAGTTAACAGGAACGGGTGAACCCCCTTTTCTCTTCTCCAGGAAAACTTTGTAGGATGAGAAAAATGTAGTGCTGGTGTTTGAGAAGTTTGTGGTCTGAGAGAAGTAGAAGTAACAGTAAACAACAAAGAATTTTTACATGAATTACATCTGATAGCTGCATCTAACCCAGTAAAATGCTATTTTCCTTAAAAGATGGGTATTAAAAGCCATACATTTCTTGCATATAGTAATATGCTTTATCATTTGAGTGTAAATGTGCAAGGAGTGCGTCCACAGGTTAATTTTCCAGATAACTGAAGTTTATCCCTCATCTTAATAGAACCGTTTTCCATGAAAATCTAAAGCCCTGGAGAAAACCCTGACAGGACAGTCTCTATCCATTTTATCCTCAGTCCCTGGTACACAGAAGGTGCTAATGTTTGCTGAGAGCTGAAGAGTCCTTCATGCCATTAAAATTGTACTATGCTATAATGTAGTGAATGGTATTTTCAAGGGTATAGAGGTATGTGGGCTTCTTTGCTCCTGCACTAAATGGTCTCAAACTCCTATGCTTTTTAGTTTTTTCCTCTACCGTCACCGTCGGCTATCACTTCTTGCTGCTATCTGCCTGCACAGGGCAGCCCAAACAACAATACACAACAGAAACAACCAGACATATTAGCATTTTGCTTAAGATAAGAACAAACAGGCTCAAAGTGTCTGTCCAAGAGGTGCCCAATGAGCAGAGCAAATCAGTTCCGGTGCACAGGCTTCTTGACATCTATTTTTATTGTTTTTTGGCTTACTATGTGGGTTGTGGTTAAGTTCCAGATAGCCAAGGATGTCTAACAAATGCTCCCCGTAAAGTCAAGTACATTCCTGCTAAGAAACAATTAAGAAATCTCCCATAAGTCATCTAAGAGATCCAAAAACATATTTGCTTTACATCTTAAGCCATATATGCCAGCAGGCTTTCTCTAAGGCATGTCTTCTCAAAAGAGGTTATATAATCCCCAGTAGCACAAAAATTGGTTCTTAGGGGGAGGGAGTAAAAAAAATTGTTTTATGTATAAAGCACGGATCTACATATGGTACATAAACAGACATACAATGTATCTGTGGTATTAAAATTTCATGGTGAGGACCAATTAGGGAAAATCATGTCTAGAAAGATTCCTGAGGATGCAATAATGGAAAAAGGTTGAGAAACATTGCTCTGAGGAGTCAAAAGTAGAGACAAACCTACTATAAGAAAGCAAGAGGCTTCAGTGCAAATGAACACTGTCGCCAACATGAAGGGGACTTGAGTTCCTTTGCCCTTTAAATCTTGCCTGTGGTAAAATATCTGAGCCAACACATTTTCTTTTATCCAATTATATGGGAGTGGGTTTGATGCTTACACCATGTGACCAGAATCTGTTTCAAGTCTTCATACAAAGGATGAAAAATGCTTTTAAAGGATTAAATTCCTGTTGAGAAACTGGAAAATGCTCATCTAAGTATCAGAATACACGTCGTTTTTATTTTCAGAACATCTTTTTTGTTGTTACATAGCATAGAAGAACCTATATCAACTCTTTTGAGGAACAGGACAGAGGTAGAAGGTAAGATTTTAAATGTGCAAGTGTGGAGTAAAAAAAAAAAATCACACATTTGAGAACACCTTACTTTCATAATCAATAGAATCATGAGTCTCAGTATGAAAAATAGAATCAACTTAACATTTGCTGGCCAAATGTAAGAAGAACACAGAATGAAAGGAATAAAATAACATGTATTATATACATTGATTCGATTTCTAAGAGAAAAATTGTAACTTTTTCCAGCTATTTGAGTGCCTGTATCACAGTCGAATTTCTTGAAAGTCTCTCTTCAGACTACGGCTGCCTTCAGTTTTATATTTAAATTTAAATATCTTATGTACACATCTCAATTTTACTTTATTTTTCTTAAGGATTGGAGTGCTAGAACGGAAAGACTTCAAAGATCCTAAGGGTATATAAAAGTTCAGGTTGGAGAAATACACATATTTTTCCAGGCTAAGGAAATCAAAACCAGATGTCCCTCACAGATGCTTCCAAAGTTTAAAAGCACATCTCTGGAGCACGACTAAGGCATCTCAACAGCAATCTATGAGCTGACAGAACAGGATAGATTCTAGTTATTCCATGAATGGACAGCTTAATGAACTACAATTTTAGGAATCTTATTTTAATTTATATAGGTTATTCAACTATGTAGAGTGTTTGTATTTCAATCTTGAAGCTATTTTAGATTGCCATGTAAATTTTCATACTATTCCTCTATGAAAATAGAAGTTTAGAATAAAATTAAAAAAAAATATGTTCTCATTTGAGCCAACGTGGGGCTTCTGCCAGTGGCTGAGTGTGTCAATTCCAGTTATGCATTGGACCTGGGGAGGCAGGAAAATCCCAGGGTGGGTTTGAGAACCCACCAGGTTCACGGTGAGACTGACCTGAGCGGAAACTCCATTGACTACCTAACTGCCATAAGCCACCACACTGACTGGTGGACCACAGTGAAGTGTTGGGTCTCCCGGAAATAGTGTCAGTTCAGAGCCAGGGTCTAGTAATCCCTGAAAAGACTGGTAATGTCCTTTCCCCCCAGGATAGTCTCCGTGGTAAAAGGCCGTAGGCCTTTTTGGGGGAAGCTTGGGATAAAGATGAACAGTATACAATTTTGGTAGTGTAGCAGAGTCCTTTCTCAAGGGGACTTGGCCTCCCCTTTATTAAAGGGGTTCTGGGTCTGTAAATGGGCTCAAGTCTGGGGACTGTTTGAGGGGCCATGACTTTCTGTTTTTATGATTCAAGTTATACTTCTATTCACTTGACCTAGAATTCTTCTTCCCACTTGTATAAATCAAGTAAGAATTTAGTACACTGTGTTTTTCACTTCAAGGAAAACCATGTTCAATTAGCCAATTCCATAGTTGTCTGTGAATCAGATTATTCTGATTATGGCTTTGACTCTGCTGTCCATCACAGTAATTACATCCACTTATGTTTTGGTGATTAAGTACTGCCACCTGGCCTCTGCTGGCTTACCTACAGATTCAGGACTTGCTAGTCTCTCCACAATTGCATAAGCCAGCTCCTTAAAATAAATTTCCCTCTCTCTCTCTCCATATATATGTGTGTGTATATAGACAGACAGCATATATACTATATATAATACTTTCAAAAAAACAGATCTATCATTTATCTGTCTGTCTATCTACTTATCTATCTATTTATCTTAGTTTTTTCCAGAAAAGAAATATATGTAGTTCTGTTTCTCTGAAAAACCCTGACTAAAACAATAAAAGGCATGGAAAGGAGAATGGGCATTCATTAAGCAGAAATAGGTTAGTTTTCTAAGGATTAAAATGAGAAAGGACCTGATTAAACTATACATTTGAGAGTTTAGAAATCATTTTTTGCTTCCTGCATTTTGTTCAGCAACATTCTCAGAATTTGCTAGAGATAGCACCGAATCATTGAAAATAGTGTAACCTACAGATCTTATTGTATATGTGCATTCAAGAATGAAAATTGGTAAGAGTCCAAGTTTTTTCAGAAGTTAAAAATTACATAATCTTTAAAAAATTAGGAATTAAAATAAAAACTCAGAAGCATAACAGATACAAGCAAGGCAAGCTGAGCCAACAAAAGGAGGCGAGGGCTTACACTGCTTTGCTTTGTCGTGGTGCATGTTGGCCTCATAGACTGCGTGCTGGATCTCATCGAGCCAAAGGATGTTAGAAGCACTCGCAGGGTCCTGGGAATATCATCATAGAATAAAAGAAAGAACAGTGAATGAGGATGAAACAGAATTAATAACTGCTTCTTAGGAGTCATTTTATTATAATCTCCACAGCTCTTATTTAGCAACTACCAAGTACTGCCATATACTGTATACTAATGAAATAGAGGGGCAGCTGGATGGCTCAGTTGGTTAGAGCGTGAACTCTGAACAACACGGTTGCCGGTTCGATTCCCACATGGGCCAGTGAGCTGTGCCCTCTACAACTAGATTGAAGACAATGAGCTGTAGGTGGAGCAGCCGGATGGCTCAGTTGGTTAGAGTGCGAGCTTTCAACAACAAGGGTGCCGGTTCAATTCCCGCATGGGATGGTGGGCTGTGCCCCCTGCAACTAAAGATTGAAAACAGCAATTGGACTTGGAGCTGAGCTGCGCCCTCCACAACTAGATTGAAGGACAACGACTTGGAGCCGATGGGCCCTGGAGAAACACACTGTTCCCCAATTTAAAAAAAAAAAACAACACAAAATATATATACATATATATATATATATATATATACACACATACATATATATATATATACATATATATATACACACACACACATATGTGTGTGTGTGTGTGTGTGTGTGTCTATATTAAAAAAACAAAAAACAAATAGACTCCCAATCCAACCTTTTTTCCCTTCTCTCCTGCCACCCCATTTAGTCCAGCCCACCGTCATCTCTCAGCTGGACAGCTGCATTGGTCTCCTGTTTGCTTTTGCTGCTTTCAAGTTGGCCCTCTACCACATTGGTCCTCTACAGAGAACCACCAGATGATCTCTTCAAAATGGGTATCTCTTTACACCATTCCTTGGCTTAAACTCCTCCAAAGGTTTTCCCCTGCAGCTGGGAGGAAACAACACTCCCTTCCCATTGACTGTGGGAATCTAATGATCTGACCCTCCTGACCCCTCTGGCTTCACCTCACTCTCCTCTACTCCCTGTTCCAGAACTTCACACCAGCCTCCTTCAGATTACAACATTCTACCCCAGCTACGTGGCTGTAGGTTTTTTATCATTCAGGCCTTTATTCAAATGCCGCCTCCTTTGAGAAAGGCTTCTCTGGCTACCCTGGTCAAATACTCTCTCCCAATCACTCAATAACTGTGGTTCCCAAGGTGGCCCAGAGTGCCATGGGATACTTTAAATTTGAAGGAAACACAATGACACTCAACATTTATCAGCTACAGAGACAAAAAGAAAACCAAAATAACACCCCGAAACCCCCAAAAAACAGTGATTGGCCTCACAGAGCTAACAGTTTAGTGTAAGAGACAGATGTATCAAAAAATAATTATAATATGTGATTAGGGCAACATTAACTATAGATACACAATCTAGAAATAGCCAAGAAAGGATTAACTTATAGTAAGTAGGGGTGTTGAACTGCAGGGGGAGAAAAGACTAAGTAGTTAAGAATCGCTTCAAGAAGGAAGTGACAGCAGCAACGAAAAGGTATTGAATTATCGTTAGTATTTATTTTTCGGTTGATTCTGATATCTTGCTACAAATATATAAATATAAAATATATAAACTTGTCCAAGATTACAAGTAAATTTTATCAGTAGAAATTAAATATCTTTTGGGAAGAGAAGACATGGCAGGCTTCAAACCTATTTCCTTTACACACTAACATGAGATAACGTAGGTGGAAAGGGTTCTGAAAATGAGACAAAATCTCTGTTATTTCATCCTGCATCATTTGGGCTAATGGAGACCACTGAGGAAAGCTTGGCCCCTGCATCCACAGTCGTCTAGAGCTAAATCTGCCATATGGGAACCATCAGCTGTTAGTAAGATTTTCCATTTCTTAGCAGAATGACTGGGGAAGGTTCAAATGAAAAGTAGGATGAGAAGTTGAAGACTAGAGAAGGAATACAGAGACAGGAGATCAGGAACTATTTTTTCTGTCTCAACGGCCAAAGAGAACCCGAACCCTCCCCGAAAGTACAGCTTAAAACTTAGGTCCAAATGAGTTCATTGATGTACGTCTCAGTTTTTTTGAAGGGTATTTACCAAATTCCTTCATAACTTATCACTGTCGAAGACGCACCATACAAACGTTTACGCAGATGAGAGGGAAGTTACAATCCCATTTCCAAGCTGACGGTATTAGTTTTATAAGCCAAATTGAAGAGAGACTTTGCAAATCAAATGAATTCAAGTTAACAGATTAAATCATGACTCATTGAACTAAAGCGTTTGCTACAGCTAAATGCAAAACCAAGAGTAAAAAAACCGAATCCTACCAATGTAACAGTTCCTTTTCAGTTGCTCACTAGAAGACTGGAAATTTTATATTTACAGGATGGCCACGGCTCTACCTAAATAGCCAGGTTCAACATATGAGCTGCAAATGGATTACATGAACAGAAACTAGGCCATATGCAAATCAAGTCATAAATTCCTGAATTTAGATGACTCCTAGAAAATTTTAACTAAACAAAAAGGTACTCTCTCTTCAATATTTTGGGTTTTTTGGTTATTATTTCTACAATAAAATAGCATTTTATGTCAGTTTGTGTTACGTAGTTATTATGTAGTTGAAGTCACATGTTATGTAGTTGAAGTACTAAAGACTGACTTTTGATTGCAAAATTTGGGGTGGTGAAATTTAATCAAGCTGTGAAAAGTTTACACAGATCAATTCCTTCCTTCCATATCCCTCGAGCCTTTAAGTCTCACACGAAATTTGCATTTTCTGATTCTTCCTTCATTTATAGGACACAGGTTGATGGATTGTCTGACTTAGGATGTAACCTGAAACTTTGTTAATTATAGGAAAACCTGTTATAATGCAGTATTTTTTTCCTCCATATTAAAACATATCCTCTAGAATATAACTACTCATAAAAACTGATATGTTACACAATGTGAATATATTTAATACTACTGAGTTGTGTTAATGTGTTAGCATTTAATAATGGCTAAGATGGTAAATTTTATGTTATGTATATTTTACCACAATTAAAAAAAAAAAGCTTATTGCAGACCTGCTCACCAACACCCATGAAATAAAGGGCGTCCTCTGCACAATTCAATGTTGTTTTATGATTTTAGTTTAAATAGTTTTGTGACCCCCTCCTCCTTTCCAGGTGATCTGACCCTATTGAATGGTTCACAATATGTTGAACTATGGCAAAACAAAATACTATAAAACCAAGTTCTGGCCAGGCACAGATGACAAATTCAGACTAATGTGACACTGATGAAGAATTTTCAAAGTAATTAAACACTTAAACAATTTTAACTTCATGAAAAATGTTTGCTTTCCACAATTTATTTAATTTGTAATTATGTAATGAGTTTAAGAATTAAAATTTGAAATAGCTGTGGGGGGGGGGAGATTTCTGAGAGCTAATTATTAAGTAGAAATCACACTCTGGAACCGCATTTTTAAAACAGGTAAAATGAGATATGGGACAGAGTCAAAACTCATTGCTACTCAGCATCTATGTTCAGCTTCCTTCTGTAAAGGACTGTACACTATCTGTATTCTTTCACTGCACATAGTAGTAGTGGGAGGGATTTACAGCCTCTGTTCAGAACGGATTGTTAAAGGTGGGTAAGAGTTAAATGACTTTCTCCAGGGGTAATGTAATGTTCTCAGAAGTTTAGCCTGAGTCATGCACACTGAAACACAAGTGCTGTCACACCCTTTCCCTGAAGAGGACCCGGCCAAGTTTCCTGCCTGCAGAGCATGAGAGAGCACAGTTCTACTGTTTCCATTTGCTGTTAACATGTGGAACTGAGGTGAAACAGTGCTCCTTAATTTTACACATTTGATAACGTTTGGGAAACAGGACTCAGGTCATCGAGATGAAAGCCCTCATCTTTGCAGCTGCTGGAGTAATGCTTCTGTCGCTCACTTTTTGTCAAAGCGGTAAGCTCTTTTCTTACTGGGTAGGCTGGAGGTCCTGGTTTGCGTTAGAAGAGTCAACTGAATCTATTTTCTTGGTATTTCACACAAATTGCAATCCAAAAGGCAGAGTTTGATTTTAGTTATTAAAAGGTGGCATCATGGAAGTGAAAATAGCTATAGTTCATTCACTCTATTCAAACCTTATCAGAGACTAAGCGTTCTGTACTTATATTTAAAAATTTGTGGCACAGTCAAGATTTTTAGATGTCTACAATTATTTCAAGAATCAATTTGTGAGACGTTTTTGTTTTGTAAGAATTTCCTCTAACTCAGCAAAGATAGCACTTTTTAAAGAGATTTAAAAAATCCTATATTTGTACCTTCTGATAAGGCATAAAGTGGGGAGAACCAGAATATTCCCAGGAAGATTCAGTGGTCTGCTTTCAATAATCAATAATGCTAATAAATTAGTGTTCCTTAATGAAATACCTTTTTTGACTTTCAGTGGTAGCAGGGAGTTTTCCCTACCTTCATAGATGATTTTAAAATTTTAGAAATGAAGTCTCCCAAATACTATTATTCAACTGTTAATGTGTTTCCTATTTTTGCCAACATAACATTAGCCTGTAATCTCCTGCTTGCTCCAAAATTAACCAATATGGGATAGACCTTTATCTACAACTCCTACTGTTAGGTCACCCTCCAGTCAAGATTCTTAGGAGTGGGAGCGCTGGGCAGGGGGGGCGCGGGGTAGGGGAAGGGCCGGGCAGAGGAACAATGAGGGGCAAGAAAACCAAAATTACACAAAAAAGACCCAAACCTTTGTAAAGGAATGTTGTTAAAACTGACAGTTGGAATCACCGAGGTGGTTGTAGGAGAGTGCTAAGAGAACTTGTGGATAGTAGCATGTGCGGGATTTATGAATAGTGTTGAGCGCTATTTCTGGGAGTGGATGAACCAAAATGCAGCAGAATAGCAAAAGAGGTTTGTGGAGGTGGTTCCTTCAAGATGCTGGTGGGGTTTGGTGGAAGTGAAAAGGGGGATTCAAAGGGTTGGGCAAAGGCAGTGAATTTGCTTTGTTCACTTGGGGTGGGGGAGAAATGTGAAGTGGCCGCAGTCTGTTCCCTGTGGAACAGTGTCTCTCTAAGACGTTTTCCCAGGTTGAAAAACATGTTTGAAACATTATACTGAATGGAAACCTATATAAAGAATTCAAATAAATTTTTTTTAAAAAGTGAAATTTAACAGTGAGTCCTATTCTTAAGGAAAACCAGGTGCTCGAGCATAAAAGACTTATTCAAGCTGAACCAGATCAACTGGAATTCTCATGGAAAAGAGTCAAGACTTTTCCACAGTCAGCGTTCAGTATGTTTCCCGGCATGATGTCTTGCTCAATCGCAAGAATTCTCTGAAAGCTGACAAACACTTGGTTTCAACAGTTCTCTTATCAGATCCTGAAGGCAAACAACTCGTACAGTATGTTCCTCAGCCACCATTTTCAAGCTTTGTGCCTATCTGGAAAGGCACTTCTTTTTGGGTGAGGTCAGACACAAGAATTTTCCAAAATGCAAAAGTGAGCAGAAGGATTTGTGTGGCTGAACTCAAGTGTCACACAACATGCCTCACAGTTCACATCTAAACACAGACACAAACCACCACCACTTCCCAAATTTTCTTTCCTTTTCTTTAACCTGTCTTCCCTTAAACAACACCTGAGCACCTTCCTGCCCTTACTTGTTCAGGCAAACCTCTCCCTCTATGTTACACACTGAATTCAGTTTGTGCAATCTCAGCGTGATGAGGTAGGCTTCAATTTCACCAGGGGAGACTTAGCAGAGAGGAAAACAGGAAGAGAAACTGGCTTTAAACGAGAACCAGGTAACTTAGCACCAACCGCAAGTATTCAACATGTAGAAATTCAGAGGTCATGTGAAAAGGAATTGGCAGAGAAACGGTATTTTAAATCGGTAAGTATGAGGCTTAAATTCAGCATAAAATTTTTTAAGGTGACAGAAATTTGAGAGAATCTACTTTCTACACGTGTCAAAGATGAATTTATGGAAAAATTACATGATGATAAACAGGTGTGAGTATGAAGGTTTGTTTTTGAAATTGCTCTTTCAAGAATTAGGATTATGAATATCGCCATGCCACGTAAGGCCCAGTATTTATAGCATGTATTTGTATTTCTATCCTTTTTTTTTCCATTTCCAACTGCTCAGATCATCATTATCGATTTCATCTTCTGATTTTTCGTCTCGTCTCCCCTTAAAATCTACATTGCCCCTAAAATCTGCCTTTGGATGTTTTTTTCCCTCACATCTCTCCCTAGGCCATCCAACCACTCCTACTAAATTAAACTACAGCCTCTATGCAGACTAAAAAAATCCATACTTCTCATTTGGGCTCCACACATAAGTCTTCTAACCTGTCCTAGGACATTGCACACACTACTATCCCACCAGCAACTCAAACTCAGGAATACTCAAAATTGAGATCTCAGCTTCTCCCCGTGCCTGGGACCATCCTCCTGCTCCAAGTCACCTAGAGGAGAAACGTCCAAGTCATTTTTGCCTCCTGCCTCTCCAGCACCACCTCCATAGCCAGTTGGATGCCAAGTCCCTTTGAGTCTCCATCAAAGAGTCTCATGTATTCATCTTCACCATTCCACTGCCATTCTCCAGTTCCGTTAACTCACCATCTGGAGTTTAAATGATTACAGTAGACTCCAAATCAGGCACCCCTGCCTCCAATTTCTTATCTTTTTAGTCTACTCTTTACACTATCACCAAAGTCGTCTTAAACACAAATTATGTAATGGTTGTATTAGTTTTCCATTGCTGCTATAACAAATCACCATAGTAGCTTAAAACAAAACATTGTATTTCTGGAGGTTACAAGTCTGTTCCTTCTGGAGGGTCGAGGGCAGAATCTGTTTTCTCGCCTTTTTCAGCTGCTAGAAGCTACTTTCATTCCTTGGTTCATGGCTCTTTCTTCCATCTTCAAAGTCAGCATCATAGCATCTTCAAATGTCTCTCGCTCTTTGACTTTGACTCTCTTGCCTCCCTCTTATAAGGACTCCTATGGTTACACTGGGCCCATGAGGACAGTCCAGGATATTCTTCCCATCTCAAGATCCTTAATCACATCTGCAAAATCCCTTTTGCCATGTGAGGTAACACATTCACATGCTCCATACATTAGCACGTGGAATCTTTGGGGCACCATTGTGCTGTCTACCACAATGGTCATCTCTCTGTGCATAATTTTTTTATTGTACAACTCCAGCATCTATCAATGGACACATGATCTCTTAGGACAGTTTAAAGGCCCTTCAGAGATTTGGCTGTAAGCTCATGTTTCAACTTCATCTCTCAGATGCACTTTATTAGCATAAGACAATACATTTTTGTGTATCATTTTCACTACTACTCTGAGAGTTGAAGACAGGGATGGAGTTTATTTAAAAGTTTATGCAATCAAGTAGGCAATAAACATTTGCTGAATTAACTTATCTGACATTCCCGGATCCCACGCCAGCCCACAGTAAGCCCATTCATCATCTACCAGAATCTTATCCATCTATTAAATTCCATCTCTTTACAAACCGCGCTCATCTTTCCTTACATTTATATTTTCCTTGACATTTTGCTTAAACATCTAAATCTGTTAACTATTGTCTGAGTGCTGATACAGTTTATAATCAACATGACATTGCCTAAAATGGTCTGATGTACTATTTTTGTTTCCTACAAAGTATTACAAATTACTCACATGTAAGGAGATGTCATCTAGTTTTTGCTCCTGCAAGGGCTAGCATGATGCTGGGGCATATCATATGCCTGTGATTGCCTGAGCTATAATAATTTTTAAAAAATAAAAATGATTCTAAATTTTAAAACTGCAGAAATTATGTAGCATAATACATTTAGTTTTATTTCCTTCTGAACCATAGATATGGGTCAGTAAAATACCATATGTTAATACTTCTTTTTCATTACAGGTGTGGAAAATGATTCAGACAACTTGGCAGAGTCAATGTCACCTATTAAGACCTTTCGTGGAGCCCCCCCAAATTCTTTTGAAGAGTTCCCTCTTTCGGCCATAGAAGGTTGGACGGGAACCATAAGTGTAAATATTAAGTGCCCTGAAGAAAGTGTTTCAAATCTCCACGTCAGTAATGCTACCATGGGGTATCTGAGCAGCTCCTTAAGTACCAAACTGATACCCGCCATCTACATCCTGGTGTTCGCAGTAGGTGTGCCAGCCAACGCAGTGACCCTGTGGATGCTCTTCTTCAGGACCAGACCGATCTGTATGACCGTCTTCTACATCAACTTGGCCATTGCAGATTTTCTTTTGTGTGCCACACTGCCCTTTAAAATAGCTTACCATCTCAGTGGGAACAACTGGGTATTCGGAGAGTTCATGTGTCGGGCCACCATGGTCATCTTTTATGGCAACATGTACTGCTCCATTCTGCTCCTCACTTGCATCAGCATCAGTCGCTACCTAGCCATTGTCCATCCTTTCACTTACCGGAGGCTGCCCAAGCGCACCTATGCCTTGGTAACATGTGGATTGGTGTGGGCTACAGTTTTCTTATACATGTTGCCATTTTTCATCCTGAAGCAGGAGTATTATCTTGTCCAGCTGGACATTACCACCTGCCATGATGTTCACAACACATGCGAGTCTTCATCTCCCTTCCAACTCTACTACTTCATCTCCTTGGCATTCTTTGGATTCTTAATTCCATTTGTGGTCATTATCTATTGCTACACAGCCATCATTCGGACACTTAATACATATGATCATAGATGGTTGTGGTATGTTAAGGCGAGTCTCCTCATTCTCGTGATTTTTACCATTTGCTTTGCTCCAAGCAATATTATACTTATTATTCACCATGCCACCTATTATTACAACACTGATGGCTTATACTTTATCTATCTCATAGCTTTGTGCCTTGGTAGTCTGAATAGTTGCCTAGATCCATTCTTTTATTTTCTCATGTCAAAAATTAAAGATCACTCCACTGCTTACCTTACAATAGTGAAATCACCTTAGAGAACAAGGAAAGCTATTTGTGAAAACATACATTCATGGGATAACATGTGCATAAGTGCAAGCAGTTCTATTCTCTAGCTCCACTTTTGAGCTCCTAAGAGATAGTGCTTCAAAATAAAACATTACAAAAGCAATAGCTTTTTAAAAATCTTCATCAGTATTTTAAGAACATCAGTGCAGGAGAAAAGATATCACCACTCTCTTACTGGCAGCTGACACATTTGCCTGACTCGTCCTTCAAGCTCTTTATATCGCCATCTTCCCTACTTCGATGAGGTTATTACTTTACATGACTTGAAGGAGAATGGGACAAGGGTGCAGCATGGGGAGAAGCTAAGATCACCAGTTTTCACAGTAACTGGTGTCAATTTTGATTCTTCAGCCTCTCATGTTGATGGCTGCTTCATTAGCTGATGCTATCTTTGTAATGTCTCTCACTAGGATCCATCGTCCTAGTTCCACCTTCCCCTTCCAGCCACTCTCTTTACGCCAGCCTATCTATCCTCCATTTTGTGGGCCACTGCCAGATCATTCTTGCTCAAATATCAGTTTGAATACATCAATCAAAACCCCCAGCTCAAAAACCTCCATTGTCTCGCTACTGCTTTGGAACAAATCTTCAGCTTGGCATTCAGGGCTAACTTTTTAACTTTACTTCCCAATAAACCTTGCCTGTGATAGAGGTACTCGCCAAGCTTCTTGCTTTGCTGTGATTTCTTCTCTCTCTGCCCCTGCCCCTAACTGGAAAACTATTTGTAACATGTTTGCCTTAATCCTTTCCATCTCTTGAAGTCCTCGAAAGACTATTCCCTGATTCTCAAGCTAGAAGTTCATTTTACTAATCTGAACTTCCACAGCATTTTCTTGTGTTTTCATTACAGCACTTACACACTCGTACAGTTCATTTATACACAAGCGTTAATTCCATAAACACTTAAGCACTACGTATAGTAGAGAAGGGCTCGTCCTCTCCCTTCTTTATGCTGCTGGTAGCAACCCCAGGTCCAGGTCTCCTCACGGTCTATGGGGCTCAGCTCCATGTTTTATGAATCATGTGGTCAAATGAATGAAAGAATAAAAATCCCAAAGCGTCTTAACAGCATGAAAGCCCACTAAATTCATACTGAGAAAGCAAGGTACTCTGTATGACATGAGACAATATCATTTTTGGTTGGGCATGTAAAAAAAGAAAAAAAAAAGGAAGCTAAGTTAAGAATACACTCTTAAAGTCATTTAGAAGTTTAAAATAATGCCTCCATTATTTTTGTCTCTTAAACAGTTTTTAATGGGGAAATGATATTTTGTTATAAATGCCCATTATCTTCCTGTATTTAAATGAGTCTATTTCCCTTAGTTTAGGGATTAGACAGGAAGCAGGCTATTAGTGATTAAGGGCATGAAGGATGCTGAGATAAACTTGCAAGTCTGTAGGAATGTACATTGACCATATACTCTGTAATGACTAGCAAAGCAATAAAAAACATTTTAAATGCATAATTTTGAATATGTAGTTTCTTATTTCATTTGACTTAGGTTAAAAAAAAACCATGCACATATATATATATGTGTGGTTATGTGGAGAATAAAAATCAGGTAAACAAGAAAAAACAAGAAAAAAAATCTAAAATAGTTTTACGATGATGAAAACTTCAGTGGAAGGAATTTGTTTCTGCAAATAAAGCCATCATCTGTAATACAGTTTTATCTAGGGAAAACATGCAACAATATTTACTTGTTAAGAGCACACTTAATTTTTATGCAGCAAATACACATGCAGCAAAACAGAACTTTTCGGGGGTATAATTCAGATGTTCTCAAGCAAAGCCTTCAATTTAAAAATAGCTCACAACTCACTACCTCCAATGAACAGACAGCAAGTGTTCTCTGCTAAGTATGTACCAACATGCCCATTACCCAGAATTTCCTCAAGAGATGAAAGGAATTTGGTGCCTACAGAGGGTTATACTTGAAATACCTTGAAATACCATTAACAAGGACTAAGAATCTTCACCAACTTATATCACTGTCATCAACCTTTGATAAAACTGAGCATCCATTCTAAGAAGATATTATCATTGAGACTTTTAATGCTGTGTACTTTGGCACAAGCTTTGTTGTCTACTGATAATACCAGTAATATAAGTTTCTTCTATAATTTTCCAAGGCTGGACTTGGGAAGGCCAGGCACAGAAATAACACCATAAAACACACAACTGGAAACTTCCAGGTATCAAAACAGCAGAGGTTAAAAAAGGAACACAGAGATCCCACCAAATAAACAAAATCAGATTTTTTCCCCCCCAGGGAAAGAGAACAGGCTGAGAAAAGAAAGTTTCAAAATTAATGGCCAGAGAAAGAAAACTGTTTAAAATTAGGAATTTAGCCAAATTAGATTCATGGCTTGGAACTGTAGTGTTGTAAATCTGTCGGCTGTTGCCAATATAGTTCAAGACCCTAATTTTACCGGCCAAAAGTGGTTTAATGCCTGAACTAGAACCCAGATCCTAGGCTTGTATTTGATGCTGTAATTACATTCTTAAAGCTACTGCTTTCATCCTCAGGGAGGAGGCACAGCAGAGTGCTGGCGCTGTACAGGCACTCGTGGAAGGCTTCTGGGTTCCCCAGAGCAGGGCTGTGGCGTTCCATCTTGATCTATAACCCTGAGATTGCAATGCTCTGGAGGGGACCTCCACTGCCTACCTATGAAAAAAAGTTTGTAGAGTCAGGCTCACCTCAAGGGGAAACCCCCATGTGGCCGTGAGAGGTGAGGAACTCAGGTCTATTTTTATCCTGTACATAGAAGATTCCAACTTTGGTTTGTAGACAGAGCAGGGCCTATGTCTAGTAAGGACTTCGTGACACAGACATCACTCACCCCTTACCTGTGTGGCAGCTAGAGGTGCCCATAACAACACTAGCTATATAACTTAAGTACTTTTTTAGGGTGTCTGGCTCCATGCTAAATACCCTAACACTTATATATACTCATAATCAATGTAATTATATATATGTTGATATGCATTATATATCAACATAAAATATATTCATTTATTATATATATATATATAATTGAATTCTCACCATAATCCTTAAGACAGGTACTATTATTCTCATTTTACACATGTGAAAACTGAAGCATAGAGAATTTTGGTGACTTGACTAAAATCCCCAGCTAATTTGTGGCAAAGCCAAGATTTGAATGGTGTCTTGTCTTCAAAACAAGTAACCTGTGTCTTCCAATGCCGGTGAGTGTGTTATGTGCCAAGGCCACAGCTACATCAGTGGGGACAGCAGAAGGTGGTCCCCTCCTCCTCATTGACTGGGTCTCCTACTCCCCTCCCGCTGGGATGTGGGAACACAAGGCTTAGATGCGAGTCTCATTCTCCCACTCACAGGCATGGCATTCAACCCAAGCCTCAGGTTCATTCATATCAGATAAGAGAGCACCCACGCTTGCTGTGAGGCTCAATTGAGGAAGATTTCTGCGAGGGCATCTGTAAAGCCGACGGGGTAAGCCATGCTACTGCTACCCCTATTGGAAGCCCCTACCTTAGGGAACAGTTTTCTTCACTTTTAATGAGGCAGTTTAGCAGTGTGAACAGAATTTACATTGGTTTTTTTTTATAATTTGAGTGAATTTTTATTTATTAAGTTTTTTCTTTTTCTTTTCTTTTCTTTTTTTTTGCATAGGAAATATATGGTATAAAATTAAAAAGATTAGAAAACATATCTTCTTCCTTCGCCACTCAATGAGCTTCCCCAGAGGCAACCACTGCTGTACCCTGTTGGGGACTATATGATGCCAAAATATTTCTAATGACTTGAGTTGAAGGTTGTTGCTTTGAAGGGAACACTTGGATTAGAGCAGAAGGTCCTGTTCTAGAAACTAGACTAAGTGCCTGTGGGAAGTAGCCCTTTGTGAGTTGTTTATATTGTTTCTGAAAGTTTAGAAACACTGAGTAAGTAATACATGCACACACCCTGTAAAAATTTTAAAAAACTGAACGGCACAAAAACACAGTGAAAAAGAAGTCTCCCATTTATATCAGACTTCTACCTAGTTCACCTTCCAGAAGGTGTCTCCTTCCAGAAGTATTTTATGCACACATAAGTGTACATATATATGGGGGTGTATCCCATTTTTATGTATGTGGAAGCCTGCTTTTTTCACTTAACAGTACATATACGTATTAAAAATTGTCTAATATAAATCCATTCATTTTTTTTATGTATTTCACTGTATGGATATACTGCAATTCATTTAACCAGTCCCCTCCTAATGGACACTTCGGTTGTTTTTGGTCTTTTGCTATTGCAAACAATGCTATGATAAACATCCTTTTCCATCTGTCATAATGTACCATAATATACATTTCTGAATCACACAGAATGCAGCATGGTCACAGAACTAATTATTTTGGGGTAACTTTGGACAACTTAGTCTTAGTTTCATTATCTGTGAAATGGTAATAATGATAGTTCATAAGGCTGTTATGAGGATTATCTGAAAATATGCATCAAGTCTCTAATATTATGTCTGGCAAACGCAGGTGATCAATAGATGTTTGCTCTAACCAAAGCTACGTTTCCTATTTCAGATGGTTCTAAAGACCCATACAGAGGAGATGCTCACCACTTTTGGGTTTGTTTGGTAGCTATGACTGTCTAGGTCCCAGGTGGCATCACTCCCACTCTCTACTGACAGGTTATACAGCCTCACCACTTAGTCCAGTACCCTTCCAATAGTGGCCAGTATCTGTAGGACCCCTTACAATATCAGTACAAGCTCCACAGCCAGATAAAACCTTCTGCTCTTTATGGGGACTCTGGCCAGGTCACAGGTCAGTCTCTTCCTATGCCTAGAACAAACCATGTTGGTACCCATTACCTACCTGCATCATCCTGCTTTCCACCCACCTAACCAACTCATTTTTACCTTTCAGGCGCAACTCCTACTCTGTCTCCATGCCAGCTCAGCTTCTCTTAGGATTCTAATCCACAACAATCCCAACTATCTCTGAATCATTCTGCGCACTCCTCATTTTGACACTTTGCCACATACTTATCTCTAATGTTACTTAAGCATTCTATCCGAGAATGCCTACTGCCTCAATAAATTTCTAAGCATTGAGGATTAAGACAGAGAACATTCAAATGGTATCCTGGATTCCTCGGATCCCCTTTCCCATACCAGATGCTATATATTGCATTATGTTCCTAGTACATGCTCAGTAAATATCCAATAACTTGGATTCTGAACAAGAACTCACCCACAACTGAGTTTTCAGTAAAAGAGTAGAAGCAGTAATCAGCTCTGGAGCTGGCTTTCCCTTAATGTTTGATGGCAGGAAAATGATAGCCCTATTCCTTCCATTCTGATCCACAGGCAATTGCTGGCACAAGAAGCTCATAAGCTTTAGGAAAAAATGGTTTAAAAAAATCCTCCTTTCCACCTTTTCCCTCACCCAGTCTGTAAATTGGAAAGAAACAAAGCTCCTAAGACTTACCATGAGTTTCTGTGATTTAGCATGGTATAAAACATCCTGGTAGTGCTGAGCGTGCTCTGGGTCTACATCTCTGATCTTAGCAGTAGGTAACATCAGCCCGTCTACAGTTTTTAAAGGATTCCCTTCATCAATAGCTTCGTTGATGTACTCTACAGCCACAATTCCTAGAAAATGAAGAAAACGTTTTCCTTTTAAGTTACAGTACATTATAA
This sequence comes from Rhinolophus ferrumequinum, assembly GCF_004115265.2. Classification (NCBI taxonomy): domain Eukaryota; kingdom Metazoa; phylum Chordata; class Mammalia; order Chiroptera; family Rhinolophidae; genus Rhinolophus; species Rhinolophus ferrumequinum. The sequence goes on along the minus strand of NC_046290.1, from coordinate 48,926,745 downwards.
GCTCTCTAGAATTACCAATGGCAAAGATTGAGTTAGCAAGGGAGGGTGGGGAATTCACACACAAAAATGTAAGGGCTAATAAATAAGTATAGCCAAGGATGCAGGAGAAAAGACCAATGTACAAAAATCAGTTGTATGCCTATACACTTGCAATGTGCAGTCTGAAATGAAATCAAGAAAAAAATTCTATTTACAATACATTCCAGTTACAAGTACATTATAATTACAAAAAGAACAGACAGGAATAAATTTAATGGAAGAAGCATAAGATGTGTACACTGAAAACCATGGAGCACCATTGAAAAACATTAAAGATGACCTAAAGTAATGGAAAAATCATCTCCTGTTCATAGATTGGAAGACGTAATATTAAGATAAAAATACTCCTCAAATGGATCTACAGATTCAATGTAACCCCTATCAAAATCCCAGCTGCCTATTTTTTTTTTAACAGAAATTGCCAGGCTGATTCTAAAATTCATATGGAAGTGAAAGGGACCAAGAATAAAAAATACAATGTTGAAAAACGAACCACTATGCTGTACACCTGAAGCTAGTACAAAATAATATTGAATGTTAATTATAATTTTTAAAAAAATATGTGGTCATGGGATGTAAAGTACAGCATAGGGAATATAGTCAATGGTACTGTAATAGCTATATACGGTATTATAGGGGTGGTAGACTTGTTGGGGTTATCACTTTCTGAGGGGTGTAAATGTCTAATCACTATGTAGTTTTATACACCTGAAATAAAAAAGAAAAAAAAAGAATAATGTTGGAGGATTCTTCTAAATTTCAAAACTACAAAGCTATAGTTAATACTGCATGGTACTAGCATAAGGATGGGCATACAGCTCAATGGAATAGAATTTAGAGTTCAGACACAAATCCTTACATTTATGGTCAACTGATTTGTGACAAGGGTGCCAAGACTATTCAACAGGAAAATAATAGTCTTTATAACAAATGGCACTGAGTCAACTGGATATCTACATCCATTAGAATGAAGTTGGATTCCCTATTATCACTCCACAGAAAAATAACTCAAAGTGAATCACAGACCTAGAAGTAAAAGGTTTAATTATAAAACCCTTGGAAGAAAACATAGGAGTAAATCTTCGTGGCCTTGAATTAGGCACTACTTTTCAGTGATGATGTCAAAAACACAAACAACAAAAGAAAAAAAAATTAAATAAATGAGCTGTTATAAAAATTAAAACTTTGTGCTTCAGAGGACACCATCAAAAAAAGTGAAGACAACCTACATAATGGGAGAAAATACTTGCAAGCCCTGATTTGATAAAGGACTTAGACACTTGTATGCAACTATGCCAAATACATAAGGAGCTCTTACAGTTCAACACTAAAAACAAAACCCAATTTAAAATGGATGAAGGTGGGGTGGCCAGATAGCTCAGTTAGAGCGCAGGGCTAACTAATAACACCAAACTTGCCAGTTTGATCCCCACATGGGCCACTGTGAGCTGCACCCTCCTTAAAAAAAATAAAAATAAAATTGGCGAAGGACTTGAATAGAATTTCTTTTTTTTTTTTTTTTAAAGAATTTTTTTTTTTTAAGATTTTGTTGGGGAAGGGGAACAGGACTTTATTGGGGAACAGTGTGTACTTCCAGGACTTTTTTTCCAAGTCAAGTTGTTGTCCTTTCAATCTTAGTTGTGAAGGATGCCGTTCAGCTTCAAGTTGTTGTCCTTAGTCTTAGTTGTGGAGGGCGCAGCACAGCTCCAGGTCCAGTTGCCAGTTGCTAGTTGCAGGGGGCGCAGCCCACCATCCCTTGCAGGAGTCGAACCAGCAACCTTGTAGTTGAGAGGATGCGCTCCAATCAACTGAGCCATCCAGGAGCTCAGTGGCAGCTCAGCTCAAGGTGCCGTGTTCAATCTTAGTTGCAGGGGCACAGCCCACCATCCCTCGCGGGACTCGAGGAATTGAACTGGCAACCTTGTGGTTGAGAGCCCACTGGCCCATGTGGGAATCGAACCGGCAGCCTTCGGAGTTAGGAGCATGGAGCTCTAACCACCTGAGCCACCAGGCCGGCCCCCTTGAATAGAATTTCTTTAAAGACATTTCTTTTAATAAGCACATGAAAAGATGCTCAATATCATTAGTTATTAGGAAAATGCAAATCCAAATCACAATGAAATACCACTTCATACCCATTCGGATGGCTATAATAAAAAAAAAATAACAAGTGATGTGAGGACGTGGTAAAATTGGAATTCTCATACATTGCTGGTGGGAATGGAAAATGGTACAGTCACCCAGGTAAACAGGCAGTTCCTTAAAATATTAAACACAGAATTACCATATGATCCAGCACGTCCACTTCTAGGTATATACTCAAAGAAACTGAAACCATATGTTCACACAAAAGCTTACACATGTATGTTATAGAAGCAATATTCATAATAGCTACAAGTAAAAACAACCTAAATATCCATCAACTGATGAATGGATAAACAAAATGTATAGCCATAGAATGAAATATTATTTGACCTAGAAAGGAATATGAAGTATACTGATATATGATACAATATGGATGAACCTTGAAAACATCATGCTAAGTGACAGAAGCCAGACTCAAAAGGCCACATATTACATGATTCTATTTACATGAAATGTCCAGAATAGGCAAATCCATAGAAACAAAGTAGATTAGTGGTTACTAGGGGATGGAAGGAGGGGAAAACAGGAGTGACTGCAAATGGGTATGAAGTTTCTTTTTATGGTGATGAAAATGTTCTGAATTTAGATAGTGGTGATAGTTGTATAACTTTTAAATAATAAAAAGCACCATAAAAACATAATAAAAAGCAATTATATATATATAACTATATATATATGTATGTGTATATATATATATATATATATATATATATATATACACATACATATATAGCAATTATATCTCAATGAAACTGTTATAAAAAGGGGTGGTAACTTTACATAAAAGTAGCAGCAACGATGCTAATTCCTAGTGTAACCCTCACTTAGATAGTAATGCCAAGATATTGGATGATGGAAGCAGAGAATACCAGAGCTGGAAGAATTTAATGTAGACATATAGAGAAAAACAAACAAACAACTGAAGTACAAAGAGGTTTGGATATACATTCTATTCTTGGGATTCCTCTACTTTACCACTGTGTAAAAAAAATGCCAAAATAGAGGTACTTATGAAATCAAGTAATTCCATACAATGTTAGAGTCAATTTCCAGGTCAATACAGTCCAATACTGTGCAATGGAATACTGATGGAAATGTTCGGTATCTGGACTATCCAAAAGGGTCGCCATTAACCACATCTAACTATTAAGCATTTAAAATGTGGCTAGTATGACTAAAGAACTTAACTTTAAATTGTATTTAATTTTAATTAGTTGAAATAGCCATACATGGCTGGGGGAAGTGTAGGAAGGCTCCATAGAAATCAACATAGTCACGCATGTTCTGGGATATTATTAAAGTTCAAGTATGACTAATGAATACCACAAATTGTTTCTCTAATACCACGTGGTAAAATAACATCTGGAGCTCTAAGGCATGGAGGTACCCAAGGAAAAATAAGCATATCCAACAGTTTAACCTTCTATCATCTCTATCACATCACAGGATCTTAGGATGTAGACTATAAGCTCCAACAATGAAAAGCACAGAAACTAAGCTATGGAATCGAAAAGCTTTTGAAACGCTAGCAGAAGGAACCTATTTGGAGGCCACTTCTCAATACCACCTTATTATTAAAAATAAACTATCAACCAGTCATAAAAACTATAGTATATGTATAAATATGTGTATATACATGAATATATGTGTGTGTATTATATAAATATGGCAAAAAATGTATACACATGATTTGTATTCATCTTTCGTTATTGATATATATATATATTTTTTCATAATTTATTGGGGTGACAATTGTTAATAAAATTACATAGATTTCAGGTGTACAATTCTGTATTACATCATGTTATTGGTATATAATGAGTATTACAATTTTAATACAGTTTTTTCCTTTCTTAAAATGTGTATACTTTTTTTGGCTATATATATTTATTATATATATATAAAATATATATATATAAAATAAATTTATATATATTTATTAAAGGGGCGGCTTTTGCTTCTCAGATTAGTGCCGATGGACAAGAACTACTAAACAATCTAAACATTAACAAGCAGTAGGCTTAGAAAATAAACGTTCTTATTACTAAATAAACATTCCAAACTTATTACTTCTCATTTTGTCAGTTAGTTTTCATCAGAAACCATCACAAGTCACTTTATGAATGTGATATGCTATGAAATAGAGTAAGTACTTTTCATTTTTAAAATGTATCTTTATCTTGACATTGAAATTAAGGTAGACTATTTAGGTAAGTATTGTCCAAATAGATCATCCATACATACCGCCTTGTTAAGAATGAAAAAGTTATCTGGAGAAGGGAAGGGACAATCTAAAATGACTAGAAATTATTCCCGATTATAATACTTAAGTATTTTGAAGAAAAAGCAAAAGTACTTCTCTAACATACAACTTACATTATCTCAAAACACTGGAAGAATTCAGGAAAGTCTAAGTACTATCCATATACAAGGTATTATCATTTTGCCATGCAGCAGTTATAAACTGGAGATCACAGAATACTTCATGTCATTCTCTGGACACCCTCTTGGATAGACTGTTTTAAATACTTTTAAACACCCCATCCAAAAATGATCTTAACAGAACTATGTCTGAGAAATGAGTTCCTAATGGCTGATCACCTGAGAATGAGTCCATTCCAGCTGACTTGATTGAAATCATCTACTTACATTTGTTTGCTGTGTTCCTAAGAACACAAGTCCCTGAGGTCATAGTAAGTGACCTCATAGGAGCTAAAAGACCTACCCAAAGCCCCCTTGGGCATTACTGATTCACTTCCTCTGTTGAGAAGTAAAGGGGAAATCATTTGAACAAATATTGCTGGGCCTCAGTTCATGGACCACTTGAAATCACTGTGTGAGACCTTAAGATTCTAGTCCAATGAGATAGTGGGCATTCTCTTAGAGGTCATGAATTTGAACAAGCAGATGAGATAACTTACAAAGAATGGTACCTACCAAATTTAAAAAGCAAAAATTCAAAGGAAGAAAACGAGCCTACCTGGTTAAAATAATGCTCCTCTATGGTACTACTGGGAAAAATGCACTTTCCAGTAAGAAATCAACAGAACATCCAAGTCTGAGGAAATGCATTCAGCAGCTTCTCCATTAAATTCACCTTCCACTTATCATTTCGCATTAGCTGCATACCTTATACACATTACAATTCAGAGGATTAGATCTGCGTGCATGTGACAGGGGTGGGGTGGGAAAATAATGCACTTGCAAGATGTCCACGAAAAATTCTCAGCTCTTTCAGATGACTTAATTACTTTACTGTACAATTTGTGCCTGTTCACAATGGTTTATTTTTTTAATTTAGCTTTTTAAGTAATTTCCTATACATATATCAAACTCAATACTTGAAGAACTTTAAACAAAAATACCTCATTTTGACAGAAAAACAAAACAAACCAAATAATAGACATTAAATATTCTGCATTAAATCCCCCAAATTCTAGAAAGGAAATATGATAAGGAATATATAAAATAACCGTTCTGGTGATGGCACACACCCTTCACAAGATGCTTAAAAAAAAAAATAAAACGATATATAGCATGTAGTAGCCATGTGACATATCCCATGGAGAATAATAGTACTGTAGCTACCTAGACAAATGCCATTCTAATTCAAAGAGATTTTTGCTTAAAAATGATATACACCTACAAAAGACCACGTTCTTTTAAAGTTATACAAATGTTACTTGTTTTTCTTTTCTTGGTAAAAGCAAAGGCTCTATTAGATAGTCTGGGACAAAAATGGCCTCCCCCCCCTTGTTAATCAATGTCAAGAATGAGAGTAAAACTGAATTGTTCAACACTGAGAACTAACGCACCTTCACTTGCACAAGCAGCACACACCAAAATCACCAAAGCAGACGTGCAAGGTGGGGATTGTCAGAAAGAACTGGGAAAAAGTTAGCAAACAAAGATGGGACATGATTCTTTGCTTTGCCAACCCAAAGAGAGGAGTCCTACCCTTGGGTGGCATTAGCCAAAGCACCCAAACCATTGCTGGAGACTCAAAGTATGGAACTGGTGTCTAGGAGGAAGGCAGGAGGGCAGAGGACTGTGGAACTGAGCTTTGTAACAGGACATACACACCAGTGTTTTTCTTCCTCACCAGATGATGCTGAACATCTGCTCAAATGAGTGCTTCTCTCTTAGCTAACATCTGGCAAGAACCACCGGCTCCCAAGCCAATGTGTCAGGCAAGAGCTAAGTGGGCCATGTGTAAGCCATCTCCTTGCAGGAATTCCAAAATGCTTCAGTAAAAAGAAATGCAAAGGAAGCAAAAGACTGTGGTTGCAAAAGAGGAAATTTAGGTTTGTACACAATTTGAAAAGGACAAAAGAAAGAAAGTGCCCAGGGATTCATTTAACGGTGATAGATCTATGGTACACAGCGTCAACACGGCGTCAAGACAACACACCTGGACACCGTTTTCTATTTGGGGCCTAGCGTGAGACGATTTTTAACAGAAAAACAAACTCAGCCTTGATGCTGGGCATAGTGCTCGCAGGAAACAGTAAAAAGAGAAGAAAACTATGCAAATGAAATTAACTAACGAAGTCATATGTTTTAGCTCAAGAGTAATTTCATTATCCTGAAGTTAGAGCATTCGAAGACCAGACCTAAGAGCTTACCAAAACATACTAGAACAAAACACCCTACATTTGTGAGAGAAGTATCTGCCTCCTCTATCAGCAAACTTAGAACAAGTAAGTTAGAAAAGTAAGTCAAAGGTGGTGGTTAGAAGGGAGGTCAACAATATTCTCAATCTTAATCCGATGTTACTGACAAATCAAGAAACTCAGAGAAAGCCAAAAATGATGGTGCTGGTTTGTTCTGATGATGGAAAAGACAGTTTGAAACTTGAATTTGGAAATTTATGCTACAGAAAAGCAGTGAATATACTGATGGTTGAAATAACACAGCTCCTCTTTCTTCACTGTTTCTATAAGCAAGCGGCAAAGGATAAGGAAGCAAGCTGACATTTAGAAAGTATGTTTCAGGACATATCTTCTTGGGGTTGTCCACTTCATGCAGAAGTTCATAATTTCAAGAAACACAACAAATCATCACAACTTGTGATTATAAAGCAACGATTCAATATGCTCCAATTTCTTCGTAGAGCAGGAACATGGGTTATATTTCAGAAAATGCTCAAATGAAAGGTCAAAATAAAATTGAGTGCTTACAAAGCTGAGTTATCATCTACAGTTGTCATCTCTGAAGAACCAATGAACAATATGAGGACTTCTATTTATTTAGTTTTTCCATGTATAGGGCATAATGTCACAGGAAGGTCATAGTGTTCTGCCACCTCTGAGGAGTCAACCCAAGTTCCTGTTGGATGTGTTGTAAACAGAGAAGCCATTCTTCAGGCACCCTGCTCTGATCACACTCCTACTTATGTATTTTTTCTGTCCTTTCATGTCTTTTTATGTATGCTTTATAGTATGTTGGCACAGTAGTAGAGGCATAACATTTATGTATAAATAGACAGATACATTTTAGGGGAGTATGCTCTCATAGAGCTCCGTGAGTAAAAATTTGCACTCCTAGAGAACTAAGTTGTCCAGACACCTTATTCTCCCTATATGAGAGGAAGAAAGTGTTCCATACTTACGTTCATTTTCTTCTTGAATTTGAATATTAACCATATCAATACAATTTTGAATTTCATTCCAGGTTAAGTTCTCTTGCCCTTGGGATAAGGTTTCCAGTTTAATGGAGAGTAGTTCGTTTGCATAACTGTGGAAGGGAAAACAATCAGAGACATTCATTCTTTGTTCATGGTATGTATATGAAATTTGACACATGGGGCCAAAGATAGACTTTATGAGGTTAGACAAAGAGTAGAAACGCAACTAAAATTGTCTGGTGCAGCTCTGTCAACATAAGACAAGCTCACTTATATTAATAGTGTTCATTTTCTAAAAATTCTTTATGTACAAATGCTATTTAATTCTCCAAAATCCAACCTCGTACCCAACTCAAGCCAAACAAAACAAAACAAACAAAAAAAACTCAGAAGTTCTCAACTCTGTGAAATTGCCTTTTTTTTTTTCCAGTTACTAGTTTTCCTCCCATTTGTGTGTCTTGGCTCTGAATTACCATGGCTCTCAACCCTTCCATCAAGGGTTCTTTTTATTATTCTTGTTCTTTCCAAAATCTGAGCTGTGAGAGACCTTTCTTCTACTGGAACCCTAATACAGCTGGGTTACCTTGAGATCCAATATGTCCACCAAGGAATCCAATAAAATGCAAACCCAGTTCTAGAAATCTTGCTGAATAACTAACACACATCCTCACTGTATGTTTTCTTGAATATCCTAAAATTTCTCCTCACTTGCCCATTTCTCCTAAGGATTCTGATTGGCTACTCAAACACCTCTCTTCTGTGTCCCCTCACTGCCACAGCACTCTCCCACCTCATCCCTGACCCTTGACCCTCCTCATCTGCACAGCCCTCTGGAAAATAAGAGTTTGGTCAACGATTCCAATTATTTTTCTTGTCTGGGAAAATTTTAGGGGAAAAAAACCCACCCATCTTGATATATTACTAAGAAACTTTCATTTCTCGATAATCGATTTCCTATTTAAAAATCACAGAACCAATGTTATAACCTGAAGCTATCGTGAGCTATTCTAGCCCAAAGTAAAGGCATTCCATAGATAGTTTCATTTGCTTCTGCATCACACCAGGGAAATGAAGACCCATCCTCTAAGTGCATATTGATTCACCAGGCAGTTTGACTTCTGAATAGCACCTGTGGATTTGCTAACAGAGGTTAAAAGAATTAACATCACATTGAGTCTAAAACTGTTTTCCTCTTGTGACAAATTTTCTTAAAGTTCTGCATGTCTCAAGGTGACACTGAAGTGTCTTCCACAGAAAGTAGCTTGAGAGAGAACTACCTCTTTCAAAATAGGAAGTGTTGGTAGTGACTCATTATCTGCAGCTAAATGAGGTGTCACCAAATGCAGGCCTGAAACTGGCTAACTGTGGTGTGTCTGATTTTCACCTTACCAAGAGTTATGAACCTAAGAAAATACTCTGTGTCACTAGTAATATATAATAAATAATATTGACCATAATAACAATATGGATAAATGGCAACTTGCACTGGTTAGCATCCCTTACAGAAAGAACCATTCTAAAAAAAAAGTGCAAAATCCTTATGGGAATTTCACATGCTTAACGTCTAAATGATGACCCAGTGGGAATAAAATGAGAAAGCTTAAGGATGAACACAGAAAAAAAACACAATCGTCCATCATTTCTTTAGAAATAAACAAACACGAGCCAAAGGGAACAGATTTTAGGGGTAACACAAAAGAGTTCCACAGGCTTTTCCCTGAGTATTAGTGTCCAGTATCAAAGTATTCTGTAGTTTACCCACAAGGTCCGTGTCCTTTTCCTCCCTGCCTCTCTCAGAGCTTTCTTCACTGTCTGCTATGGACAGACTAGTAAGATTGTATTTCTAACAGATTTGGGAAGCTTTGAAAAGATTAAAATTCCAATTTAGTTCAGCAAATGTTTAAGCACTTACTGTGCACAAAACCTGTGGCAGGCACTACAGGGAACAATAGGATAAACAAGAAGCAGCTTTTACTTCAAGGAACTTTCAGTCTAGTGGATAAGAAGACAAAAACTCAAAAGGGCATAAAAGTGGAACACAGGAAGGGCCATAAAAATCGAGATCGTCCGTAAGAGTAGAAATGACGGGGTTCCGAGGAAGGAAACGTTAGTGGTAGAGCACCTTGTCCAGGATGGACTAAACCAGGCACTTAATCCTCAAAACTGTTCTGCCGATGCAGAGTAGGTGTTTTTGTTTTGTCTGTTTTTGTGCTTTATAGATGAAGAGAAAAGGGCTTGGCTAGGAAGAGTCAAACTCAGATATTTTTGGCCCCAAGGATATGTTCCTCTAACCACATCATGCTAGTTCTCAGAAGAGATAACATTAGCAGAAGTAAGGAGAAGCACGGAAAGAAGTCATGGAAGTGTCATCTATGGCAGGCAGGGCATGAAAGCTCTAACACTGGGCCAGGCAGAGATGGGTGACAGGTACCGTGTTTCTGGTGGTGAGAGGAGCATGTATAGGAGCAGACAGGCCAGAAAGAACACCGGGTGTTCGGATCCAGCTTGGCTGAAGTGCAAAATACAGGGAGGGATATAGCTGGAGCTAAGGTCAGAACAGCACGTTTATTTTACAGTGAGGAGTCTGTTCTTAATGCAGATGAGAACGGTGAACATTCAAATACAGTAGCATTATAAACATAGCGAGATTTGAGAACAATTAATGTGGGGACAGCATATGCCTAGAACCAATGCCAACCCTACATTACTTTTGTGAGAGTTAGATAAAAGTACTTTTCCAGGAAAGCACAGTCCCAAGGTTGGAAGCCATGGTAAATAGGTAGAGACTTTGTAAGAATTCATCAAGGTGGACATAGCACTTTTGTGCTATGAAGAACGTGTACAACCATAGGGAGAGTCAAACTCAGATATTTTTGGCCCCAAAGATATGTTCATCTAACCACATCATGCTGGTTCTCAGAAGAGATGACATAGGGACTGGCCCAGATACAGCAGTGTTTCTTAAACTTGAAAACCGGGTTAAAAAGCTGACACTGAAAGTGGAATGGTGAGGAAGGTCAGCAGTTGTCAATATAAGAACTAAAGGGGACACTGAAATCTGATGTCAGTATTGTCATCCAGGTGACCCAGAAAGTGCTTAAATCAAGTTTTAGAAAGATTATTAAAAGAAACGCAATTTTTAAAAGCTTCTCATACAGAATACCTGAACTCTGAAGCTGTATCTGTAGGCCCCAGGTGAAAACTACAGGGGTAAAAGTGGTTTTTAAACAGGGTATGGGACCATTAATAGGTTATTTGTAAATTGGGATGGGGGAGGGTAACATTTTTGATAATCAAAATGGGTGATTTGGAGAGGGGGTATTTACAGGGTGTCATTTACAGGGCGTGGCCAACGATGCTAAATCTATGGGACAGTCTTGACAATTCTCTCATCAAGGTTCCCCATTAGTGCTCCATTAGGCTTCCTAAGGGAGTGATCAGTCTGTCTTCTACTCTAGCACTAACGGAGCAGCAAAGCCTTGTTAGGTAAGAATGAATGAGGATAGGAAAGATGTAGGGAGACTAATTTGAAGGTTATTACAGAAGTGAGGTTGCAAAGTCTCAATGAGGTGGGCACTGGGACACGGAAACATTTTGCAGAGGTACAGTGCACACAGACTGGCTAATGTCAGGGAGGGAGGATAGCAGGCTGTTCACAGCACGAGGGTGCCTGGCAGAGGGCAGTGGAAACTCAAGTTGAGCTTGAGGTTTCTAAGCTTGGAGGAAAGGTGGTGTCATTAATAGAAGCAGTGGAGGTAGAAATAAATTATCTTGGAAAGAGACTCTGAGGTGTTATATGAACGAGGTGGACAAATTTACTTAGTATAAGAGCATCAGTTTCTCCATGAAGACTAAAAACAGGGAAAATTCACTGCCCTACTACTTTTGGACCATTCTCTACATAGACATGTGATTAAACACCGTTTTTTAAAAATTCTAAGTTAAAAAATTTTTTTCCTGTACAACTGCACGTGACCCAAGGGAATTCCCCAACCTACCTACTTGAGCAGCTCCAGCGTCAAGATCTGAAAAGAGCAGTTTGTCAAGGTCTAAGCAGACACCTCCCCCTGGTGGTCACCAGAATCCAGGATGGAAAATCACTTGCTATAATTTTTGTTTTCCTCTTACTGAATCTCTCACTGGGCTCCTTATTCAGGTCTCTAGATCTGCTATAGTGTTTTATAATACTATCGATTATACTATCTAGTAGCATATTTCAGGAACAGGAAATAAAAGATACTAAACTGATTTTGTGTCCACCGCCATGATTCACTGTGATCTCAGGATTCCTTTGATTTAACAATCAGAAGAATGGGGTTTGGGACCCACCTGCCCAATTCTGGGCCCATAAATCCAGATTCAGTTTCCTTATCAGTAAAATAAGAGAACTGGACTGGATGACTATTAACGTTGCTTCCAACTTTTGTATATTCTGTCATCTCACAAAGAAGCTCAAGGGAAAGTGTGTTTTTAACAGTTCTTTTACTTTAAACCTATCAAATAATCTTTGCTAATGACAAAATCGGTCAGTAATTACCACAGAATAAGACTCTTAAAACAAAATAGACTAACTTTTCAGAAAATGAGCATGGATATACGGATTCCTTCGGTAAGGAACAAATCCTTCATTTGTGAGATCTGCCAAACACACATTTATGCACTGAAAAGAAGTTTGGAATATATTTACTTACCGTTCCGCATATGTCTCATCCAGATTGTTGAAGCCTATTGTTGGGCTTTTGAGTTGATTTTGCACAGACACAAGATCATTGCTTTCCAAGGCCTGGTTTAGTAAAGCAACAGCAGACAGCATTTCCACCGCAATCAAGAGCTCCTCGTGGACCAAATAGTTCTGTTAGAAAACACACAGCAATATAAATTCTCCAAAATAACACATCTCCTGGATGTGATGGGGGTTTAGAATGCACATTTCAGGTATTTAGAATGCACATTTCAAAGAACAATGAAAAGTCAAAGATTTTGAGAACCCAGGAGAAAAAAAGGGCTCACTGGCCACCTGTTTTTCATGGACTTTAAAGAACAGGAAAATGACTTCTGAGTTTTTCTTAGGTGGTGACTTTGGAAACTGAGTTAATTACAACCAACATTTATGATTCCACAAACATCTGCATTCCTATAGTTGATTCCTACTCCCAGCTATACTGAGTGCTTACAAACTCAGGCTTTCCAAATAATTAAGCCAAGGATTAGATAAGGTTGTCCCTGTCCGAGAGTGCAAGGTAAGATTTTAGCACAGCTAATAATTTTGAGTTTGAATTGAGAGTAAGGAAAAAGAGGGAAGAATTTCACCTGAAAGTTATAACCCCAGAAAAGTAAATCAAAGTCTGTAAGCCAAGAATATTGATTCTAGTTCCAAAAATATAAGCCTAAGTCACATTTTTTATACGGGGTAGAAATTTTAAAATGTACTCTTAAGGGCTAGCTATTTGAAGAAATGTAAGGTAAATCTTTAGGTAAAGGCAATAAGAATCTCCAGATTTATATGGTTTATAAATCTGGATTTGGCTTATTTAAAAAATACACCTTAGATTTCAGAACACCTTCCCCTTTCAAAGCTCTCATGCATTTAATCATCTTATGCTGACTTGGTGCAACTCCAAAAGGTTTATTTCTTCTATCATATTGAAGAACCACAGAGGAAGCATGAAAATGAAATAAAATAAAGCTGACATCTATCTTTACATTTATATTATATGTATTTAATATTTATAGTGTAATATTTATATTAAAATACATTACGGCTTTCTGGATCTCCACAGAAATCTTATATCAAACTGATTTTAGAGTAACAAAGCATAATTTTACCTTCCAAACCAAATGGGAGGAAAGAGTTATTATAGGGAACATGTAAGTGAATTTCATCCACACATCTTACATTAACTACAAGTTTAACACGTAGGGAAAGTATAAAATTCCAAGTAAAGGACAAAACAGAATCATTTGAGATTCACCTCCTTTACCCCTCCCAGTGAACTGTCCACAAATATCTACAGTGGTATCCAGTAAGAGGATAAGCGGATATGAAGAAGAAATGGGTCTGGGCAACTACTGGTTGATGGGTGACCTGTTGCAGATGAGTAACTATGCTAGAGTTCAAGTTGCCTTGGGCTTCAAAGCTATAGAAGTGGAAGAAAACATTAATGAGAGAACATAAAGCCAATTTAAGAAAAAAGCCTGCTTTTCTCTTACTGCAAAACACAAAGGGTGCCAAGAAAATATACACACATTTTAAGAAAGGAAAACTGCATTGAAATCGTAATAATATATATTGATAAAAAAAGATGAATACAAGTCACGTTTGACTACTGCAATTACAAGAGGTGCTCAAAGAGGTCACCATCAGCATCCAGACACTTCTGATTACAGTGAACTACTGCTCGAGCAACGTTGACCAAAGTGTCCGTTTGTATACATTTTTTTGGCACCTCCGGTAGTATCCTTTTATTTAGAAAACAGGAACTCTTTTCTTTCTTTTTCTTGGTATAAGACTTTATATTTTTTTGATGCAAATACAGACATGTAAGTACATGTAAGGTTAGTTGGGGGAGATATTTGTTTATAAAAGTTTCCTCATACTATACATATTGGATTTTTTTCACCTACGTTGTGAATACTTGTTTGTTCAAATAAATGCAAATTTGTTTGCATTCTTTTTTCAAACGTTATTGGCAAGTATCTGTGCTATCTACTGTTAAAATAGTCCTGGCAAGTAAACAGGAGCATCTCGAAAACAGGAAATCTTGATAAGCAAGAATAAGAAAGCAAATCCTACTATGCAGTCCTTTAGTGTATATCCTATTATTTATTTTTAATTCATGCAAACATTTACAAAGGTTTTGTTTTTTTAACTGATTTTATTATTTTATTACAAATAAACAAGATAACATTATACATTTTAACCTCATTTCTTCCACTTAATAATAGTGTGAGCAATGTTTTCAGGTGAATAAATAAGTGGTTTGTTTTCTGCTTCTCGGTATTAGGCAATGCTGTGAAACATCTTGTGGTTACAACTTTCTGATTCATATTCGTTTCCTAGCAACATTACTGTCAGGATAATGGGTTTGATACACATGACTAAGGTCACCCTCCAGAAAAGCTATACCTATTCCACTCCCATCAGCTGTGTAGGAGATGCCTGCTGCCCCAAATTTATACCTATACTGGGTTAGATCTCTCAATTCTCTACCAATCTGATACCTACAAGTAATTGTATTTCGTTTTCATATAATTTACTTACTTCTGATTGAGTTTAAACATATTTTTGTGTTTCTCATTATGTGTATTAGATAGTTTGTGAATTGCCTGTTCATGCTTTCCCTCCTCCCATTTTTTTTGGTGGATCAGTACTGTTTCTGATTTTTAAGATCCAGTGTCCTTCTATGTTTCATTGGAACTTTAATTTAAAAAAAATTTTTATGTTTAACCTTTCACGAGGTGTGAGCAAACAAAACGGTGAATGTTTAAATAAAAAAAATTATTATAGTAAAAGACACATTGCCATTAATCCTCCTCAAAATACTCCTCTTCGCTTTGAACACACTGATTCCATCGTTCTTGCCATTTTCTGAAGCAGTTCTGCCAGTCCACTTTCGTGAGTGTCTTTACTTGCACTGATGCCCTGATGCCCTGAATCATTTTGACTTTTGGTGAAGAGCCAGAAGTCACACGGTGCCAGGTCCGGTGAATAAGGTCACACCGTAATGTTACTGACAGAAATTGCTGTATACCAGAAGCGATGTGTGATATGGAGCATTGTCATGATGGAGGATGGTACACTTTAAAACACATCTTCTCTCAACCATAGCTCATACCCGACTGATTGCACTGAACAGGTTGAAACTTGTCACCCACTGTTACTAAGGTTTGATGTGTCACTTCCCGTATTGAAAATCCGTGTTTCTGATGGATGGCACTCGGCAGCAGCCTTCACCATATTATTTGATCATACCTCATATATTGGAAATTTATTCTGATGTGTGTAGTGAGGTAATGTTTTCTTCCCAAGTGGTGAAACACTTGTAAGGATTTCATTCGTTTCCCCACCGTTTTGAAACACTAGCACTCTCATATATTAAATTCTTGGCTCTGTTCTAGTACTTTGCATTCTGTTCTATTGTTTGGCTTAATTTGTAGTACATATGTTCTTAATTACTGTACCCTTACTGTTTAATACTATTAGTATATTGAGGAGCATAAATTTATAAAAATCTAGGCCATGGTGCTATTGTTTTTGCTTCCAGATTCTAGAAATGCTGATTCAGAGCTTATTTTTTCTATATCAAAAAACATATTTAAAAAAAACATCACATATAGCTAAAAAATTATCCAAAATTAAAAAAAGAATCAGAGAATAAGAACCACCTGTTTCCAATGTGTCTGAGTTTCCTGACTATGCTCTTAGATTCTTTATGTAGATTAAAAGCAGGAGTTAAAGAGGAAGGTGGCCATGGAATTGGTATAGGGAGGCCAATGAGATGGGAGTTTGGTACAAGTTAAAGGCTCCACACCCCATTTCACAACCTAAACAGCTTTCCTCATGGCTCGGACTCAGATTTAATATCTATCTCCAGAAGTGCAGTCTCCTCTGACTTACCGTGGTGTTCTGTTTCTGGAGGTTGAAAAGTTCGTTCTGATACATTGCAGCAGCAAAGGGGTACACAGCAGGCAGCTGGGCCTCTGGTTTCTTCAGTGCAAGCACTGTACTCTCGGGGTTGCCTTCCCGAATGACAGCATTGATGTGGTCCACTGCAGCCAGCCCTGAGGATGTGGGGGTCACACTCCATCAGAATGTCCACTTTTCCCACTGACCCAACCAGCCACCTGTCCAAGGATTAAACCTAAGTAGTCACTCTCCATGAACCCTGAAAAGCTGCAGATGGACGGTAGGCAAAGACTTGGAAATGGTAGCTCAGTCATTGGAAGTCAGTCCAGTCCTTGGAGGAAATCCCTGAAAGAACCTCAGCACTGACGAGCTGGAGTTATGAGATGATTACTGCCTAGCATGATTTCCTCACAAAATCCTTCCTTTCAGGACTAGTTCTGGTCCCACCTCTTCCATGAAGCTCTCACACTGTTCTAGTCCCTGAGGATTTCACACGTTGGGCATCCATACAATATTTGGAGCTGGGCCATAGAGATCCCAAAAGCATTGCTCATTAAAGCTCCTGTGTGTCAGTATTGCCTTCCCAAGGAGACTGAAGCTTGCCCTACTGCTATATTCTCCCTCTGAAACAGCACCATGGAAAACCCAGAATTAGCATTTGGACACACTGCTACTTAACATTGATGGTATTAGTTCTCAGAACATTCTCCTTCAACATTGTGATCTATGAAACTTGTGATTCTTAAAAAAAAATAATTCAGATATGTTTTTAAAAACGTGACAGCCAAAAGTCATATGATTGAACAGTCTGTGCTAGTATGAGTTAACTTAAAAAATAAATCCCTGATCACAGAAATGCCTTGGTTGACATTATCTGACCCAGCCATAAGGTCTGCGATGTCTCTACCAGCTGCAATGTTCGTATTACAAAGACCTGAATTTTAGTGACCAAACTGAAGGTGCTTGAAACAGTAGATTCAGCATAGTTTTCAAAAAACAGAAATGGAACTGCTGACCAAATGGAAGAATGAGTGATGAACTCTGCCATCAGGCCACAGCAAACGGGACATTTACTCTATAAAGAAGGCTTCAGGGTAGTAGAAACAACACAGACCCATAGACTTCTAGAGCATTTCAAAGGTTAGTCTGTCTTCCTAATATATGACTAGACTGCAGCTAAGATTATTCTAACCCTTTTTAACAGATGACAATTTATCTTCTCTAATTACATTTCAAGGAGCTACCCTCCATAACCTTTCACTAAGAGGCATCATTCAGTAGCAGGAAATACAACGGATGCAATCTTTCATGCCACACCCTTAGAAAATGTACACTTATTCTAAGAGATCCTAAAAACCCAAACACTTTTTTCTATTCTTAGAATTAATATGACAAACGAAAGAATTCCAGAAAGGAAGGTCAATGATTGTGGTGTTCGCTGTTTAGTTATCCAAAGCCTTTCAGCTGTGTCTCTGATTACTTTGGACAGGATCTTGCTTTACTTTTGAAAACTCTGTCATATGAGTTTGCACAACTGGATGGTAAAATATTACCAGAAAATCACATTCTTAAAACCCTCTTAATGCACCATTTCTTCTAAAAATAAAATAAAATAACCTTAACTGCTCTTTTATACTCTGAATTTAACAAAATTTCCAGCCCTGACTTTAACAGAATACGTCATGCAATGAATGGAATACACTTGCCAAACCCAAAAGTTAAGTAATTGTAGTTCAAACAAAGCTGAAGGATCTGACGACAGAGCTGGTGACATTATGATCGAAGCTGTCACTTATGCCACTACTATGGCCGCTATGAATGTAGACACCTTAACATTTTAAATAATAACCTACATGGCTGGGGAAAAGTTTGTCAGGTAGCTATATTTACATATTTTAAAGGGTACACAATTGTCTCATTGTCATGTCACTGACTAAAATATGCATTAGAAGGTTTTTTTCAAGACTACTTTTAGTTCTACTGGACTATAAAGTTTCAGATGGGGAGAAATCAAAACTTCAGAATAATTATGTTCTACAACTTTAAAGCCATCAACCATTGCAATGTCATTCATAATTTCAGCTGATTATGCATTAATGCAAATCATCTCATGTTTTTTACTTAAAAATGGGAAAAAAAGTATAGCTAATTTGGCATTAAATTTGTCATGGAGTAAAGTGTAAAAGTATAAAACAGTCACATCAGGCATTTTATTTAACAATAAAAAGGAATCTGTTTTAGTGGTTGTCGTGCTGGGCGGCCTGCGTGGTCTCAGCTCCTGCTCCCCACATAAGAATGCAGGATGTGGCGAGGCCAAAAAGGAACACCCACGGAGCCACAGGTAGGGGAGTCATACCACTATAGTCTCACTGGAGGCTGGATTCACACGATATGCGACCTGCTGTCCGTTTTTCTGCCTGCCAACCCACCGACTCCCCTCTCCAGCGCAGCCGCGGCAGTTCTATCAGTGGCCAATTGGCTAACCAGCTACAGCTGACGGTCAACTAGCCTCAGCCGACGGCCATCTACTACCCAAGCCAGCACCTTTTCACGTGAGTCTGAGAACCTGGAAACTGCTCTCTGGGGCTCTGTCCCCACAGTGGTTATAAACATTTCAAAAATAAAGGATGGCAAAAGTTTACAGAACCATTTCCTCACTAAGCTTATGGACCTCAGATGTTTTGCTGGCAATGTCAATTTCTTCCTGTAACTCATTTCTGTGAAGCATAATGAAATTCTCAGCTTTCAAATAGAGCAGAAAGAGAAACTTGAAATTGTGCTTCATGTACAATAACCAACATGTTCAAAATTTAATAAGGATAAAAGAATAGGAATACGCATCCCAAAATATTAAGGTGTTCCCTTAAAAAATTTTTACCTTAGAGCTCTCAGCAGCTGTGTGTGTGAGGTAAATTCTTAAAGCTACTCAGTTGTTAACTCCTAGATATTTACATCAATGTTATCTGGGCCTCAGATCTGAAGGCCTTACATCTGAAGCTTTTAGGATGTGTCTCTACCATCAACTTAGGAGCAAACTTCTAGGTAACACCTATAGGTGTGCATTTTGTTGAAGGTGTTCAGAGAAAAAAAAGAACATTCAAAGCTCATATATGACATTAAATTAAAGGCAAGGTTTAGGACAGTTGAAATTAGTGGATACGCCAAATGTAAATTTGGCAGATGGTGCACATGCTTGATTACATAGGCTAAATGGTCTTTCATGTATTCATTTTCGAGATTTTATATATATATATATATATGTTATTGAGATTGACCTTGGGGAAATAAATGTCAATCAGAATTCCTACCTGCCTCAAGTAAAATGAATTTTATTAGAGAAGGGAAAAAGACGAACAAGGAGATTAAGGCATCTAAACTTGCATATGCTTATTTTAATGACCTGAGTTTTGTATTCTTCATAGTCACACAATGGAACTGGATACCAAGAAAAATTAAACTGTGCAACTCCATAGAGTCTCAGGGATGTGGGTTTAAACCTGTCACCATGCGATTTCATTGGCCTGGCAAGTCTCATTCACTTGCGCCGAAGCTTCACAAGCTGTAAGAAAACAATTCTTACAAACTGTAGACAAGTGACTGGGAAGTAACAAAGAGCAGAACCGTCAATGATACCTTTTACAATTCCAATCAAATGCCATCATATAA
This sequence comes from Rhinolophus ferrumequinum, assembly GCF_004115265.2. Taxonomy (NCBI): domain Eukaryota; kingdom Metazoa; phylum Chordata; class Mammalia; order Chiroptera; family Rhinolophidae; genus Rhinolophus; species Rhinolophus ferrumequinum. The sequence continues at coordinate 48,906,643 of NC_046290.1, read as the reverse complement.
TCACGAGCAAGGAATGACAATCTTTAAGTCAGAATATTTTACTAAATAACTGTCAGTATTAGCCCAATAAGGGGTAAGTTCAAAATATGACATACACTATACCCGTGATGAAACAGGAAGGTACAGTCAAATTAGCTCCAAGACAACTTGCGATATCTTGCATAGATTTGGGGGCAGATCACCAAAAAAGCTCCGTGGAGACTGTCAGGTGATGTGCAATAATTAAGAGCAACATTGACAGTTAGTGGTTTTTTCATCATATAAGGCAGTTTTACAAGGATACGAGTTGAGAGTTTTGCAGAGACTCTGACCAGAAAAATTTGTATCTTGTAGAAGTATCCATTCCCTTCATACAATCTATTACTTACTATTGACTTTGTTGATAGTGTCTTGGATTTCTGCTTGTGTCAGCAGTTCTTCATACGCATCTCTTTCTTCTTCTGAAATACAGTTATTCTGCAATACAAAGTTTTCACTAATTCCGGAGGTTAAATATTCCCAAAGCTCAATATTCAAAAGCAAAAATGCAAAGAGTGATAAGAACCATTTGCTAATATTCATTTGAACTCAATAGAAGCATTTAAGAGAGCTGCTTTATGCAGGGCACTAGGGTTAGATAGGCCCAGCAAGGATGAAAAAGATAAACAACAGACCCAGTGACTTTCTGAAAAAGCCTGATTGTCTAATGTGGAAAACATTAGGTTGGACCCCTTGATTTTTGCCACTTTTAAAATATCAAAACCAGTTGAATATTGGCAATTTCATTTGATTCAGTCTAATAAAATCAAGGACACAAATAATGACTACATCTTGTAGAACAGAATATCGTCTATAGAAGTTCATACTCAGTTGGAAAATTTAAAAATGAGGTAACAATTGAGGAAGTTCTGGAGGAACAGAGTAATGTTAAAGGAAGAGGGGAGCACAATATAGACAGCAAGATTTGGTCACAAAGGTGGGAAAGCTTTGCAAGTCAGGCTACAGCATGGAGTGTATATCCAGGGCTAGCCAAAAAAAAAATGGAGAGGTAGGCTGGGTATCCTGGAGGCCTTTTCAGGCCAAGCAAAGGACCTTACTTAATCTAGTAGGCAGTATGGAATCAGGGGATGTTTCTGGTAGGATGACATCAGATCTGTAGTTAAAGATTAATTTTGCAACCTCTAGCTCTGAGAGGGATTGGCTTGGAGAATGCTAGGAAGCAGGGAGACCCATGAGGAAGGTGCTGCAGGAGTTCTAAGGTAAGGTCAGGAGGGGCAGGGCTGAGGCAAGACTGATGAGACTGGAAGGCAGGTGGATGAATGTAAGCCCAGCAAGAAAAGGTAACAGAGTACAGTGATGGATAGGGGATAGGGGACATAATAAGAATTCTGAAACAATGTGGAAGTCATTCCAAAGGGAAGTGAGCAAGGAACACACGTGCGAGAGGTCAGGGTAGAGATGAACAGCCACCCGATGGGGTGGATGGCAAGGCCTGTGCTACAAAGAGAAGTTATCTGGAGGAACATTAGAGGGGCCTGGTATCAAGCTGGCAGCTGATTTCTTCAACAAGTGTATGAGCTTAATTGAGAAAGAACAGAGACAGACCTTGAAGAATCCCCATATTTAGAGGAAGGAGGAAGAAGAGACACTAAGAGATGCAGAGGAGAACCAGAGCAGCAAAGAAGCACATAAGCTAAAGGAGCAGATAATCTCAAGGTAGGCGGGCCGGGTGGAGCAAGCGTGCCAGATGCCGGTAGGAGCCACCAGCTGAGGAAAGGTGGTACGATAAAGTGGTCACTTTTGTAATGGAGCTGAAGCTGACATGACAAGAGTTTACAAAGAGGGAAGTTGTCAAGGAAGTGGAAGATCTGAATGTAGACCAAGTCTCCATAACACAAGACAGGCAGGAAGTGGGCAGTGGGAAGTTGTTAGGCTTAGGAGCAGGCTGCTTAGCTGGGGAGGAAAAGCTCTTTCTCAAACATGAAGATAAATATTGGAAAGAGTAGGTTCAAAAACATCCTCTCTAAACTTCACCACACTGAATTATTAACCTCTACTAATAAATCCAAAGGTAACTCGGCCAATACAAGGTCTGCTGGTGATGCCTAATGAGGGAAGATCTTTAGCTGCTACTTCTATACCTTCCAGGTAAGTAATACATTTACGGCATGACCTTCAAACCACGAAACTTACAACATTCATCATAAAAGGAAACTTAATTTCCTTACATAGTGCATGGTCTTCTTTCACCCTTACGTTTCACCCAAACCATCTGCCTATGGCTAGAGAGACCACAGCCAGTTGATTTAAAAATAACACTTTTAACATTAAGGCTTTTTCAAACCACCTACTCCTAACCATATCTGTTACTGAGAATCTAATTAAATACCTTCAGTCTTGCATTTTCCTCTTTTCCCTTTTTGGCTTCCCAGAGTTCCTTCTGATATTCCTGTGCAAGGTTTTCGGCCACTAAAGTTAAAACTGCATTTGGGTTTCTTAGAGTTATAATGGTCTGCTCTGCTATTCCTTTTTCAATAGCTTCATTAATGGCTATAACTGCAGCATGCACTGAGAAGAGACAAAAAAAAAAAAGATTTTTATTAGCAAAAGACAACATGCATCATGGCTGCATAAACTTAAGCAGTGTTCCTTTCTTCTTTGGCTCCCAGTAAGCGTGACAAGAGCCCTCTGACACATCACAGAGCACACCTCTGACAACCTCTCCACATGCCCATCTATACTGGGTCCTGTCGCAGCATCTGTTACATAAGCCCTATTCATGTATTCAACCTGCACTGAATGGCTAACATGAACCGAGCATTTTCTCAACCACCTGGAGGTTGGAAACGTAACACAAACACTTTTAAAGTACCAGGATGTTTCCAAGAGATGTCTGCAATTTAACTTGAAACACTAAAAGACAATGCAGCAATGTACCTTACCACTAAAATCTAAGGATATAGAAAGCAGAGAAATATTTTGGAGAATGAAGATATTTCTGGATCCTCTTAATTCACATTGCACCAACAGATGTTTAACGTCACTCAAATTAACGATCTACGATACATATAATAAAAGCTTTCAGAGGGGGCTAAAATTATCTTCTAAATATTCTGTTTCTTGTAACCAGAATCAACAAATAAAGTAGAGGTAAGCCTCATGTCAATGGCATGTTTGGATTTTAAATAGACTTACATGCAGCTTCATCCACGGACAGTTCATTAGCTAGAATACCACCTATTTTGCTGAAAGATGGCATCTGTATTCCATATTTCTCAAGTTCCTTTCTCATATTACTGATTTCCTCCTCTGAAAAACAACAACAACAAATCAAAGAAAACCACAGAGATGGAGACAGAATGAGTATATTTATATGCAGAAATGTCTTAATCCTAGGGTCCCCTCCCCAGATATGTGGGGCTTATTTTTCGGATTAAAGAAAATAAAAAGTGCCATGCCATTCTTGAAAAAAGAAAGAAAAGAAAGAAATGTCTTCATCAAGAAGGTGGGACCATTTCTAAACAAGAACTTTAGGAAGAAGCCAGCATCCGTTTCTCATTTCATAAACGTGGGGAAAAGGAAAGCTGGTTGAGTACAAACAAAATAATAAGTTTTCTCCTCGGATCAATATAGACGAAAAAAGGAATCAAAAATACTGAGATAAAAAAAAAGTATCGGTCCATTTCCTTAGTCACTACATTATAAAAATTATAACAATACCTGTGAAATCTACTTTGCCCAACAAATCCTGGATCTGAGGTGCTATTCCTAGTTTGAAGAGATACAGACTGAAAGAAAAAAACATACAATTATCAGAAACTTTATCATAAATCTTAGAGTTAGAAATTGCTTAAATCTGAAGGGTTTTTTCAGTTGAGAAAAACTTAAGAGATTATTTCATCTAATCCATTCATTTTGTAGAGGAGAAAACTGAGTCCTGAGGTACCATAACCCCTGGTGGGACCGGGACTAAAACCCCAGTCTGTCTCAAAGACTGGTATTGTGTAGCACATGGCACTTCTGTAGAGTCAACCAACTCTCTACCATCCATGTGGAGGATGAATAAGAAGTACAACTAATACAAAACAGCTAATAAATACAATAAGCATTTCCTTGGATATTCCTCACGTGATTCTTATTTTGTTGAAAGTACAGGTCAAATTATTATATTTTCCTTTTCAATCTTCCTCCAAGTACCAACCACTCCTTGAGGAAATATTTGTTTTACACATTCTGAACCAATAAATACAGTGGCAAGACTCTTGTAGGATAGGGTGATGTAAAGATAAAGCACGACGTGAGCATTACTACTAAGTAGGAGATGGAGAGTAAGTTGTATATTTCTCTAAAAATCCCTTAGGAAGTAATGGTGGCACCCACTAACTTATCCATAACCTGACAAAAGTTGCTGAGAGCTGGCCTCTACAGCTACATTCTGTGAAAGATTAAAATAAATGGTTATGTGGCTTTTCCCGCTTAATTACTGAGCCATAGTTTCTGTTCCATATTTATCCTAACCTCCCCAACCCCCAAGGTTAATTCTACAGCCCAACTAAAAAAATTCCGTATTCACTTTATTATTAATTTTGATAGATTTATAATTTATGAGATTTTAATTAGAAATTAGAAAATACACAATAACATATATGGGAAAATGAACCGAGAATGATTTTGATGGCTTGAAATATTTCAAAAGTACCACTTGTGATGCACATGTGAGATGGATCTGTGCAGTTTACAAAATACATAAAATTTCAATAAAGGAGTTCAAGATCAAGCCTTCTTAATGGTATTAAATAAACTCTTAAATGTTTGACTAAGCAATGTAAATAGCATGCATTGAAATGAACATTCTTTGATAATTCAAAACAATCATTTAGAAAAGTAATAAAACAAAGTTATTAATTAATGATTCATGATTTAAAAAAAATTACATTGAAAATCACCACCCAGAGTTAAACACTAAATATTTTGATATAAGTCCTTTAAAAGTTATTTCTGGAAGTATCTATTCAATAATCTCATACTATTCTATGATATATGAACATATTATAATTTACTTAACCAATTGCTGAGCATTTAGATAGTCACTAAATATTCAGCATGGCAGTGAATATTATACATAGAGAATACATCTTTATGCATATATCTTATTTGTTAACAATAAATTCCTGAAAAAGTTCTGCCAGACTGAAAGGGTATACATACAATCAAAGCTTTCAATATACAGTTAAATTGTGTTCTTAAAAACAGATTATATTCATTTAAGCTTTGTGAGTAAAAAGTTAAGAAAACTGCTTTCCCTTTTGTGAGAGAACCCCACCTTTAGTTAACTTTCTAGCTCTGTTCCCCTAGGAACCTGATAAAGGTATAATAACAATAGTATTACTAAGCAATGATTGCTTAGGAGAAAAACAACCCCTGATTGATAAACTGCATCCTGGCTTGAAGGCTTTACAAATATCTAATAGGCACAGTATTTTTAGGTGTTCCTCAGTTCACTGACTCATGACTGGCATACTCCTCGCAGGCAGCTGGGAAGCCATGCGATGGAGCTGTTACAATGGATACTGGCTGAGGCTCTAAGCCAGGGAGGCTCTTGCACCCATCAATATGAGTCTCACTCCTTAGCACCCAAGGTGTTACCTGAGGTAGTAAAGAGAACAGCTTCCAGATGGCTGAGTGACAACGATGTTGAGTGCCATGAAGGCCCCAATGAAGAGCAAATATGTGAAGCTGTCCTACCAGTAGGCTGGGTTTCCTGGCTATGTCTATCCTTCTGGGCAACTGGTGCCAAAAGCAGCTTATGGAGGCTGTCAGAGTCCCAATGTTTAGCTGAACCTAAGAACCGCTGATGGACATGGCCCCCACTCTACCACCAATACATGAGAATGACATTTTCTTTGTCTCCTTGTCACTACAGGACACTCTCAATGAAAACCTTGCCAATCTGATGGCCAAAAATGTTATTTAAATCTCCATTTCCTTTGGTTAGTTGTGAGGGTAAACATTTTTCATGTACATATTGGCCATTTCCATTTCTTCCAGGAAAAGACTATTAATGAATTTAATGAATTTTTGAACTTTAAAGATTGATTTTGGGGTGATTTACCATCCTTTGGTTTCTCACTCCCTTATCCCCCAAAACCACAACCAAAGGACAAAGGACAAATTACATTTTAACCATGTACTAAATTCCAATATGATATTCATATCTCATCCACAGAGGAAAACATATTAGATGCTGAATATTCTTCAATGTAAAATAGACATTATGTATTCATAATTCAAAGCTAGAAAGACAGAATACATTGTGTCATTCAAATCCTAGATCTTTAGAGATTATCAGGGATATGAAACTATATACATAGCCCCTAAAGACTTTACTACCAAAGGTTCATGCCAACAAATCATTCTAATTAAAGCTAGTATGCTGACAATTTCAAAATCATAATGTTTTATGAACCACTTTTCAACTCATTATTACATGGGGAAAATATTCCACTTAAAAGGAAGCTCATGTCATGTGGAACAAATGAAATGCCAACCTCTTTATTTATTCCTTTCTAATAAAGAGAACTACAAAATTCAACACAATTAAAAAGATACGCATGGTAAAGCTGCAAAGAATTCTAAGGAAACAAAATCAAGCCATACTTTAAGAAATGAAAATAGATCTATAAACAATAAAAAATGTACCATTGTATCATTTCAATTTCTTTCATAATAGCTGATTTGCATTTTCGGCTTCTCTTTTTACAATTAAATTCAAAAATACACCTAAACTAATCTACAAAGAAAACTATAAAAATAATTCAATGGCAGAAACATTGAAAATGTGACAGTAAAATTTAAGTAGGAGATACCCATAATGTCTTCTAACACAAATTTTATATGTATAATTATTTCAAGTATTTAAAATGTTATATGTATAATATGTATTATTTCCATTAATATTCTGCTAAGGTTTTAACATACTTTAAACTTACATTCTTGTATCAAAGCCTAAACTAATGAACATCTATTATCCTTAATATATTTCCACTTCTATTTCCCCACCTACATAATGTTGAGATGACGTAGCTTTTATTTTCATATTATGTACCAAAAATTTAAATACACATTTTATTTGTTTCTTGTCTAATTTAATCTATATCCAATTTTCCTTAGTTTTATCTTTGGTTTTGTTGTACATGAGTGTTCAAAATTTATTAAGTACATAAATTGAATAAATCACTAATTGCATATATTTTAATTTGTTCCTTGGGTGTTGGTTCTATTTAGTAAATCTAACGCCTCTTTCATAGTGTCGGTTTCCCTCAAATGTCTAGCATTTCCTGACTTGGGGCTCATCTTGGGGTTTTAGATTTGCTGTTTGTCACTGTTGATCACAGGTCCCCATGACAGAAAGAATCCCTAAGGAGACTTGGGGGGCAACAATAGGGTGCATGTCAGGAGGGTGTCCAGTGTCTTGCCTTCTTAGATTGGGGCTCCCTGTGCCTTCCTGGGGTCATCAGCTATTTTGGGTACTGGTATGCTATCTTGCCTTCAGCATCTACACTTGCTGCTTTAGGGAAGAATCAGAAGGCTCTGCTGGTCTAAGCCCAATTATGCTGGCTTTGAGGCTCTCCTTTTTCAGCTGTCTCTTTGTTTGGAGCAAGACCCATGACAGCTCCCAACTCTGTGGCATGTCTCAGTGGTTTCTGGGCTGTGGTCTTCTCCTGTCTTGTTTCTCAGTCCTTCCGATCCTGTCTGTTTGCTGTCTGCCAGTTGTTTACATTTCTGGTCAGTGGATGGCATTCTTTCTTACTGCAAATGATTTTTTTTAAATTACTATTAGGTTGGTGCAAAAGTAATTGCGGTATAAAAGATTGAAAATTGCAAAAACCGCAATTACTTTTGCACCAAACCTAATACTTTAGTAATTTCATATCAGTTTTGGAAAGGAAGCAAGACAACTGTGCTCAATGACCTTGACACAACTGTGACCTTGACATCTCCTTTGTTTATCCAGTCATTCATTTAATTACTATTTATGGAATATCTACTATATAAAAAATATTCTTTTCTACATGTTGTCCTTAAAGTAAAGGTATTTAGTCTGCCACAAAACATAGGGTTTTTTTTTTGTAATATGAACTAAAACAATTTACTACACAAAAGTGTTAATTTTTCCCTGTGGTACTAAAGATATTAGGACTATTTCCAATTATACTTTTTATTTCTCCACTGTACACTGTAATACTAATATAAATCTCACAGTAAGCAAATATTCTGGTTTAATTAAAAGTTACCACTAGGTGGTGCTGAGAAGTTACCACTTTTGGATGGAAGAATCTTTACTTTCAAATTTATTTTAAATCTGATTTTCTTAAGCTAGTATAGATCAGGTAGAAATTTCATTTACATACATATAATTTTACAAAAGTTTTTTAAAAAATGTTAATGTATATATTCAATTTTCAACACTGTTTGTGATGTGAAGGTCGTTTAAATTATTAGCTTTAACAAGATTGCTTTTCACAGTGTAAGAGAAGTTTTCCACCAAATCTCTGTATGGGAGGTGCTTTCTAGCAGATTACTCAAAGGGGCATATGTTTACTAGGAAACTATACTAATCCACTATTCCCATGCTGTACAGAATCAGCAACAGCAACCTGCTCCACTTACATTCAAATGAGCTATTCATTACCTGAAGCATGTAGGAAATGCAGAGTCTTAATCTTTAAAAAAAAAAAAAAAGAAAAAAGAAAAAAAAAAGCCCATTCCATTTAAAAAACACACCAATTTCTTGTAGCTCTTCAACACTGAACTTATAAAGCACCTTTAGTGCTAACGGCCAATACAAAAAGTTGAGAGCATTCCAAAGAAAGCTGTGGAATGAATGCCACCATTGCTTCCCATGTATAAGAAAGCACTTGATGTGAAATAGAGAGCCTCTTGCCACACCAAAAGATATAGCACACTTGTGTTGCTGAGTGAGGCCAGCAACAGAGCAGGTTGTCCTAAGGTACCTTAGTCTCACTGGCCCACGTGCTCCTGTTTATATAAATAATATCACATTAAGTCAAAAAAGCAAGAACGTAAAAAAAAAAGTATGAGGGTTTTCCCTAGACTTTCTATATATACATTAAAAGGTTCTATAATAATGAAATGCAAACTTAAAAGGCAAGAGCTGAATTTATTTCAGCTTTTCTGAATCACTTCATGTGCAGGTCATTTTATGCTGTGACATGTAAGATGCATGTTCGTAGATGAAAGCCTCAAGGTTGACCAGAAAGATCACAGGACTAGAATTCGAAGCCCTGCATCCTAGTCCCAAGACTGGCAATATCTGGATGTATGACTCTGAGTAAGTCACACAACCCAAGCTTTCAGTCCCACATCTATGAAATGAAACTTCCCAAGATCCTCTCCGTTCTAAGTTCCATGACTCTGCATTTTAAAACATCCTAAATATAACAGCTGTGCTGAAGTTCAAGTCTGCTGCCACTGTTCTGTTTATTTTCTTATTAGTAAGGAAATATGTACTTGACTCCCTTCTGAGGACAATGGCTGAGTCAGTAACAGTGCAGTTTCTGGTGTCGTAGCCTGGTTTGCAATCTCACTTCTGCCATTTACTAGCTGTGTGACCTTGGGCAGCCTCTCTGTGCCTCAGTTACCCTGGCTATAAATTGTGATTAATAACAGTACTTACCACATAGGTATGTTGTGAGGATCAAATGAGATTACACCTATAAAGTACTTTGAACAGTTCCAGGCACATCATTAAAAATTCAGTAAGTATTAACATTTGTTTTTATTATTACTATTATCCTCTGTTGAATAAGTGTGTCCTTCTTATATACTTATTAATAACCAACCTCAGTGGTTTCCCCACTTTCAACACTAAGAACCTTTCCCTATTTCCCCTCACTGACTCCATGTTTGAAATGGTTTTATTCACTGAACCAAATTATTTTCCCATCTTAGTCACATACATCACTGCCAGTATTATGTCAAAATCCAGTGTTCTATACCCAATTTTGAGTCAAAAACCAAAGGAATCCTGAGGCAATCTTATCATCGGATAATCAGTTCAGTTAAATCAACGGAAAAGTTAAAAATACAAACTCCAGAGGCTTCAAGTTGGACTCAGTGGTGTATGTGCTATGTAGGACGAGAAGACATGGTTCACAGCCTCAAAGAGCTGTGAATTTAGTAGGACAGACGGAGCCATCATACTAATCCAGGATACAAAGAAGAGGAGAGAGGATGGTTCAAAGTATGAAGAAAATTTTGAAGAAGGAGTGACTTGAAGGATATGGAAGGTGCAAATGCCCTTCTCAGCTTAATCCCAAATACTGCCATCTCCAGATATCTCTCCTGAGAACATAGTATTATAGCCTGTCCTTTGGGTTAAGGAACTATCTCTAGGAACCTTATTTATAAATGCAAATGTGTTCTCTGTCAGAGTTGCAATCAATCTGGTATAAAGCATTGATACCATGCTAAGGTCTGGCCACCTGCCACTTAAAAAGTCGAGAGGCATGGTTGGTGGAAAGAAAAGCAGGTTTATTCCAAATGCCAGTATTTTGGGATGATGGCAGACTCCTGTCCAAAGGCCATCTCCCCATTCCTAGACTAGTTAGGTTTTATGGTACACAAGAACAAAAGAAAGGGAGAGTTGGTCAGGCAGGTCTGAGGGCTGACTTCGTTTCTTGGGGTTTGGTCTGTTTTAAGATAATGCTATCTCTGGACTCCGGACTGGACTGGACCACCGAGGCCTGGGGCTTTATGTGTATTCCAGTGTTTGGGCGCCTGAGGATTAAGAAATTGCCCTTTCCAGGTTAGGATTCCGTTAATTAAATGGATTAACGAGGTATGGGTAGTCTTGGGAAAGGGAACAAAATGGAGTTCTTTAGTGAATCAGTGAGGGGAGAAACAAAGAGAAAACAGCTGAATTTCAGGGTGGATCAAACTGACAAGTGGCTAGAGAGTGAGATATGCAGTGAGTCAAACTGCAAACTACCTAAGTATAATTACGTTATTGATTTACCAAATTTCACTGTTACGGCATCAATCGGTTTCTTAATAGGAAAAGGGGTCCTAAGGGAAGAGAATATAAGACAAAAGAAGCTAAGCATTAATGCTTGTGGAACTGGTTCAAAGACAACTGGATAATCAAGACTGAGAGAGCTGGTAGAGGAGCCCTTCTTCATAGAGACAGGGTACTCAGAACAGCTGGCCAACAAGAAGTAGGTCTGCCACAGCCATTTTCACAAATGCAAGCCCCAAATGTGTGCTATTTTGGCATCGTCGCTGCATTTGAAAAAACATGGGTGGGACAGCGCCTCCATAGTCTGCAGCAGGAGAAGTAGTAGAACTTCATGGTCAAATAAACTTTATACAGTATGAAGAGCAGAATCCAGAACTCTGATCTATTAAACTAGAAACATCATCATGAACACATGACTTTAAAAGGATTCCTTGGAGGGTAGTTGATTCCATGTCATAAAGCAGGAATAATCAGGACAGGACTGGAACATTCTGTTAAGACAACAAAGCAAGGATATTTTAAAGAATGTCAGGGACAGGGTTACAAGGACAGAGGAGCTGGCCAGAAAGAGCTCCCACTGACCAAACTGAATCAATCTGCTCCATCAGAAAAGAACTCATCTTGGTTAAGTCTGTGAAAGGCCAGGAATTCAAAACAATGATCAAAAAAAAAAAAAAAAAAGAATGGTATGAAGTGTACAAAAAGGAAGTTGTAATACAAAGAGAGAGAAAATAAGACATGTATAATTATATGTATTGATTTAACAAGTTGGATACAGGTGCTTTGCTTTTTCTGTAATTGTCTATAGTCTAGAATATGTACTGGTTTCTCTACTGTATCTACTACATATATGCTACATGAAAGAATAATGACCAGTAACATTGAGTAAGCCAAATAACCTAAAAATCCAAGTGTATGAAGATAAGACCTGAGGAATACAGGTGGTGACAAAAACAGTCAGGTGGAAAGAGGCTCTGGCAATGATGGTCACACTCAATAGTCAAGCAGAGAGAGAGGATCCAGAAACATGATATGAGATGATAAATCAGCCAAATGGCCCAAATAGCATGAGGTAGAGTCAATCCCTCATCTCCTCTGGGAGAAACCTCTAGAAAGCCCAACTAATTTCAAGAAAATATTCAAAAGGCATACATAAGCTTTTAATAATGTTAACAGATCAAGTCCATACATCATTATGACAGGACAACGGGTTATGTAACACTGGCCAAATGAGACATGTAAGTAAATCATTTCTGGGTGACAGGGGGTGGGCTGGAGGTGGGGACCAGGTTATAAATAAGAACCTACCTGAAAGCCATATACTGAAAAGTAATAAAAGGTCTGATTGATTTCACAAGTAAAGTTCAGCCTGATGCCTGGTAGCCAGGATCTGTCAGACTCTTCTTCAAACTGGCGCCATGTTCTGACCGACAATTGATTGGTCAGAAACCAGATCTGTAAATGGACAGATTTGTAGGGGTATTCTTTTGTTTCTGGTGCCCATAAGATCATGTCAACTCTGGTAGGTAACAAAATATTATAGTCCTAAAATGAGTCAAAATTAGTGTATAAATAATGAAACGAGTGAAAGCTGTACTGTAGATCTTTTAGAAAAGAGTTTAAGTACGGTAAGCTTGTAATAATGCATCTGGGCATTTCACTATACTTTCAGGTATTTGAAGTGTTCAAAAAAAAATCAGTTCTACTAAATTTAATTGTTTAAAGGAATTCAATTTTATAACTAATGTTTAAACAGTTGTTTAACATATTGAGCAATAAACAATATGCAAAAGTGCTCTTTTTTTGTATAAACGAACTCCAGACAGTAAAAAAATAAAAAATAAATCAGTAGTATTAACTCAGCAGCAAGGCTCTCACTCCTTGAACTGGTTTGTCTTCATTGCACAGACTTTGAAACATTCCAAATGAAGCCACAAAAGGAAAACATGCCATATACACATTTTAAGTCCAAAGATACCCATTCAGAAACAGTGGTTTTCACTTGGTGTTGAGATAATGCGTACTTTAGCTTTTCCTTTGATAGTCTTTCTGAATTTTCCAATTTTTTCCTCAATGAGTATATTTTAGTTTTTATTGTAAATGAGAAAAAGATAAACATTTCTTTGAAAAGAGAATGAGGCCACCCATTCCTGAGGTGAGCGTCTCTGCATAAGGCAAAGCTTGAGGATATCCTCTGGGGCTGCTGGGCTAACAACATTCACTGGTGTCTGGGCTAAGGAACATCCAGCTGAACTGACAAAGGGAGCAAGAGCAGGAGGCAAGGAGCCTGGGGTCAGAAGGAAAGTGAAAAGGTGAGAGGCGGGTGGGGGGCGGGAGTAGAAGTAGACAGAACACAAAGCCAGGGCAAGAACCCAGGGGTCTTAATGAGGTTGTTAAGCCCTAATCAAGAAGACGGAACAAAAGACAAGTTTGCACGGCCAAGAGCTAACTTTATACATCAGCTCAGGCCCACAGGCTGGGGCAGGAGGAAGGTAGGGTCTGGGTACCTGGGGCATCTGCCCGCATAGGTCCCGATCTATAATCAGAATCTCTGACCTGCCTAATTCCCTATCAGGTAACGACAATGCTCTATACCAGCAATGTTGCTGTATCCAAAACCAGGATATAATGGCTGAAGACTTAATTGTTTATTCCCAGCATTACTTCTAATAACGCAGCGAGGGCAAACCCACTGTACTTACTAAAGGGCTCTGCAACCCAGCTTCCAAATGTGTCTGGCCCAACAGAGCAGAATATCAGCATCCTGTGAGTAACTGACTGCATTTTCAACCGGTGCAGGAAAAAGTTTTGGTAGAAAAAACTTTAGATACACTTGGGACTTCTGAATTCCCTACCAGGAAGCAGCCAAACATTAAGTTTAGAACAGAGAAAAGTGAAAGAGATTCTCCCAGGGGATGCTGTTCATTAAGTAAATACTGTTTGAGGTCACAGCTGATAAGTGACAGGCTCAACAGGAATCTATTCCAGGATGAGTAACAGTAATGGGGATTCCACGATCAGTAACTGAGTAACTGAGAAAAACAGTCCTAGAAAATATCACACCAACACTGTGTGTACAAGTGGCAATAATAAGCAAGACGTTGCCTTTTCTTTGTTTACCAAACTGTTCAAGCCATTGTTAAAACTATGCCAAACACACTGTCAACCTCAGTGCAGTTCTATACAACTCCTGTAGGAGAGCAGTGACATCACCAGGAAGGAACTTAGCACACCATTTCTTTATAAGCTGCTTAACAGTAATGCCCCAGGTGTCCACTTCAGGAAATCAATTTAAGCTTATATAAGACATCCCATGAGCGCTACAGATTTGGAGATTAGCTCTATGAAGCATGGATATGATAATGACATAAACTAATGGTGGCTGCTTAGCAGGTCACCAATACAGCGTTAACCATTGTGTTAAGTGATCATACTAAGAACTGAAAAATTGTTGACAAAGAATGTTGGGCAACACATTTGAAAATATTCCTCAAAATAAGCAATTTTGTATAAAACGCTTTTAGAAAACCTGTTGGCATAATGATACACTAGCTACATACGAGGAGATAGGCATAAAAGTGTTTTTTTCTTTTTTTCCCACTTGTTCTAAATTATTAGAATAAAAAGAAATCATAGAAAAGGCACCTATATTTGGTCCATATTTCTAGCAACTGTCATCTTCCAAAGAAATCTCATAAGTACTGATCGGGGGGAAAAGTCAAATTATATGACATAATCAAAATTCTTCTCTAGCAGGCCAGAATTGCAGTGAATTATTACAGAAACCTTTTCCTTTGGAGAGGAAAAGAGCCAGGAAGAAGTTAATATATAAACCTCTAGGCAGAAGATTCTGCCAGGAAAATGACTTCGAGTGATATAAACACAAGGCAGATGTTCTAAAAGAAATTTAAAATTTAATTCGACATGAAGTCTTTCGGCCATTACCTGTGTGCAGGCAAGAAAACCACCACAAACTGAATTTTAAAAATCACCTTTGTTACCATCTAAAAATTACATTCTTCCAGTCCATTAAGAAATGATCTGTGAACTAGCAGAATTTCAACATTTTCAAAAATTAAGTTATCAAACAAATGCTTCAAAACAATGAATGCATCTTGCTTTGACTAATTGAAAGCAACTTCTAAGTTTCTTTTTTATCCTTAGGGTACAAGGTCTATTGAACAAATAAAACAAAAATTATACTGAATTTTATTAAACTGTGATAAGAATTGAACCAAACTGATAATTTTAAGAGTACCAAAACCAAAATTATGACCATTAAAATACATTCATTTGATGTATTTTAGCTATATTTGTAAACTAGACCATAACTCAAGAATATTGTAGCACATTACTGTGAGATCCCTAGAAGTTTCAACTTAAATTTTCTCCTTATCATACTCATAGGTCTTTTATTCATTTTCTGTTTTTCTATTTTGAATTAGATTAAAAAAATCAGAAAAACATTTTTCAAGTTCAAGTATTGTTTTCATGTGACAATTATTTTAATTTTATACCAGCAAATTCAAAATAGCTCAATCTAATAAAGTTATTCCGCATTACTAAAATAATTTATGTCCTCTTTTAAAATTAAAATTGTAGTTTTATTTAAATTTATTTCCTAGACTTTGAGTTGTATTTTCCCACCTCAGTGCGTGAATGCAATAAATCATTCTTGGTATGTTTTTCCGGTCATAGACATCTGTTGTTTCTGGATAAAATATCTGGAAGATAAAAGAAACAATATGTTTATTACGTTTTCCTTTTCACAATTGTTTTAAGTCTCCCAAATGGTTCTACTTTGATTGTTCTTGCTGTTCTCTGTTTATTTAAATGTAGAGAAACCTCTCAGTTATTGCTTCATCTTGCTCTACAGGACCAATCAGTGCATCTGGCTTTCTGCCTGACAAGAGGCGCCTCCTAGTGACTCAAGAGAGGGGTTGGGGTTCCCAGTCCACCACATCCAAGAAGGATGGAGAACGGAATAGCTAGGTGGCGGTTTCATTCCACAAGGCTTTCTGTAGCAGAGTCACTCTTGGGACTGTCCAGTGGATTGCTGGCTTGAGAGGGGTGTTCTGAGAGCATTTTATTACATTGTTAAGAACTTGGCTACCCAGTTCTGTAAACACGTGCATACACACATACACATGGATTTTTTTTTTTTCTCCTTAAAGTAACAGATTTCACTGAATACAATCTGGAAAATAAAGTATGATGGAAATACTTATAATCCCACCTCCAGATTGTCACCATTAGCATTTTGGTATATTTTCTTCCAGTCTTTTTTTTGGATTATGTCTCTGATTTTTTTTAATGTTTTGTATGTGTGCATTTAAAAACAAAATTGTACATATTGTAAACCTGTTTAAAACACTTACTAGAACACGACTACTGTCCTATCCCCTTCATTATTCTACAAGAACATTATTTCTAATGGGTGCATGATTCTTTCACAGTTTTGAATCATAATTAACCAGTTTCCCACGGTTGAACATTTATTCCCCCCAACTTTTCCCTATTATATAAGTCACCGCAATGAACATCCCTGCACTTTCTGAGCACTTGATTACCTTTCTGGCTAAACAGCTAAATATGAAGTTACTAGACTGAAAGTTCTGAACAGTAAGGCTTTTAATACCCATTTACACTATTCTTGAGCTTAAAACTAAAAGCCTAATAACGATTTCAGAATGGGGTACCAAACTTATCTGTTCCTAAGCACCAAAAAATGAATAATTAGGCTCCAAACTTCTAAGAGTAAGATAAGCATACTGGCATTGTTTGCTTTCAGTAAATATTTTATAAAATTGGACATAAAAATTAAATCATGGTAGTATTTGATACTCAAATCCAATTTTCTGTTGGATATTGAAAAAAAAACAAGAAGCAGATTCTTGAGATATAAAGGTATAGTCACTGAGCCCTTAAAGAAATGTCTGTAGCCTAAAAATTTTCAAAAGTCTTTCTAACTTTCCTTTAACACACTTGCTATTAAAATGTCAATTAGAAGAGGATTCCCAATTCAGAAGAATGTGACTAGGTTTAAAGTTCTATATATAAGCAGAGGACTAAAAATGTCCCTTCCCTTTTCTTTAAACAAAAGACCTTTATATTTATATTTTGTCTGGAAAATCATTATGAATATGTCTTCTTTTAGTAAGGAAATGGGATCAATTTATAGTTCACCAGAACATTTTATTCAGTACTGTATTCCCAGCACCTAGCACAACGATGAGTACAGAGGAGGCACTTAATATGAACCAATGAAGGCATTGATAGCAAATACATCAATCAATTCAGTACACTGTTGGTTTTTCATCCTGCAATCTAATTTATCAATGACTTCGTAATAAAAATCCGTGTTAAAATAGAGCCTACTCTATGGATCACTTGTTTGGCTTACATAATCAAGGGAAACCTGGCCCAACACGCACACCATTGGAAGAGGTTTAAATCAAATCTATCAAACATAATGAAATTATCCTAATCTAAAGTTTGTTGTCTCATACAGAAAAATCCTATTGCAATTTATTTATTAATCTGTTTACCACCAGCCCTAGTTAGTACTTGCAAAATCAAAATCTAGAAATATGAATTCGGTACTATAACTAGTTCCCAGAAGGGAACAGCATTTAATGTTCTGGGCATTTTAGGAGAGGCAAAGGGGTTAAAAATGGCAGAATAAACCAATATTGAGTATTCTGAGATAACATAAGCTGAGCTAAAACAGATATCAACAAAAATACATTAAAAATAGGCATTCATAATTTACATTAAGGAATTTTTTGCTTTTGTTGTCACTGGTGTTTTTAACTGCAAACTTGGATTAGTAATAACAACAACAACACGTTTTAATTAGTCAGTAGCATATCCTCTGCCTTCAAGCTGGACCACTCCTAAGTCATATCTTTAACACAGCTGTACATACGAAGCAATATGAAGGTGTGAACTATAGATACATACAAAAACCTGATGGATCTTGAGGGCATTATGCTTACTGAAAAAAGTTAATTGCTAAAGGTAACCTACCGCATGATTCTATTTCTATAACACTGTCAAAATGACAGAACTATAGGGATGGAGAACAGAATAGTGGTGGCATGGGGACAGGGCTAAACAAGGGATGCAATATAAAGGCCCGCTCCTCTGCAACATCTGTACCTTGAGGGTGGTGGTGGTCACACAAATCTATTCATGGGATAAACCTGCATGGAACTGCCCCAGATACACACAAATGAATGCACATAAAAATGGTGAAAATTGAGTAAGTCTGTAGTCTAGTTAACATTAATATACCAAGGTCAATTTATGATTATTCTACAGTTATGAGATGTCACCATTGGGGAAAGTTGAAGAAAGAATACACACTGATGAACTATTTTTGCAACTTCCTTTGATTCTATAATTTCAAAATAAGTAGTTTATGAAATAGCTCTACAATTTCTATCAAAAGCAATTATTTCCTCATTTCCCCTACTTATCTGTCTGTCACACAAGCTTAAGTGTGCCTGCTCTTTGAATTTAACAAGCTCTGAATATTTGCTGAGTTTTATTTGGAAGATCTATTTCAGGAGTGAGAGCTATAACCCCCTAGCCTTTAAAATTGAAAGTGATGGAATGATTTATAATAATAATTTATAAAAATAAATTTATAATAATAATCTATAATGATATATCACATGGTGCTACAATGAGATTTGAAATCTTAAATATAAGTAGCAACACAAAAATGGGAGGTGGCTTTTTTAAATCAACTATCTAGCAATGAAAGCTTGTTCTGATCTTGTCTATTTTATATACATTTTACCTGGCTGCTCTTGACCTGTATGCATACTTCACTCTTGCCATATATTACTTTGCATAGGCCTTTCTATGTTCCTGTTGGGTCCTCACTTTTCTCATTCCTGAGGCAATGAGGCAATCTTCTGCATTAACATACCCAGTCTGCCCAACCATTTAGCATAACGTGGAATTTGTACACTGCCCCCTTTTGGTTTCTTAGATCAGATTCCAGTATTTGAAGGCTTACCTTGGGTAGACCAATAGACTCCATGGCTCTTAACCACTGGACGGTATTATCTGTATGTCGAAAATGAAGGCCAGACTTCTAATGTGAGAACGGGGTGGGTTGGGAGGGGGGAGAAAGAAGGAACCATACAAATAGTGAGTCATTTGCGATAACTTTTTTCATTATCAGGATGCTTTTCAATTGTATTTCTCCTGGAATAGAGTTATTAAAGTCCATATAAAACAACTAGAGACACAGTAAAGTAGATTACACTTAACTCAGCAAAACCCCAACCATCTGTAAAGGACCATTCCAGTTTCTATTATTCACACATTTAAGGTAACTCTGAAGTAGAATCTCAAAGACCATTTAATGTCGAGCACATGCCTAAGGATATTTTATGAGACATATGTGCACATGCATACACACACACACACACACACACACACACACACACACACGGTGTCAAGATTTGGGGAACCATAGCCAAAAAGCCCAGGAACTTCAGGAAAAACAAACATGGTTGTCAGAAGACTAAATAAAATGATTTTTTTCTGGTTTCTGGTTTTGCCAAGTCATTTTCTCTGCTCATTAATGTAATGTTCTGTAGAAAATCTTGAAAATGTAGAAAAATACAAAGATGAAAACAAAAGCCACCCACAATACAGAGCCAATTTTGGTATCTATTCCTTCTGTAATTTAACCCTAATCTTGGCCTTGTAAAATAAGTAAACCTTCAATGGAAATGTTTTACAAGAACTTTTATACCCATATAATAAAAATAGTCTTTATATCTTCCATTCTTTTTTACAGTTCTAATTAGTCATGTTTTCTGCATATTCTATAAATATAGCATCCTTGCCTATATTCATGAAGTTGTATCAGGTAATGAACCATTGAGAGCTTGAAATGTTCTCATATTTTAATTAGTAAAATGAATAGCACAATGTTATCTATTTTTTTAAAAAGTAACAATAGCAAGTGTCATCATACCACTAATGCCCAATAATCACATTCAGAAAGCCTTATCTTTCCCATCTTCTGTGACATACAATCTAATAGTTTAACAAAAAGTATTTTTGTTGCTGTTAGAAATTATAAAATAAGCAAATTAACATTTGACAAATATTTATGGCTTTTTAATAGTGGTCACTATTGAGATTGGACTGTGTGTGTCACTTTATGTAAATTATCTCTAAGTTTCAAAACACTCTCCAAGGTGGTTTTCATTAGCATATTTTAGAAACGGGGAAACTTGGGCCAAAAAGATGAAGTGATTTGCTCAAAGTCAAACACCTATTTGTGGCTGATCTGGGATTCAGGACTAGGTCTTTCCAGATCTGAAAACCTTCCCTGTGTTCACACCACTCCCCAGAGAAGAACTATGAAATAACTAGAGGGAGGGGGAGAAGAAGAATGAAAGGAAAGGAAAAAAAGAAAGGAAGAATAAAGAGAGCTGGTACCCAGACAGTTAACAGACAAGCTATAGTGCCTGAGGGTTTGTGACTCAGCATAAACAACTTCTGCAAAATACAAACAATTCTCAGACACGGTCACTTCTTGGCCATGGAAAAACCATTTGGAAACAATAATAACCCTTGGCTAAGTCTGATTATAGACAAGCCACTTAGTCTAGTATTAATATATAGGATTGGTGAAAAAAAATGGACAAGCTAAAAATGATTATAATGGACTAAGATGATCTTGAATTGGAAACAATCCAGAATCATGTCAAGGCAGAGAAAAGGCCCTTTGGCACCACAAAATAACTACCCCCACTTTCAAGACTTGCTTCTTGATTGATGGTCCTATTCAATCTTCTCACCTACTAGGTAAAAATTACCAAGACACCAAATTGATTCTGCTTTCTGACAACACCCAAAAGATAACTGGGGTCCTTACTTCCCTAATACCTCAGCATCAGCCAACACAAGTCCAAATCCAGACTAAGCCCCTCCTTTCTCCTCCTCATGACTCCATAGCTATGCATTTTTTTTTTTTGCTACGAGTTAAATAAAACTAATTTTGTTTGAACCAGGTGGTTTTCTGGGGACTTTGGCTGGGGTGTTCACTAATTCCAAACCATGTAACAAAGACACTTCATCCATTTAGTTATCTTATTAGCTAGTAACCTCAGGAAAGTTACAAATTTCTCTGAACCTTGGTTCCTCAGCCATAAAATGGGAATAGGATCTTTTCTTTCCGTTGCAGAGATTAAATAAAAATATTCGTAAAGCACTTCATTACAAAGTACACTTAAGAATGCAATAACTGTTAGCTATTACAATTATCATGCTACAATACTGGGCTTGAAATTTTTATTTACCTTTAAGGTCAGAAAAAAGTTTAGCCCTTGATGCAAGAGGCACTGACGGAAAGGGGGGTTATCTTGGTCATATTTCTACAGTAAATGAAATGACAGATTTCAATTCCTTCATCCGTTTTATTTTATATTTTTTTAACTAAAAAATTTCAATTACAGTTGACATTCAATATTATATTAGCTTCAGGTGTACAGCACAGTGGTTAGATATTTTCCTTTATCCATTTTAAACACCTGAGGAACACTGACTTCAATTAACTTAACATCTTTAATCTAGACTTGCTTCAATTAGAGTGAAAATGATCTTCTAAACTGGCTCAAGATAGTCCATTCTAACCATTTTTAGCTTGTCCATTTTTTTCACCAATCCTATACATTAATACTAGACTAAGTGGCTTGTCTATAATCAGACTTAGCCAAGGGTTATTATTGTCCATCTACCTCATTTCTTTCAGGTATTGAACTAGAAAGTATATGCTGATTTTCCACTGCTGAGCTATTACGACACCAGCAAACAAGGTTATTCTCGCTTAAATTGAGTAGATGAGGAATTATGTGTCTTCTTTGGATGGTAGCTTCTTACATAGTAAGAAGCACTTTAGAACTATGAGGTAGCTTAGAAACCATTAATACTCTAATTTGCTTATTTAATAGATAAGGAAACTGAGGGCCCAAGCATTTAAGATACACTCAGGTTGACCTAACTTGTTAAACTCAGGGTCAAGACTAGCTTGCCAGACCTCTGACTCCAAGTCCAAACATTCTGTTCAATTTGCAGAGCCTCCGAACCACCCCCCCAAAATGTTCACGGTGTGCTTATTTCTGTCAGGCACTGTGCCAAGTGCCGTGTACAGACAATCACAGTATCATTACAAAGACTGATAACTATTATTATTCATACTTTACAGGTGAGGAAACTGAGGCTCACAGAGGCCAACTTAGTGGTGAGGCCAGACTGAAATGTTTTGATTCACAGCTCACACTACTAACCACTATGTATGTTTTCCCTATCTAAGGCTCACCAAAATTTTCACCAGTTAGTATAAGTCTGTAATGATCAATGCAGGGTCTGGAACAATACTATGTTTGACTTTGAGCCTTGTCAGGCTGAGTCCTCTCCAAGGAATGCCTTCCTTCCTCCTCTTCTTTCCCTCGTCCATCCCAGTAGTCAGCTAGGGAACACTCACTCATCTTTCAAGCCTCTATCCCAGAAACCTTCCTGGCTTCTTTACCACCGTATCCCCTTTGGAACTGACTACTCTCTCCTTGGTTGTCTCCCACTGTCCACTCAGCTGTCTTCTCTTCACCTCCTTCCATCCACTTCCAATCACTTTCCAGGATTCACCCTTTGTTTTCCCTCTTGAATCCATTTACTTCTTGTCTAGGCAGACTACTGTCACCTGGACTGAATAATCCCCTCACTACACTCTGCCTCCACCTTCATCCTCCCTGATTTATTTTTCACATACGCAGCAGACTGATTTTTCTAAAGCACATACTGTACCATGATGCCTCTGTTTAACATTTCAAAGGCTTCCTCCCACACCTCACTCCATACTTAGGAAGAAATCACAGATCCTCCATGTGTGACTTTGTGATCTGTCTCTGCTTCCCTCCTGATCTCATTTCTCATCACAGTCCCTCATGGAAGCCTTGTAGTCACTCAGTTTGGCCAAGCTCTATTCTTCCTTGAGGAGTCTTTCACAAATGGGTCCCCTCTCTCTTGACTATCTCCCTACTCCCACCCTTAACTCTACCCATGGATGATTTTCTTCTCCTTTTTCCAGACTATGAGTAAATGTGTCTCAGGAAGCACATCTTCTGTCCATTGCTATTGGTCAAGTTCTTCCTTCATATACTTATCACAATTCACAACTCTATATTTAGTCACTGTCTACCTCTCCAACTGTAAGCACCGTGAAGCCATGTCTGCCTTGCTCACTACTCTGCCTTGAGTGCCTGGGACAGTGCCTGGCACATAGTAGGTGTTCATAAGTATTGTATAGATGGATGAGTTCTACACTCTGTATTTCTATCATAGTACAACTTTATCTTCTTTCCCTATAACTTTATTAAAAAGTTTTTTATATTCATGTTTATGTACCATTAGAGCAGTGCAGTGATTACTATGAGCGCAGCTGCTTGGGTCCCTGGCCAAGAGAGTCTGCCTGACTCAGTAGCTTGGTTTGGGGTCCAGGAGTTCATATTTTTATACACATCTATCAGGTGGTTCTGCAGGAGGTGTGAACATCACACTTAAAGGAAGAGTGTCGAATCTGAAGCATCGATTCAGATTCGATTCGATTCAGATTCGAAATAGGCATCGAATAAAGCATAGAAGGCAAGAAAGTTAACAGAGTCCTTTGGCTTCCTTGAAACTACTGTCATTCATTTCTTCACCCAACAGCTATTTAACTAGCACTGGACTCTGCACCATTCACTGAAGATGTGGCAGAGAAAACACACATGGTCGTTGCCTTCATGACAAGACAATGATTACAGTATACCATGGTGTATCCAAGAGGGATAGTGTCAGGTACCACTGCAAACTTGGCATGTTCACGTAACTCAGATCTGGAGAGGGGGTACAGAATGATCAGGGAAAGAATACTCATCATTGGAAGGTTTGACTCTAAGACCTAGGTCATCTTTCTAGCCCTAATTTAAAGAGGGGCCAGGGTTGCATATAAGCTGGCAAAAGGTAGGGCAGCATGATAGCTCCCGACTGCTTCACTCAAAGCCGTCTGTGCCCACACTGAGGACTTCAGAGCTCGGACACAGAGCTCATGCCTGGGGGACACACTGCCTAGCAGGCAGGTCATATTTTATGGCTGCAGTCTAGGCAGAACCTGCCGTAAGAGCCCATGCTCACTGAACTCATGGTTTCCAGATGGCACATCAAGGGCTGGGCCTGGGTTAGTGAGCGTACCCTTGGGTTTCGACATGTTGGTCACAGTCTCATGATTTAGTATTCCTTGAAAAGGACCACATGACGGGCTTTAACCCTGAAGAACTCAAGAACAGGAAGTTAATTAAGTCTTTTATTCACTAATATTTGTCTCCTTTCGTTTTTGTAAAATAAACGAAATGGCCTTAAAATAAAACTCTATGACTACATGGCAAATCACTAAAAATTCCCATTCAAGGACATGAAGCACTTTCAGGGGTTTAATAAAAGGAATAAAAGAAAAGTCTCTTTTCTCCAGTGATTTCACAGAGGGGTAGTTTCCATTTGTCCCATGTTTTCTCCCACATCACAGCTGGCATCAACCCCCTTCCTTCTGCTACTTCCTTTCTTTCCACCCCTCTCCTAGCATCTCTTCTTCTGGGCACCCATCTTCCAGGGGCCTGATGGGACGGGGGATGGCAAATCGCAGCACTTCCCTCCTCACACTGTTTAACTTAGGGATGACTCACCTGCCTAGGCTCCACAGATATCTTATTCTGTAACAAGAGATTGGAAATACTTTCCCTGTCTCCATCCCATAGACAAGTTACTATTTATTCAAATAGCAGGATCTCTAAGGCAAGAGGAAACAGTACCCGTTTAAATTGCCACGAGGGTATCCGCAACTGAACTAGGTAGAGAAACCTGTGTTCAAGGTGTTTGATGTCCCAGGAGGGGGAAAGAATTAGCCCACTCTCTGCTCTGGGGCTCACTTCCACTGAAGGTCTGTCTTTCCATCTTGATTCTCACCATGCATAATGTTAAAACAAAATACCCACAATCCCCTTTCAGTGTGGGCTGGAGCCCAGCCTAACTACACCTTAACTGTGTTGTTAAATCTACACGGCTGTTAGTACTAACAGGTCTAGATCTTGGTAATAACCATTATCAAAGCAATGGAAAAAAGTGCTCTAAAATGTGGACAAATGTTACCTTATTTTGTGATGTGGGTATACAAATATTTTTTTCTGTGCTTTTCTGAACTTTAAAAAATATTTTTCAAAATTAAAAACCAATTTTAATTTTGGCTGGCTAAGTCATTATTTCATTAAACTCTTCTGCAAAGGTATAATGAGCTGAAAACTCTAGGGTGAGACACATGACTTAGTAAACTCAAACTTACGTTAACAAATGCAAACACTTTCATTCATAACATTATCTAAGACAGAAAAGTTTGCTCAGTCATGTATTAGACTAGACCATGGAAACAGACTTGCATAAAAGATTTGTCAGTTCACCTTGTCTGTTAGCCTAAATGATTACTCAAACATTTGCTCTAAATTCAACATACATATTTTTAAAATAAATTTTGTCTCAATACCAACTGAAGGGCACTATGCATTCCATTTTCAACTATACTTAATGTTGTCCTTGCAACTGTAAGAGAAATAACTTGTAAGGCTATTTGAAAATCTGCAGATAAAAAATACTGATAGAAGGAACTGAATACAATATATTAAGAAAATAAAGAATCAAGTTTCAAAGAAGGTTTAGAAACCCGGATCTGAAGTGGACAAGAAATCACATATTCCAGGAGGAACACCAAACATTTAAAAAGTCCCTTTTAAAGACATAGCTAATGAAGGAGTCTTTTAGGTCAGCATTTACTTTTTCCTCCTTCACTTTATAATCAAAAACTTCAAGCATAAAAGTATAGACAGAATAGTATAATGAACTCCTATGCACCCATCATCCAAATTCAATGATTGTGAACTCATGGCCCATCTTGAATCATATATCCAAACTCCTCCCAATTATTTTGAAGCAAATCCTAGCTATATTACTTTACCTATAAATATTTAGACCTGTTCTCTAAAATATCAGAATTTTTTTATTTATACAAGATTGGTATTTATTTTGGTTTTGTGTTCTCCTCCATATACCTTCTCAAATTAGCTGTGAAATAATTCTTAAAACTAGTTGCATACAAAAAGGTTAGTCTTATTTTGTTTTAAACACCAAATGGAAAGGGATTCCTATCTGATTATTCAATAGTACTACTTGTTTTATCACATTGGCCCTAACTCTTTGGGGCCACAAGTTCAAGATCCAGCTGGATACTTTATTCCTTGATGAGAACAAGGGGAGTAATAAACTATGTGGTGGTGAAAAAAAGGAGGCGTCAAGTGCTGCCACTTTTACATTTACTGGCACTAATAAAAATGACCTCCATGAAGGAATAATGGGGGCAGCCCCACAAATCAGAGGCCTCTCAGCCTTAGCCCAGAAATAGAAACACTTTGCTTTTAAAATTGCTGCTGCTTCGGGAATGATTATTAACAGTCTTCAAAGACCTAGGATGCCCCCTCCACCCCACAAAATTCTTGCAGAAACACTAAAAAAAAGGGAAAGGAAATGAAATACTGAACTTTAACTTTTAGCTGGAAGCCCAAACCAATTAGATCACAGTTACCTTATAACGTGTTTGTTCCACATCATAGATCTTTTTCTCTGATACCATTTTTGGGGCAAAGAACTTGGCTAACTTCGCAAGGTAAACTCCGTTCCGGAGCCCTTCTTCCAGTTCAGTGGTTGGTGGCAATTCTTCAACTAAGCAGACTTCCATCCACCTAAAGGGATTAAGAAAAACCTTAACGTGACTCCAGTTGGGTGACTTTCCATAAATGAAATGATACAGCATCTCACTATGTGTGATGGGGACAGTAACAAAGGGAACACAATCTGAAACATCTTCAGGTGTCACAGATGGAAAGAGAGGACTTCTTGCGGGGGACAAGGGTTCAGAACATGAGATGAACAAGGGATACAAACAAGCCCACTGGCACTGAACCGTGCCAGAGCTTGTAAACTTCACCTTTATCTGCATCTCTGCCAATTCTCTTTTGTACCACAGAGGAAAAAGGTCAATGCATTTTGGATGGGTGGAATCAGTCCTGCTGACATTACAGAAAAACGAATTCCAGTTTATGAGCCCTTAGCGGAAGAGGTTCTTGTAGAGGTTATGCTTTTGAGAGAGCATAATTCAAGGTGCTGTAAAACCTGCAGGAGCCCCAGTCCGGAAATGACTACCAGGAAAGGTAGGAAGGCAAGGAAAAGGAACACCAAATTTCAGAAAGCAGATGTGGTCTTCTTTACATAATACACATTCCTATTTCTGATACCAGGAACTTATTACAACATGCTTACCTTTTCAGGAAGGTACTGTACTTAACTGCGTTCTGAAAAAATATTTCAGAACAAGATTCAGATTAAATCTTAGGACATTGTGCCAGTATTGCAGAAAAGAGTGCACCAAGGTCATTACTGGCTAAAGGACACACGGTGGGAGGGGAGCCAGTTCAGTTCACATTTCATACTGGTGTGCTGAGAATCTGCCAGCGTTGTGAGGAGAATGCCTCCCAGGCTTACCTACTGTAAGCTCCAAGAGGCAGGTGTGCAGGCTCTCAGTGGGGCAGCCCCCCACTTCCCTGCAGCCGATCCACAAACAAATCATAAACTGTTAGGGTGAGTGCCGTACCTATATAGCCAGTCCCCCCAGAGGATCATTAACACAACAGTGGCTGATCCTATCAACGTTTGGCAGACACGAGAGTACTGTTCTGCAATATTAACAACTGATCCTGGTCCAAGCAGCAAACACTGTAAAATGTCTGAACTGCTTGTAGCTCTGGACAGCATCTTTTAAAAGCTCAAAGAGCCCCTAATAAGCAAGGAGTATTTACTGACCACTTATTAGGCACTGTAGGAATATGTGAGAAAAATATAAACACCAGCCCTGCCTTCCAAGAACTTTAAATATAATTGAGAAGGGAACGCAACTGTAAGAAAACACCAGAGAACCACATATGAGAGGCTGTTATGTCCAATGCTACGTATTAGTGCATAAGAAGACAAAGTTTGGGAGTAAAGAGGGGCTATTGGGTTATCACTGGAGTAATAGGGAAAACACGGACGAGATGGTGGGGCCTGAATTCGATCTAGAAAAAAGGAGTATTTGGAAAAGCAGGAGGACCGGTCGAGCCGGGAGCAGCACAGACCAGAGGCATAAACGAAACACGGCTGACTCATGGAGAAAACCCAGAGAAGGCTTGGGGCCTTCGGAGTTCATGGGGAGAAAGGAAATGAAGCTGAGCATTTACAGGGAAGTGGAGCGCTGGAGGACCTAGCACAAGAGAAGTGCTGATATTCCCTGCCACAGGAAGCGGGAGCTCCTGCAGTTTCAAAGCAGAGGAGTGACATGCTAACAGTGGTGATTAGAGAAAATTAATCTTGAATGATGGATGCCCCAGAGACAAAGAGCTCTGTCAGGCTTTTCTCATTGTGAGAAATTGAGGGATGAGATTAGACAGGAAGAAATAGGGAGGGAGGAAACCAGAAAACATTTCAAGGAAACAGTAGCAGGACTTGGTGATGGCTTAGAAAAGGGGGTAGAAAGAGAAATTACCAGCCAGGAAAAGGGGCCTGGTGTGAAGGGAGCTCGCTGCACCCGGACTCAGCCCCACGTACACCGTGAAACCCCAAACACATTCCCTAACCTCCCTAGACATCGGTTTTCTCTCCTGCTAAAGGGAACAGAGTAAAAAGGATGGGGTGGTATCCTAGCAGGACTGTGAAACTGGAAGAACAGGAACAGGTAGGTAAAAGGAGAATGATGAACTTGGTTTTCACATATCACACACAAGGTAAATAAAGGATTTTTGGTCTATATGAGACTTGTTTCAAATAGACTGAAGAGCATCACAGACTTGATAAATTTTTTAAAAATTTAAGAAATCAATAATAATGTTGCCTTTTAAAATAAATATCTGGCCGAGTTAAAAGCCATTACACTAGACTGAGTTTCTAATCTAAATAAACTACAAAATGACAGCATTGTGCTATTTAAACATTAGAACACAATCTGTTTTCAAATAGTTATCTTCATCTTAAAAAAGTTTTTTCACACAACAATATTTTATTTCTTTACAACAATCCTGTAATTGGGGTGCATGTGTGAGGGATAGGGGAGAGGTAAACTGACAATCGGTAGGAGGAGTGGGGGGAGGTAAATCGACAATTGGGAGCAATGGGCAGGAAGCTAAACTACAAATGACTGAAGTATGATATTTTAGATTTGGGTTTGTTAAAAAAAAAAATGAAGATAATCGCACTTTTTTGTCTATATGAGAATACATGTGCGGTTGGTTTAAAACACTAACCATACCAGAAACATAAGATAGGCACAGCCTATTTAAACTACAGCCCTTGCTAATGCCTGTGACATTAGCAACTGCTGAAAGGCAAAGGCCGCCCCTTTATAATCTTTTGTGCCTGCTAATATGTTTATATGTAGCGGGTACCCAGTGTTATGAAAGATGCTGCCTGCTTAAGAAAAATTTTCCAAGCCGTACCGTTGCATCTTAAAATCTTTTAGGACATTGCCAAAGACTTGTAAATGTAGCAATTTTGCAACATTCGGCATCAATGGAGAGATCTCCTTTTCATTGCCTTGAAAGTCAAAAGATGATGCGATTATCATCAATGATAATAGTATTTATTAAGCACTATTTAGTGCTAGAACCTGGACTTAAAATGCTATGGGGACTATCACTTAATCTTCAAGACCACCCCACAAGGAAGAGGTGCTATTAGAGTCACCATTTGGAATGATAATCTGAGGCTCAGAAAAGCCCAAGACCACACACCTAGTAATTGAAAAAACATCAAAAAGCTGCCAGGGGCTTCTGTTCCTCCTATTTCAACTTTTAACTTCTCAAAAGTCATCACACAGAAAAATGAGTCTTCCAGTCTATTCCCACAGCCTCCGTGCAAAAACAAAAGTGACAACAGAACACTGCAGGACACTTCCAGAGCAGCAGTAAGAGTTCCATGGTTTGGAGAGGCACATGCAGTCACTCTTCTAGTGTAAGGTCAGAGGTAGTATAGTCACTGTCGGAGTTGAGCAAATTTCCAGGGGGTTCATTTTTCTTTTAGAATGCCCTCCTTGTCACCTCTTTGTCATCTACTCCGCAAGAGTAAACGCCTGGGCTGCTTGTGGGTGCTGTTGCAAGTTGTAGTTAGAGGAAGCTTGGAGCCTATCCAAACAGAGTCACCTCCTGAAGAACTCCTGCAAACCTAGACAGGATCTCAAAGTCTTCTCATCATATATGTGGAAATTCCTATCAATTATTAGTCAATATCTGATCAATAAACTTACACGAGAAAGAATTAAATTTCTACCACCAACTTCAGCCCCAGAGGCTTACTGTTATACAAGCTAGCATTACCCCGTCAAACCAGTAACTCTAAGTGTCCTTTTCGTGGTCTTTTGGGGTCAAACTTCCTACAGCAATCACATTGTAAAGACCTCTGGCTTGCAGCTCAGGACATCTAGCTCTGTGATCACTAGCTGGATGTACTGGACAGGTCACTTGAAATCCTAGGAACTCAGTTTCAGTCGATGAGTCTAAAATTATAATGGCATTCAACAAGACACTGTAAGTATGCAATATGATATTGTTTTATTAACAGTTTTATTGAGAAATGATCCGCATACCATATACTCGCCCATTTAAGATATACAACGCATTGATTTTAAGCATATTCACAGGGTTGTGAGACCGTTAGCACCATCCATTTTTGGATATTTTCGTCATTCCATAAAGAACCCCTTTACTCATTAGTAGTCACTCCCCATTTACCCCTAGATCCCCAACCCACTAAATCTATTTTTCATTCTATGGATTTGCGTGTTCTGGACATTTCATATAAATGGAATCATACAATGTATGGCCTTTTGTGACTCACTTCTTTTATTTAGCATAATGTTTTCAAGGTTCATCTATGGTGTAGGATGTATTAGTACTGCATTCCTTTCTATTGCTGAATAATATTCTACTTTAGGAATATATCACATTTTATTTATTCACTTATCAGTTTATCAACATCTGGTTTTTTTTCCACTTTTTGGTTAGTGTGAATAATGCTGCTTAAGCATTAGTATACAAGTTTTTGCAGGGACACATGTTCTCATTTCTCTTGGGTATACATCTAGAAGTGGAATTGCTGGGTCATAAAGTAACTCTATGTTTAATCATTTTTAGGAACTTCCAAACTGTTTTGCAAAGCAGCTGCAATATTTTGCATTCCCACCAATGATAAGGCTTCTAATTTCCCCACCTCCTTGCCAACACTTAGCTATCCTTCTGATTGTAGCCATCCTAGTAGATGCACAGTGGCATCTCATTAGGGTTTTGATTTCCATTTCCCTGACGGCTAATGATATTAACTATCTTTTTATGTCCTTACTGACCATTTGCATATCTTCTATAGAGTAATGTCTATTCAAATCCACTACTCATTTTTCAGTTGGGTTGTATTTTTATAATTGAGTTATAAGAGTTCTTTATATATTTGGTATACCAGGCTCTTACCAGATATATGATTTGAAAATATTTCTCCATACTGTGTGTTGACTTTTCACTTTCTTAATAGTGTCTTTTGAGGCACAAAAAGTTTTTAATTTTGACCAAGTTCCACTTGTTTATTCTTTTGTTGCTCGTATATTTTAGGATCATATTAAGAAACCGTTGCCTAACTGAAGGTCACAAATATGTATCTGTGTTTTCTTCTAAGAGCTTTATAGTTTTAACTCTTACATTTTAGGCCTTTGATCCATTTTGAGTTTTTTTTTTCTTATATGGTGACAGGTAAGGGTCTAAATTCATTCTTTTGCATGTGGATATCCAGTTGTCCCATCACCATTTGTTGAAAAGACTATACTTTCCCCCATTACATTATCTTTGTACCTTTGTTGAAAATCAATTGACTGTTTAAGTATGAAAAGTTATTTCTAGACTCTCAGTTGTATTCCAATGATCTATATGTCTATGATTTATATATGGATAGTACATAAAGTATGCAGATATAAAAATCAGGCCAGAAAGACTTCATATGTCATCAAAAGCCTGTCTTCAGATTTGACCTAAAAATCCACAGAAATGAAAACCAGAATTAGCTGTGTGTCCTCCTGCTGACCTTGCATTTACTGATTCTTCCCTGTTCCTTCTATTGATTACACCTACTGAACAAGACCACCAATATGTGAATG
The DNA here is from genome assembly GCF_004115265.2 of Rhinolophus ferrumequinum. Lineage (NCBI taxonomy): Eukaryota > Metazoa > Chordata > Mammalia > Chiroptera > Rhinolophidae > Rhinolophus > Rhinolophus ferrumequinum. Next base: position 48,874,298 of record NC_046290.1, on the reverse strand, counting down.
TCTCACCCCAGGGCAAAAGTCGAAATTATTTCTTGTGAGCATCTTAAAGGTTGTTGGAGAACTTGACCTTTTCCCAGTAGAGGGGCTGCTTTTCTATTAGTACTACTTGTTTTCTCTTCTCTCTGCAGGGAAAATTTAGATGACTTACCAAGCACAGAGAAACAAAATAGAAGTAAAAAGAATTTCCATTTTATTATTCAAGCAGTCTCTCTTCAACCCTTTTTTTTTTTTTTGAGTTGAGGTGGTTTCTATAAGTAGCTCTATGTGTAAATGCACAAGGTCTGATCCAAGTGAGACTGGGAGAAGGGGAAGTGGGAGGATGCTGGGAGAAGGATGAAGGGGAAAGAAAGGTGACATTTTTCCAATTTTAGGTTTAGGCCAAAAAGAGAAATAATTAATCTCATTTTGTCTTGCAAGAGATTAAAAAAAAACCAAACTCATGAAAATCCTGAAACAACGAGGCATTCTATTATGCTACTTGTGCCTTGCAGAGCATATGAAAGCTGTTTCGCTGAGGCATTTGCTATCTGAGTTGTTATTCAGGAAATCACCAACTATAAATCTTGGTCGCTATCATACAGTGCTGTATGGAATAAATGTCCCGAAAGTAGAACGGCTGGCCAAAACCCAGAAAATGTGTTTTTTCTGTACAAACCGTGTTTTAATGCAGGGCCCTGTTCCATGAACTTTCAAGTGTTACAAAGTCAATTTCTCTCCCTCAATGTTTTGAAAATCAGCATATGAAATATTTTACAAAAGAATAAAAACAAAGACCAGATATTTTTATACATACAGTGTGATTGGTCACCTTTTGTGCCAATGGATGTAAAACGTCAGAAGGACTGGATTAAGTTCTCATGGTAAGATTTTCTCATTCCCGAGGGGCTGCTGCAAACCTGTCACCGGGATTCTATCAGCCTAATTAGCACAGGGGAATGGGGATGTAGGAAAACACAAACTGCACATCCATGGGTCACCATACTTCTCTCATACAAAACTTACACGGTTCAGTGCAAGAAAGTGATGTGACGTGTGAAGATGTTACCAATGATTTTCTTTAAAACACACATAATACCATGAAAAGAATCAATACATGACTCCAATACCTAATAGGAATGGAGCAGGCTTCCAAGGACTTATTTATCACTCTCCTCTTTAGGAGGGAGATAATATAGCAGAATCTGTTGAGGTTGGCAAGCATTTCCCAAACTGTGTTCCACAGACTGCTGGCTCAGTGAGATGCTAATTGTGTCCTGGGGGGGGGGCGGGGGAGCAAGGGGGCCAAATAAGATTAGAAAATGTTGCCTTCTATATCTTCTCTTGAGGCTTCATAAGTTGCATTAGCTTCCTAAAAGCTCAGGGAAGTCGTCAAGTAGGGAACCAAGTTTAATTTCTTTTAACCCATTGTTTCCCCCAATTTTTTTTTTTTTTTTTTTTACCACGGAACTCCTTTCCCCAGAACATTTGGCAACATTTCATATAATCAAATGGCAGGCAACTGATAGAAGCAGTACAATTTGGTGACTAAAACCATAGCGTCTGGAGTTACACTTTCTGGGTTCAAATCGTAGTTCCAGCATAGTACCAGTGATTTCTCTGTAAAATGAGGATATTTAAAGAATCTACCTTTGGAGGGCTGTGGGAAGGAGTAAATGAGAATCTATGTAAAATGCTTAGCACTGTGCCTGGCACACAGTAAGAACCCAGCAAACATTAATCACAAATATTAGCCTGTCCCCAAGTTTGAATCTGGCTTATTCCCTTACTAGGTTATACTAGGTGTGTAACCTTGACAGATTCATTAATCCAATTGATTTTTTGAGCGTCTAGTACTTTCCAGATACTGCTCCAAATGGTGAATCAGGCAAAGCCCCTCAGTTTACTGAGCGGTAAGTTTTAGATTCTCACTGATGTTAGGATACCAGTTCAAAGTGATTTGAGGATGAAATGAAACAGCACCAGTGCAGAACTTAGCAGATAGCTGACACCCAGAAGTCACGCAGGTGGCTCCCTGCTCTTCAAACAGTCAAGATTTTTAAAGAATCTTCTTGAGTGAATTATCTCGTAGAGAAGGCTATTTAATGCTTTAATGTTACCCTTCTTCCTCTATGTGCACTTAGCCATGGGATGAAATAACTATGTTCTCTGAGGCACTGACAGATACAAGAAAGCCTGCAAACTTTGTAGCCTGATTTGTAATAGGTCTGATTAATTTTTGAAAATTATTTTCAAATAAATTTTGAAAAAGAAATGGAAAATTATCTCACAGAACACAATGTTGTTCAAATAGAATATATGCTCTATTCATAATTCTTCCTAACTCCAGGAATCAATCAGATATTGTACTTCTATTTAGGTTTGGCCGAATTAATTGTCCACCTGGGATGTATTATATTCATATGCAACACGCCTGGAGAGACAACTGGCTTAGTATATACAAATACATAAACACACAAAAAAGACATTTACTTGTGTTATAATTTCTAGATAGGCAGATATTGTATAAAGGAATGCGCCCACAAAATTTAAAAACAATTTTAAACTCCAAAACATGCACTAGTTTTTAATGTTATCATGCAAAACTTGTCTTAAGCTTCAACATTTGATTGGGAAGGGAGAAAAAGGATGGGAGAGACAATACATACATCATGTGTTTAATACCATGGTTTTCGACTGATATCTTAGATGACTTGGTTCAAGTGTTACATATTTAATAGTGCTTTAATAATACACCAACTTAAACTTTTCTCTGAAATAATACTCACATATTGGAAAAAACAAAAAGGTAAGTATATATAGGATAGTGACACCTCGTAAGTGATAATTAAAGAAACATATATGCCTGAAGAGAAATGCTTATGCATGAAAACAGAGTGTTGGAGCCTTTGGTATCTAGGGATCTGGGTGAGAATGAGAGGAGCCACAATATCTCCCCGGAATCTTCCGGGAAGATGTTTTATGCCCTCTACTGGCTTGTAATATATGTACTTGTAGGTTCTCAAGTATATGATCTCCCCAATATGTCGGAACAGTTATAAACTATTGGTATAAACTTTCTGGAAAGAGATCTGATGATATAATAGTAAATAATTACTGTATACCTATTAAGTTTGTACATGGTATTTTATAAAATTTCATTTACTCTTCCCATAGCCCAATGAGTTATTATCTTAAAAAAAAAATGAGTCAGATACCAAGAAAGATGAAATAATATTGTCCAAGTTGTGTCTCCTCCAAATATATAAGTGGAAAAACCATAATTTGAACCCAAATATCACTCTGAAATCTGCACAATAACCACCATACTCTACTGTTTCTTGAAAGGCTACATCAGGAAACTTAAAACACAAGCCAGATATTTTGCTTTGTGAATATAGCTTAATAAATATAGCTATGGCCGAAGATTTTCGTGTAACACAAAAACTGGAAATAACCTAAATGCCTAAGAAAATCTTGTTTACCCACTGGACAGATGTTATATAGCCACTTAAGATATTTTCATAGAATATTTAAGAAAATGAAAAAATGCTGGTGGTAAATTAAGAGAAAAGGACAGGATGCAAAATTATACAGGAAGATAATTTTATTTTTTAAATTACATGTATTTAACGTACACAGACTAAAACACACACAGCAAAATATTAACAGTGGTTTTCTCTGTATAATCACATCGGTGAAATTCTTCTTCGTTTCCTGTTATCTTATTATTTTTTATCATAAGTACATATTATTTTCATTAATGAAAAACAATGTATTCTAAAGTTCCTGTCTCTTTCCAATGTATAAAAAGCAACAGCTTGTTTGCTGATTATACTTAACACTTGAGCCAAAATGGAGTCTTGTGGTGGTAGAGGGGAAATCAGTGGTTGGTGATTTAATCTAGTTTGTGATGCGAGATAGAAGCAGGAGAGACAAAAAGAAAACATTTTAAACTTTTTTTAAAAAAGCAAGTTGGTTGAGACACTTAACCAATAAGATTCCCCCTTACGGAAAACATTAAGTACATACATCTTTTCATGTACCTCTAACCATGTCAACAGCCTGGCTTTAAGGTTTAAAAAGTAAAGGAGGAGGAATGTCATTAACGCAAACATTAAATAAGTGAAACAAATCAAGAGTGCAGCCTGGATCGTCTCTGTGGCTCACAGTAAAATGCGAGAGGAGATAGAGAAATTGAAGGAGAAATTGTTAAGCAAAAAGGAATCAGAACTTGAGGATTTGGAAAATTCTTAGCCTATTAATACTGCAAAAAATGAGAAAGGAAGAGAACACAAAAGGTACAGCTGGACAAACACTGCATAAAGATTGTGAACGACTGATTTAATCAGCCATCTCAGCAAAAGCCAGGAATAGAACCCCAGATTTTGGGGGTTCTATAGAATGGGACAACAGAACTCTCTGGCTGTGTTATCTATCAAAATAAGGGAAGAAATTACCCTGAAGGTGGTTCAGAGATTGACAGGGCTGCCATTCCCACCACAGGCCCAGACTCTGTCCCCTCCTCTGTTTCACTGGACCAGGCTGCAGCCCCAGTCGGTGTGGCAGGCAGGGCTACCACCCTGGTAGGCCCAAAAGACAGAACATCAAAGGGATTACTCTCGTCTTAAAATCAAATGGAATTTGCCATGCTAGGTTTTGGACTTGCTTAGATCCATGACCCCTTTTTTCTTTCAAATTTCTCCCTTTCAGAATGAGAATGTCTATCCTAAGCCTGTCCCACCACTGTATTTTGAAACTTGCCTAGTTTCACAGGTTCATAGCTAGAGAAGAATTTTTGCCTCAGGATAAATCATACCTCAAGGCTCACCCACATATTTAGATGACATTTAGGTGAGATTTGGGACTTAGAGTTGACACTAGAATGGGTTAAGAGTCGGGGGCCTCTGGGATGTAGATGAATGTATTTTGTACATGAGAAGGACACAGATTGTGGTGGTCCAAAGGGTGGAATGTTATGAGTAGAGTTGTGCCCCCTCCAAATTCATGTCTAACCCCCAGTACCTCAGCATGTGACTGTATTTGGATAAGGGCCTTTAGGAAGTGCTTAAGGTAAACTGAGGCCATTTGGGTAGGCCCTAATCCAATGTCATTATAAAAGGAGGAGATTAGGATAGAGAGACACCAGGCGGTGCATGCACAGGAAGCATCATCGAGGACACAGGGAGAAGGCAGCCATTTGGCTAGTCAAGGAGAGAGACCACAGAAGAAACCAATCCCACCGACACCTGATCTTGGACTTCCAGCCTCCAGAACTGTGAGAAAACAAATTGTTGTTGTTTAAGCCACTCCATCTGTGCCATTTTGTTATGGCAGTCCAAGCAAGGAATACCCTAGCTAAAACATCAATCCCCGTCATCCTCTAATACCCTTTACCCAATTTTATTTCTCTTCACTGCATTTATTACTACTGGCGCATTACATCATATTTATTTGCTTGACTGACTCAGCTACTTAGAATGTAAACTCCATAAGAGCAAGAACCCTGTCTGTCTGGAGAAGCACATGGTACAAGGTTAAAAGCACAAACTCTAGATGCAGACATCTAAGGTTGAACTCAACCTCCGCCACTTACCAGTTGTGTGCCTTGGGGAACTGACTTAACTCGTGTCTAGGTTTCCTAACCTGTAACTTGGGGATGGCCGGTAATAGTACTGCTTCTGAGGGCTGTTGTGAGCTAATGGAAGAAAAGCATGAGAACAGTGCCTGGCATACAATAAGCACCTTTAGTGGTAGCTATTGTAGCTTTTATTGCTCACTGCTATATCCCAGGACCACTCTCTGCCCAACTGACAGCATGATTCCCTGTTGGCATCTGTCCTTCGACACTATTTGTTTAGCTGCCCCCTGCCATACACACTTCCATAGGACAGCAACTAACCCAGCATCTCACCATGTCAAACACGCCTTCTCCTCTCGTCACAGTCTGCAGCATCCCCTTACCTAGTCCAAACCGACCCCTCCTCCCACCTCCTGCCAACACCACACACTCTATTGTCTTACACAGGCTTAAATGATATTTAGCAGGGACTATACAAATATTTATACGTGTATATGTTCATGAGCCAGGTTTCCACTATAATGGGGCTCCCACCATTCTGACAATGCCAACCAAACCCCACTGCAGCTCGTGTTTACTTATCACGTTGGCCAGCACTTAGAGGTACTTGGCCCTTACATGACTGTGTTCTCACAGAAACCTGATGAGATGGGTATTATCCCACTTTAATAGAGAAGGAAAGAGGCTCAGAGAGTTACGTTACTTGCCCAAGGTCACAGAGCTAGTAAACAGATTTCAATCCAGGTTGTCACCCTCAGAGCATACATGTCCGCCATACCCCACTCTGCTCTGACAAACCCTTCAAGATGAATGGCTGAACAGGGCTTAAACTCGCTTCCTAGGAACGTTCACTTCTTGAGTGGAAACTCACAGCGAAGCCATCTCTAAAACTAAAGAATAACCAGTTCTGATCTTCGTGACTCTGTTTTCCCAAAACGAGGTGTACCTGTGCTTTAACACAAGACGAAGGTGAACATCGTCTTGGGGACTGGCTGAAGGGGCCGCTGTCACTATCAGAGGTGTCTGTAGGAAGCATGTGAGCATTGGACTTTGAGTTCCCAAAAACATGGCTTTAAACTTGGTTCTGTGACTTATCAGTCATGATTATCATGACACGCAACCATCGACCTGGGCCGCAATCTCCCCCTTCAGAAAACTGGGTACAACACCAACTACCTCACAGAAATGTCACGAGAATTAAAACAGATACCAAGGGTGGAGTCACCTGGTTAAAAAGTCCCCTGCATGCAACAGGTGTTTAAGAAACAATTGTTGAAGAAGAAGGGGAAGGGGGAAAGGAAAGGGACAGGGAAGAGGAAGAAGAGGAGGAGGAGGAGGAGAAGGAGGAATTAGACAGGTGAGCATCGGTTCAAAGAACAGACAGCACAATTTCTCCAAGGAGTGTCTCTCCTGTGCACCTAAGCAGCGTGGCCACAGTGACCTGAACGTGTAAGGTCCAAAGTCCCCGGGTGGAGACTGGGGCATAGGACACCATGCGGGAAAACCAGCAGACCAAAGTGCCCTGGACAACTGAACTCAAAAATTGGGCTCTCTCTACCTGACTTCCCTAGAAGTTGCTGTAGGTGGGATGAGGCTGTAACGTTCATTTGCAGAGCAAAGCACTTTGTTTCGCAAGATAACCACGAGCTGGGGTGCAGAGGAAAAGTAAAGAAGAAAGAACCGAAAGTCATTGGTAGCAGTTTCCTGGCAAATCAACCCTCATCTGAAGCTTCTGCATAATCTGGGCCTAAATAACAAGTGAAGACTTGATGCAGCAGATTCTCCTTCCTGGGTTTGCCTGCATTGTGCACGTGATCTAACCACAAAATAATCACTGTTCTTGCTCTTAAACCTTTATTTGCCCCAACACAGGCAGGAAAATGAAAGCAGCAAACTTGGTAAGATCGTTGTAAATGTACCTAATTTGCCACAACTCCTTCCTACTCTCAACTCTCTTTTTAAAGCCCTTACCTACTTCCTGGCCAAGCAGTCAATGTGGGATTGTGAAATAACGGACATTCTAGAACACCAAGAGAATGCCATAGCTAAAGCCAGGCCATACTTCAAAATATAAGAAACTTAACTGGCACAAGCTACCTCCAGTATCGATTTCCTTTATGCTCTCCCTCCCCTTAAACTACAGGTTATCTTGTGCTCAACAGGTAACACTTTCCTGGAGATGGGGAATAAGGAAAAGATATGAAGACTGATTTTTTTTTAGAGTCTAAAAGATCAAAAAGGAATAGTACTCAGCAGGTAGTAGTGAGGTAACAGGCGAGAAGACGCTTGGTAAGTTTAACTGTGAGAAATATCATTTCAGTACCATATCAAGAGCCCGTCCCTCCTCTACCTGCGTACTTTGCCCAGCCCTTATTGATTACCCCCATCCCCACCACCAGCTGTTCCAAGAAAGTGACAAACAGGGACTCACTAGATGCCACCAATCATTGTCACTAAGAGGAGAATTAAACGTATCCAACATATGTTCTTGCAAATGCCTCCCACTCCTTTTCCTTCTCACCGGTACACAATCTTTACAAGCAGCAAGCCACGTTTTAATAGCCCTTCAGTCGAAATGCATGATGAGCAGATAGGAGAAGCACCGCAAGCACCATTCTTTTCCATATGTGTGTCCATATATATAATTCACAGTTCACACACTTCCCAGGCTAGAATGAAGCACGGCTGCACACCAACCAGCTACTGACAATCTAGACCATAGTGAGTGGAATGACATGATTTAAGCATTGTTGCACTCATGCCAGGTGGGATGGCGGAATTGAAAGGATGGACAATACAGGTAGCAGCAGATGGTACTCTCTGTAACTCGTTCTGAAGACAGAGAACCCAGAGTTCCTTATTTCTTGGCTGACCACTATGACACTTGATAAATCAATTCCTATGGCAACAGCTCTAAGTATAACACTCTAAAAATAAAAGAAGGATGCTTTAAATGAAAGATAGACACCTACATGCTTTTCTGGGAATATAGTGAGAGGCTGAACGTGGCAATCTATCATAAGCCATAGAATGCTTTCTTTCTTTAAATGCATAATCCCCTATTGTACATCTATACTGGTTAACTAATATAAGAGAAAAAAGTTGACAACAACAAACTATAGGCATGAGGGTATTAATCACAGTGATATTAAAAAATGAACAACTTACAGGTTGTTTCACAGTACAGATTGTGAAGTTAGGTGTGTAGTATAGATAAAACATGCAGCCATTAAAATTTATGAAGACAACTTAGCAAAATGGAGGAATGATGATGTAATAAAGTGAATAAAACAATAATTCAAAAATACATGACTTTTTGTAATAACTATGTCAGGTGTGCCTGCATATGAAAAAGTTGGGAAAGTATATTAGGTTGGTGCAATTCTAGGGTTTCCTAAATTTGTTTTGAAATGTTGTTTGTGATGAACAAAAATTAAGATACAAGAAAAATTGGAGTAAACATCATCACAATGCTTCAACTATTTTCAAAATCTTAGTTCTGTCACACGAGGATAGGTAGCAATAAACTAGATGCGCACCTACCGACAAAGATGGAACTTTCAGAGCCTAGTGAAAAAACTAAGGAACAGAATGAGATAGCCATATCATTTGCATAAATTGAAAATACTTCCAAGATGAGCTACATTGCAAGAATACATACAGATCTAAATGATACTCTTTGTACATATCTGAATGGTTGCCTATGGGAGGGAGAAGACTGGGGATAAAGGGAAGTAACTTTTAGGGGACCCAGCTCAAATCCAACCGCAGTGTGACCAGTAAGACCCTGTGCCATACCCTGGGGGTGAGACTGGCTCAACCTTTGCACCTGAGATCATCAAGTAAGGTCAGTCATGGTTTTAAGATTTGGGAGTCAACAGCTACAATTTTAGACAACTAGACATTTCCTCTCCACCATACGTCCCATGCTCCCGAACAATAGTTGTTACTGTATACGAGGGCCACTTCCGTTTAGGTTCTAATTCTCCTTCTGTTTAAAACCAGATTAAAAGACTTCAGGAAATCATCATTACTGAAAAATATTTACATGTTGTCAACTGTGTATGCCCTTGGGTTATACAATTGTATAACAATTGTACAGTAATATGTGTGTGTATGTATATATGTGTGTATGTATATATAGTTATATATGTAGTTACAGAACTATAACTATTCAGAAATTACCCCTTGAAAGCTACAAAAGAAACTAGCAAAAGTGGCTACCTCTGAGGAGGAGAACTGGGAAGGAGAAAGAGCATTTCTACGGTGTACTCTTTCTAAAAATTTCGTACCATGTGCATATATTACCAAATAAAAAACTTTAAAGCACTGAATTAAGCAACCACCCACTCTGTACATACAATATTACAAAATAAGCTTACAAAGAAAAATGTTCTGATTACACCAGAACCAGTAGGAATCCAACAAGTACTCTTCTCAAAGCTATTACTCTGGGTTCCCTTAACTAGACACCTTTCCTCCCAGCTCAACCAGAAGCAGCCCACCAGGGGGCAGTATTTGCTGCTATGTGCTCATGCTCCCTTGATTTATTATATGTTGGTTAATAATTAATTAGAGCCCTGCCATGCAGAATATCTTCCCAGGACCAAAGGCAACTAGGACTTCTGTCTCTGCCAAATATTCCCACACTTGAATCTCAACATTTCTTTCCTCTGAGAAGCAAAGTCACCCCTGTACCCCTGTGATCTGAAAGCAGGAGCCCCTGGCTGCTTCAGAGTCCTTACACCTTACCAAAGAAGGCATGTTAAAAAGTTTTTAAAACTAAGGTCCTTTTCTTAGAAGTCAGTTTTTTGTGGGTTTTTTTTTTTTTTTTTTTTTTTGTTTGTTTGTTTGTCTGTTTTAACTATTTGCCAGTTCCTGGGTTAGAACAGTAGCTAGCTGGGGTGGAGTGGCCATCGGAATAAGCGAGAGGAAAGGGGGCTGTCAGACCTGATAGAGAGCGGCGCCTGAGGGAGCGCCCCCTATGGTACATTAGGGGATTGGGAACCCTAATCGCCATCCACAGTGATTTCTCAGTCACGGAATCTTTGAGATGCGTAAGAATTTCCAGACAGATAATTAAGTACCATTTCACTTGTCTAACAATTTCATCATTGTTCTGTATTTAAATAGACATCGGAAATAGAGAAAACTTTTTTTCTGTAACAACCCTTACAGAAGGGGGAAATCCAAACCCACATGAATAAAAAAGCCATCTTATCCCACCCACTTTGGGGGAAAAGCAACAGACAAGTGGAGCTTTTAGCAGGGAAAGGAAAGGAAAAGCCAGAAAATACACTTGTGTATAGTTCAAACTCCATAGATGAATATTATGTCCAGATAGGAAAGAGAACACAGACAAGAGTGATGGACACACACACACACACACAAAGCTGGCTGAAAAGCAGGACAAAAACACATCACCGAGACACTGAGGCGCGCGCACACACACACACACACACACACACACACACACACAAACACACACACACACACACACCATAGTCTCCCCCTTCTGACAGGAAGCACAGATCTTCGGGACTAACTTAGTGACTGACAACAAGGTTTCCAGCTCAGCTGCCTGAACAAACCACCAAAAGAGCTTCAGAGATGAAACCTGTTGGGGGGGCGGGTGAAGCAGAGAGTGCACCCAGATGCTCCATCATGATCTCGGACGACCACCACCACGTTCACTGAAATGTTCCACCTTCAGTGAAGTCATTAGCGACCACACAGAGAGAGACAGGCTGAAAACCACAAGGAGAGTCACACGCAGGTTTCAGGGAACAGGAGCTGGCTATAAGAGAAGCCCATTACACTCTGGCGTTCTTAGGTTTCAGGAAATGTGGCTTGACCGACAGTACAGCCAGCTCTGTGCAATAACAAATCATACCGCGAGGGTGTTCTGGGGCCGGCTTGGGTTTCACAATGCCTCCATTTCATGACTGCACGGCAGCCTCACCTAACACCTTCTAGTACTGATTATCGGTAAGACACAGGATCTGAAGCCGATCGCTTATCATGTTTACAGTCTAAACATCTACAAACCTTGCTACATACACATAGTTTAATAATTCTAGCACATATGCAGAATATTAAATGTGTGGGCACACACCCCCACACACATAAAGCTAGCCTCTGCATACGTGAAAAGCAGGTTTATCAATATGATCCCTGGTGGACAAGGATAATAAGCAAGGACTCAGAATTAGGTGGTCACACACGGAAGTGCCACGAAGCCAGCCTACCGCAGAGCTGGAAGAAACTGCATTTGCCTTAGAAATGCACTCTAGAGAAACCCTGAGAAACACGATTTCAAATTGAGGAACGTCTCACCTTTAAAGGGACTTTTCACTGGTAGAGACCAATCTGTTGGCAAGACCTGTCCCCAAGGGGCTTGAGGCACGCAAGGATAGATGACAAGGAGATTTCAGATTTTATCGGGAGAGAAAGTGTCAGTGGAGGTATGAAGTAGCTAGGGAGAACAGAAGTATTAGTCACTTCTAATCACCTAAATTATTCATATAAATTGGAATACATCCAGACTAACTTTAGCCTCAGAAAATCTACTCAAGGCGGGCTTGCAAACAGATGACTGCAGGGTTGAAGCAGGTACTGGTAGAGGGTGGAGCTGGCTGGGATGGAGCTGCGTGCTATCGGGCTCCGGCCCCACTGCTGTCAAGAATGAACATGGATCGTTGGGGCCCTGCCTTCACCATTTCTTTAGAAGTGAGAAAACCAGGTTCTTACGAGCACTTCTGATTTTTAAATGCTCAGGACTAATTTAAAAATAGTTAAACACTCCACATGTTGAATGAAACACATCTTAAACTTTTATAACATTTCAAAGGAAAGTGAAAATATGCCCCGTGAATACGTTTTCAGATGGCTAATGGTTGGCCACGAATTCACACGGGTAAAGCTGCTCTTTCTCAGCACATTCTTAAAAAATCGAGATAAAAAAAATAACAATACGCAAAGCAATATATTTACATAATTATTAAATTTATGATAAAAATACATTAGCAGAAGATGCATAAAAGTAAAATAGGGACATTAGGGATATGCAAATTAAAAAAAAAAACACCTTACACCCAATTAGGATGGCTATTCAAAAAAAAAAAACAAAAACAGAAAATAACAAGTGTTTAATTTATACAGATAAATTGAAACACTCATGTATTACTGGTGGGAATGTAAAATGGTGCATCCACTATGGAAAACAGTTTGGTGATTCCTTAAAAAATTAAAGTTGGAATTACATATGATCCAAGAATTTCACTTTTGGGTATATGCCCCAAAGAATTGAAAGCAGGGACTCAGATACCTGTATACCAATATTCATAGCAGCATTATTCATAATAGCAAAAGATAGAAACAACTAAAGCGTCCAACAGACGAACTGATAAACAAAAAGTGATATTATCCATACAGTGGATTACTATTCAGCCTTAAAAATAAATTCTTATATATGCCATAACATAGATAAATCTTGAAGTCATTATGCTAAGTAAAGAAAGCCAGACGTAAAAGGACAAACACCGTATGCTTCCATTTATAGAATAGTCAAGTTCATAGAGACGGAAAGAAGAATGGTGGTTGCCAGGGACTGGGGAGAGCAGGAATGGGGTGTTAGTGTTTAAGGGACACAGAGTTTCAGTTTTGCAAGAAAAAAAGTTCTGGAGATGGACAGTGGTGATAGTTGTACCACACTGTAAACGTACTTACTGCCAATGATCTGTACATTTAAAAATGGTTAAAATGGTAAATTTTCTGTCGTGTGTGTGTGTGTGTGTGTGTGTGTGTGTGTGTGTGTATCACAATAACAAAAACAATAATAGAGATACACATAGAGAGGTAGTCAAAAGGTAGCCTTTATTACCTGCTGGCTTTATTACAAATTCAGGGACAAGGACGTCCTGTCCCCTCACGCACACCCAGCACTACCCCTTAGCTATTACAGCTTGGCTATGGTTCTGATGAACTGTTGGGACTATAGGAATCGCATTGCCCTACAGGGCTCTCCCACAGGGCCATTGTGGATGGTCCTCCAGGTGGCACACTGTGCACAGCATGCTGGCCCAGGGGACCAGCCTGTGTGCTCCACTGGCCAGGCCCTGTGCCTGGAGGAGGGGACATCTTTTCCTATAGACTAGTGGTGGCCCTGGTCTTCCCTACCCTCACATCGGTCTTCTCCTCTGACTCCCTATTTCTGTTCGTGATACCCTCTCTTCTCATTGATCCCAGACTGGAACTGCAACGCCCCTTCCTGTTCTCCTTCCAATCAGCTATGAATTTCTATTAACTCTGCTTCTCTCCTCCTTCACCCCTCCTGTCCATTCCCACTGCCACTTACCCTATTCAGGCCCTCTGACCTCTGGTCTGGATGTTTACCTCGGGTGTAGGGCTCCACACCTCTGGCGCCCGCTCCCCAGATGATCCAGTTTACAGGCTGCTGCCAGACTAATTTTCCCCAAATAGGGCTCACCATTTCACTCACATACCTTCACTGGTTTCCCTTTCGTCTCCTGCATGTGTTGAAAAAAATGAACAATGAAGTAGCTTACTCACACCCAACCGTCAGCTGTCCCGTCTGAACGGAAACTGCCAGTGTATTGTGATTGCCCCTTTCTCAGGTGACTGTGAAGAAGCAGCAGCAATTGAAACACTCTTTCCAGCAGCACACACCTTTATATTTGCAAGCTGCTGACAAGGAGTCAGTGGATGGAAATTGAGGAGAACTTGGAGAACCTTGAACTTCCTATCCCTAGAGCTAATTGAAATGACATCTCACAGTTCTGGAGGCGGAGAAGTCCCCAATCAGGACGCCAGCACGATCCACTGAGGGCTCTCTTGCTGGTTCATAGCTGGCACCTCCTCATATGGCGGAAGGGGCTAGGGAGCTCTGTGAGGTCTCTCTTTTCTAAACACTCATCCCACTCACGAGGGCTCTACCCTTGTGAACTAATCATCTCCCTAATCCATCTCCTAAAACCATCACGTTGGGCATTAGGATTTCAACATACGAATTTTAGGGGGCCACATACATTCCGAGCATAGCACTGTCCATGGAGAGCCCTACAGCATCTTCCTAAAGTGAGATATGTTTTAAGACTACAACTCAAATCCTCCACAAGTACCAATAAGCATTAACGTGGTCCTGCGCTCTGGTTCTTCCTGCAGGAAAGGTTGCACAGGAAGAACATCAGAGGCGCTGCAAGGTACGGATTTAAGGAAAGAGTATTACAATATAAAGCACATAGAATTGACTGGGATTTTTTTCTTATTCTTAGAATTACTGCCAAGGCCCACAGATGAGGACAATGGGAGCTAAATAATGCCCTTAGAAAGCCATGAATACGTAAGGGCTACACTGCCCCCTAGCGCTGACCAAGCGATTACAGGACCAGTCCTACTAGCAGACCAGAGTCCCTCCCCTCAACCAGCCCCCAAGGAAAAGGAGAATGATGGTTGGTGTCAGCTTTGTGGGGAAGGCAGGTTTCCAGTGCAGGTTACTACCTGCTTCCCCAACAACTTAAGAGCATGGGAGAGTTTCTAAGAGCATCTCAAGTAGAGACTAAGGTACCTGCAAGAAGTGGAGACGGGCATCCTGTTCTCTGTCTGGCTGTTTGCTGAGCTCCAGAACCAACAGGCCCACCCTGGGCTGGCACAGCAGCAGCATGGTGCATGCTAGGGAGTTGGGAGTATTTGGCATCCATAAAGTGGACTGCGGGGGAGGGGCACTCATAAACACTGATACACCCATTTTTTTTAAATTTATTTTTAATTTATTGGGGTGACAATTGTTAGTAAAATTACATAGATTTCAGGTGTGCAATTCTGTATCACATCATCCATAAATCACACTGTGTGTTCACCACCCAGAGTCAGCTCCCCTTCCATCACCATACATTTGATCCCCCTCACCCTCATCCCCCACTCCCCAACCCCTTTACCTTCTTGACACCCATTTTTGAGCTACGGATTTGGGAGGTGGGAAGTCCCTGGAGGAGGCCCATGCAAGTAGAGCTTAAAGCGATCCTGGTGTAAGTACTCCAGGCAAGGAGATGGGAGTACTCCCGCTCCATGCCAGTTCTTTACAACCCCTGCACAGAGTAAGAACGAACTCCAGTAGTTGCCGAGTTCCTTCTGAAGGAGTACTGAGATTAGTAGATAGAGCAGGATCCCTAGAGCTGCCAGGCAGCTGCTGGGCCAGGCAGCAGGACACACTTAACTCCAAGGAGGAACTGGGTGCATGAATGGGACGCAGTCACCTAGTAGCAATGCCAAAGGGAGAGACGGAGGAGCCTGGAGTGAGTCTAGCAAAGGCCCAGGAGAACCACACACACTATCTGTGCAGAGTTCCCCAGCACCGGAAGGAACCAGATGGACGCACCTTTTCACCACCAACTATGGCCTGCCGAATTCAGTGACTACTGGACACTTGCTTTCTGTTTTCTGTCACACTGGGAGAAGCTGGAGCTCTGAAGAGAGTAGGGGAGGTGTAGAGCTTGACTTGGATATGAGATTAGGGATTTTAGAAAGGAATTACAGAATATACCCAATATCCAGTGACTAGAATGGGAGATTTGAGAGAGCACAGCTGTAAGCAGTGTATGGAGAAAATTAAAATCATTTTATACTGTTACCCCCAACAAAGTGAGTGAGGCTCCTCAAGAAACCAGCTACACTAACAGTAGGGTTAAGTACACACAAATTACAAACATCTCCTAAATAAATTGTGTGCAGTTAAAAAACAGTAAGCAGGATTATACTCTAGCTTGAGGCAGGCCGGGGGTCAGCTGTGGGCCCCTCCTTTCACTCTCCAAGGAACAGACTTCAGCTAAAGGTCTCTGCCAATCCCGCACTGCCCTGGGAAGAGCGGGGCAGAGGTCTGCACTGGAACCTCACCCCGTCCTAGGTGTCGTACCAGGTAAATTAACATACACACTACACCCACTATGTAGCAGGCAATATGCTGGTTACTTTACCTAACAGCTCTGCTAGGTAGTGGCAGTACCCAAACATTACAGAGGTTACTTGATCTAAGTGTTACATCAATGGTCCAGATGATGAGATTCCCACGAAGCCTAACTGAACCAATTCCATGCTGGTTCTGCCTCACCACGCCGAAGAGCAAAGGGAGGTGAAAGGAGCCCAGTGGACAGCTCACATGCCCAAAGTGACTGTAGAACTGGCAGCTGCTCACTAGTAGTTTAAAAATGCACACAATTTTACTTATGTTTTCAAATCTATAAACTCTGATGTTGTGATAGGTTATTACAAATATAAACACTAAATCAATACGTCCACCCTCTTCCCTAGTAACTCTCACAAAGGAACACCACCAGTGCTGGACAACTGCAGTCTGACCTTTAGCAGAAAGACAAAAGCACTATTGAAAAAAAAAACAAAACAACAAGAACTAGTTCTGAACAGAATGCACTAGTTCTGAACAGAACTCAGACTTGCCAAGCTGTCTGCACTTTGGAATTTTGCAGTGTTTAATGTCAACTGTCCAGACCAGCCTTGCGGGTCTCTTGGAAAGAATACTTTAATACCACTATTACTACCCAGCTCTGTAGGTAGCATTTTATACCTGAAAACCACTGCATAGTACACTACTCAGGAAAGGCTTTTATTAACCTTTTACAAGCCTTAATCAGAGGACTTATCTTAACCAATCACCTCAGTAGCCCGTGCCCTTGCTGGTTGAATCACTATGCAAATATCAGGGCTCTGAGTCACTGAAAATTGTTGAAAGGGACTTGGTTTAGTAAGCACAAGACCTTTTCCTAGAAATGTAAGCTATGCTTTAAAAGGTGTCCTCAAACTTTGCCCTCAAGATATCTCCAGTACAGAGCTCACCAAGCCAACTTACTACACATAAAAATGACAGCGTCCAATTTCAGAATCTCTCAAACTGTCAGACTCCACAGCCACTTCCTCTGTGACATTAGCAGGACAGACACACACACACACACACACACACACACACACACACACTGCTTTCAATCTCCAGAGTTTAAGACCTTTAAATTTTTGATTCCACCTATGAAATGCTCAGTAAGTTTTTGGAGCTATTTTCTAGCGGCACAAAATAAATGGAGAAGGGTCTTAACAGCCTTCTCTTAGTTATGTCTTCACCAACCACAGACAATAAAACCCAAAAATAATAAAACAAAGATCCCCTCTTAATGTCCACCCTCATCTGTATTTATCCTGCCTAGGCATAGTTCTTGTTTTCAGTTTGACTTCCAAGCCTCTGTGTAATTTATCACTCACCACCGGTAAGGTTAATAGGGCTATGAGCTCAAGAACTGTATGAGCTTGCTTCAGTCTTTGCCTTGCTGCCTACACCAGGGGAGGCATCAGCCTTGTTCTGGAACAGGCAGAGCAAAGCTTTTCAGGCACTGACTGAAGCCATACCACCACACAGACCCAGGGCAAGCTTTATGGCAGTCACATGGGCCCCACATTTGGTGTAATGCTCTCCTTTCACCATCTTGAAATTCTTAATTTTTGAACAAGGGGTCCCACATTTTCATTTTGCAGTGGGCCTTGCAAATTTTGTAACTGGTCCTGCACAGATCTGATTTCTAAAAATGACACTGAGGTTAAAAAAAGAAAAAAGTTTTATACTGGAATCGTTAACTTACAGGGATTTCATTCTATTTTAAAAAACGGAGATGCTAAGATTTTTATATTTTATATTTATATTTTATATTCTATATTTTATATTTTCAAATCCAATAAAGGTAAAGTACTGAAATATCCACCTGGATCACTGCAAACGGTTTTTAAACTATGGGTTTGTTTGGGTTTTTTTCTTTTTTTTTTTTTGGATCCACTTTTGCCTACCACCAATCTGTCTTCACACAGCCAGTTTTATCTAGTACAAATCTGACCTTGTCACTCCGCTTAAAACCCGTCTGTGGCATCAGTGCCTTCAGCACTAGGCCCAAACCTCACCTGGCCACAAGGCCCGGAGCCCAGCCCCTGCCTGCTGCTTGGCTCGCCCCATTCCTTGGCTCCTGCGTCACGCCTCATGGACCTTCCTTCAGCTTCTAGAATGTGCCATCTACCATTCCTTCTCATAGCCTGTGCACCTGCTGTTCTCTGCGCCCTAGGGATAAATATTGCAATGTAAGTGTGTCCAAGAATTTAGATAAAATCAGGCAAAAATCCTGGATTGAAACCAACAACCATTACTGGCTTTAATATTGTGAAAGAAACACAAGAGGGGTTTACAAAGGCTTATACTTCTTAGTACATATGTTTTTCACTCACACTCAGCTTTGGGATATGTAACCAATGGTGAGGACAATGAGCCTCATTCTAAAACCCAGGATAATGACGGGGAGATTTGGGAAGGTCCGTTTTAAAGTTTTTCAGATCAGGATATCAGGCCTTAAAGGCATATTTAGGATCTTCCCTGACCTCCTAGGCACAAGGCTCCAACAATCTGGAAACTTAAAAGTATCAATGGGACCTCATCATAGAAGATGCACAGATGGCAAAGAAACATATGAAAAGATGCTCCACATCCTATGCCATCAAGGAAATGCAAATTAAAACAGTAGGATACCATCACACACCTACATAATGATTTATTTCCTGAACACTAACACCACCAAATTTGGGTGAGGGTATGGGGCAACAGGAACTCTCTTTGCTGGTAAGAGTACAGGACGGTACAGCCACTTTGGAAGACAACTTAATGGATTCACACAAAACTAAATATACTTTTACCAGACAATCCAGCAATTGAACCTCTTTGTTATTTACCAAAGGTGCTGAAAACATGTCCACATAAAAACCTGCACAGGGATGTTTACACAGGCACACCTCGTTTCATTGTGCTGCATTTTATTGCACTTCATAGATGTGCTGTTGTTTTACAAATTGAAGGCAAGACCCTCCATCAGCAAAAAGATTTTGACTTACTTTATTGCAAGGGTCTGCAACTGAACCTGCAATATGTCTGAGGTATGCCTGTAGCAGCTTTATTCATAAAATTTGGAAGCAACCATGATGAACTTCAGTAGGTGAATGGATAAACAGACTGTGGTACTGTGTTTTCCCGAAAATAAGACCAGGTCTTTCTTATATTAATTTTTGCTCCAAAAGACGCATTAGGGCATGTTTTCAGGGGATGTCTTGTTTTTCCATGTACAACAATCTACATTTATTCAAATACAGTCATGTCATCTTCTTCTGGAACATCGTCATAACGTAATAAATGCATCCGTCTGGCTGACGATCTTAACTGGGGCTTGTTTTCGGGGTAGGTCTTACTTTTGGGGAAACACGGTACATCCAGACAATGGAATATTATTCAGTGCTAAGAAGAAATGACCTATCAGGCCATGAAATGATATAGAAGAACCTTAAATGCGTATCACTAAGTGAAAGAAGCCAATCTGAAAAGGCTGCATACTGCATGATTCCAACCATGTGACATTCTGGAAAAGGAAAAACTATGGAGATGGTAAAAACATTGACGGTTGCCAGGGGTTGGGGGCTGGCATAGGGGAAGTAGGGGAGGAAGTATGAATAGGTGGAGCCCAGAGGATTTTTTAAGGCAGTGAAACTACCCTGTATAATATCGTGCATTCCCATACCCAAAGAATGTACAACACCAAGACTGCACCTTAATGTAAGCTATGGACTTTGGGTGATTATGATGTGTCAACATAGGTTCACAAATTGTAACGAATGCACCATGCTAATGGGAGATGTTGGCAATGCGGGAGGCTGTGCCTGTGTGGGGACAGGGGATTATGGAAAATCTCTGTGCCTTCTGCTTAATTTTGCTGTGAACGTTAAACTGCTTAAAAAAAAAAGTCTTGGGGCGGCTGGATGGCTCAGTTGGCTAGAGCACGAGCTCTCAACAAGGTTGCCGGTTCAATTCCCACTAGGGATGGTGGGCTGCGCCTCCTGCAACTAAAGATTGACAATGGCGACTGGACTTGGAGCTGAGCTGCGCCCTCCACAGCTAGACTGAAGGACAATGACTAGGAGTTGATGGGCCCTGGAGAAACACACTGTTCCCCAATATTCCCCAATAAAAATTAATAAAATAAAATAATAAAGTCTTAATTAAAAAAAAGCATTAATGGGGATAAATTAAAGGCTTACTTAAAAAAGGAACATCTCACATACATTCTTTGAAGAAACTTAACTATTAGAGCTGATAAAAGATTAATAACATTCTTTGAAGAAACTTAACTATTAGAGCTGATAAAAGATTAATACAGAAAATGTTTAAGTGAAAACTTTTCTTGCTTAGAAAGAAACGGACAATTATGAACAAGTTGCTGGCAACTGTTTGCTCATGAGCTACCAGTGTCCAGATACTCACAGGTTTCAGTTCTGCCTGTATCTAAACACTCTGACAGTGCTGGACCAGGGGTGTTGGGTGTCTACTGCTAGCCACGAGGAGCTTTTCCAGGAGAGCAGTATCTTCTGCACTAAGAGGTCACCTCATCTTGACTTTCAGGATGTTTAAGCAAGGATCTGTCTTTCCCCGACCCATCCTCTTTAACTGGCTCTTTAATTACTTTGATGCCAGGGGCCACAGAACATGATGCAGGCTTTTCACAAAAGAGTGTTGAGAGAACCAGCTCTCCATTGGGAAAAAAAATTAGAGTCCTACTGTTCACAAAAATATTCCAGATGGATTAAGGCTTTTTACATCTAAAAAATGTAAACTATGAAAGCATTAGAAGAATATACAGGGGACTATGTTTATAACCTTGGAGAAGGAAGGCCTTCTTAAGCCAGACACAACAAAAAAGTCATACAGAGGAAAATTATTTATGATGCCTTTGATGTAGCCCAATTTCCCAAAGTTAAAAGACAAGGCCAGGCTTAGAGAAAATATTTGCCACAGAACAAAGGATTAGCATTCCAAAAAAAGTAACTATAAATCAATAAAGGAAGACATTTTTAAAAATTGAGTAAAAGATATTAAGAGGCATTTCATACACAAGGATAAAAATACCTAATAAACATATGCAGAGCTGCTTAATAAAGACACAAAAATTAAAGTAGTGAGACACAGGTTTTTTTCATTAATAGATTGGCAACAAATTTAAAGATCAATTTTATGAAGTGTTGCAAGTATGTGGCATGTACCCGAGACCCTGGTGGTGAATAATTTGACAGTCTTCTATCACACAACCCCTATGGTCCAACAATTCTGTTCATCTCTAGTGAGGAGAAAAACCTGCACTTATATATGTAATCAGAATGCTACACTGGAAGTTCTGGCTACGACACAAGATACTAGCAATATCAGATATCAAAGTGAGTTATAAAACAGTCCACTCTGGAAAATGTGCCAAAGGGAGATAACAAAAAAACAGACTTCAGTCTCTCTCCCATATGGAGAGTCAAGAGAAAGATCTGAGGAAGGATTTCTTTGGAAAATGCTGCTGTGAGACCCCCACGCAACCCCCTCTCTCCTTGGGGTAACGGGTGGGCATATCACCTTCTTTCCCCACCAGAGGGCTATTGGTGAGACCAGGTGGAGTTTCACAGGAGTACTCCACAGGTAAGGAAGCACAGAGAGCGGGTTCTGACTACTACCCTGGGAATCTAGAACACACGAGGGTAGGTGGCTAGCTGCCCTGGTGACCAGGGAGTGATGGAAAGTGGCGGCTGTACTGAAACAGGCTTATTCTCTCAGAGTCTGTGGGAACAAAGAGTGCCAGATGTCTCCATGGGTTGGGGGTGGTCTGCAAGCAAGAATGAGCCAGTCCAAGGCTTGTCTTATGTCTGGCCCTCTAGCGCTGTTTGGAAGGGACAACAAGGTCTCAGGAAGCATTATTGGAGGTTGACTCCTGGGTTCCCAGGGGCTGAAAAGCAGTGAGGGATGCGGGATTTCTGAAGAGCAGCCCATGAGAGAATCGGCTTTAACACTCTACCAGGCCTAGAGAACAGAGGCTGTTTTACTCCACCATAACAGCCACAAAGATTTTCCTGTCCCCTCTGCCATCCTCCCACCCACATCCTCAGGAAAGCATGGCAAAAAAAAGATGCCAACCTGTGTTTTCCAAGATGTATTAATTAAAAAAAAAACTTTCATTACAATCCATATGGTATGATTCAGTTTGTATTAAGAAACATATTTCACAAACATTTCTATACCTAAAAACACAGAAAACGGTTTAGAAAGACACAAGAATTGATAAAAATCGTTGCCTCTATAAAGGGGAGTAGTACTGGGGGGGCACTGTCAAATGGGAAATTCAATTCATCCATATTATTTTAAAAGACAAGAATACATTCATGTATTCTTTGAATAACTAAATGCATTAAAAAAGGCAGTGTTCCCAGAACAGACTCCCTCTGTCAGTCTTAATCTGCTAACCATAGATCAGCAAAAGTTCTAACCATCAGGACAGAAGCACACCTTTGGGCTGTTTTGTCATTTTTTGACTTTCCCTACAACATATTCCTATTCAAGTAAACTCTGCATCTGGGGCTTAGATGTCAACCGTGGACCTCAAACTGATACTTCTCAAAGTAGGCAAGATTCACAGCTGAAGTTACATTGTTTTCTTCATTTTATTTTAAAAAGATCTTTTTGTGGTTTCCTCTATCAAAGAGCGTAGGAAGCAACGGGACTTTATCAAAAGAAAACAAAGATGCATATCCAGAAATAAACTGACACATGGAGCATGAAGAACTTCTAAGTGGTGAATAAGAAAGGAGATAAGGAGAACTTGAAACTTTTAAGGTCAAGAGCCCGTGTGTGTGTGTGTGTGTGTGTGTGTGTGTGTGTGTGTAAACATATGCACACACATTTGTGTACATACACAATTCATTTGAAACAGGAGAAACCTACTACCAAATCACAGCTTATAAAACCCAGAGACAAAAACAGTACTTTGGTTACAGATCCACTCTCGTAGAAAAGCTAATAATCAGTTTGAAAGAGCCAGATAAAAATATCATGGGTTTTGAAAATCAATAGTGTAAAAACTATAAGTTGCTAAGAAAAGAGTGAAGTTCCCTTTCTCATTATTGCAAAAGTATAGAGGCCTGTACGTTATACCATTTTACCCTAAACCCGTGCTTTTTCTGTTATACCCAGGAATTGGGTGCATTATAGTCCTTGGGTCAAGGATTTTTTTTATACATTCAGATGGTTGGAAAACTTTTAAAAACTATTAATTCATGACATAAATTTATCTGAAAATCAAATTTCAGTGTCCATAAGTAAAGTTTTACTGGAACTCCACCACATACATCTGTTTTTGTATTGTCTATGGCTGTTCCGATATGATAAGGGCAGAGCTGAGTAGTTGCAACAGAGATCCTATGGCCCTCAAAACCATCTGAGCCTTTATAGGAAAAAATGAGTCAACCCATGTTCTAAACCAACTGAACCCTCTTTACTCCCATTTGCACTACGCAAACATCATCATAGTTGCAAAAAGCTACCATTCAGCTTCTTATACATTTTTGAGTAATTGTCAGGTGCTCAGAGATGGGAAACTCCAACATCAGCCCATCCATTAGTCTTTATTCAACCAGATTTCCTGAGCTCAAGGCACTTCAAAACGCCGATTGACACTGTCCCTGGGAAAAAGAAGATCCTGATAAATGCCCTGATAATCGAGTAGCTTTAAGATTGTAAAAATACTCATCAGTGGTAAAAGGACAATACCAAAAAGTAGCCTGGGAATTAATCCCTCACAACTTTGACCAGTTTAAAGTATGTGATTCACATTAAACTACACTTTAAAAATAACCATTTGCATGCCAAATACAGTATTCTCTCTTATCTGTGGGGTAACCGTTCCAAGACACCCAGTGGATGGTTAAAACCTCGGATAGTATTGAATCCTGTATACCTATACACTATGTTTATGCATAAACACCTTTTCACTTGAAGGAAGCACTTCATGGCTTCTCTTTGGCATATCTGTATTGCCAGCATCACTATTCTTGAGATTTGGGGCCATTATTAAGTAAAATAAGGGTTACTTGAACATGTGATACTGCAGACAATTGATCTGATCATTGAGATGGCACCTACGTGATTAATGGGCGGGAGCACCTGCAGAGTGGATACGCTGCACCAAGGGATGACTCACGTCCTTGGGGAAGGCAGCAGGATGACACAAGATTTCATCAGGCGACTCAGAATGGTGCTCAACTTACCATGTTTTGCTATGTATAACGCACACTTTTTTGCCCAAATTTGTGAGGGAAAAAATAAGGATGCACATTATACATGGGAAGTACTAATTCCGTATCTATATAAATGTTTTTAATTATTTTATTCATACATATGAGTTAAAAGTGTAACTCTAGAAATCAATAATGATATCCGTATGCAAAACAATACCCTGGAATATGATAATCGGTTTTGTTGAACTTACGATGAACTTGCAACGACAAAGAGTTCTTGGCCTTCTACGATTTATGGATACTGTAAATTTGTTACCAGTACATAAAATGTCTTTTTTATTTTTTATTTTTATTAAAAACAGTACTCTGTTTATTCATAATAAAGCTATAAGCTACTAAAACCACACACACACATACACACACACACACGCAAACCTACAATTAGAACCCTTTAGTATTTTTTTCATAAAATTTCTTGTACCTTGTATCAGCTCTTGTGTTTTGTAATAATTTGTTACATAAAATTTCTTGTATCATAATATGTTAAAAAATAAATGCTAAAATTCCTTTACAATCCAAAAAACAATTACCTGAATGTAAACAAATACAAATTTGAATTAAAAAAACTAAAAAGAAAGATTTATTTTCCCTGAAAGTTTGGGCCAAAAATGTGGGATCGCATTATACACAGCAAAATACAGTAAAACTTACAAACTATTTATTCTGTAATTTTCCACTTAATATTTTTGGGCCATGGTTGACAAGTAAGTGAAACTGCAGAAAGTGAAACTGTGGATAAGGTAGGGACTACTTTGTATACTTTGAAGTTCCACATAAAATTATTCAGTTAATTTTATTGAAGATAACTTATTCATAACATCTCTTATTCATATGTAAATTATTGGCCAAATTAGCTTCGGGAAAAGCAAAATAAAGAAACTCACCAGATATCAGTCATACTTCTCTTTCAATATTCTGATCTCCCCTCAGGATCATTCAACACTCCCAACCTGCCATTTCATAACTGTCCTCTCTCTTGTACGGGCTTACCTCAGAGATATTATGGGTTCAGTTTCAGATCACCACAACAAAGTAAGTCCTAACCTTTTTGTTAGTGGAAGGGTTTGCCTTCAATTTGTAAAAAACGTAACATCTATGAAGCACAATTAAATGAAGTATAATAAAACAAGGTATGTCTATACTCTCAGCTCACTCATACCATTTATCCGATCCACAAAACTCATTTAGTTATCCCCAATTATATCTTGGGTAATTCTGTTCCAAAGCCTTTTTTATTGTGCTTTTGTTGCTTTCTAAATCACTTTCCCTTTGCTTCTCAAGCAAGTCACATCTGGCCTTTAGAATATCATTGAACAAGTTTTACTTCCAAGTCCATAGATCGGCTCTTTAATTCCTAAAAGCAGAGTCATCTATGATGAAGATAAGAAACTAAAGAGCAAGAAGTTGGCATTGTGTCTCTAGAGTCTAGAGATCACACAGTAGGGTTCCGGAGCTGCTTCAAACGAACCATCCTGGCCATCCATGGCCTCAGAGCAACCTTCTGGAAACCTTGCCAAACGGAAAAGTTTGCAATGAGCAGCTGACACAGACCTTCCAGTTGTCCAGAAGTTAGATTTCTCATTGAGAACAAATTGGCAATCACTACCTTGAGTTATGATTTTATGAATCAGTTCCCTGAGCCTGAACCAACTCTGAATAAAGTAAGAGAAAACTGAGTTTCTGGTTTTCTAAAACAGACACGCTTAATGCTGGTGACCACATCAAGGTTCCATCTCCTCCTATGAAGCATCTATCTCCTGATACCTTTTACCAGCTTCCTCTAATATTTATTGAACCCTTATTGTGTGTTCGTGGTTTGCTAGGAATTATAATATAGAAAATAGAGCAGAGTCCACTCAATTGAGGAACTTGAACTTGCCGGACAAACAAGTCATATGTGAAATAACAGAAGACCAAACCTACCAAATGACCAAAATGTGTGAGGGAGTGTGAGCGAGGGATGCAAGGATGCTAGAGAAGCAGTGTGGGCCCCGACATCATGGCTGCAGGATGGAAGGAAAGAAAAAACACAGCTGAGTTTGCGAGTATGAATAGAATTTGGCTGAGAGAAAATCCTAC